>NC_135235.1:643002673-643648298 GCF_051348905.1 Ranitomeya variabilis
TGTGACGCCTGCAGACCATTCCATCTAAGTCTGCGTTCCAAATGGCGCTCCTTCCTTTCCGAGCCCTCCCATGCGCCCAAACGGTGGTTCCCCCCCACATATGGGGTATCAGCGTACTCAAGACAAATTGGACAACAACTTTTGGGGTCCAATTTCTCCTGTTACCATTGGGAAAATACAAAACTGGGGGCTAAAAAATAATTTTTGGGGGAAATTTTTTATTTTTTTTATCTTCACGGCTCTGCGTTCTAAACTGTAGTGAAACGCTTGGGGGTTCAAAGTTCTCACAACACAACTAGATAAGTTCCTTGGGGGGTCTAGTTTCCAATATTGGGTCACTTGTGGGGGGTTTATACTGTTTAGGTACATTAGGGGCTCTGCAAACGCAATGTGACGCCTGTAGACCAATCCATCTAAGTCTGCATTGCAAATGATGATCCTTCCCTTCCAAGCTCTGCCATGCGCTCAAACGGTGGTTCACCCCCAGATATCAGGTATCAGCGTACTCAGGACAAATTGGACAACAATATTTAGGGTCCAATTTCTCCTGTTACCCTTGGAAAAATACAAAACTGGGGGCTAAAAAATAATTTTTGTGGAAAAAAAATATTTTTTATTTGCACGGCTCTGCGTTATAAACTGTAGTGAAACACTTGGGGGTTCAAAGCTCTCACAACACATCTAGATGAGTTCCTTAGGGGGTCTACTTTCCAAAATGGTGTCACTTGTGGGGGGGTTTTACTGTTTAGGTACATTAGGGGCTCTGCAAACGCAATGTGATGCCTGCAGACCATTCCATCTAAGTCTGCATTCCAAATGGCGCTCCATCCCTTCCGAGCCCTCCCATGCGCCCAAACGGTGGTTCCCCCCCACATATGGGGTATCAGCGTACTCAGGACAAATTGGACAACAACTATTGGGGTCCAATTTCTCCTGTTACCCTTGGGAAAATACAAAACTGGGGGCTAAAAAATAATTTTTGTGGGAAAAAAAATTTGTTTTATTTTTACGGCTCTGCATTATAAACTTCTGTGAAGCACTTGGTGGGTCAAAGTGCTCACCACAGCTCTAGATAAGTTCCTTAGGGGGTCTACTTTCCAAAATGGTGTCACTTGTGGGGGGGCTTCAATGTTTAGGCACATCAGTGGCTCTCCAAACGCAACATGGCGTCCCATCTCAATTCCTGTCAATTTTGCAGTGAAAAGTCAAACGGCGCTTCTTCCCTTCCGAGCTCTCCCATGCGCCCAAACAGTGGTTTCCCCCCACATATGGGGTATCAGCGTACTCAGGACAAATTGTACAACAACTTTTGGGGTCCAATTTCTTCTCTTACCCTTGGGAAAATAAAAAAATGGGGGCGAAAAGATCATTTTTGTGAAAAAATATGATTTTTTATTTTTACGGTTCTGCATTATAAACTTCTGTGAAGCACTTGGTGGGTCAAAGTGCTCACCACACATCTAGATAAGTTCCTTAGGGGGTCTACTTTCCAAAATGGTGTCACTTGTGGGGGGTTTCAATGTTTAGGCACATCAGTGGCTCTCCAAACGCAACATGGCGTCCCATCTCAATTCCAGTCAATTTTGCATTGAAAAGTCAAATGGCGCTCCTTCGCTTCCGAGCTCTGTCATGCGCCCAAACAGTGGTTTACCCCTACATATGGAGTATCGGTGTACTCAGGACAAATTGTATAACATCTTTTGGGGTCCATTTTTTCCTGTTACCCTTGGTAAAATAAAACAAATTGGAGCTGAAGTAAATTTTGTGTGAAAAAAAGTTAAATGTTCATTTTTATTTAAACATTCCAAAAATTCCTGTGAAACACCTGAAGGGTTAATAAACTTTTTGAATGTGGTTTTGAGCACCTTGAGGGGTGCAGTTTTTAGAATGGTGTCACACTTGGGTATTTTCTATCATATAGACCCCTCAAAATGACTTCAAATGAGATGTGGTCCCTAAAAAAAAATGGTGTTGTAAAAATGAGAAATTGCTGGTCAACTTTTAACCCTTATAACTCCCTAACAAAAAAAAATTTTGGTTCCAAAATTGTGCTGATGTAAAGTAGACATGTGGGAAATGTTACTTATTAAGTATTTTGCGTGACATATCACTGTGATTTAATTGCATAAAAATTCAAATTTGGAAAATTGCGAAATTTTCAAAATTTTCGCCAAATTTCCATTTTTTTCACAAATAAACGCAGGTAATATCAAAGAAATTTTACCACTATCATGAAGTACAATATGTCACGAGAAAATAATGTCAGAATCACCAGGATCCGTTGAAGCGTTCCAGAGTTATAACCTCATAAAGGGACAGTGGTCAGAATTGTAAAAATTGGCCCGGTCCATAACGTGCAAACCACCCTTGGGGGTGAAGGGGTTAATATTTATTATAACGTTTCCATACAAATTGTAACATAATGCAATTATCAACTGATTATGACAGTAGGCCTCAAAGCAGGAACAAAAAGATTACCGTATGTTTGGCTTCCGGGTTTTGGTTTATCAGTTTTTATTTTCTCTGTTGAAGCCACCATCTCCGTAGGGTCATGTTTGACAGTGCCTGTTATCAATTGTTTCAAGTTACATAATCAGCTGAGTCTCATAAATGAGCTTTAAGTCAGTGCTATTCGGTGGTGTCAATCTCACACCCTGCTGTACAACTACAGGCAGTCTAGCACAGACACAGGAGAGAAACAGAATGGCTATGTATATATTTCTTCGATATAACTTGTGTTTATTTATGAAAAAATGGAAATTTGTTTTGCAATTTTCAAACTTTCAATTTGCATGCCCTTAAATCAGAGCGTGGTGTCACACAAAATAGTTAATAAATAACAATTCCCACATGGCAACTTTACATCAGCAAAATTTTGGCAACATAATTTTTTTTTTGTTAGGACGTTATAAGGGTTAAAATAAAAGGACAAGAGTAGAAATAAATTAAAATACCTTTAATAATTGCGGTAAATAGCACTATACACACAAAGGTTCCCGCACTAAAAATATCACAATAGTAAAAAAAAAATGATTAAAGGTATTAAGAAACAACTACATCAGGAAAATAATAAATTAGTGAAATAATTATACGGTAATAGAAGGCAAAAAGCAATCCACTATATGCAACATCCAAACTGAACGGAAAAAAGAGTGACACAAAGTGCAAAAGTTATAAAAAAAAATCAGATAATAATTGCTAGTATAGATAACCAACGATGAACAGTGTACACCAAAATATGAATAAAATATATATATATATATATATATATATATATATATATATATATATATATATATATATATATATATATATATATATATATATATATATATATATATATATATATACCGTATTTTCCGGCGTATAAGACGACTGGGCGTATAAGACGACCCCCCAACTTTACCAGTTAAAATATAAAATCTTCTTAAAAGTCGGGGGTCTTCTTATACACCCTATGTCGTCTTATAGGGCCGGTGAATATGTGCCTTTTGGGGGGGGGGGGGGGAGTGATCCTGATGACGAGGGGGCGTCTCACAGGAAAGTGAGTATCCCCCATTACCTTATCGTAGCGGTGCAGCGTGGGGGTCTCAGTGCTGGGAGTGGCGGCGGCGGCTGCTGTGCTCTGGTGCGGCGGCTGCTGTGCTCTGGTGCGGCGGCTGCTGTGCTCTGGTGCGGCGGCTCCTCTTCTGTGTGGGGCCTCTGTGCTGTGCGGTGGCGGTGGCGGCGGCATATCTTTATCCAGTTGGGGCTCCTCCGGCATCTCCTTAGCCCTGGAGGCCCCGCCGCAACTCCATGAGTGCAATGCAGCGGCCATTTTCCCGGAGGCAGCTCAATAGGTGCGATGCGGTGGCCTCCGGGAAAATGGCCGCTGCTCAGATTCAGATCTCGTCCCGAAATCTCGGGACACGAGATCTGAATCTGAGCAGCGGCCATTTTCCCGGAGGCCACCACATTGCACCGATGGAGTTGCGGCGGGGCCTCCAGGGCTAAGGAGATGCCGGAGGAGCCCCAACTGGATAAAGATACGCCGCTGCCGCCGCCACCTCACAGCACAGAGGCCCCACACAGAAGAGGAGCCGCCGCACCAGAACACAGCAGCCGCCGCCGCTCCCAGCACTGACACCCCCACGCTGCACCGCTAGGATAAGGTAATGGGGATTACTCACTTTCCTGTGAGACGCCCCCTCGTCATCAGGATCACTCCCCCTCCCCACCCACCATATACACCGGCGTACAAGTCGATTCCCGGCGTATAAGACGACCCCCGACTTTTAAGAAGATTTTCGGGGGTTAAAAAGTCGTCTTATACGCCGGAAAATACGGTATATATATATATTTTATTCATATTTTGGTGTACACTGTATATATACATATACACTCACCGGCCACTTTATTAGGTACACCATGCTAGTAACGGGTTGGACCCCCTTTTGCCTTCAGAACTGCCTCAATTCTTCGTGGCATAGATTCAACAAGGTGCTGGAAGCATTCCTTAGAGATTTTGGTCCATATTGACATGATGGCATCACACAGTTGCCGCAGATTTGTCGGCTGCACATCCCAAAGATGCTTCATACAAGGCAGGATGGATCCATGCTTTCATGTTGTTTACGCCAAATTCTGACCCTACCATCCGAATGTCGCAGCAGAAATCGAGACTCATCAGACCAAGCAACGTTTTTCCAATCTTCTACTGTCCAATTTCGATGAGCTTGTACAAATTGTAGCCTCAGTTTCCTGTTCTTAGCTGAAAGGAGTGGTACCCGGTGTGGTCTTCTGCTGCTGTAGCCCATCTGCCTCAAAGTTCGACGCACTGTGCGTTCAGAGATGCTCTTAGGCCTACCTTGGTTGTAACGGGTGGCGATTTGAGTCACTGTTGCCTTTCTATCAGCTCGAACCAGTCTGCCCATTCTCCTCTGACCTCTGGCATCAACAAGGCATTTCCGCCCACAGAACTGCCGCTCACTGGATTTTTTTTCTTTTTCGGACCATTCTCTGTAAACCCTAGAGATGGTTGTGCGTGAAAATCCCAGTAGATCAGCAGTTTCTGAAATACTCAGACCAGCCCTTCTGGCACCAACAACCATGCCACGTTCAAAGGCACTCAAATCACCTTTCTTCCCCATACTGATGCTCGGTTTGAACTGCAGGAGATTGTCTTGACCATGTCTACATGCCTAAATGCACTGAGTTGCCGCCATGTGATTGGCTGATTAGAAATTAAGTGTTAACAAGAAGTTGGACAGGTGTACCTAATAAAGTGGCCAGTGAGTGTATATATATATATATATATACATATCTATATATATATATATATATATATATATATATATATATATATATATAAATAGCAAACTAAAACGTGTATATATGAAGTGCAATATAGTGATAAACAACATACGTGTATATAAAAAGTTGGACGCTATAAACCGTTAACTGTTAACGGCGAGATAATAAATATGGGCTGATTGTTCTAATAAGGGTCAATACGAGAGGACATAAAAGATATTACACAAGTAAATACATTACAGTAGCTGGCAAAGCATGTACTTGTGGATCTTCATAATAGCATTAAGGCTGTGTTCACACATTACTGGTTTTTTGCGGTTTTTTCGCGGTTTTTCCCGATAAAAACGCTATAAAACCGCAAAAAACAGCATACAATATGCATCCCATCATTTAGAATGAATTCTGCAACTTTTGTGCACGTGATGCGTTTTTTTCCGCGAAAAAGCATCGCGGTAAAAAACGCAGCATGTTCATTAATTTTGCGGGTTTTTTTGCGGATTTCCCACTATAAAATGCATTGGGAAATGTCCGGAAAAAAACGCACCAAAAATGCGTCAAAACCGTGACAAAAACGCGTCAAAACCGCATGCAGATTTCTTGCAGAAAATTTCAGGTTTTTCTCAGGAATTTTCTGCAAGAAATCCTGACGTGTGCACATAGCCTAATTGTAGTGTGCCAGCCAATATAGTATGGGCAATACGATACGATGAATGGTATGCCATTTACGAAGCGTCCCAAGTAGAGCCAATGGTAAAATAGACACAAAGATATGGACAGAATGCTTCAATTAAACCAAATTACCTGGATAGTGTTGTGACCAAGTGCGGAGCACGCCCCGACGCGCGTTTCGGTTTAATCCCTGACGAAGGAGTTAAATCGAAATGCGCCTCGGGGGGTTTGATTTACTATTTATTTTATTTTGATCACTGTGATAGGGTCTATCACAGTGATCAAAATGAACCAATAGGAAAAATCTATTGTTGCCGGCTCTGCGCATGCACCTGACATTTTCTTCCGGGAAAATGACACGGAGGGCCAGGGGACAGAGCCGAAGGGTCCGGGGATCGCAGAGGTACTAGGGGGGGGGTCTCAGGGGAACCCATTTCTCTCACCTCTGATATGTTAGATCATATCAGAGGAGAGAGAAATTAATGGAATTGTTTTTTGCAATTGCCGTTATTCGGTGAATAATGGCGATCACAAGCCTGGGGACGGTAAAAACCGACCTGAATCATGTTCTCTCTGGGGTCTGAGCTACCCCCAGTAGCCGAGACCCCGCAGATTTTCCGACGCTGGGGGAGCGCTATACACTTACTTCTCTGCACCGTTAAAAAGCTGCGTTGAGGAATAAGTACCCTTAATTGCTGCCATTAAAAGTCGTATCAGAGTTCGTTAAGCGGTATTCTCAAGGGGGTTAGCATTAAATTATGCAAGTTTACTATAAACTTGCTTTTTCTATCTTCTGTCATTGCCTTGCAATGAGCGCTTCTATCTTTCATAGTGTACAGCTGGTTTCCATGGAGCTAGGCTACCAGAGTCAGTGTACGCAGTAGCTATATTGCAGGAGAGGAACTAAGTCCTAACATCTCAGTCAGCTCTTTCCAGTCTATTCTATTAATTTCCCTTCCTCTCCATCTTGGCTCCTAAAAGTGCTTTTAGCAGTGCTTAAGAATCACAATCACCCGGCACTCAGCATCAGCAGTTTCCAGATCAGATCTCCTAATCACTGCTCTCACTTTCCTGAGCCCTGTGCTTGTTAAAAGGCCCTATTATCTCTATAAGTAAATATAGTAATAACAGTGTAAACTCAGAACAAACACTGAAAGACCTTTAGGCCATGTTCACACTTTGTGGTTTTTACCGCGGATCCGCAGCGATTTTGATGCTGCGGGTCCGCCGCAGTTTCCATAGCGTTTACTTTTACATGTAAACCCTATGGAAACCGCAAACCGCAGTGCACATGCTGTGGGAAAAACCGTGCAGAAACGCAGCGGTTTACAACCCGCAGCATGTCACTTCTTTGTGCAGAATCGCTGCGATTCTGCACCCATAGGAATGCATTGAACCGCTTACTTCCCGCATGGGGCTGTGCCCACGTTGCGGGAAGTAAGCGGATAATGTGCAGATGGTACCCGGGGTGGAGGAGAGGAGACTCTCCTCCAGGCCCTGGGAACCATATTTGTGTGTAAAAAAATGAATTAAAATAAAATATAATGATATACTCACCTCTCAGCGCTGCACGCGGCCGTCCGGTCTGGGTTGCTGTGCGAGCAGGACCTGCGGTGACGTCGCGGTCACATGAGATCGGGACATCAGAGGGTGAGTATATAACCAATTTTTATTATTTTTACCATTACTATTGATGCTGCATATGCAGCATCAATAGTACAGGAGTAACCCCGCAGCGGAAACCACAAAACAAACCGCGATTTTGCCCTGCAGATTTATCAAATCCGCTGCGGGAGAACCCGCAGAGGGACGCCGCAAAGTGTGAACATGGCCTTAATGTACAGTAGTAGAATGTAGCTACTCACCAGAAATATTATGCAATCAGTGAGTAAAGAGCCAGTAAGGAGAATGCAGAGCTATGAGCTGCTCAAGAGACACCTTGATAATACATTTACGGATTCTTTTGTATGAAAAAAAATCATATGTTGTGTTTCTGTGGTAATCAAAGTTGCACTTATCTGATTTTTTGTATTGTCCATAAAGCGCTGTGGAATTAACAGAGCGTTATAAGCGCGTAAAATAAATAATAAAATAAATATTGAACATATCTTCTTATGTGAAACCATAGCAGTTGTTTTTTTCTACTTTTCCATGCTCAAACACTTTCCTCTGTGTATTTACCCAGCTCTGTTCACATGGAATCTTGATTTCCCATAACTAGCACAGTACAAGTTCCCCCTCAGCTTTCCCCACTTGTTTTTCATAACCTCACCCACAATTGTATAAGATCTGTTTGTCATCCTCCCCATTCCTTCCCAACGTGTGATCAGCTGTTGATATAATCTCACTGTGGTGTTCTGCACTGTAAAGAAAATGGTGTCAGATTGTCCACATCGAAAAACTGCAACATACAATATTCTGGTCATTGGACCAAGTTATTCAATGCAGCAGAAGACAGCTCTTGTACACATCTGCGATGCAAAAAGAGCTGCACATAGCGCCAAACAATTCCGCAGTTTGCAAATAAGACGGTCACAATTTTTCACATGGCCATCTGAATCCAGCCTTATCAACTCACTGACTCTGACAGGTGAATGTCTGACTGCTGTTTTATTAAAATTCACAAGGCTATCTGGGGCCCATTATACTGTATGGAGTACTATGTGGGGCCATTTACTGTATGGAGTGCTATGTGGAGCCATTATACTGCATGGAGGATTATGTGGAGCCATTATACTGCATGGAGGATTATGTGGAGCCCATTATTCTGCATGGAGGATTATCTGGGGCCATTATATTGTATGTAGGACTATGTGAAGCCATTCTACTGTATGGAGGACTATGTGGGGCCCAGTATTCTGTATAGAGGACTGTGTGGGACAATTATTCTGTATGGAGGAATATGTGTTCTGCATGTTGCGTTTTTGTAGAGTTATAAAAACTGATATAAAAAAATTCTACTATTTATGTACTAGTATGTTAGAATTGTGAAGAAGAATGCTATTAAGATTTGTAAGATGAGAAAATTCTCTTGTTCATAACATTGCAGTCTTTGACTGACTGGTAATGTTTCTGCCTCCAATTGAGTCGGAATCCTTCACACTGTTTATTTAGAAACATCCACTGAGCAAAAATGTCTGGTTTTGGACAAGATTATGAACACAGAAGTATCGTCTCTCCAGCAGCTCAGAAGAGAAACCTCCATAGACAATGTAAAAAAGTGTGATTTTTCTTTAATCCCTTCTTGACATTTGCAGTACATATACGTCATGGTCGGGAAGGACTTTAGCCACTAAATGCGGCGACTGCTGTGATCACAGCATTTAGAAAGCAGGCAAAGGGAAAAAAGCACTTGGATCAGAGACCCCGCAATGTCATCGCGGGGTCCTAGGATCTTGGGACCAAGATCTCGAGAGATGAGATCTCAGCGCTGAAATCTCATCTCCCGAGATCTAGGTGCCGAGATCTCTATCTGCGCATGCGCCACCTCCAGGCGGTCATTTTTCCGGAGTCCGTCGCACAGGAAAGCATGGACAAACTGCCACAGGGCTCTGGCCTTTCACAAAATGTCGGCAGAGCACCCCCGCAGCACCGGAGACTCCAGCATCACCCTGGGCAGCGGCGGCGGACACCCCCTCATCCCAGCCTGCAACGGTAAGCGTTATATCTGCTTTGTAAGACGCACCCCCATTTCCCCCCCAAATTTGAGGGAAATAAAGTGTGCCTTACAAAGCGAAAAATACGGTATATATATTGCACCTATAACTAAATATTAAATAATAAACAATATAAGTGCACATATTTGGTATTGCCATGTGTGGAACGACCCAACCTATAAAACTGACCCACTAGTAAACTCCTTTAGTGAACACAGTAAAAAAAATAAAAAGGAGGTAAAAAACAACGCTTTATCATCATACCGCCAAACAAAAAGTGGAATAAAATGTGATTGAAAAGTCGAATATAAATAAAAACGGTATGAAATATAAAAGTTATAACTCTCAGAATAAAGCGATGTGATTCAAAAATAATAATTTTTTTCTATAAAATAGTTTTTATTGTGTAAAAGCCCCAAAACATAAAAAAATATATAAATGGGGTATCGCTGTAATCGTACTGACCTAAAAAATAAAACTTCATTATCAATTTTAACACACATGGAACGGCTTAAAGGGAATCTGTCGCCCCCAAAATTCGAGTATGAGCTGCGGCCACCGGCATCAGGGGCTTATCTACAGCATTCTGTAATGCTGTAGATAAGCCCCCGATGTATCCTGAAAGATGAGAAAAAGAGCTTAGATTATACTCACCCAGGGGCGGTCCCGCTGCGATGGGAATCGCGGTCCGGTCCGGGGTCTCCCATCTTCTTACAATGACGTCCTCTTCTTGTCTTCACGCTGCAGCTCCGATGCAGGCGTACTTTTGTCTGCCCTGTTGAGGGCAGAGCAAAGTACTGCAGTGCGCAGGCGCCGGGAAAGGTCTGAGAGGCCCGGCGCCTGCGCCCTGCCCCCGAGGGAACCACGACACCCATCAGACCGGACCGCAGCGGGACCGCCCCTGGGTGAGTATAATCTAACCTCTTTTTCTCATCTTTCAGGATACATCGGGGGCTTATCTACAACATTACAGAATGCTGTAGATAAGCTCCTGATGCCGGTGGGCTTAGCTCTTCTTTGATTTTGGGGGTGACAGGTTCCCTTTAAAAAAACAAAAAACACAACTCCTGTATAGTTGGTTTTTGTTTATCCTGCCTCCCAAAAAATCGGAATAGAAAGCCATCAAAAAATGTCATGAATCCGAAAAGGTTACCAATAAAAACATCAACTTGTCCCGCAAAAAACAAGCCCTCCCATGATTTTATCAGCATAAATATTTAAAAATTATAGCTTTCAAAATATGGCTATGCAAAACAAATAGTTTTTGAAAAAAAAAAGCATCTTTTAGTGTGTGACAGCAGCCAAACATAAAAACCCGATATAAATCTGGCATCACCATAATTACACCAAACCAAAGAATAAAGTTGTCTAATCAATTATACCACACTAGGAACGGTGTAAAAAATAACTAAAACCAATTCTGCACCTGCAGTTGATTAGTTCATTCTGCCTCCCAAAGATCGCAGTAAGGCTGCCGTCACACTAGCAGTATTTGGTCAGTATTTTACATCAGTATTTGTAAGCCAAAACCAGGAGTGGGTGATAAATACAGAAGTTGTGCATATGTTTCTATTATACTTTTCCTCTATTTGTTCCACTCCTGGTTTTGGCTTACAAATACTGATGTAAAATACTGACCAAATACTGCTAGTGTGACGGCAGCCTAAGGCTCAGCTCCCATTTATACTCTGCTCTGCGCTGAGTGCTTACACCCGAGTTTCTGTGTAAATCTCTGAAATACGGGATTCAGACGGAACCTCCGGCGTAAGATTCCTTATAATGAGGCAGATGGAGGTATGTGGATGCCGTCTAACCTGTGATCCGGCGGCGCCCGTCTTTTTGTTAGGAGTGTATAAAAGTGCCACCGGCCACAGTTTTCTGCACCGCTGAAAAAAGGACAATGCTGAACAGAGGCCAGATGGAGTTCAGAGTAACTCTGCTGCCTCATTATAGCGAGTGTCTCCCTCGGGGGTTTCATCTGAATTACATCACTTGAGGATTTAAAGGGAAACCCTGATGTAAGTGTTCAGCTTAGAGGGCTGGATAAATGTGATCCAAATTGTTGGGGTCCATTTTCGCCTCCTATCCTTGTGAAAATAAAAAAATTGGGGCTAAAATAACATTATTTGTGGGAAAAAATTTATTTTTTTTATTTTACTGCTCTACGATATAAACTTCTGTGAAGCAGCTTGATAAAAGTTTGAAAATTGCTACATTTTCACATTATTTTTTTCACAAATAAACGCAAGTCATATTGAATACATTTTAGCACTATTATAAAGTACAATATGTCATGAAAAAATATTCTCAGAATCAGTGAAATTTATTGAAGCGTTCCAGAGTTATAACCTCATAAAGTGACACTGGTCAGAATTCTAAAATTTGGCTTGGTCATGAAAGTAATAACAGGCTCGAGGTGAAGGGGTTAAGCGCTAAATCTTTACCGGTAAAATCCACATAAACGCTGTGTGATACCCTAAGACATTCAACATAAAATTTAACAATCCAGTGAATGAGTAGAATCTGTGACTTCTCTGCATTTAGAGGTTATTACTCACCTGTGCTGTTATCTGTAGGAATCTCCTCTTTACACCGCTCTTCACCCCTCACATACGTCTCTGTAATATTAGTATGATTCAGAAGTTTACCCTGAAATAAATATTGTAAAAGTCACAGTTTGAAAAGTTGAGTGAAATTACTTCAAAGAGCAGAAAAGATCATAAATTAACATGACGACCAAACATGATATGACAGCAGTAGTTATTACATATCTTTAGGTCTCTTGTATAAATCCAACCAGTCGCCTCCTGATTCTAACCAACAGTCACCATAACCAGAAAACTGTGAAGATCCAGACAACATTTAATTTGTATAGATTTTAAGGTTGAAAGTAGACTTAAGTCCATCGAGTTCAACCTATAGCCTAACTAGAGGAAAGCAAAAACCCTACGGGGCTGTCACTAATGGCTCCATATTAAGGAAAAAAATTCCCTCCCAAAGCCACATACGGCAATCAGACTAGTTTACTGGATGAATGTCCCATCACAGAATCTAGTACCCATAAGCTGTAATATTATATTTTTTAAGAAAGGCATCCAGGCCTCTTGTGAATTTTTGGTAGTGAATCAACCACTACAACACCACGTGGCAGAGAGTTTCATAGTCTCACTGCTCTTACAGTAAAGAATCTGTGTCTGTGATTATTATTAAACCTTCTTTCCTCTAGACGTAGAGGATGCCCCCTTGGTCCCGTCACAGGCCTAGGTGTAAAAAGATCATTACAAAGATCTCTGTACTGTCCCCTCATATAGTTCTACATTGTACACGGACTTAGGCTACTTTCACACATCAGGTTTTCTGTTTCAGGCACAATCCGGCTAATGTTGAAAAAAACGGATCCGTTGCAAATAGTGAAAAAACTGATGCAACGGATCCGTTTTTGTGCCGGATCAGTTTTTATTTTGAGAGAGAGGGAAGAACGGAAAATCTGCATGATTTGTTTGGAAAATGCTTTGAAAACCGGATCCGGATTCATTGTTTCACATCTCCGTTTCATGCGTTTTTGGTCGGTTCCGTCACTGTGCGCTTTTTTCGCCGCACAAAAAGACGTTCCTCTGGACGTTTTCTCCGTCCGCCGGAAACGACTATTTGGACAGATCCGGAAAAAAACGGATGAAACGTCTGGCCATCAGGCACAATCCGGCGCTAATACAACTCTATGAGAAAAAAACGGATCCGGCGTAAATAAAAAAAAAAAAACGGATCCGTTTTTTTCAAAACTTGCCGGATTGTGGTTGAAACAAAAAACCTGATGTGTAAAAGTAGCCTTAGGCCATGTTCACACTTTGCGGTGTGCTCTGCAGGTTTATCCCGCAGCGGAATTGATAAATCTGCAGGGCAAAACCGCTGCGGTTATGCCTGCAGATTTATCGCGGTTTGTTCCGCGGTTTCCGTTGCGGGATTACTCCTATACTATTGATGCTGCATATGCAGCAATATGCAGCATCAATAGTAATGTTAAAAATAATAAAAATTGGTTATACTCACCCTCTGACGTCTCGATCTCCTCGGCGCTGCACGCGGCGCTCCGGTTCCAAAGATGCTGTGCCGAGAAGGACCTTCGTGATGTCACGGTCATGTGACCGCGGCGTCATCACGGTCATGTGACCGCGACGTCACCACAGGTCCTGCTCGCACAGCAACAGACCGGGCGGCCGCGTGCAGCGCTGAGAGGTGAGTATACATGATTTTTTATTTTAATTCTTTTTTTTTACACTATTTATGCTTCCCAGGGCCTGGAGGAGAGTCTCCTCTCCTCCACCCCGGGTAGCAACCGCACATTAGCCGCTTACTTCCCGCAACGTGGGCACAGCCCCATGCGGGAAGTAAGCGGTTCAATGCTTTCCTATGGGTGCAGAATCGCAGCGATTCTGCACAAAGAAGTGACATGCTGCGGGTTTTTAACCGCTGCGTTTCTGCGCGGTTTTTCCCGCAGCATGTGCACTGCGGTTTGCGGTTTCCATAGGGTTTACATGTTAATGTAAACGCTATGGAAACTGCTGCGGACCCGCAGCATCAAAATCGCCGCGGATCCGCGGGAAAAACCGCAAAGTGTGAACGTGGCCTTACAAAGCCATCCATAACCTTTCTCCTCCTATATGTGTGAACTAATCTCTCTATATCTTCCCTCACGTAATCTCTGGTCCTCCCAAGACCTCCTTCTCTCCTCCACACTTATTCGCTCCTCACCCAATCACCTCCAAGACTTCTCCCGAATATTTCCCATCCTCTGGAATTCAGTGCCCAAACATGATCGGTTATCCACCACATTTGAATCCATCAAACGGAACCTGAAAACCCATCTCTTCAAAAAAGCTTACAGCCTGCAATGACCATGCTGCCACCTCAACACTATTGGAGCTACTGCAACCCTCGACCTACTGTCTCCTTCCCCATAATCCTGTAGAATCTAATCCCACACTGCACCGCACTGTAACGGTCTACCTTTGTTAGCTTGTCTACTGTAATTGATATTTGTATTTTGGTGGAGCCCCTTCTCATGAACAGCAGCATGGAATCAATGGTGCTATATAAATAAATAACTAATAATAAAAATAATTGTAATAAGATCACCCCTCAGCCTTAATTTTCCCCAAACTGAATAAGCCCAAGTTTGGTAATCCATGTTCTGCAATCCACCCATTCCCTCAATAACCTTGGTCGCTTTTCTCTGCACCCGCTCTAGTTAAGCTATGTCCTTCTTAAACATCAGATCAGAGACCAAAATTTTACACAGTATTCTAAGTGTGGCCACACTGGTGTCTTGTATAGAGATAAAAAGGAGATTTTTGTGTACTCACCGTAAAATCTCTTTCTCTTAGCCTCTAATTGGGGGACACAGGACCATGGGTGTTATGCTGCTGTCCACTAGGAGGCGACACTATGCATAATCTGAAAAAGATTAACTGTGGCTCCTCCTGTGCAGTATACACCCCTGGACGGCTTCAGCCTTCTCCAGTTTTGTGCAAAAGCAGTAGGAGGAACGTAACCTGAATAACATAATTATGCCTGTAAGAAGGCAACTATGTACGAGCTCAAGAAACAATATGAGAACTCAACAGTTACAACAGCCCGGAAAAGGCAACAGGGTGGGAGCTGTGTCCCCCAATTAGAGGCTAAGAGAAAGAGATTTTACGGTGAGTACACAAAAATCTCCTTTACTCTGTCGCCTCATTGGGGGACACAGGACCATGGGACGTCCTAAAGCAGTCCCTGGGTGGGAAGCAATGGACGAATATTGTGCAGACAGGCCCGTACACTTAGGGCACCGCCGCCTGCAGGACACGTCTACCCAGGCTCGCGTCCGCTGATGACTGGGTATGAACCCTGTAGTGTTTAGTAAACGTGTGTAAGCTAGTCCAAGTGGCCGCCTTACACACTTGTTGTGCCGAAGCCTGGTGCCGAATGGCCCAGGAGGCCCCTACCGCCCGTGTAGAGTGTGCCGTAATACCGGCTGGAAGAGGAGAATTCTTAAGGCGATACGCCTCTTGTATGGTGGATTTGATCCACCTGGCAAGAGTAGCTTTGGAAGCTGGCATACCCTTGTGGCCGCCTTCCGGAAGGAGGAAAAGGGAATCAGACCTCCGGAAGGACGCAGTCCTAGACACGTATATACGCAAAGCCCTGACAAGGTCAAGCGTATGCAGAGCCTTCTCCACTCTATGAACCGGAACCGGACAAAGGGATGGTAGTGAAATTTCCTCATTGAGGTGGAAGTCGGACACAACCTTCGGGAGGAAGGATGGGACCATACGAAGAACTACCTTGTCCTGGTGAAATTCCAGGAAAGGCCGTCTGCAGGAGAGTGCTGTCAGTTCAGACACCCTGCGTAGCGAGGTGATTGCCACCAGGAAAACCACCTTCTGGGAAAGAAGGCGGAGCGGGACCTCCTTAAGAGGTTCGAAGGGTGGTTCCTGCAATGCTGTCAGGACCAGGTTGAGGTCCCACGTTTCTAGTGGTCGTCTGTAGGGGGGAACCAATCGGGAAACCCCCTGAAGGAAAGTCCTTACTTGCGGCTTGGTAGCAATGCGCTTTTGGAAAAGCACTGAGAGGGCTGACACCTGGCTCTTAAGCGAGCCCAATGACAGCCTGGCCTCCAGACCCGATTGGAGAAAACCAAGTACTTTGGGTATGGAATAAGGGAGTGGGATCTGGCCATGAGATTCGCACCAGGTAAAGAAAGCTTTCCAGGTACGGTAATAAATCTTGGCAGAGGCTGGTTTCCGTGCTCTGATCATGGTTCCAATGACATCTGCCGAGAGCCCTGCCTGGGTTAGAACCCAAGTCTCAAGGGCCACGCCGTCAAATTGAGAGCCCCTGAGTTCTGGTGGTAGAACGGCCCTTGTGATAGAAGATCGTGGCGGTCGGGGAGACGCCAAGGGGCGTCTGCTGTGAGTTGTACGATGTCGGCGTACCATGTGCGTCTGGGCCAGTCCGGTGCAATGAGGATGGTTGGAACTCCCTCTTGTTTGATCTTCCTCACCACTCTGGATATCAGGGGGAGAGGTGGAAAAATGTACAGAAGCTGGAACTGGGTCCAGTCCTGAACCAGAGCGTATGCTCCGAGCGACCGCGGATCGTGTGTTCTGGCAATGAAGTTGGAGACCTTGGCATTGAAATGGGATGCCATTAGGTCCACATCCGGGGTCCCCCAGCGGAGACAGATCTGTTGAAAAATTTCGGGATGGAGAGACCACTCTCCCGAGTCTATTCCTTGTCGGCTGAGGAAGTCTGCTTCCCAGTTGTCCACACCCGGAATGTGGACCGCCGAAAGAACCGACCCTGTGTCCTCCGCCCAGCGGAGGATATGTGACACTTCCCGCATCGCCTGGGTACTGCGGGTCCCCCCTTGATGATTCACATATGCCACAGCCGTGGCATTGTCCGACTGTATCCTGATGTGAGAGGCTGCCAGTAAGTGATGGAAGGCCCTCAATGCCAGTAGGATGGCACGAATTTCCAGGATGTTGATGGGCATGGTCGCTTCCGCTGGGGACCACTTGCCCTGTGCCCTGTGGTGTAGGTGCACCGCACCCCAACCCGTCAGGCTCGCGTCGGTGGTCAGGACCTTCCATTGACCTGAGAGAAAGGATTTCCCCTTTGCTAGCGAGGTTGGCTTGAGCCACCAGTGCAGGGACCTCCTGGTTGACGACGTTAGCTGGAACTCCCTGTCGAGAGAAAAGGGATTCCTGTCCCAGGACTTGAGAATGGCTAGTTGGAGAGGTCTGAGGTGAAACTGGGCAAATGGGACAGCTTCTATTGCCGCTGCCATCTTGCCGAGAACTCTCATGGCAAACCGGAGAGATCGAGGGGGTTTGCGGAGGAGGGTGCGAACTGCTAGTCGGAGAGCCAGTGCCTTGTCCTTGGGAAGGAGCACTAGACCCCTGGAGGTGTTGAATAACATTCCCAGGAAGGTCAGGGACTGACTCGGGGTTGGTGATGACTTTTGTAGGTTGATTAACCAGCCCATGCGACTGAGAGTATAGGTTGTGATTGAGACGCTGAGCTCGCAGTCCTTGAAGGTGGGAGCCTTGATGAGTAGATCGTCCAGGTATGGAACGACTACTATGCCTCTGGAGTGCAGGACGTCCATGGTGGCTGCCATGACCTTGGTGAACACTCTGGGAGCCGTGGCGAGTCCAAAGAGGAGAGCCACGAATTGGTAGTGGTCCTGGCCTATTGCGAACCTGAGAAACCTCTGATGGGCAGGTGCAATGGGTATATGCAGGTATGCGTCTTGTATGTCTATGGAGGCGAGATATTCTCCCTTCTCCATGGACGCAATGATGGACCGAAGGGACTCCATGCGGAAATGACGGACCCGTACATATTTGTTGAGCTGTTTTAGGTCTAGTATGGGCCGTACGCTGCCTCCTTTCTTGGGAACTACGAACAGATTGGAGTAGAACCCTCGGAAGCGGTCGGTCGTGGGTACCGGTACTATGACTCCTGATTGACAAAGCGAGGAGACCGCTTGGTGGTAGGCTCGAGCCTTGGCTGGCGGTTTTGGGGGGACAGAGAGGAAGAACCGGTCCGGTGGGTTGGAGGTGAAGTCTATTTTGTATCCGGAAGACACTAGTTCCGTGACCCACCTGTCTTCTGTAGTAGGCAGCCAGACTTGATGAAAGAGCAAAAGTCGGCCGCCTACTGGTGTGGTGTCTTCCGGAGTCTGTGAGTCATGAGGAGGAGAAGGTCTGAGATTTTCCTCCTCTGGGCTTAGACTGGCCTGCTTTTGACTGCCAGGTCTTGTCCGACCTTTGCGTCGATCGTGAGTTGTCCCTGCATGGGGAACGGTTACGATTTTGTACTGGACGTGAGACGGACCAGCCGGAGGAATTCCGAAAGGATCGGAATCGAGTTTGGTTACGCTTCTTGTAAGTGCGTTTAGGTTTCAGTTGGGGAAGAGAAGTACTCTTACCCCCTGTGGCGTTGGATATCATAGTGTCCAACTGTTCACCGAAAAGTCTCCCACTGAGGTAGGGGAGGTGCGTGAGGGACTTCTTTGAGGCTGCGTCCGCTTTCCATTCCCGCAGCCAGAGGATACGCCGAATCGTGATGGCGTTTGATGCTATCCCCGCGACTCCCCTTGCTGAATCCAGAGCTGCATGGAGCATGTAATCTGCTACAACAGCAATTTGAACCGCTTGGTCCGACAGTTCAGGAGCGGATGCTTGGAAGGCTTGTAAATTGTTTGCCCAGGCCAAGATGGCCTTGGCAGCCCAAACTGAGGCGAACGCGGGAGCCAGGGATGCCCCTGCTGCCTCGAAAATTGAACGAGCCATGCGTTCTACCTGCCGGTCTGCTGCGTCCCTTAGGGTTGAGCTATCTGGCAGTGAAAGGAGGGTCTGTGCTGCTAGCCTGGAGACTGGGGAATCCACTTCAGGTGGATCTGTCCATTCCTTGGTGTCCTTCTGTGGGAAGGGGTACCTCGCCTCCAGATATTTGCGATTAGCGAATTTTTTCTCAGGCTGTGAGAGCTGTGTTTTAAGGATCGCCTTAATGTTGTGTATCCGCTTTTTGGGCTCCCCTGGTGGTTGCTGGTGGTACTGGTGACTTGTTTGCACTTTGCTGCTTCTGTTCACCTGCTTCCATCAGCGTTTGGGAGTTTCCTATTTAGCCTTGCTCTCCAGTCATTTCCTTGCCGGTCATCATTGTAACCAGAGCCTTCGGTTGCATGTTCCTGCTACTAGTCTTCTGATCAGCTTAGTGGACTTTGTCCTTTTGTTTTGTACCTTTTGTCCAGTTTGCAGTTTTTGTAATTCTCTGTAGCTGGAAGCTCTTGCGGGCTGAAATTGCCACTCCTGTGTCATGAGTTGACACAGGAGTCTTAAAGTAATTTCAGGATGGTTTTTGAAAGGGTTTTTAGTTGACCGTGAAGTCCTCTTTTGTATCCTTCTGCTATCTAGTAAGTGGACCTCTCTTTGCTAAATCTACTTTCATACTGTGTATGTCTTTTCCTCTTAATTCACCGTTATTACATGGGGGGGGCTGCTATCATCTTTTGGGGTATTTCCCTAGAGGTAAGCCAGGTCTGTTTCTTCCTCTACCAGGCGTAGTTAGTCCTCCGGCTGGCGCGTGGCATATAGGAAGCTGTAGGTATGCTCCCTGGCTACTATTAGTTGTGTGGTAGATTTAGCTCACGGTCAACTCGAGTTTCCATCACCCGAGAGCTCGTTCGTTATTTATATGTTTCTTACGTTCCCTTGCCATTGGGAACCATGACAGTATGACCGGCCAGTGTTAAACTTATTGGCAGAAGAAAGGAGAGAAAAAAGAAGTCTGTAAATTTTTTTTTTTTTTTCTCTTTTCCCCCTATGCTTGCTCCATAGTTGGATCAGTTGTATTTCAGCTCTAATTACAGCCTTTGCCTTTCTCTCCTTATAATCCTTGAATGGCTCTGAGCTCACCTGTTTAAAGATGGATCCTCAGAGTTTGGCTGCAGGTTTAAATAATCTTGCTACGAAGGTTCAAAATTTACAAGATTTTGTTATACATGCTCCTATTTCTGAACCTAAAATCCCTACACCAGAGGTGTTTTCCGGAGATAGATCTCGGTTTTTGAATTTCAAATATAATTGTAAATTATTCCTTTCTCTCAGACCTCACTCCTCAGGAGATCCTGTCCAGCAGGTTAAGATTGTAATCTCTTTGCTGCGAGGTGACCCTCAAAATTGGGCATTTTCATTGGCACCAGGGGATCCTGCGTTGCTCAATGTGGATGCGTTTTTCCTGGCTTTAGGGTTGCTTTATGAGGAACCTAGTTTGGAGATTCAAGCTGAAAAAGCTTTGATAGCCCTATCTCAAGGGCAAGATGAAGCGGAGATATACTGCCAAAAATTTCGTAAATGGTCTGTGCTTACTCAGTGGAATGAGTGCGCCTTAGCGGCAAATTTCAGAGAGGGTCTTTCTGATGCCGTTAAAGATGTTATGGTCGGGTTCCCTGCGCCTACAGGTCTGAATGAGTCCATGACAATGGCAATTCAGATTGATCGGCGTTTGCGGGAGCGCAAACCCGTGCACCATTTGGCGGTATCTTCTGAAGAGACGCCAGAGAAAATGCAATGTGACAGAGTTATGTCCAGAAGCGAGCGGCAGAATTATAGGCGTAAAAATGGGTTATGCTTCTATTGTGGTGATTCTGCTCATGTTATATCGGCATGCTCTAAACGTACTAGGAAGGTTGACAAGTCCATTTCAATTGGCACTTTACAGTCCAATTTTATTTTGTCTGTAACCTTGATTTGTTCATTATCAGTTATTACTGTGGATGCCTATGTGGACTCTGGCGCCGCTCTGAGTCTTATGGACTGGTCCTTTGCCAGGCGCTGTGGGTTTGATTTAGAGCCTCTGGAAGTCCCTATACCTCTGAAGGGTATTGATTCTACACCTTTGGCTTGTAATAAACCACAGTTCTGGACGCAAGTGACTATGCGTATGACTCCAGACCATCAGGAGGTGATTCGCTTCCTTGTGTTATACAATTTACATGATGTTTTGGTGCTTGGATTACCATGGTTACAGTCTCATAACCCAGTCCTTGACTGGAAAGCTATGTCTGTGTTAAGCTGGGGATGTCGGGGGGCTCATGGGGACACTCCTATGGTGTCCATTTCGTCATCTATTCCATCTGAGATTCCGGCATTTTTGTCTGATTATCGTGATATTTTTGAAGAGCCTAAGATTGGTTCACTCCCTCCTCACAGGGATTGTGATTGCGCCATAGATCTGATTCCTGGCAGTAAATTTCCAAAGGGTCGTTTGTTTAACCTATCTGTACCTGAACATGCTGCTATGCGCGAGTATATTAAGGAGTCCCTGGAAAAGGGACATATTCGTCCTTCTTCATCACCTTTAGGAGCCGGTTTTTTCTTTGTCTCTAAAAAGGATGGCTCTCTGAGGCCTTGTATTGATTATCGACTCCTGAATAAAATTACAGTCAAATATCAGTATCCTTTGCCTTTGCTGACTGATTTGTTTGCTCGCATAAGGGGGGCTAAGTGGTTCTCTAAGATTGATCTTCGTGGGGCGTATAATTTGGTGCGAATTAAGCAGGGGGATGAGTGGAAAACCGCATTTAATACGCCTGAGGGCCATTTTGAGTATTTGGTAATGCCTTTCGGCCTTTCTAATGCTCCTTCGGTCTTTCAGTCCTTAACCCCTTCACCCCCGGAGCTTTTTCCGTTTTTCCGTTTTCGTTTTTCGCTCCCCTCCTTCCCAGAGCCATAACTTTTTTATTTTTCCGTCAATTTGGCCATGTGAGGGCTTATTTTTTGCGGGACGAGTTGTACTTTTGAACGACATCATTGGTTTTAGCATGTTGTGTACTAGAAAACGGGAAAAAAATTCCAAGTGCAGTGAAATTGCAAAAAAAGTGCAATCCCACACTTGTTTTTTGCTTGCCTATTTTGCTAGGTTCACTAAATGCTAAAACTGACCTGCCATTTTGATTCTCCAGGTCACTACGAGTTCATAGACACCTAACATGACTAGGTTATTTTTCACCTAAGTGGTGAAAAAAAATTCCAAACTTTGCAAAAAACAAAACAAAACAAAATTGCGCCATTTTCCGATACTCGTAGCGTCTCCATTTTTCGTGATCTGGGGTCAGGTGAGGGCTTATTTTTTGCGTGCCGAGCTGGCGTTTTTAATGATAGCATTTTGGTGCAGATACGTTCTTTTGATCGCCCGTTATTGCATTTTAATACAATGTCGTGGCGACCAAAAAAACGTAAATCTGGCGTTTCGAATTTTTTTCTCATTACGCCATTTAGCGATCAGGTTAATGCTTTTTTTTTATTGATAGATCGGGCGATTCTGAACGCGGCGATACCAAATATGTGTAGGTTGGGGTTTTTTTTAATTGATTTATTTTGATTGGGGCGAAAGGGGGGTGATTTAAACTTTTATATTTTTTTTATTTTTTTCACATTTTTAAAAACTTTTTTTTTTTACTTTTGCCATGCTTCTATAGCCTCCATGGGAGGCTAGAAGCAGGCACAGCCCGATCGGCTCTGCTATGCAGCAGTGATCATAAGATCGCTGCTACACAGCAGATTTGCAGGTGTGCTGTGAGCGCCGACCACAGGGGGGCGCTCACAGCCACCGGCAATCAGTAACCATAGAGGTCTCAAGGACCTCTATGGTTACAATGGAGGAGCATCGCCGACCCCCGATCATGTGACGGGGGTCGGCGATGCGCTCATATCCGGCCGCACGGCCGGATGCGGTAGTTAAATGCCGCTGTCTGCGTTTGACAGCGGCATTTAACTAGTTAATAGGTGCGCGCAGATCGCGATTCTGCTCGCGCCTATTGCGGGCACATGTCAGCTGTTCAAAACAGCTGACATGTCCCGGCTTTGATGTGCGCTCACCGCCGGAGCGCACATCAAAGCGGGGGTCCCGACATGTGATGTACTATACCGTCACATGTCGGGAAGGGGTTAATGCATGATATTTTCCGTGAATATTTGGATAAATTTTTGATTGTTTACTTGGATGATATTTTGATTTTTTCTGATGACTGGGAGTCTCATGTTCAGCAGGTCAGGAGGGTTTTTCAGGTTTTGCGGCAGAATTCTTTGTGTGTAAAGGGTTCAAAGTGTGTTTTTGGGGTTCAAAAAATTTCCTTTTTGGGGTACATTTTTTCCCCTTCTTCTATTGAGATGGACCCTGTCAAGATTCGGGCTATTTACGACTGGACGCAGCCTACTTCTCTGAAGAGTCTCCAGAAATTCTTGGGCTTTGCTAATTTTTATCGTCGATTTATAGCTGGTTTTTCTGGCGTTGCTAAACCTCTGACGGATTTGACTAAAAAGGGTGCTGATGTTGCCAATTGGTCCCCTGCTGCCGTGGAGGCCTTTCGGGAGCTTAAGCGCCGCTTTTTGTCTGCCCCTGTGTTGCGCCAGCCTGATGTTTCTCTTCCCTTTCAGGTTGAGGTCGATGCTTCCGAGATCGGAGCGGGGGAGGTTTTGTCGCAGAAAAGTTCCGACTGCTCGGTGATGAGACCTTGTGCGTTCTTTTCGTGAAAATTTTCGGCCGCCGAGCGAAACTATGATGTTGGTAATCGGGAGCTTTTGGCCATGAAGTGGGCATTTGAGGAGTGGCGTCATTGGCTTGAGGGTGCCAGATATCAGGTGGTAGTTTTGACTGATCACAAGAATTTAATTTATTTGGAGTCTGCCAGGCGCCTGAATCCTAGACAGGCACGTTGGTCGTTGTTCTTTTCCCGGTTTAATTTTGTGGTCTCGTACTTACCGGGTTCTAGGAATGTGAAGGCAGATGCTCTTTCTAGGAGTTTTGAGCCTGACTCTCCTGGGAATTCTGAAACTGCTGGTGTCCTTAAGGATGGAGTGGTTTTGTCTGCTGTCTCTCCAGATTTGCGACGTGCTTTGCAAGAATTTCAGGCGGATAGACCTGATCGTTGTCCGTCTGGTAGACTGTTTGTTCCTGACGAGTGGACCACTAGAGTCATCTCGGAAGTTCATTCTTCTACTCTGGCGGGTCATCCGGGAATTTTTGGCACCAGAGATTTGGTGGCTAGATCCTTCTGGTGGCCTTCCTTGTCTCGAGATGTGCGTGTTTTTGTGCAGTCTTGCGATGTGTGTGCTCGGGCCAAGCCTTGTTGTTCTAGGGCTAGTGGGTTGTTGTTGCCCTTGCCTATTCCGAAGAGGCCTTGGACGCACATCTCTATGGACTTTATCTCGGACCTCCCTGTTTCTCAGAAGATGTCTGTCATCTGGGTGGTGTGTGACCGTTTTTCTAAAATGGTTCATTTGGTGCCATTGCCTAAGTTGCCTTCCTCATCTGAGTTGGTCCCTCTGTTTTTTCAAAATGTGGTTCGCTTGCATGGTATTCCGGAAAACATCGTTTCTGACAGGGGTACCCAGTTCGTGTCTAGATTTTGGCGGGCAGTCTGTGCCAGGTTGGGCATTGATTTGTCTTTTTCGTCTGCATTCCATCTTCAGACCAATGGCCAGACGGAACGAACTAATCAAACTTTGGAGACTTATTTGAGGTGTTTTGTGTCTGCGGATCAGGATGATTGGGTTGCCTTTCTGCCGTTGGCGGAGTTTGCTCTTAATAATCGGGCTAGTTCTGCCACTTTGGTGTCTCCTTTCTTTTGCAATTCAGGGTTTCATCCGCGTTTTTCATCTGGTCAGGTTGAATCTTCGGATTGTCCTGGAGTGGATGCGGTAGTGGATCGGTTGCATCAGATTTGGGGACAAGTGGTGGATAATTTGGAATTGTCCCAGGAGAGGACTCAGCAGTTTGCTAACCGCCGTCGTCGTGTTGGCCCCCACCTTCGTGTTGGGGACTTGGTGTGGTTGTCTTCCCGTTTTGTCCCTATAAGGGTTTCTTCTCCTAAATTTAAGCCTCGGTTCATCGGTCCTTATAGGATTTTGGAGATTCTTAACCCTGTTTCCTTTCGTTTGGACCTCCTGGCATCTTTCGCTATCCATAATGTGTTCCATCGGTCGTTGTTGCGGAGATATGAGGTACCGGTGGTTCCTTCTACTGAACCTCCTGCTCCTGTGCTGGTGGAGGGTGAATTGGAGTACGTGGTAGAAAAGATCTTGGACTCCCGTATTTCCAGACGGAGACTTCAATATCTGGTTAAATGGAAGGGCTATGGTCAGGAAGATAATTCTTGGGTAACTGCCTCTGATGTTCATGCCTCGGATTTGGTTCGTGCCTTTCATAGGGCTCATCCAGATCGCCCTGGCGGTTGTTGTGAGGGTTCGGTGCCCCCTCCTTAAGGGGAGGGTACTGTTGTGTATCCGCTTTTTGGGCTCCCCTGGTGGTTGCTGGTGGTACTGGTGACTTGTTTGCACTTTGCTGCTTCTGTTCACCTGCTTCCATCAGCGTTTGGGAGTTTCCTATTTAGCCTTGCTCTCCAGTCATTTCCTTGCCGGTCATCATTGTAACCAGAGCCTTCGGTTGCATGTTCCTGCTACTAGTCTGCTGATCAGCTTAGTGGACTTTGTCCTTTTGTTTTGTACCTTTTGTCCAGTTTGCAGTTTTTGTAATTCTCTGTAGCTGGAAGCTCTTACGGGCTGAAATTGCCACTCCTGTGTCATGAGTTGACACAGGAGTCTTAAAGTAATTTCAGGATGGTTTTTGAAAGGGTTTTCAGTTGACCGTGAAGTCCTCTTTTGTATCCTTCTGCTATCTAGTAAGTGGACCTCTCTTTGCTAAATCTACTTTCATACTGTGTATGTCTTTTCCTCTTAATTCACCGTTATTACATGGGGGGGGCTGCTATCATCTTTTGGGGTATTTCCCTAGAGGTAAGCCAGGTCTGTTTCTTCCTCTACCAGGCGTAGTTAGTCCTCCAGCTGGCGCGTGGCATATAGGAAGCCGTAGGTATGCTCCCTGGCTACTATTAGTTGTGTGGTAGATTTAGCTCACGGTCAACTCGAGTTTCCATCACCCGAGAGCTCGTTCGTTATTTATATGTTTCTTACGTTCCCTTGCCATTGGGAACCATGACACCTTAAACTCTGGGTGGTTAGAGAAAACCTTAGGCGGCTTCAGAGGTCCTTCAAAGGAAATCTGATGTTCTGGGGCCTCTGGTGGCGGATCAGAAATGTCCAGCACCCGATGGATGGACGATATTATGTCCTCAACTAGCGCTGTATTGCTAGGAGGGATTGGGATCAGGGACCCCTCCGTTTCTCTGTCTGAGTCAGAGTCGCAGATGCCTTCCAAATCCTGTGTATCACTGAGGCGTCCCCTGCTGGGTGAGCTGGGGAGGAGGCCTTCTCTGGTTGGGGATTGCGGAGATCTGCATTGTCTGTCCCTGGAATGGGACGGTCTAGATGACCTGGAGCAACGGTGTCTCTCCCTAGAAGGGGATGACCGTGTGCTATGGGATGACGCAGATGGACTTGATCTATGGATCCGCTTGCGTCGTGACCTAGACGTGGATGTGCCAGGGTCATCTTGTTCCTGAGTCAAGCTCTCCCGTTGTTGAGTAACGGTCATAGCCGGGGCATGACCCTGCAGAGCTTGAAGCAATGTGGAAGTTAGGTTATCTATAGACTGCGTCATAGATTGCGATAACTGAGTAGCCCATTCCGGCGTGGCATTAGACACCGAGGCATTGGCAGGGGCTTCTTGAGGCTGTGACACAGTAGTTTGTATACAGTTCTGACAATGCGGGTACGTGCTACTACTGGGGAGAGCGGTCCCGCAGGCTGTGCAGAATGCATAATAGCAGTTCTGCCTGGTTCTCTTAGACCTTGAGCCCGGCATAGTGCACAGAGTGCAGAAGTGCTGCCAGCAGATGGACCTTACAGGGGTAGAGAACCTACAGGGGAGCCTTATAGGTAATATGGATTCACAGCTGAGTAAAGATAACCCAGCTGTGATCTTACCCCACCAGTGTACCCCTAGGTCCAGCGCCGAAAATCCACAGTCCTGTGCCCCCCGGAGACTGGCTGCCTGGTCCTGGTCCTGCAGACCGGGAGATGCAGGGTTAATCTGCAGCCGAAAATGGCTGCAGAGAGAGGAGAGAGGAGGAGAAGGGGGCGGAGAGCTGGAAAAAGGCGGCAAGGCTATAAAAAACCCGCCCTTTCTGTCTCGATCCGCCCCTTTATGACACGGTAGTGTCATATTTGTCATCCGGGGGGCGGGCCGGGGGGCGGAGAGGAGGCTGCTGCTTCAGCTAGGCCGAAGCCGGGGCCTAAATTAGATGCCTGAGGCCCAGAAGGGCTCCAGGCTGGCGCGAAAGTCCGGGAGGGGGTCGGATCTGAACCGGACCCCTCCGGATTTGAAGGCAGCATGGCGGTGGGGCTATAAGCGGAAGGGGGAGCCCGACTGGGGTCCCCCTGAGGCAGTATAGAGCTGGTGCTGCCGCAGAGACAGGGACGCAGGGAGCCCTGTGTCTGTATGTGCCATGCCTGCCTGCACTCCCCCGGCCCCAACAGGAGCCCGCAGCTGGGCTGGGGTCCCTGGATGCAGGCGCAGTGTGCTGGCCCATTGCTGGGAGCTGTAGGATGCTGCCTGTACAGGCCTTACCTGAGGTGTCTCAACCTAATACCCCCAGAGGGGGATAGGGAGGGTGCTTTTGTCACACCTTCAGGGGCCTTTATCCTCGCCTCGACCTCAACCCAGAAACCAAAAGGAATTGGGGAAGGAGGGGGGTCTCGACTTCGAACCAACACCCGAGAGGTTGGGGAAGGAGCAGCATGGGGAATAGCCATCTCAACTTCAACTGGGCACCCCATAATAGGGGGCCGAGGAAGGAGCCATGTCGGGGGTCTCACAGGAGACCCTCTTTTCTTCATCTGTAATCCCGTCGGAAAACGGGAAACGGAGTAAAACGGAGTAAAAATCTTTAGGTGTGCCTCCTTTGCGACACTAAGCAAAAACTGGAGAAGGCTGATGCCGTCCAGGGGTGTATACCGCACAGGAGGAGCCACAGTTAATCTTTTTCAGATTATACATAGTGTCGCCTCCTAGTGGACAGCAGCATAACACCCATGGTCCTGTGTCCCCCAATGAGGCGACAGAGTAATAATGTTCTCATCATGACCATCTATGCCTCTTTTAATGCATCCCATTATTTTACTTGCCTTGGCAGAATCTGCCTGACACTGGTCACTAAAATTGAATTTGTTGTCCACCCAAAAACACAAGTCTTTTTCAGTGACAGTGTTACCATGTAGTACATTGTATTTCCTTTGCTCAAGTGCGTGACCTTTCATTTATCTACATTAAACTTCAATTGCCACTTCTCAGCCCAAGTCTCATGGCTTACATAAATGCTTCTGTATTATTAAATTATCCCCCTCTTTGTAGATTACCCTGCAGAATTTACTATCATCTGCAAATACTGTAATTTTATTTTGTATGCCCAGTACAATGTCATAAATAAATATGCTAAAAAGAAGAAGGCTCAATACTGACCCCTATGGTACCCCACTGTTAACTCTGACCCAATCCTGAGTCTTCCATTAATGATCAGCATTATACTGACATCTCTAGCAAGTATAAAACATATACTGAATGTTCACTTCATTAAAGACACATTGCCGCCTTTGAACTTCATATATACAGCAATTCATCGCAATAAACATTAAAATAGTTATGCAGGAATATTGGCCGATGCCGACAGGATAGTGTTTTATTCAGTTCTGTTTGCATGATTGTGCACCACTTGTACCTCAGTGACTGTTCACATCCTGATATGTGGGTTTTGTACATTAAAAAGGTCCACCTTCATTAGATGTGTTTTTATCAATTACAATATACTCAGGCCATTTGAAGCCAGCGCATGTAAATACCCCACATAGCTGCCAGTGTTTGAAATACTGGCAGTGATGACCATGCCATTAGTGTTCCTCTTAGCATTCTGTTAAGGATTCGCACTGAAAACAGAGCACTTAATTTTTTTCTGCACTCAGTCATCACAGTCCTAATTTCCATACAGCTAAAGATTACATTGGGAGAGAGCCAGTGTCTCTATTTAACCAGCCATTCAGTGGATAGAACAAGACTAAGCACAAAACCTTCACAGCCATCTACAAATTGTAGGGGATATATCGTGATACCTTCTCTCCATCTACCTGATGATCCTGAGGAACTTTGGGGTTTTCTTGTTTACAATTGTGTAGAAGAAGAGGACAGGGACATCTCTCTGGTGTTGTCCTCTCACTGGATAGAACTGGAGGAAACACATACAGGGACTGAATTCATTCTTTTCATACAGATAATTATAGGTCGTGTGTATTTAGTCCTGTCTATTACCTGGTGATATGAGGGGCTGGGGAACCTCCATCATGATGTCCTTGTACAGATCTTTGTGTCCTTCTAAATACTCCCACTCCTCCATGGAGAAATAGACGGCGACATCCTGACACCTTATAGGAACCTGACACATACAATGATACCGTCATCCCCCGATCCCTCCATAGTGTTACTGTATAATGTCCCAGCATTACCAGCAGTGTCACCTCTCCAGTCAGCAGCTCAATCATCTTGTAGGTGAGTTCTAGGATCTTCTGGCCATTGATGTCCTCATGTATCAGGGGGTGAGGTGGAGGCCCAGTGATTGGGCTCAGGGGTCTTCCCCATCCCTCAGACACAGGGGCCTGACAGCGCTCACTAGAGGTCTTCTTCACTACTGTGTAATCCTGATTATGGAGAGACACATTAATAAATCTCACTACAGACATTCCCAGAGTCCTCACCTCTCCAGTTCTGTCCATCTGTTATTCCCATAGATAAGAATGATGTAATGTGACGTCATCAGAATCTCTCACCTCTCCAGTAAGCCGGAAGAGGATCTCTAGGGTGAGGTGTAATATCCTCTCCGCCATCTTGTCGCTGTCCCTCTCCATCCTTGTAGGGTCACTCAGGAGAATTCTCTTATATAGAAGATCTCCACTGAGAGGATCCGATATTGTAGGGACCTGAATGGGGAGAAGATGACGATGTAACATCATAAAGATCCCATGTAAGAAACCTCCGGAGCTGTTACCGGCGTCACATGATCACTACATCCAGTCATGGCCCCGTCCTGCCCCCGGTATAACACACAGTCCCATTATAGTCACATACAGAGATTTATCACAGAATACATACAATCCAGCCCCCAAAACATAGAAAAAAATGTAAAGGAAAATCTAAGATTTCTGAACCTGTATTAAATATTTCATAAAAACAAAACGTTCTCAAAAAGTTCTAGAAAGAACCTGTCACCGGGCCAGTGGTGGCCTTTTTTTAGCTCTTATTTTATTCCCGCTGCTTCCCCGAGTTTTTCTTTTCAGCTTTTTTAAATTCTGCCATATGGTTCCTGGAATATGATCTTTTGTATTTAGTGCTAAATTTATTTTGTCTTTGTCTTATTTTGGCTGAAAGAAAAAAATGCAACAGCCTAAAGACAGATTCCAAGAAAATCTTGTGAGCCACTCTCCCTTGATAAAGACCCTAAAAATGAGTGCTAAATACAAATCGTCCCTGTAATCGGCACTGTAAGGCAGAATTTAAGAAAACAAAATAAGAGCAAAAACTGGCCATTTTCGACCTGGTGACAATTCCTCCTTAAAGTATAAAGAGCATCCACAGAGATCGGGACAAAATTAGGAACCTCAGTAACTGCCAATGATAGAATATTACCTTTTTTCAGACATCTGCCATAAATGTACTGTGCAGTGGGCAAAGAGTCCCGCAAAACACTGTACATATAGAAAGCCGCAGGGAGAGGCAACCACGCTTAATCGCCATGTGACTGAGTAAAAGTTGACACTGTTCCCGACTGTCTCTACTTATCGTTCATGTAAATTTGTGTTCCCTGGAATCGTGATTGCTGTGATTAGCTAGTCATTTCTGACAAGCAAATTATAGCTTTTTTTTTGCCCTGAAATGCCAAAAAAACTATGTCTGAAGCAGTCAGTTCAAAAGAGCTACCATGGACAAACGTAGAACTGAGCACTGGGTCCAGCTGATCTTAGAGGAACCGTAACCTTTAGCCTTTAAACCCTATAAAGGGGTCTGGACATATAATGGGGCCACTTGGGTTGCACCCCCAGAGTAGCTGCTGACAAATGAAATAAGCCTAAAACAATGAGGATCAAACTAGCTGGGTCAATAACAAGAACAATCGAATAGGGATAAAATTAAGAGACAAGACAGTAGTCAGAGGAATATTTAAGGTCAGATGCCAATAGATACCAGATGCTGGGAGATTAAAAAACGTGTGATCTGCAACAGTGTCAACATTTTGTTGAAGGACTTTTACTGTCTATCAGTTACTGATTTCTACATTTGCATCAAACGACCGATGAGTGCTGATCACAGACTCACATCACTGATCGGCATCTGTGCTCAAGTTTTGGTGGCGTTATTTTTTGGAATAATGTATAAGAAAGAAAATATAAAATATATACAATGTTAGTAAAAATTATAATAGTTTTTCCTTGATCACAAAATTCATGGAATATTCTTCATTATATGGCACTTGAAAAAGTTCAAAATTGCTCAGGTCACCCAATTTTCACATTCTAATATGGATGCACAGAAAACTATTCACTGGTCTAATTTCCATAAAGGGATGCACCGCTCATAAAGAGATAGGGGTCTGTAATAAACTATCAGTTCAGTGTGTAATACTGGTGGATAAAACAAAACTGAACACATCATAATGGAGATTTCATGACACTTTTTCACCAGCTACCTGTTGATCCTGAGGACCATTGGGATCTTCTTGTTTACAGTCCTGTGGAAGAAGAGGACGGGGACATCTCTCTGGTGTTGTCCTCTCACTGGATAGAACTGGAGGAAACACATACAGGGACTGAATTCATTCTTTACATACAGATAATTATAGGCCGTGTGTATTTAGTCCTGTCTATTACCTGGTGATGTGAGGGGCTGGGGAACCTCCATCATGACGTCCTTGTACAGATCTTTGTGTCCTTCTAAATACTCCCACTCCTCCATGGAGAAATAGACGGTGACATCCTGACACCTTATAGGAACCTGACACATACAATGAAACCGTTATCCCCCCGATCCCTCCATAGCGTTACTGTATAATGTCCCAGCATTCCCAGCAGTGTCACCTCCCAAGTCAGCAGCTCAATAATCTTGTAGGCGAGTTCTAGGAGCTTCTGGTCATTGATGTCCTCATGTATCAGGGGGTGAGGTGGAGGCCCCGTGATTGGGCTCAGGGGTCTTCCCCATCCCTCAGACACAGGGGCCTGACAGCGCTCACTAGAGGTCTTCTTCACTACTGTGTAATCCTGGTTATGGAGAGACACATTAATAAACCTCACTACAGACATTCCCAGAGTCCTCACCTCTCCAGTTCTGTCCATCTGTTATTCCCATAGATAAGAATGATGTAATGTGACGTCATCAGAATCTCTCACCTCTCCAGTAAGCCGGAAGAGGATCTCTAGGGTGAGATGTAATATCCTCTCCACCATCTTGTCCCTGTCCATCCTTGATGGGTCAATCGGGAAAATTCTTTTATATCTGAATGGGGAGCAAATAGAAAATCATAAAGATCCCTTGTAAAAAACATCCAGTAAGGAACCAGTGAGCGAAGTTAGTAGTGCTGCAAAGTACTGCAGTGTACAGGCGCCGGGAAAGATCAGAGAGGCCCAGCGCCTGCGCACTGCAGTACTTTGCTCTGCCCTTAACAGGGCAGACAAAGTACGCCTGCGCCGGAGCCGCAGCGTGAATACAAGAAGAGGACGTTATTGTAAGAAGATGGGAGGCCCCGGACCGGGATGCCCATCGGACCAGAACCGGACCGGGACCGCCCTGGGTGAGTATAATCTAACCTTTTTTTCTCATCTTTCAGGATACATAGGGGGTTTATCTACAGCATTACAGAATGCTGTAGATAAGCCCTTGAAGCTCACCTTCGATTTTGGGGGTGACAGGTTCCCTTTAAATCTGTGATTGTCTGATCGCTTATATTATATACTGTATTTCCACTGTATTGCAGTATATGGTGTAAATTGCTGTCTCAGTTGAAGCTCAGCATATGGCCGAGTAGGGGAACCAAGATGGCAATTACGGTGACCTTCAGATGGCTCCTGGTAGTCGTAGTGAGCTTATTGCCGGGAGGCAATAGGATAGGTAAAAACCTTAGTCCATGCCCTCATCATCTCCCGCCTTTACTACTGCAACCTCCTGTTTTGTGGCCTCCCTGCTAACACTTTCGCGCCCCTCCAATCTATTCTAAACTCTGCTGCCTGACTAATCCACCGGTCCCCCCGCTACTCCCCGGCATCTCCACTCTGTCAGTCCCTTCACTGGCTCCCCATTACCCAGAGACTCCAGTTCCAAACCCTAACCATGGCATACAAAGCCATCCACAACATGTCTCCTCCATATATCTGTGACCTCGTCTCCCGGTACTTACCTGCACACAACCTCCGATCCTCACAAGATCTCCTTCTCTACTCCCCTCTTATCTCCTCTTCTCATAATCGCATACAAGATTTCTCCCACGCATCCCCCCTACTCTGGAACGCTCTACCGCAACATATCAGACTTTCACCTACCATCCATCGAAACCTTCAACCTGAAGCCCTACCTCTCCCGACAAGCCTACAACCTGCAGTAACCATTGCTCCACCATACTGCTGAACGACCAGCTCTATCCTCACCTACTGTATCCTCACCCATCCCTTGTAGATTGTGAGCCCTCACGGGCAGGGTCCTCTCTCCTCCTGTACCAGTCGAGACTTTTATGGTTTAAGATTACTGTACTTGTTTTTATTATGTATACCCCTCCTCACATGTAAAGCGCCATGGAATAAATGGTGCTATAATAGTAAATAATAATAAAAATATGGCACTAGTTATGACATTAATGAAATGCCGTGGATGTTAGACACAAATGCCGCTGTATTTCATATCGACATTGACTCCTGAGCCCCCTCCACACAGGAGCTCCCAGCGCAGGACATATAGTTACATGTACTTGCTAAGCAGTTAAAGTCCACAATAATTATAATTAAAAAAAACTTATAAGTTCTGTCTTCTGAAATTATTATTATAGAGTTTCAAGTGCTTCTATTATAATGTACAGATCATAGTAGAAATATCACAGGAAATTTAAAAGTTCTGTCTCCTGGAATATGACCGGAGCACTGAAGGGGTTAATGTGACCTGCCCAGTAATGGGGAATCTCCAGCACCTACCTCCACCTGCAGAGCCGCACACCACATATATGGCTGTTCTGTGCGCACAGGACCTGTGATGAGGTCACAGGAGGGGAGGAGTCAGGGGTCACATGATCAGGGGCCTCAGTGTGTGCAGGACTGTGCTGTGCTGGTTGTCATGGTGCTGGATGAGGGGAAGTTTCTGTGTGGGGTCAGGAGGAATTTGCAGGGTGGATGTTGTAGAGATGTGTGTGTATGATGTGTACTGAGAGGAGCCGTGTGTGTACGAGGTGTACGGAGCAGAGCCGTGTGTGTACGAGGTGTACGGAGAGGAGCTGTGTGTGTACGAGGTGTACGGAGAGGAGCTGTGTGTGTACGAGGTGTACGGAGCAGAGCCGTGTGTGTACGAGGTGTACGGAGCAGAGCCATGTGTGTACGAGGTGTACGGAGAGGAGCTGTGTGTGTACGAGGTGTACGGAGCAGAGCCGTGTGTGTACGAGGTGTACGGAGAGGAGCTGTGTGTGTACGAGGTGTACGGAGCAGAGCCGCGTGTGTACGAGGTGTACGGAAAGGAGCCGTGTGTGTACGGAGAGGAGCTGTGTGTGTACGAGGTGTACGGAGCAGAGCCGCGTGTGTATGAGGTGTACGGAGTGGAGCCGCGTGTGTACGAGGTGTACGGAGTGGAGCCGCGTGTGTACGAGGTGTACGGAGAGGAGCTGTGTGTGTACGAGGTGTACGGAGAGGAGCTGTGTGTGTACGAGGTGTATGGAGCAGAGCCGTGTGTGTGTACGAGGTGTACGGAGAGGAGCCGTGTGTGTACGAGGTGTACGGAGCGGAGCCGTGTGTGTACGAGGTGTACGGAGCAGAGCCGTGTGTGTGTACGAGGTGTACGGAGAGGAGCCGTGTGTGTATGACATGTATGGCGAGGATACGGATGTGTACGATGTGTAGGGAGTGGAGCTGTGTGTAGGAGGTGTATGGAGCGAAGCTGTGTGTGTGTAAGACAAGTACGGAGCGGAGCCGTGTGTCTACAACGTGTACACTGCATAATGGCAGAAGGTGCCAACCCCTCGACTTTGGTTAGAGGGGTGGGTGGACTGCCAAAAGAAAGGGACTCAATTCCCACCTGGGAGCGTTCGAAGTCCCAGGGGATATCAGGAACAATACAATGGTCTGTTGGAGGTGTCACGCCCCGGGTCATATAGCTGCCTGGTATCCCGTGTCCTTAAAGCTGATGGACTGCAGCATAGGCCGACACTGCTCCTTCTTTGCCTACCCTTCCCCTAGCGAGGGGCCTAAGGAATGCGAAGAGACTGTAAATGGGAAATAAGTAACTGGACTTGAGGCAGTAAAGGCCACACTTCCACATCTGCTTGTTCATGGTAAGGCTGTGGGGATCAGGTGTATCCATGGGGACACTAAGAATTATTTTATGGCCCGAGTCAACATAATTACGGACTGTGGATTAACTTCCCATGAACAGGGAATAGTCAAAGACTTGTTGGACCTTGTCATTATTGGTCGTGACTTTACCTTGTTTTGGGACATGTGGGGGATAGCTGTGTCGCCTGGTAGCTCAGCCGACAACTAGGTTGCAAAGAAAGAAATTTTGTCACATATCACAGCCAACAAGCTTACATTTTCTGGGCTTGCTGGCAACAAGAATGAGGGAGCATCCTCTGAAGCCAATGTGCCTGAGCTAGAGGTGTCCAGGGAAAACTTTGGAATCCCCCATTTCAGGGACTTAACATTGAAAAAGGCGTTTGATAATGTAGGGACGCTTGAAAATCTGACTGTGTTGAATAGTGTTCCACAAGAGTCAGAGGCCAACACTCTATACCCAGTTTTTGCTATGAATGGAGATCTATTATATAGAGTGACCAAACAAATGACATGATTGAGGTAATAGATCAAATACTGGTGCCAGGGCCCTATAGGCGCTGGTGTTAGACATGGCTCATAAGTATGTGTTGGTTAGTCATCTGGGGGTAGAAAACACCTAGGAGTGGATCCTCCAGACGTTTTACAGTCCCAGGTGCTACAGAGAAATCCTGTACTATCAGTCCTGTCCCAAGTGCCAACTAACCTCTCCAGTGGCCTCGTTCCGCTGCCCATCATTGAGATACTGTTCAAGCATATGGCAATGGATGGGGCCAGCCCACTACGTTACCACCCTTAACCTCACGAAAGGGTATTGGCAAATTCTCCTGTCCCAAGATGCAAGAAGAAGATGGCTTTTTCAATGCCAAATGGATGTTTTCAGTATTGCAGGGTTGCAAGGGCTCCAGCTACAGTACCTTGCAGAGGGACATGGACAGAATCATAGCGCCTCACAAGAAGTACACAGCAGCCTACCTGGATGAAATTTTGTGATATTCAGCCAGAATTGGGGAAGTCATCTCAGCAAAGTCCAGCAATAGTTTATGTTATAAGGAAGGAAGGCTTTACCATCATCCCAAAGAAATGTGCCATGGGAATGGAGGAAGCCAAGTACAGTGCTGCTCACCATTATTGCCACCACTTCAATTTTTTCATAGACTGCACAATATCTTCAGAAATAAATGGTAATGTACCAACGTTATATCCTCAGGATTTTTTAGTTAGTGGCCCCAAGTAATGCAACAATAAAACATTGTTTTTCAACTTGCATGTTGCATTTTCAAAGAAGAAACAGAATAAGCAGCATGTGCAGCAATAAAGGCACCCCTAATTAATACTTAAATCCATATACACAAACAAGATGGAGTACACATCCATATTCATTAGAAAAGTGTAAATTTTATTAGACAGTACTTCACAAAAATGTGAAAATTAAAATAAAAAAACAGTAAGTACAAACTATTTCAGGAAGGGATACAAAAGTAGCACAGAATACACAATGTGAACCTCTGATGATACCATAGACAAAGAATAATAAAGTGCACAGTGCATACTGGGTAGGCATATACAGGGGCAGGGTAATCAGTATAAGGCCGGGGTCACACTAGACCGTAATACGGACGAGTGCTATGCGATAAAAAATTGCATAGCACTCGGCCCAATGTTAATCTATGGTGCAGCTCCCATCATCCGATATTTTCTCCACCGTATTCAGGATCTGAGTGAAATCGCAGCATGCTGCGATTGTCAGCGTATCTCGGCCGAGACTCGCCAATGCAAGTCTATGGGTGCGAGAAAAAATCGGATTACACACGGACCATGCGTGTGCATTGCGAGAAATACGCAGCGGTGTTAGAGAAAAGCCGGTAATTCAATTGCCGGCTTTTCATTTCTCCTTCACAAACCCGACAGGATATGAGACATGGTTTACATACAGTGAACCATCTCATATCCCCCTTTTTTTTGCATATTCCACACTACTAATGTTAGTAGTGTGTATGTGCAAAATGTGGGCGCTGTAGCGTGTAAAATAAAAGGTTAAATCGCGGAAAAAATTTGCGTGGACTCCCGCGCAATTTTCTCCGCCAGAGCGGTAAAGCCAGTGACTGACGGCAGATAATAGCCAGGAGAGGGTCCATGGTTATTGGCCCCCCCGTGACTAAAAACATCTGCCCCCAGCCACCCCAGAAAAGGCACATCTGGAAGATGAACCTATTCTGGCACTTGGCCACTCTCTTCCCACTCCCGTGTAGCGGTGGGATATGGGGTAATGAAGGGTTAATGCCACCTTGCTATTGTAAGGTGACATTAAGCCAGATTAATAATGGAGAGACTATGGATTTTCTACTGTAGCATGATACTATAATGTTTGATTCCCAACAAAGTACAAAGGGGTCTGGATGCCTTTCTTGATAAAAAAAAATTATTACAGGTTATGGGCAGTAAATTCTATGATGGGAGGTTTATGTTTATTCTGGTTTTTATTGAAAAGAACTTCAAAACAAACAAGTAACAAAGGATTCAGCAACATAAAAAGTATTGAGGACAAAAAGAAATCTCATTTACAACTGTATATCAAGACCTGTAACCAACAAGTCCAGAAATAGTTTAACTTTCAGGTCAAAAGTCATTTTCAATCAAGTCCAACAAAATCTGAAAAGAAAAAAAAAAAAATCCGTGGCGGATGTAGGTATCCCCTATCCAGGGAGACTGTATGACCTTTGGCGATACATATGAGGTATCTGCTGAAAGAGAGTGACCCAAACAAGAGGAGCTAGGTCACTCCAAGTAATAATGGCATAAACACGAAAGGAAAGAATGAGACTCATTTCCACTTGCAAGAGAAAAAACAGTCCGTAATCTGGACCGAAAAAACGGATTTAGCGTATGCGATTGTCATGCGAGTGTTATGCGATTTTTAATCGCACCATCCGTTTTACATCCGTATGCAATCCGTTTTTTTCTCTGCAACTATTTTTATACAGTCATTTACAGGACCATTTAGCAGTGTTCTATGCCACCGAATGGTAATGTATCCGTAAAAAACGGACGGAATACGGATGGTCAGTATTCCATGCGTTTTTTTTCTCGCACCCATTGACTTGCATTGGCGAGTCTCGTCCGAGACTCGCAGCATGCTGCGATTTTTTTCTCAGTCCGATTTCGGCTGAGAAAAAAATCGCAAATGAAAAGACACCTATTGACTAACATTGGTCCGAGTGCAATCCGATTTTTTATCGGATTGCACTCGTCCGTTTTCCTCGCAAGTGGAAATGAGCCCTAAGAGGAATAGGGGGGAGGAGAGAGGATGAATAAAGGGGGGAGGAACCATGGAGTCTGATGTAGAAGGGGCAACTTGCACCCCTATAATGACGTCGTCTAACCCGTATTGTTCAATCTATCTTCCTTATGGCTTAGAAAAGCCGGATTACTCACCGGTAATGGCTCTTTTAGTGAGTCCACGACAGCACCCCACTGGAGAGAGGGATCCGCCCCGCAGGAACAGGAAACCTATTGAGAAATAAAAGGGGGCGGTCCACCTCTCCTCCTCAGTTTTGATTTCAGAGTACCCGGAGGACCGCCAGTGTTAGGCAAATATCATTTATTTTATTCTTTAAACTTATTTGCTTATGATTAAAAGGATTTTACTCAAATAATATGTATTATATTAATCTAGGGAGGGATGTAAGAGGGTGCTGTCGTGGACTCACTAAAAGAGCATTACCGGTGAGTAATCCAGCTTTTTACTCTTCGCCACGACAGCACCCCACTGGAGATCTTTCAGAGACCATCACCTAGGGAGGGGACCACCGTGCTGAGGACAGTCCTGCCAAAGTCTAGGTCAGAAGTTGACGATAGGTCTAGCCTATAGTGGTTATAGAATGTAGAAGGATTTGACCAAGTTGCCGCCTTACATATAGTTTCAATCGGGACGTCTCCCCTCTCTGCCCAGGAGGATGCCATCGCTCTGGTAGAGTGTGCTGTTATGCCTTCCGGAGGGTTTTCTTTCCTCGCGGAATAAGCCAGTCTGATAGACTCTCTGATCCACCGGGATAAGGTGCTTTTTGTTACTCCATGACCCTTCTTGTGACCCTGGAAGGAAATAAACAGAGCCCTACTCTGTCGCCAGCTGCTGGTCTTTTCAATGTATTTTAACACTACTCTTTTAACGTCTAGAGTGTGATATTTCTGTTCTTCAGGAGTAGATGGATTACTGAAGAAAGTGGGCAAGATTATTTCTTGTAACCTATGGAATTTTTTTGCTACTTTGGGAAGGTAGGAATGGTCTGGTTTAAGAATTAACTTATCCTGAAAGGTTAACAAAAAAGGTGGATCTATAGAGAGTGCTTGGATGTCACTGATTCTCCTAGCTGAAGTCAGTGCTACCAAGAGGGCCGTTTTTAGTGATAGACATTTAATAGGTATTGAGTCTATTGGCTCGAATGGGGAGTCTGTTAGAGCTTGTAAAACCAAATTTAAATCCCAGGGTGGAATTCTAGGTATATTGATTTATTCTTTCGCAGGCCGTAATAAATCTGGATACCCATCTATCCCCCGCGATGTTATGGCCATAGAGGGCTCCTAGTGCTGAAACATGAACCTTTAAGGTGTTTACAGTTAGACCTAGTTCTCTCCCTTTTTGAAGAAATTCCAGGATAGAATGTATCGGAATCTCTGATGTGTTGGTAGATGTATGGAATTGAAAAAAAAATTTCCATATTCTCGTATAGATTTTTGTGGTGGAGGGTTTTCTACTATGGAGAAGCGTATCAATTAAACCCCCCGAGAATCCTCTCGATCTTAGCATCTGCCTCTCAAGTTCCAGGCTGTCAGGTGGAGATTGTCCACCTGAGGGTGGAAAAACGGACCCTGAGAGAAAAGGTTGGGCGTTGAGGGGAGGACCCAAGGATCTGAGACCGACATGGTCTGTAGCCATGAGAACCATGGTCTCTTGGGCCAGAATGGAGCTATCAGTACAATTCTCGCCCCTTCTTCTCTGATTTTGCGTATAACTTGAGGTAGCAATATGATCGGAGGAAACGCGTACGCCAGACTGAACTGCCAAGGGGCTTGGAGAGCGTCCAGAATGTCCGGACGATGCGCTGGAGATAGGGAAGCAAATCTCCGGACTTTTCTGTTTTTTCTTGTGGCGAAGAGATCTATCTGAGGACGGCCCCAAAGAGATATTATGTCCAGAAATATTTGCTGGTTTAGGCACCACTCTCCTTGTCTCAGGGTGTGTCGGCTTAAAAAGTCCGCCTGCTGATTGTTTGCTCCTCTTATGTGCAGCGCAGTAAGGGATGTTAGGTGACTTTCTGCTAGATTTAAGATTTCTGTAGCAGAAGACATCAGAGTCTCTGATCGCGTACCTCCTTGCCGGTTTAGATACGCCACCATGGTGGTGTTGTCGGACAGGACTCTGACGTCTTTCCCCCGAAGCTGTGGGAGGAAATGGTATAAGGCGTATTTTACAGCATTCAGTTCTTTAAAGTTAGAGGAGCTGCAGCTTTCCTCCATACTCCATGACCCCTGGCAATAATCATTCCCCATATGAGCGCCCCATCCATGAGGACTGGCGTCAGTGGTTATGGTATGAGATGGCGTTATTACCCATGGAACCCCACTCATCAAATGGTTTGAGTCTAGCCACCACTCTAAGGAAGTTAAAACCTCCTGAGATAAGGTTATTTTTGCATTTAGGTGCCCAAATAACCGTCTATCCTCTTGTAAAATTTGATGTTGTAGTGTTCGAGTATGGTGTTGAGCCCATCTCACTGCTGGTATACAAGAGATAAGAGACCCTAATAACGACATAGCTTGTCTTAGGGATATACGTGGATTATTTATTGCGGCTAGGACTTTGTGTCTGATCAGTAGAATCTTTACCTGCGGCAGAAGACACTTTTGAGATATGGAGTCTAACTGGAACCCCAAGAACGCCTGACGGGAAAGCGGAGTGAGTCTGGATTTGTCGGTATTGATTATCCAGCCCAGGTCCTGTAGAGAGGAAATTGCGTGAGCTAAACGATCAGTACATTGAGTAACTGAATTTCCCATTACCAAAAAGTCATCCAGATAGGGCACAATCAAAGTCTCCTTCTGGCGTAGGTATGCCATCACCTCTAGCATTATCTTGGTGAAGATCCTCGGCGCTGTTGAGAGACCGAAGGGTAAGGCCGCATACTGGAAGTGACGAACCTCGTTGTTGATTTTTACCGCCACTCTGAGGAATTTTTGGTATCTGTCATGAATGGGGAGATGATAGTAAGCATCCTTTAGATCAATGCCCCCCATCATACAGTTTGGGAAGAGGAGCTTTATGGTGGACCTAATGGATTCCATTTTAAATGTATAGTTTTCAATGAATGAATTGAGTTTTTTAAGGTTTATGATTGTCCTGAAAGAACCGTCGGGCTTAGAAATTAGGAATAGGGGAGAGTAGAATCCCCTACCCTCCTGTCCCACCGGCACTTGGACTAGGATCTGTTTTGATATTAGGGTTTGAATTTCAAGCTCTAGAGCCTGTTGCTGTATAGGCGAGCTGAGAGATGTTATAATATAAGACTCGTGGGGAACACGAGAGAATTTTAGTTTAATTCCATCTCGGATGATACTTAAAACCCACGAGCTAGATGTTATTTTCTCCCATTGAGTGGTGAAAAACTTCAGTCTGCCCCCAACTGGTATATCCTCAGTATTTGTTGTCTTTTGGGGGGTTGGGTCTTCTAAACATTGTACCTCTCTGCTTGTCGTCCTTAGTGGTCATGTTGTAGACCTATCCGTTTGCCTCCTTTTGCCAAACGGCCTCCTCTTAAAGGCTCTCCTGTAAAAGGGAATAGAGGATTCAGGAAAAGCTTTCTTCCTGTCCTTTGCCTTTTTGAGTATCTCGTCTAAGGTTTTACCAAAGAGTTTCTCACCCTCACATGGGATCGCGCATATTTTGGATTTAGATTGCGCGTCCCCTTTCCAACTTTTCATCCATAGAGCTCTTCTTGCGTTATTCACAAGGCCCGCAGATCTTGCTGCTAAACGGAGTGAGTCGGCGGAGGCGTCTGCCATAAAGGCCGCTGCTCCTCGTATTAAAGGGATGGCTGCTCGTAGTTTTTCTCTCGAGCTTTTATTTTCAATTTGCTGGTCTAATTGATCAATCCAGATGATCATTGACCGGGCAGCGCAAGTGCTGGCCACTGCAGGCTTGAATATTCCTGTAGCCGCTTCCCAAGACCGTTTAAGGGATGACTCGGCCTTACGATCCAAAGGATCGACCAGTAGTCCCGCATCCTCCACAGGTAAAGTGGATTGCTTAGAGGTAGAGGCTACAGCTGCGTCAACCTTAGGGACTTTGGTCCATGTAAGAAGCTCCTCGTCACTAAACAGATATTTTCATTTTGACGCTGAGGGTAGAAAGCTTCTCTGATCCTGCTTCTCCCACTCTCTTTTAATTAATGTTTTCACTGCTGGTATGACTGGAAAACATCTCCTCTTTCTGTCTGCCAAACCCGCGAACATTATGTCCTGCGCGGTTTGCGCACCCTTAGTTTCCTCACACCCCATGGTATTTCGAATTGATTTTACCAAGTTGTCCACACTGTCTAAGGGAAAACATGAGCGTCCCTCGATCTCTGATGAGGATGATGATGCTGAACATGATGACAGGGAGGCGTCTGACAGTACAGGTTGGTCACTGTCGGAGTCTGACCCAATTGTCGGTGTTTTGGACTTAGTACTATGCGGTTTGTCCTGGGTCATATTTTTAAGTTCCTCTCTAATAATGGCCCGTAAATCCGTAATGGACACTGCTGCTCCCTGTGTTGTTTCCTTAAAACAGTCCTTGCAAAGTTTTTTGGGGTATGAGTCAGGAAGGGGCTGGCTACACAAGGCACATTCCTTGTGCTTCGTTTTTTGTCGTTTTTTGCCCTAAGCGTAATAAGTAGAGAAAGAGAAAAGAGAGAAATAGGGAGACAGCGTCTAGGCAGAGTTCACAACTCACCCAGTGAAGCAAATAATACCGGATCAGAAGGCCGAGATCCTGTTCTGGAACCATCACTTTTACGAGCGGTCTCCGAGGATCCTCTGGCGTGATCTTTGGCGGTGGGTACTGGATCTCCAGCTGTGGGGTCCATGGCACCTGGGGATGACATCTCTGCATCGCTGGTTTGCTGTTAGTGAGCGATTTAAATAGTGCGCCCAAACTTCTTTTTTTTTTTTTTTGCGCATGCGCAGATCGGCGCCGGCTCCCCCGCTTTAGATCCGGCCTAGGCGCCCCGGAAGTCCATCATTCACTTCCGGGGTAGCCTGTACTGCGGCGGTCGGCGCATGTGCGGCCCGGGATTCACGTCGGACCGCACTTAGGAGTGCAGTTGTCCTCCTACCTTCACCGTACCGCCGTCGCAGATGATGCCGGGCGGCCCTTCCCGGACCCGGCCGTCTGCGTGCTCCTTCAGACGAGGAGGAAGCCGTCTAACGGAACTCCCCCGACGCTGCTTCTGAGCCGCAGCCCCTGCCGTTCTCACGGACACCGCGCAGGCGGCATGCTAGCCCAGGTATGTTTCCCATGAAGAAGTCCTGTTGTTCCCGCAGGAACAGGAAACCTAAACTGAGGAGGAGAGGCGGACCGCCCCCTTTTATTTCTCAATAGGTTTCCTGTTCCTGCGGGGCGGATCCCTCTCTCCAGTGGGGTGCTGTCGTGGCGAAGAGTAAAAAGAGGGATTGAAAATCCTGAGAGTCCATATACAAAGTCCAAGGACTCCAAACCTGCAGATATTTTTCCACTGAACTATTAACCTCAGCGGACAATTTCTCCATACTTTGAAGGCTGGTATCTCCTTGTCCCATTCAGACACACTAGGAGATTGGGAGGATTTCCAATGTCTCGGGATCACAGTGCGCGTAGCAGTTAAGCAGAATTTTAGGAGCCCCTTTTTCTGATAGCGAAACGAGCACGGGAGGATAGGTAATAAAGCCACCTGGGGGGAGTTGGTCACCAAATGACCACTAATGGCTTGATAAGCGGAAAAGACAGAATCCCAAAATGGTTTAATATGCTTACATCCCCACCAAATGTGTAGCATGGTACCTCTCTCTACTCCACAACGCCAGCACCTATCTGAGATGGAGGGAAAAGCGGCGTGTAAGACATCAGGACAGCGATACCACCTGGTGAGAATTTTGTAATTCTTTTCCTGTGCGGCACAGGCAATAGAGAATTTATGTGAACATACGCATGCCTTCCTCCACTCCGCCTCCGATACAGCAACTCCCAACTCACCAATCCACCTCTTCACATACTTGGGGAACTCGTCTTTGCTATTTTGGTTCAAAAGAGCATATATTAAGGAGACATCATGCGCAGGCGGCGACTCCAACAGGAAAAGCTTTTCAAACGGCGTAGGAAGGGAGGAGTATGAGCCTGCGCCCTCTGGAGACGAGAGGAAGGATTTTAGTTGGAGGTATTCCAACCAATCAGAATGGACCCCTCCCTCTAATGGCTGCACAGATTCGAAAGTGGGCATGGCTGAACCCTTGAGGACATGAAAGCATCTGGTATTGTCCCCTCTCTCCCACCCAAGAAAACGATCCCTCTCCACCCTTGGGGGAAACTCCGGATTAGAGAAGAGAGGCGTAAGTGGTCCACTGCCTAAGGACAGAGAGCCTCTGCGGGTCTCCAGATCCCATCCTCTAAGTGTATCTTTAAGGAGGTCAGCTTCAGAACTGAATTGACCTCTACTTTTAGGGCTGATCCAGGGGAGGTTATGGAGTGGAATTGTAGAGCCAATTTGTTCTATTGCCACCCATTGTTTGTCCGAACTGTGGAACTGCCAGTCTAGCATGCGTGTCAATAGTGCTGCTCTGTGATACCATTTGAAATTCGGAAGACCCGAGCCCCCTGAGCCTTTGTGCCTATATAAAGTACCCATGCAGATCCGGGGTCTACCCCCCCCCCCCCACACACACAAATCTCGAGATGGCTGATTGGATTCTGGAAAAGAAAGAAGGAGGAGGAATTAGAGGAACTGTCTGGAAGATATACAGGAAACGAGGAAGTACATCCATTTTTATTCCATTGATACGGCCGAATCATGAGAGCTTCCGCTTATCATAGCTATATCTAAGTCTTTCAAAGTCTTATCCAAAAGGGGTTGGAAGTTTAAAGAATATAGTTTAGTATGATCTGTCGGGATGGTTACTCCCAAGTATCTTAATGCTTTTTCCTGCCATTTAAAGGGAAAATTATCTTTAAGATGTTGAACTTCATCTCTAGATAAAGTTATATTAAGGGCCTTTGATTTAGAATAATTCACTTTAAAATTACTAAGATGGCCAAATGTCTCAAATTCTTTGACTATGGAGGGGAAGTAAATGCGAGGCTGTGATATAAACTTGAGAAGGTCATCTGCATATAAGGCCGATTACCATTGACCTACCCCAACTTGAATACCGTGAATGCTGGGGTTATTTCTAATGGCTATTGCCAGATGTTCCATTATCAATACATACAAGAGAGGGGACAGAGGACACCCCTGCCGTGTACCGTTGTTGATGTGGATAGGGGAGGACAGGAACCCATTAATCTTAACCCTAGCTGCAGGGCCCCTATATAGAGAATCTTCTCAATAAATTTGGTGCCCAGGCCCAATTGATGCAAGGAAGCCGACATGAAGCTCCAAGTGACCCGGTCGAAGGCCTTCTCCGCGTCAACCGAAAGCAAACACAATGGGAGCGATCTGGACCTCGCGCGAGCCATCAGAAGAGTTTTATATGTATTATCTCTGGCCTCCCGGCCCTTGACAAACCATACTTGATCTGTATGAATAACCCCGGGTAACAAAGGTGCCAACCTATTTGCCAGGGCCTTCGAAAATATTTTGATGTCCACATTAATCAAAGAGATGGGCCTATAACAGGAAATTAACAATGGATCTTTCCCTGGTTTTGGTAAAACGCTGATGTGGGCCTCCAGGGACTAGGGCACGAATGGGGATCCCTCTGACACAGAACTGAAGACTTTTGTTAGAATAGGGACAAGCTGTTCGCTAAATACCTTATAAAATTTTGGAGTGAACCCATCAGGGCCTGAGCTCTTTCCCACGGGATTTGATTTAATAATGGCAGCAATCACTTCCTCTGAAAAGTCCTCCTCCAGAGTCTGCGAGTTCAGGATGGACAGTTGGGGGGAATTTTGTCTGATATAGTCCTTTATTTTAAGGTGAAGAGACGAAGCTGACATGTCCCTGAATTGGCCCTTAATATTATAAAGGTCACTAATAAGCTCAAAAGGATTCGGTAATTTGGTTTGGATCCTGTGTGCGGGCCCCCCTGATCTGCATGATTTGTGGGATATAACTAGTGTCCTTTCTGGGATGTAGCACCCTAGCCAATGCCCTACGACATTTATCCGCATGTTCATACATAAATCGATGGAATCTGATTTTTTGATGTGAATATTTGTGATCCAGTAGGCCCCTAAGCTCCTCCCTTGCTTTTAACAAGTCCGCATACACAGAAGAGGATAGAGATTGTTTATGTGAGGATTCCAATGTATTAATCCGCTGGAGCATGATGGGAGGTTTTAATCCCAGAACTATTAGGATTGCTGTATATGTAATTATATTTTCCCCTAAAATGGGAAAATTAGCTTCTGACTCATGGGATTTTAACTCCTCTCCCTGGATCAATAGTAGGTCATGTTCTATGATGAGCTCGATAGACATATGTTTCCCTTCAACCATAAACTATGAAATAGAATCCAGAGTTTAGCAATTAAGGGCAGAGTCCGACAGAATGAGGCAATTTAAGCTGGATCCGGATAAAGAGGCATAATGCCCCTCTAACTGGAGTTGAGGATAAAGACCCAAGTTGTGAGGTGCGAGGCCAGAGGCATGAAGCGTGGAGGCTTGAGGCAGAGAGGTGCAAGGCTAGAGGCCCAACAGGCTCAGGCCCCGAGCCATGAGTCCAAAGGCATGGGTCCAGATGCCAAGCTCGGAGGTCAGAGGTACGGAGTCCCGAGGTGTGCAAGCAACCCTCAGGCAATTGTGAAGGTGGGAGGGGCCTTTTAACTACAATTTGATCAAGGCCTTGGATAGATCCAGGAAGGACTATCTCCTGTGTACTGTTGGGAGTAACAAACTGGAAAAGTGAAATTAACCAGGTGAAAAGGTGCTCCCAGCGATCAAGTGAAGAATGGAAAACTTAAATATATAAGACCACCATTAAAATAAAAAAGCGGTATACCTGAAGAAGGCTGGATGCAGCCAAAACTCATTTTAGCTTTAAATGAAGCCATTTTTTTTCTTTTTATGGTGGTTGTGCTCCGACCCAGGAGCACCATATCACCTGGTCTATTTAACTTTTTTACCTTCTGATGTGTTCTATAGTCTGCTGTGAATAAAATATAGCTGTAACAAAATTCTAAATCATTGCCTTTTTGTTTTCTTTATATTTTACACTGTTTCCCAACATTTTTTTGTAAAATAAATATTTAAAATAAAGCTTTACGTAAATAGATCATAGTCTTATTCTGGATATCAATCCATTCTGTTCAACACTCGGGATCAGAAGCGAAAGTTTGCCCTCTTAGGGCAGATTGGTTAATACAGTTTAACCTTCTTCCCTTCCTTTCATATTATCTGCCATTCTTCAGGTGAATGTTATGGATATACCGTATTTTTCAGATTATAAGATGGGGGAAAAATGGGTGAGCGTCTTATAATCCGAATGTAGCTTACAGGGGGAAGGCGGCTGCTTTGGAACGGGGTCCCAGGAGGCTGGGTTGCAGCAGCAGGAAGCTGGCGGTGGTGGCAGGAGTGAGGCATGTCGATGCGAGGCTGCGGCGGGCCCCTGGCTTTAAGAAAATTTTGCCGGAGTCCTAGCACTTCCTATTGTTATCACTGCAGTGGACTTTGGGAAAATGGCTGGCAGAGGCGGAGCATGAGCAAATTAAGATCTGGGCTCCCAAGCCTAGAACCGCTGAACACCCCCTCCTCTCATCCCAGGGCCCACAGCCACCTGTTTTCTGCGGCAGCGACCTGGGATCCCACGCTACCGCAGCCACCCCCCCCTGGTGAAGTACAGAAAAATCGGACTATAAGATGCACCACCCTTTTATTAAAAAAAAAGTTTTCCCCCTCAAAATTTGGGGTGCGTTTTATGGTCTGGTGCGTCTTATAGCCCGCAAAATACGGTATATCTTTTTAACTATACCATATAGCTATGTAATTTGTTACAATTTAGATGCAGAAAACTAGTTCTCACTCAACTACATAAGTTCTTAGTAAATACCTTAAAGTCTAAAGAATAAAACAATATATACAGTAGATCCAACTGCAAGGATATAAATTTGAAGGCAGATGTTTAATAATGATTGGTAACAAGTTTTAAAAGGGTTGTCCAACCACCTCTCCCTACTTTATCTGCTCTAAGCCATGAGTAGATGATACTGTATGAGATCAGGCCAATTACTGGTGGTTGACTCGGCAATGGTCCTGATAATATACAGCAGCATCTCTCTACAACTAATGTCATATCAGGCAGAAGGGAAAGACATCTGACAAGCGCTGCAAAATGAAGCAATACTGTATTTCTAAATGAGAATTCTAGAAATGATTGATTCATAGTCGTGATAAGTAGTTTATGCTTATTTTTCAATAAAAGATGTTTACTAGTAATTTCATACATTTAATATTAACTAGGAAATATAGTAAACTGCATTTCCTTTCTCTTGTAGACTGTAAGGTTGTATCTTTTCTTGTAGCATTTGACAATAAAATGGTTTTGAAAGGAAACAGAAAATTGCTACTTCTGTTTGTGAGTACTCTCATGTGCAATAAGATTTGATTTCCGTATAAAACATTCCTCACATTCTGAACATGAAAAAGGCTTTTCCTTTGTGTGACTTCTCTCATGTGCAACAAGATTTGATTTGTGTGCAAAACATTTTTCACATTCTAAACATGGATATGGCTTCTCCCCTGTGTGAGTTCTGTTATGTGCAACAAGACGGTCTTTGACTGTAAAACATTTTCCACATTCTTGGCAAGAAAATGGCTTTTCACCAGTGTGAATTCTCTGATGTTTAACAAGATAGTCTTTCACAGCAAAACATTTCCCACATTCTAAACATGAAAATGGCTTCTCCCCTGTGTGAATTTTTCTGACATGCTTAATAAGACTTAATTTTGTTGTAAAACATTTCCCACATTCTGAACAGGAGTATGGCTTCTCACTTGTGTGTCTTTTCTGATGTTTAACAAGATTTGATTTCTCTGTAAAACATTTCCCACATTCTCGACATGAAAATGGCTTCACCCCTGTGTGTATTCTTTGATGTGCAATAAGACGGTCTTTCACTGCAAAACATTTACCACATTCTGAACATGAATATGGCTTCTCACCTGTGTGAATTCTCAAGTGTTGAATAAGACTTGCTTTCTCTGTAAAACATTTGCCACATTTTCGACATGAAAATGGAGTCTCCCCTGTGTGTATTCTCTGATGTGCAACAAGACGGTCTTTGACTGTAAAACATTTTCCACATTCTTGGCATGAAAATGGCTTTTCACCAGTGTGAATTCTCTGATGTTTAACAAGATAGTCTTTCAAAGCAAAACATTTCCCACATTCTAAACATGAAAATGGCTTCTCCCCTGTGTGAATTCTGACATGCTTAATAAGACTTAACTTTGTTGTAAAACATTTACCACATTCTGAACATGAGTATGGCTTCTCACCTGTGTGTCTTTTCTGATGTTTAACAAGATTTGATTTCTCTGTAAAACATTTCCCACATTCTCGACATGAAAATGGCTTCACCCCTGTGTGTATTCTTTGATGTGCAATAAGACGGTCTTTCACTGCAAAACATTTACCACATTCTGAACATGAATATGGCTTCTCACCTGTGTGAATTCTCAAGTGTTGAATAAGACTTGCTTTCTCTGTAAACCATTTGCCACATTTTCGACATGAAAATGGAGTCTCCCCTGTGTGTATTCTCTGATGTGCAACAAGACGGTCTTTCACTGTAAAACATTTCCCACATTCTGAACATGAATATGGCTTCTCACCGGTGTGAAGTCTCAAATGTTTAACAAGATTTGCTTTTTCTGTAAAACACTTTCCACATTCTGAACAAGAAAATGGATTCTCTCCATTATGACTTCTCTGATGTTTAACAAGTTGGAGTTTTTGTATAAAACATTTTCCACATGCTGAACATGAATATGGCTTCTCGCCTGTGTGAATTCTCAGATGGCTAACAAGACTTGATTTTTCTGTAAAACACTTTCCACACTCTTGACATGAAAATGGCTTCTCTCCTGTGTGAAGTCTCTGATGTTTCACAAGATGGACTTTCAATGTGAAACATTTCCCACATTCTAGACATGAAAATGGCTTCTCTCCTGTGTGAATTCTCAAATGTTTAACAAGATTTGATTTCTCTCTAAAACATTTTCCACATTCTGAACATGAAAATGACTCCTCCCCTGTGTGAATTTTCCAATGTGTAACAACATGTGATTTTCGTGTAAAACATTTCCCACATTCTGAACATGAATATGGCTTCTTTTTTGTGTGAGCTCTTGGATGTTCATCATTCCTTCTGTTATTTTTGTTTTGCCTAACAATCTGTGATGAATCAGAAGATAGGAGCTCTTGAAAAGGATCAGATAATAGAAATTGGGTTGGAGAGCAACCTGGGACACTGTAATGCTCCTCATATTTATCTGGTGTGATACCATGATCATATGCTGTAAAATCTGAAAATATCAGATGTGTCTCTGATCTGCTGGAGAAGTCATCTGCCAAAAATAAAAGTGAAATATTTTTTAATCAAATAAGCTTTAAATTATAATAAATATCAGATTTATACATTTTACGAGGAGGAGTCAAAAATTATGCACTTTCTAGAATAATTTATTCAGAAAAGAGAAATACATCATTTTTCAATTTAATGAAATTAAAATATTTTTGGCTCAGCATAAACCACGAATGTGGCTCAGATAAAAATATTCATCTTTGTTGGGCTTCTTATTTTGATTTGCCACATAATCCCCTGTCACTGGTCTACCCAACACACTCAGTTCACATACAAGCTCAATGTTGTCATCAATGTGAATGTGTCCAGCCGCATCTTCATGGCTGACACTTGTGTGGCCTTTGTCGAAAGTGTCTGTCCATGTATATACAACTCTTTTTGGCAAAATACTTCCTCTATACTGTGCACCAAGCCTTCGATAAATATCGGAACCCGACACACCCTGAGGCAACAGGAAATGAACCAATGAACGCTGCTCTTCTTTAGTGCAAATCACAAGTGGGGCAGCCACTGATCCTTGTACTGCAGTCGCAAATTAACTGATGTAACACGTTCAAACCTGCAAAGCAGTGACTGGGGAGACAGCGATCCCGCACAGAAAAAGCTGATAAGATGTGCGGCTAAAAGATGTTTTAATATAACCGGAGTGTAACACTTTTTGACTCACGGTCATAAAACATTCCTAAAGTAATTATAGTACAATTCAATTCTAGATTTTAATGTTAGGCCACAAGGTATGTGTTCTTTTTGTTTTTCTCTGCAATGTTCATTAAACCTACTTCGCTGGTCCATGTTTTAATGTGCCTGTCTAACGATGCAGCCAATATTCGTTGTTGATTTTTTTTTCTTCTTCTTTTTCTTAGTGCCATTTTTTTTTTATTTTCTTGTCAATATAGCCATTTGAGGGCTTTAAAAAATATATGATTCACTTTACCATATTAATAGGAATGGGAAATAAAAAAGTGTGGGGAAATGGAGTAAGTTGGTAACTACACTTACTGGTGATTTTGTTTCCTAAAACCAAAACAGCCCCCATATATGCCAACCATTCCTTATTGTAAAATTTCACTATGTGTAAAGGGTTTTTATAATATTGTGTTACCCCCAAAAAGGTGTATTATTTCATGCATGTTGATTTAATCTGTTTTAGTTTTTTTTTTTTGCCCTTTTTCCAAGAGCCATAACTTCTTCATTTTTCAACCGCCATAGCTATATGAGAACCTGATTGTTTGTGTTGAATGAACTTTAGTTTTGAATGATGTCATATATTTTACCATACGACATACTGGAAAACAGTAAATAGAACTCCAATTGTGTTGAAAAAAAAAAGGAAATTCCACCATTGTTTTTTGGATTTTGTTTTAATGGCATTCATTGTGCTGTAAAAATGACCTGACAGCATTATTCTTTAAGGCAAAGCTATTACAACAAAGTCAAACTAATGTTTTCCTTATGTATTAAATAAAAAAAAAGTGACAAAAAATAAAATTTGGTTTGTATCGCCATTTTCTGAGAACATTAAAGTATTTTTCTGTCGATAAAGCCATATGAGAGATTTTTTTTTGCGTGGTGACCTGACATTTTTATTAGTACAATTTTAGAAAACATAAATTTTTTTTCATACATTTTTTGGTCACCTTAGAGAACTTGAACCGGTCATCACATTATTGCTTTTACTGTATACTTAAATATGGAATTGCAAAATATAGGGAAAATAATGGTCTCCTATGCAGCCCTGTTTTTCTGAAAAAAAAACCCCATCGTTTTAATTTGGCAATTTTAAACTTTACCATTTACAGATGAAAGTTTTCCACCAGTCCAATTAAACATCAATATTGTGTATAACAAATCCTAAAAAATCAACATATAATTGTAGCAGCCAGTGGCTGAGTATAATCTGTGATTTATCTGCATTTAGTGGTCACTACTCACCTGTGCGGTTATCTGTGGGAATCTCCTCCTTACACCGCTCATCACCCCTCACATATGTCTCTGTAGTGTTAATATGGGGCAGATCTTTACCCTGAAACAAAGATTGTAAAAGTCACAGACAGATGGTGAGTTTGAGAGAAATTAATTTGAAGAACAGAAAAGGTCACAAATTAACATGATGACCAAAAATTACTTGACATTAGTCATTATCACATATCTGCAGGTCTCTGGTATACCTCCACCAGTCAGCTCCTAATTCTAACAAGCAGCCTCCATAACCAGAAAACTGTGAAAAGATCCAGACAACATCTAATGTCTATGATCAGAATTATCCTCTCATCTCCACCAAGTATAAAACTTAATGGTCACATTATTAGAGACACCCATGTATCAGGGCAGTAACCTCCTTTGGCCTTCAAAAAACAAGCAATTCGTTATGTTATCAGTTCCTATAAGTTTTGCTCATTCTGCAGGAATATTGGCCCTTGAGGACAGGATTGCTTTTTACATTTGCCACAAATTAAACGGAAGTGCTGACATGCTCTGAACAACCCGTTCTACCTCGTCGAGGAGACGTTCTATTGCAGACCTGGGCAAAGTGTATCTCGGGGGTCACATCCTGCCCTCTGGCTGTTCCAGTCCAACCCTCAGAGCTGAGACAGCCGAGGGGCTGAAAACAGTGGCCCACATGCCCTCTGCCGCCTCTCCACCACCACCCTCTATCACTGCTATCCACATCCTTGTGATAAAGACAGCGGTGAATACATTGGTGGAGGACGGGGCCACTAGCTCATTCTTCTACCAATTAACCTGTGAGACAGCAGATGCTATGATGTAATTTCATCGTCCTGCTGCTGCTGAGACTCAGTACACAGGAGCAGAGCGCTGGGGGAACGCATATGTTTTTTTTCCCTTTCATTTACATGTACATAGGAAGCTATGTTGAGGCTCATGTTGCATAGGAGTCTATATAGGGGTTTATGCTGTATAAAGGAGTCTCTGTGGGTTTGTGGGGGCTCATGCTGTGTATAGAGGCTGTGTGGGGGCTCATGCCATATATAATGGCTATGTAGGGGCTCACCCTGTATAAAGGTGGCTCATGCTGTATATAGAGGGCCATGTGAGGGAGGCTTATAATGTATGACAGACTGTGTGGGAGCTCATACTCTATATAGAGAGGCTGCATGGGGGCTCATACTATATATAGGGAGGTTGTGTGGGGGCTTAAGCTGTATATGTGGTACAATGTGGGGGCTTATGCTGAATATAGAGAGGCTATGTGTGGGGCTCATACTGTATGTAGGGTGGTTGTGTGGGGCTTCATGCTGTAAAACTGTGGGATTTGTATGGGTGATCATGCCGTATATAGAGGATGTCAGCATACTTAATTCTGATCAAGATTAAGTGAATAAATACATATTAAATAAATATGTGTCTTAATATGTTACATTTTAATATCAAGCAGAAATAATTGCAGCCTATTGGTGCAGCCCTCCACAACAGTCATGGTCTCTCGAGGCCTCTCAGGAATATTAATTGCCCACCCCTGTTCTGTTGGATTAAGATCTGGAGACTCTGAAGGCCGAAAAAGCAAGAAGCGCCTCAATTTCATGTTCCTGAACACAATCAATGACCATATGACCATTGTGGAATCAAACATCATACTGCTGTAAGTGTCCTTCTGCCATAAGGAGATGAAATTGGTTGGCCACAAAGCCTAGGTAACTTTCGTCTCTCATGCCTTTCTTTTATGAGCTGCTTATATTTGTAGGAATCTCCTTTAGCTAAATGTTTTTCCTTGATCACAATATTCTCCATACACTGTGTGCAGAATTATTAGGCAAGTTGTATTTTGATCACATGACACTTTTTATACATGTTGTCCTACTCCAAGCTGTTCAGACTTGAGAGCCAACTACCATTTAAGTAAATCAGGTGATGTGCATCTCTGTAATTAGGAGGGGTGTTGTCTAATGACATCAAAGCCCTATATAAGGTGTGCTTAATTATTAGGCAACTTCCTTTCCTTTGGCAAAATGGGTCAGAAGAGAGATTTGACGGGCTCTGAAAAGTCCAAAATTGTGAGATGTCTTGCAGAGGGATGCAGCAGTGTTGAAATTGCCAAACTTTTGAAGCGTGATCACCAAACAATGAAAAGCTTCATGGCAAATAGCCAACAGGGTTGCAAGAAGCGTGTTGGGCAAAAAAGGCGCAAAATAACTGCCCATGAATTGAGGAAAATCACGTGTGAAGCTGCCAAGATGCCATTTGCCACCAGTTTTGCCATATTTCAGAGCTGCAACGTTTCTGGAGTAACAAAAAGCACAAGGTGTGCGATACTCAGGGACATGGCCAAGGTAGGGAAGGCTGAAAAACGACCACCTTTGAACAAGAAATATAAGATAAAACGTCAAGACTGGGCCAAGAAATATCTTAAGACTGACTTCTCTTAAGGTTTTATGGACTGATGAAATGAGAGTGACTCTTGATGGGCCAGATGGATGGGCCAGAGGCTGGATCTTTAAAGGGCAGAGAACTCCACTCCGACTCAGACTCCAGCAAGGTGGAGGTGGGGTACTGGTATGGGCTGGTATCATCAAAGATGAACTTGTGGGACCTTTTCGGGTTGAGGATGGAGTGAAGTTCAACTCCCAGACCTACTGCCAGTTTCTGGAAGACAACTTCTTCAAGCAGTGGTACAGGAAGAAGTCAGTATCGTTCAAGAAAAACATGATTTTCATGCAGGACAATGCTCCATCACATGCCTCCAACTACTCCACAGCGTGGCTGGCCAGTAAAGGTCTCAAAGAAGAAAAAATAATGACATGGCCCCCTTGTTCCCCTGATCTGAACCCCATAGAGAACCTGTGGTCCCTCATAAAATGTGAGATCTACAGGGAGGGGGAACAGTGTCTGGAAGGCTGTGGTGGCTGCTGCACGCAACGTTGATCGTAAACAGATCAAGCAACTGACAGAATCTATGGATGGAAGGCTGTCGAGTGTCATCATAAAGAAAGGTGGCTATATTGGCCACTAATTTTTGGGGGTTTTGTTCTTGCATGTCAGAAATGTTTATTTCTAAATTTTGTGCAGTTATATTGGTTTACCTGGTTAAAATAAACAAGTGAGATGGGAATATATTTGGTTTTTATTAAGTTGCGTAATAATTCTGCACAGTAATAGTTACCTGCACAAACAGATATCCTCCTAAGATAGCCAAATCTAAAAAAAACCACTTCAACTTTCAAAAATATTAAGCTTTGATATTTATGAGTCTTTTGGGTTGATTGAGAACATAGTTGCTAATCAATAATTATTATTATTTATTATAGCGCCATTTATTCCATGGCGCTTTACATGTGAGGAGGGGTATACAGCTAATACAAATAATCCTCTAAAATAAAACTTGCCTAATAATTCTGCACACTGTGTATAATCTAAAAACCATCACATGTTCAAATCACTTGATTTTCTCATGCTAATTAGATATACACTGCAAGTGATCCACAGAAAATTTATCAATTCATTTTAAGCCACACACAAGGGTCACTAATTACATTTTCACTTAGGAAAGTTTCAATGGCTGTTCAGTGTCTAATGCTGTTGGATAAAACAAGACTGAACACAAGACCTTCACAGCCTTCTACACATCATAGGAGAGATCTCATGGTATCTTCTCTCCATCTACCTGATGATCCTGAGGAACATTGGGATTTTCTTGCTTACAGTCCTGTGGAAGAAGATGAGGACATCTCTCTGATGTCGTCCCCTTACTGGATAGATCTGGAGAAAACACAAACAGGGACTGAATTCATTCTTTACATACAGATAATAGGCCACGTGTATTTAGTCCTGTCTATTACCTGGTGATGTGAGGGGCTGGGGAACCTCCATCATGACGTCCTTGTACAGATCTCTGTGTCCTTCTAAATACTCCCACTCCTCCATAGAGAAAGAGACGGTGACATCCTGACACCTTATAGAAACCTGACACATACAATGATATCGTCATCTCATTCATTCATAGCATTACTGTATCCCACAATGTGTCAAACAATTCCCAGCAATATCACCTCTCCAGTCAGCAGCTCAATCATCATGTAGGTAAGTTCTAGGATTCTCTGGTCATTGAAGTCCTCATGTATCAGGCGGTGCATTGGAGGCCATGTAATTGGGCTCAGGAGTCTTCCCCATCTGTCAGAGACAGGGGCCTGACAGAACTCACTAGAGGTCTTCTTCACTACTGTGTAATCCTGTTTATGGAGAGACACATTAATAAATCTCACTACAGACAGTTCTAGAGACCTCACCTCTCCACTTCTGTCCATCTGTTATTCCCATAGATAAGAATGATGTAATGTGACGTCATCAGAATCTCTCACCTCGCCAGTGAGCCGGAAGAGGATCTCTAGGGTGAGGTGTAATATCCTCTCCGCCATCTTGTCCCTGTTTCTATCCATCCCTGATGGGTCAATCAGGAAAATTCTCTTATACAGAAGATCTCCACTGAGAGGATCAGATACTGTAGGTACCTGAATGGAAGGATGATGGAAAATCGTGAAGAATGTCATGTAAAATCCTATCAAAGGTTTCTCGATTCTCTAAGGCTAGTTTCACACTAGCGTTTTGCTGAGCTGTGGACTTCCTCTGTGAAGCCCCGCCCACAGCCGCACCTCCATCGCTCAGCTCCCGCCCACTTCCGCATGCGGCCTGCGTACCTATTTTTAACATTAGGTACGCAGGTCAGGCGGATGTATGCGGATGCCTCCGCATGCGTCATTTTGATGCTGCAGAGGAAAAAATAAATTCCAACCAGCTGCGCTTGACGCGGGTCGCCGCATTGTCAAAATAACGCATGCGGAGGCATCCGCATACATCTGCACGACCTGTGTACCTAACGTTAAAGATAGGTACGCAGGCCGCATGCGGAAGTGGGCGGAGCTGAGCAGTGGAGGTGTGGCCATAGGCGGGGCTTCACATTGGAAGTCCACAGCCCTCCGCAGCTCAGTAAAACGCTAGCGTGAAACTAGCCTAAGGTAGGACAATTGCGGCTATTTTCAAGTAGTATATTTCTTCTGCTTAAGTAGTGTACATTTTTCAGAAGTTTATAAGAAAAAAAAGTGGGAATTAGTCCTACCGGTAATGTTGTTTCCAGGAGTCCATCATGACAGCACCACCAGGAGGTTGTCCTTCATATCCTTGACAGGGACAGGAAACACTGAAGAGATTAAATAACCCTCCCACCATCACCCGTCAGTGTCTTTTCCAAGTACCACACCAGGATGGATGCAAAACTATTTTATTGAATTACTACAAATGTTTACGCCACATCAGATAGGAAATATACGGGAGGGTATATAAGGGGTGCTGTCGTGATGGACTTCTGGAAACAACATTACCGGTAGGACTAATTCCTACTTTTCCAGGACATCCCTCCTGGCAGCACCACCAGGAGAAGTACCAAATAACTCCTATTATGGCGGGATTACTGCTTGGAGGACTTTCCTCCCAAAGGCCATCTGTTGGTTTGACAGAACATCCAGTTTATAATGTCTACAAAAAGTATTTATTCTAGACCAAGTTGCGGCCCTGCAAATTTGGTACATGGAAGCCCCTGCACTATCTGCCCAAGAAGCCGAGACTGCTCTCAGCGAGTGAGCTCTGAGGCCTTCTGGTGGAGTCTTTCCAGCCGAGATATATGCTGTGGAAATGGCTGACTTTATCCATCTAGGTAAGGTGGCTTTTGATGCTTTCTTCCTTCTATTCTTTCCCGCCATCTGGACGAAGAGATTCAAATCTACTCTCCAGCTTTCTGTGAGTTTTAGGTATTGTAAGACTGTCGTTTTAACATCCAAAGAGTGGAAAGAGCGTTCTTTCTTGTTTTTATGGTCCTGGCAGAAGGTGGGAAATATTATCTCCTGATTCTTGTGAAAGTCATTTACCACCTTGAGAAGGAAGGCAGGATCCAGTGTTAAGATGATACAATCCTCCTGGATCCTCAGATATGGGTCTTCTTATGGAAAGACTTTCTTGGATCTTCCGCAGAACTCTTGGTATTAAGGGCAGTGGATGGAAGGCGTATGCCAGCTCCATATCCCAGTCCCGTGCTAAGGCATCTACTGCTGTCGGGTTGTCTCCTGGATTCAACGAGAAGAAGTGTTTTGTTTTTGAATTTCTTCTTGAAGCGAACAAGTCTATTTCTGGGAAACCCCAGACCTCGGTAAGTTGTGTAAAGATCTCTTTATTTAAAGTCCACTCCGCGGGCTGTATTTTCTTCCTGCTGAGAAAATCTGCCACATGGTTCTTTTCGCCTTTCAGATGTACCACCGTTAAGGATCTTACATTGAGCTCTGCCCAGGAGAATATTGTCTCTGTTAAGTCTTGAAGATGACGGTGCCTCAGACCTCCGTGATGTAGTAGGAAGGATACTGTAGTTGAATTGTCAGAGAATACTCTGACATGAAGGTTGTTGATCTGCCCCTGGCATCTGCTCAGTGCCTCCCAAACTGCTCTGAGCTATCTGAAGTTTGATGAAATTGTTGCGCAACCATGTGGGCTATATTCCCTGAAGGTAACATCCATCTACATGGGCCTCCCAACCACTGAAGCTTGCGTCTGTAGTAATGTTTATACAGGGGACATTCTCCAGGGTTTTCCCTGCTGTAGATTTGATATGTCGATCCACCATGACAGGGAACGTCTTACTTCTTTGGAGATTGTCATTCTGCTGTCCAATGAAGCTTCTCTTCTGTCCCATTTGAAAAAGATTTCTCGTTGTAATATCCTTGAGTGAAATTGGCTCCACAGTACGCTTGAGATGCATGAAGTCATCAGGCCTAGAACTCTCATAGCCTTTCTGATAGTGGTGCACTCTCGTTTTTGTAGCGTCTGAGCTTCTTGTCTTACTGCTAGTTGTTTGTGGGTTGGAAGGAATGAATGCTCTTTTTCTGATTCCAGAAGGACCCCCAAGAATCTCTTTCTCCTTTCTGGCTCGAGACTCGACTTTTTTAGGTTTATCACCAATCCCAGCCTCTCTAGAAGCGACATAGTCTCTATTAGACACTGTTCCATCTGTTGTCGAGAATCTGCCACCAACAGAAGGTCCTCCAATTATGGAACTATGAGAATGTCTTTTGTCCGTAGGCAGGCTATCACCTCGGCCAAGAGCTTTGCGAAGATTCGAGGTGCGGAAGAAAGCCCGAATGGTAGGCATCGAAATTGGAAGTGAAGTAACTTCCCTCGGTCTTTTATTGTGTCCCTGAGGTACTTCTGATGTGAGGGATGGATGGGCACATGGTAATATGCACTTTTGAGATCTATTGTACACATTACTGAGTCCTTCCTTATTAGCGGTATGACAGATTTGAGGGTTTCCATTTTGAAATGCTTGTAGGACACCCACTGATTCAGTAGTTTTAAATTTGTTATGGTCCAGTACTCTACTCCTCGTTTTTTTTTTTTTTATAGAAAACAGACTGGAGTAGGGGCCATGGAAGTCCTCTGAAAGGGGTACCGGGATTATGGCTTCTAATTCTATGAGCTCCTCTATGTCCCTTAAGAGTCTTTGATGGACTACCATAGATTGGCTGCAGGTTAGGCAACATCTTCTGGGAGGTATCTGGGTAAATTCTACTCTGTATCCAAGAGCAATTTTCCGGAGTATCCACTGGATCTGGGTAATATCCTGCCATCCTTTTAAGAAGTATTGAAGTCTTCCTCCGATGTGCTTGGCGTCATTGCTTGCTCGACCCGGCCCCTACCCCTGCCGCCTTTGGGGTAGCTCCACCTTCCGGTTTTACCCTTGCACCTATAATCCTGCCTTGGATGAAATCGAGTCCTCCAAAAGGCTGGCATCTTCTTTTGTTTTTGTTCTGGGAAGCCCTTTTTCTTGTCTGATGCTTTGTCCAGTAAATCATATAACACTGGCACGAACATCAGGAGGCCAGAAAATGGAATTAAGCAAAGCTTATTTTTTGATTAAGTATCTCCTGACCATGATCTTAGCCATACAGCATGCCTTGCCGCGTTAGATAGTGAATTGCTTATGGCTGCAAAACGGACTAACTCTCCTGAGGCGTCCGCCATAAACTCAGTTGCCATCTTCAATAACGGTAAAGATTTCAAGATCTCTTCTCTTGGGGTTCTGTTTTTGATTTTAGTTTCCAGTTCCTCTACCCAGATACTCATTGATCTGGCCACTGAAGTTGCAGCTACATTGGCTTTCATAACTGATGCTGATGATTCCCACGATTTTTTAAGGAGGTCCTCTGCACTTTTGTCTATTGGATCCTTAAGGCCTGATGAATCCTTGAATGGAATGGCCGTCTTCTTTGATACTCTAGCTACTGGTATATCAATTTTTGGTATTGATTCCCAAGTCATAGTGTCCTCTGATTAAAGGGAAGGCGGAACTTCAAGTCCTTTGGGACCACAAGCTTTTTCCCCACGTCTTCCCATTCTTCTAGTATCATTGCCGTCATTGGCCCTCAGGCCACCAAACATCTCGTCCTGGACTGTCAATGGCTCCGTAGATTCCTCAACTTGCATGGTATTCCGGACTGCCTGTAATAGAGTGTCCGTGTCCTCAGAAGAAAATAAGTATCTCTTCCGATCTCCAGAAAGGAATATTGAGGAACTCTCACCTTCGCCTGAGTCTGGGTCAGAGTAACCCGACACTTCCTCTTCCTCAGAGCTTGGATCCATGTTCCATCTGGGTCTTTTAGGGAAGAGAGATTGTGGTGGTTCTACAGTAGCGAAACTGGCCTGAACCTCCTCTCTGATCATGGTCCGTATATTAGCTAATATCTGTTCCTGTTTGCCAGTTTGGCGATGCATGTCTCACAGCTTTTTGTCCAGGAAGTCTGGTAGAGCATAATGGACACTTATTAGACTTCCTATTGACTGCTGTCGTGGATCGCTTAGTCGTCTCCTTGTCCTAAAAGGCAATACGGAAAAGAAGGTCCGGTAGCTATCAGTAGCTAGCCCAGCTGAGAAACCCTCACTATACCCCACTAACGTGATCCAGGAATGGTTCTAAGGATTGGACGTAAGGACGGCTAGCACTCTCCATCTTTACTAAGTCAGTGTGTGCTGTCAGCTATCTGTCTTAAGTAGTTCGTCTTACCCGGCTTCAAGACATCTGATTCATCCTTCTGACCTCATTTGATGCCCATCTAGGTGTTGCAGGTGTTCCTCCGGACTGCACATGCGCCCCATGGAAAGCACGCTGTCTAGTCGGGAAGTGTTCCTGCTCGGCCTTTCCTGAAGCCACACCCCCAGGTGATGCGGCGCGCTCCTAAGCCAGGAGCGCTAAAGTTCTGCGGTGTCTCCGGCCCTGCCCCCCAGAAATCATCATCAGCGCGACTTCTAGTGACACGGCGCGCCGGAAGTGGAGGGAGATGTCGGCCCAGTCCGAGAGGCTCGGCACCCCGGAACTCACCCGCATAGTGCTGTACGGCCGGAAGTTCGGGTCTCCCGCACGGAGGGCGCCCCGCAGCAGCTGAAGCCCAGAGCCCTTTGCTGAGGGATGTGGTCGATGTCGGGAGCGCACAGCTCGATCGGCCGCTGAGGGACCTCTCGCAGCCACCGAGCCTCCACTACCCCAGAGCCCCCAATGCAGGAATGGAGTCTTGCCGGGAGTCTCTGCTCAACCGGCCAAGGTATTTGATCTTCGCACATTTGTGCTCCTCTACTGCGTCTGTCCCTGATAGACAGGAAAAACACTGAAGGGTGATGGTGGGAGGGGCTATTTAACCTCTTCTGTGTTTCCTGTCCCTATCAAGGATATGAAGGACAACCTCCTGGTGGTGCTGTCAGGAGGGACGTCCTGGAAAAAAGGATTTATTTTGTGCTGTTTCGAAATGGGAAACCCTTATATTTTTCTGTTGATGGAGCTGTGCAAAGGCTTATTTTTTGTGCCAAGTTGTTTTAATTGATATTTTTTAACATGTGATATTTTTATCACTTGTTACTGCATTATTTAAGAATGTGTGGCAACTTGCAACCAAGACTGTGGAGTCAGAGTCTTGGAGTCGAGTCGGTGTCCATTTTGGTGCAGTCGGAGTTGGAGTCAGAAGTCAGATAAATTGAGGCGTTGGAGGCGGTGGTTTGGCTTACCAACACCACAGTGCATTTACTGTTGTGGGTTAATTGCTTTCATATTTCAATAGACTGTGCTTTTACGGATGGCACTATACCAAATCTGGGGTACTTCAATTTTTCGTACTTCTAACTTAATATTACAGTATAGACCAAAAGTTTGGACACACCTTCTCATTTAAAGATTTTCCTGTATTTTCATGACTATGAAAATTGTACATTCACACTGAAGGCATCAAAACTGAATTAACACATATGGAATTGTATACTTAACAAAAAAGTGTGAAACAACTGAAATTATGTCTTATATTTTAGGTTCTTAAAAGTAGCCACCTATTGCTTTGACGACCGCTTTGCACGCTCTTGGCATTCTCTTGATGAACTTCAAGAGGTAGTCACCGGGAATGGTTTTCACTTCACAGGTGTGCCCTGTCAGGTTTAATAAGTGGGATTTCTTGCCTTATAAATGGGGTTGGGACCATCAGTTGTGTTGTGCAGAAGTCTGGTGGATACACAACTGAGTCCTACTGAATAGACTGTTAGAATTTGTATTATGGCAAGAAAAAAGCAGCTAAGTAAAGAAAAACGAGTGGCCATCATTGAGGTAAGTCAGTCCGAAAAATTGGGAAACTTTGAAAGTGTCCCCAAGTGCAATGGCAAAACCCATCAAGTGCTACAAAGAAACTGGCTCACATGAGGACCGCCCCAGGAAAGGAAGGCCAAGAGTCTCCTCTGCTTCTGAGGATAAGTTTATCCGAGTCACCAGCCTCAGAAATCGCAGGTTAACAGCAGCTCAGATTAGATACCAGGTCAATGCCACACAGAGTTCTAGCAGCAGACACCTCTACAACAACTGTTAAGAGGAGACATTGTGCCCCCTTCCTGGTCCCCATATTGTAGTAAAACCCCATCCTGGTCCCCTTCTTGTAGTAATCTCTCCATCCAGGTCCCCATATTGTAGTAACTCTCCCCCATCATGGTCCCCATATTGTAGTAATGCCCCATCCTGGTTCCTTTCTTGTAGTAATGCCCCTTCCTGGTCACCATATTGTAGTAAGGTCCCCATCCTGGTCCCCATCTTGTAATGATGCCTAATCCTGGTCCTCATCTTTTAATAATGCCCCCATTCTGGTCCTAATCTATAAGTAATGTGCCCATCCTCGTCTTCATTTTATAGTAATGCCCCCATTATAGTCCCCATCTTGTAATGCCCAATCCTGGTGCCCTTCTTGTAGTAATGTGCCCATCATCGTCTTCATGTTGTAGTAATTCCCTATTCTGGTCCCCATATTGTAGTAATGTCCCGCATTGCACCGTTCTTCACATACACATGAAAGAAAAAAAAATTCTCACCTATCTTCTGTTCTCTTGAAGTCCCTTCTGCACATATGGCCTGCAGGCACTGTAGACCCATTAAAGATGGCGGCCCAGTCCATGGGCTGCCAAAGTCATCACTTTTTCTCAGGTGAATGTGCGTCCTTGGACGGACATTTAGTTGAAGTGTATTGCTGTGCAGAGACAAACTCTCTGCAAAGTAACACTAATGCCAGCCACCGCCATGCCGATGCAGGGGCTTATGATGTCACTACCATGCACCGTCACACCAAAGTCAGCTGCTGGCCTCTGATTAGCCAGCACTTGGTATTGGTATTAATGCATAGAGAGCTTGTCTCTGCCTGGCAATACATTTCAATTGAATGTGCGTCCAAGGATGCACATTCTACTGAACTAAAGCGCTGATGGCGGCAGACACCTGGACCGAGCCGCGATCTTCAACGGGTCTACAGTGCCCGTAGGCCACATGAAGCAGCCTGAGGTGCAGCATGCAGCCCGTGGGCCATGTGTTTGGGACCCCTGGTTTAGGCTACTTTCACACTAGCGTTAACTACAATCGTCGCAAATGCGTCGTTTTGCCGAAAAAAACGCATCCTGCAAAAGTGCTTGCAGGATGCGTTTTATCTGCATTGACTAACATTGGCGACGCATTTGCGACGCATTGCCACACGTCGCAACCGTCGTGCGACGGTTGCGCCGTGTTGTGGCGGACCATCGGGAGCAAAAAACGTTACATGTAACGTTTTTTGCTCATGACGGTCCGCTTTTTCCGACCGCGCATGCGCGGCCGGAACTCCGCCCCCATCTCCCCGCACTTCCCCGCACCTCACAATGGGGCAGCGGATGCGCTGGAAAAATGCATCCGCTGCCCCCGTTGTGCGGCGGAGCAAACGCTAGCGTCGGGGACCTCGGCCCGACGCACTGCGACGGGCCGGGCCCGACGCTAGTGTGAAAGTAGCCTTAGACAGAGAAGATAGCAGGTGTAGTTTTCTATCACCGAGGAATACATTCTTACAACAAGGTAGAAGAGCAGATCCACACAGCTACAAGAATCCCAAGGATACGCCTCCTGGACTACAAACAGAAAGGGGATAATAACAGGGTGTCTCTTGGGGTCCCATACAACCTCCAAGTTAGAATCCTCAGGAAAATTGATTCTAATTCTTCATCCCATATTCCACAGGGACCACAGACTGAAATATATGTTCCTAGATCTACCACTACTCTCCTACAATCATTCATCAAACTTGGGTAATCACAAGGTCAGAAATGTCCTCTGATCACAATCAGACAGGCACATTACCTTATAACAGTAAAAAATGCAGAAGCTGTGCACAACCAACACAAAACAGGACTATAAAATCATGGATAGTGGTGGATGAACCCATGGATGTTTGGGTCCGGCAGGTTCGGCCGATCATTTTAAAAAAAGTTTGGTACAAGTACCAAAACTTGAATCTGGTCCACATAATTTAAATAATTTAAAAAAAACGGCATGGGACCTTTCTACTCTTGATAACCAGCCATGATAAAGATGACAGTTGGGGACGGCAGTCAGCAGCCGTTGACTTTGCCTGCGCTGGTTATCAAAAATAAAAGACCTCTCATAATTTTTTTGTATTTATTATTAATTGCACAGGCACCCGCTGTTGAATACTCTCATCAGCCTCATCTGCTCTTGCTGCTATCAGACACAGCTGGCTTATGCTGATGAGAGTAGTTACCGTTGGTAACTTTTTTACAGTCGGTCACAGCTGCTGGCCCACATGCTGTCATCGGACAGCATGGGAACTGCAGCTCTCTGACTGGTGGCAACTAATTTACTGCTGATCAGAGCCTCCTGTGTTTCTTGCGCTTGACAGCATGGGAAACAGCCGATATTCGGGATGCCGAACCCAAACAGTAAGGCCAGAGTCACACTACAACGAGATACGGCCGAGTCACGCAGGTTAAAACCAAGCTCTGGCGCCGGCACTCCGGAGGAAGCGTGCAGCTCCATGTGTTGCTATGCGGGCGCCCACTCCGCTCTGGAGTGCCGGTGCCAGAGCTTGGTTTTAACCTGCGAGACTCGGCCGTATCTCGCTGTGTGTGATCCCGGCCTAACACGGACTTCCTGAAGGAGTCCGTGTTCGGGACCCATGCACAGACACTAGGTATTTGGTACGGGCTCTGAACTTTACTGCTCGGGTTCACCCATTATTATTCATGGATATCTTTTCATGTACATCCTCCAATGCGGTGTACATGATACAGTGTACAAGGTGCTTTGGAGGAACCTGTATTGGGGAAACTAAACAACTACAAATAAGAATGAATCTACACAGACACGATAAGGAATGAACTGGACATTGATGTGGAGAATCATTTCTAGGGACAGGGACACAGTATCATACACTAAATACTGAAATATCAATTTAAAAACAAGAGAAAAATAAATCTGTAAATTCAAGCTGATTCGGATGTTCAGGTTTTTGACAAAAGGTCTCAATCTAACACCTGGATTTATGACTCACTACATATGTCCTCTACAGTGACTCCAGCTAAGGGCTCATTGATATATCAGTTGATCATTTATGAGTGCTATCCCCATTGTAATGCCCATGCAGCCACATGGAAGGGGTGGCACTGTAAGGTCGCAACGATAGAACACTTCACTGTTGCCTGGACCAATGGAGCGCAAGCATCGTGTCTACTTAGTAAAGGACACATGACCATACAGGAAATGTGGCACTGAGACGTCACAGTGATGAGATACGTCACAGCAGCAATAACCAATGGAGACGAGCATCACGTCTAGGTGGCAATGCGGTTGTGGCATGTATAGCGAGACAGAAAGCGTAATATAACATACATGAGGCACAGTAAGGAGTAATTACATAGCTCCCTATATATTTGAGGTGACCCTATGAGATATGCTGTCCTGGAATTGAGAAGCGGTGCAGCACTTTATATGCTTCAGATTTATATTTCTTGGTACTGGGGACTTTGTTGCCACTGCAGATCTTGCTTTAGCCCAAGCTTTTTTTGTAGGGAGATCTTACAGATCCCCTTTCTTTTTCTAATACACTCCCCTGATGAGACCTCATGACTGAGGCGAAATGGGTTGGCGGGATTTTGTGTATGCTTCATCTGGTTGTAGGTTAAACACTTGGTGTATGTTTTTTTATTCATCTGAAGTTGGATTTTAACTTTACTTAATAAAAGTTATATTTTAGGATTATTAGAGACCCTTCTGCTTTATCCTAGTGCTATATATATGTTTCTCACAGATAGCACCTATACCTGTGATATGCTATGGCGCTGTTCACACGTCTGTGACATGTCCGATGACAAAATTGTAGAAAATTCTATATCCGATGTTGATCCCAGTGTTGGCTTTAACTCGACAATGAAAGTTTTTTATTTTTTGAGAAAAAACGATGAAACTTTGATGAAAACCTGATGAAAAATGCTGACGAACCTCGGGCTCATTTTCTCGTATAAGAAAATATGATGTAATGTGTGTACGAGCCCCATGTCTTCACCCTTCCCACCTCTCAAACCTTACTTGTACTACTCAGGCTTATCTTTAGGAGGCATCGCCCCATCTGACCCACACACAGATGTCCTGTCCGATCATCTCTCACAGATTGTGCTCCTGCCACCTGATGACGGAACCCCTGTGCTCTGAAAGCTGCAGATATCATTCTTCTAGTTCGCCAGTAAAGGTATAGAATACTTTTATCATTTTTGGCATTGAGGAATTTACATACATTCTGGCCAACAAAGTACAATATAATCAGGCTTTTTTTTACCGTAGATCGAAATATATGGAGAAAATAATATTCTTCAGTGAAGCCTGGCCATCATCAGGTGTCACCCACAGCTCACTGTGATCAGGTGTCATGGGTGGGGCGTGATGGGAGTCGGCGAGAACACCGTAATCAGGTCATGGAAAGGTCACAGATTAGGACTCAAAAGACAGAAAACAATTAAATATACGGGCACAGCGAGAAATAATGTAATGGGCTCATTTCCACATGCGAGGCACACGTCCGTGTCTCGCATGTGGAAACCAAGCTCTGGTGCCGGCACTTTGGAGCGGAGCTGTGCAGCTCCATGTGTTCCTGTGCGGCCAACAACTCCGCTCTGGAGTGCTGGTGCCACAGCTTGGTTTCCACATGCGAGACACGGACGTGTGCCTATGGAAATGAGCCCTAATGGGGAATCTCCAGCACCTACCTCCACCTGCAGAGCCGCACACCACATATATGGCTGTTCTGTGCGCATAGGACCTGTGTGATGAGGTCACAGGAGGGGAGGAGTCAGGGGTCACATGATCAGGGGCTTCAGTGTATGCAGGATTCTGCTGTGCTGGTTGTCATGGTGCTGGATGAGGGGAAGTTTCTGTGTGGGGTCAGGAGGGGTTTACAGTGTGGATGTAGCAGAGCCGTGTGTGTACGAGGTGTACTGAGCGGAGCCGTGTGTACGAGGTGTACTGAGCGGAGCCGTGTGTACGAGGTGTACTGAGCGGAGCCGTGTGTATGAGGTGTACTGAGCGGAGCCGTGTGTACGAGGTGTACTGAGCGGAGCCGTGTGTACGAGGTGTACTGAGCGGAGCCGTGTGTACGAGGTGTACGGAGCGGAGCCTTGTGTACGAGGTGTACGGAGCGGAGCCGTGTGTACGAGGTGTACGGAGCGGAGCCGTGTGTACGAGGTGTACGGAGCGGAGCCGTGTGTACGAGGTGTACGGAGCAGAACTGTGTGTACGAGGTGTACAGAGCGAAGCCGTGTGTGTATGAGGTGTACGGAGCGGAGCCGTGTGTACGAGGTGTACGGTGCCCATCCTCGTCTTCATTTTATAGTAATGCCCCCATTATAGTCCCCATCTTGCAATGCCCAATCCTGGTGCCCTTCTTGTAGTAATGTGCCCATCATCGTCTTCATGTTGTAGTAATTCCCCATTCTGGTCCCCATATTGTAGTAATGTCCCGCATTGCACCGTTCTTCACATACACATGAAAGAAAAAAAAATTCTCACCTATCTTCTGTTCCCTTGAAGTCCCTTCTGCACATATGGCCTGCAGGCACTGTAGACCCATTAAAGATGGCGGCCCAGTCCATTGGCTGCCGAAGTCATCACTTTTTCTCAGGTGAATGTGCGTCCTTGGACGGACATTTAGTTGAAGTGTATTGCTGTGCAGAGACAAACTCTCTACAAAGTAACACTAATGCCAGCCACCGCCATGCCGATGCAGGGGCTTATGATGTCACTGCCATGCACCGTCACACCAAAGTCAGCTGCTGGCCTCTGATTAACCAGCACCAGGTATTGGTATTAATGCATAGAGAGCTTGTCTCTGCCTGGCAATACATTTCAATTGAATGTGCGTCCAGGGATGCACATTCTACTGAAATAAAGCGCTGACGGCGGCAGACACCTGGACCGAGCCGCGATCTTCAACGGGTCTACAGTGCCCGCAGGCCACATGAAGCAGCCTGAGGTGCAGCATGCAGCCCGTGGGCCATGTGTTTGGGACCCCTGGTTTAGACAGAGAAGATTATTATTATTATTATTATTATTATTATTTATTGTTATAGCGCCATTTATTCCATGGCGCTTTACAAGTGAGGAGGGGTATACATAATAACAAGTACAATAATCTTGAACAATACAAGTCATAACTGGTACAGTAGGAGAGAGGACCCTGCCCGCGAAGGCTCACAATCTACAAGGGATGGGTGAGAATACAGTAGGTGAGGGTAGAGCTGGTCATGCAGCGGTTTGGTCGATCGGTGGTTACTGTAGGTTGTAGGCTTGTCGGAAGAGGTGGGTCTTCAGATTCTTTTTGAAGGTTTCGATGGTAGATAGAAGAGAAGATAGCAGGTGTAGTTTTCTATCACCGAGGAATACATTCTGAGGGTACATTTCCACTGGCGAGAGACAAATCGGTCCGTAATCTGGACCGAAAAAACGGATGTAACGTATGCGATTGTCATGCGAGTGTCATGCGAGTGCAATGCGATTTTTAATCGCATCATCCGTATGACATCAGTATGACATCCGTATTGCTGTCCGATTTTTACGCACCGGTGTCCTTTGAAAAGCCGTCAATTCAGCGCCGTGTACAGTAAAATCACACTGACAGGTTAGAATAGAGTAGATATATGCACATAGAATGTGTATATATACATATATACATGTCAGTGAGACACCTATATATGTATATTTATATTTAATGCAGCGCTAGATAGCTTAAAAGCCTCTAATTCAATTGCCGGCTTTTTCCTTCTCCTTCACAAACCCGACAGGATATGAGACATGGTTTACATACAGTAAACCATCTCATATCCCCATTTATTTTGCATATTCCACACTACTAATGTTAGTAGTGTGTATGTGCAAAATTTCGGCGCTGTAGCTGCTAAAATAAAGGGTTAAATGGCGGAAAAAATTGGCGTGGGCTCCCGCGCAATTTTCTCCGCCAGAGTGGTAAAGCCAGTGACTGAGGGCAGATACTAATAGCCTAGAGAGGGTCCATGGTTATTGGTCCCCCCGTGGCTAAAAACATCTGCCCCCAGCCACCCCAGAAAAGGCACATCTGGAAGATGCGCCTATTCTGGCACTTGGCCACTCTCTTCTCACTCCCTGTAGCGGTGGGATATGGGGTAATGAAGGGTTAATGCCACCTTGCTATTGTAAGGTGACATTAAGCCGGATTAATAATGGAGAGGCGTCAATTATGACACCTATCCATTATTAATCCAATTGTCTGAAAGGGTTAAAACACACACACACACACACACACACACACACGATTAAAAAGTATTTTAATGAAAGAAACAAACAGGTTGTTTTAATAATTTATTGCTCTCTCAATCCATCAGCAACACCCTCGCTTGGCAAAATAATAAACACACAATATACATACCTTCTGATGTCCTATCACGTCCCACGAGGTAATCCATCTGAAGGGGTTAACTAATATTACAGGCACGAGCTGCGATAAACCACTCGCTCGTGCCTGTAATCCCCCGGGTGCTGAAAGGAAAGCAGTGATCTATACTTACATTGAGTCGCGGTGATGCTCCCCTGCTGGATGTTCTCATGAACTGCAACCTGGGAACTTTTTCCCACGCTCCAGGTCATATGAGGACATCCACCAGGGGGCGCATCACCGCGACTGAAGGAAATGTAGGTCAATGACCTACATTTCCTTCATTCTCCGGGGAATTACAAGCACGAGCACAGCTGCCTTTGCAGGGCTCCTGCTTGTAAATTATTTTAACCACTTCAGATGGATTACTTCGTGGGACGTGACGGTTCAACAGAGGGTATGTATATTGTGCGTTTATTGTTTTGCCAAGCGAGGGTCAGCAAATGGATTGAGAGAGCAATAAAATATTAAAACAACCGCTGTGTTTATTTCATTAAAATACTTTTAAATCATGTGTGTGTGTTTTTTAACCCTTTCAAACAATTGGATTAATAATGGATAGGTGTCATCATTGACGCCTCTCCATTATTAATCTGGCTTAATGTCACCTTACAATAGCAAGGTGGCATTAACCCTTCATTACCCCATATCCCACCGCTACAGGGAGTGAGAAGAGAGTGGCCAAGTGCCAGAATAGGCGCATCTTCCAGATGTGACTTTTCTGGGGTGGCTGGGGGCAGATGTTTTTAGCCACGGGGGGGGGGGGGGGGGGCCCAATAACCATGGACCCTCTCCTGGCTATTAATATCTGCCCTCAGTCACTGGCTTTACCACTCTGGCGGAGAAAATTGCGCGGGAGCCCACGCCAATTTTTTCCGCCATTTAACTCTTTATTTGAGCAGCTACAGCGGCCAAATTCTGCACATACACACTACTAACATTAGTAGTGTGGAATATGCAAAAAAAAAGGGGATATGAGATGGTTTACTGTATGTAAACCATGTCTCATATCATGTCGGGTTTGGGAAGGAGAAATGTAAAGCCGGCAATTGAATTAGCGGCTTTTATGCTATCTAGCGCTGCATTAAATATAAATATACATATATAGGTGTCTCACTGACATATATATATGTATATATACACATTCTATGTGTATATATCTAGTCTATCCTAACCTGTCAGTGTGATTTTACTGTACACCGCGCTGAATTGCCGGCTTTTCAAAGGACACCGGTGCGTAAAAATCGGACAGAACTCGCATGGTGCGAGTGCTGTGCGATTTTTTTCTCTCACCCATTGACTTGCATTGGCGAGTCTCGTCCGAGACTCGCAGCAAATCGCAGCATGCTGCGATTTTTTTCTCAGTCCGATTTCGGCAGAGAAAAAAAATCGCAAATGAGAAGACACCTATTGAATAACATTGGTCCGAGTGCAATCTGATTTTTTATCGGATTGCACTCGTCCGTTTTCCTCGCCAGTGGAAATGAGCCCTTACAACAAGGTAGATGAGCAGATCCACACAGCTACAAGAATCCCACGGATACGCCTCCTGGACTACAAACAGAAAGGGGATAATAACAGGGTGTCTCTTGGGGTCCCATACAACCTCCAAGTTAGAATCCTCAGGAAAATTGATTCTAATTCTTCATCCCATATTCCACAGGGACCACAGACTGAAATATATGTTCCTAGATCTACCACTACTCTCCTACAATCATTCATCAAACTTAGGTAATCACAAGGTCAGAAATGTCCTCTGATCACAATCAGAGACAGGCACATTACCTTGTAACAGTAAAAAATGCAGAACCTGTACACAAATATTACCATCAAATACAGTCCACACAACCAACACAAAACAGGACTATAAAATCATGGATAGTGGTGGATGAACCCGTGGATGTTTGGGTCCGGCAGGTTCGGCCGATCATTTAAAAAAAAGTTTGGTACAAGTACCAAAACTTGAATCTGGTCCACATAATTTAAATAATTTAAAAAAAACGGCATGGGACCTTTCTACTCTTGATAACCAGCCATGATAAAGATGACAGTTGGGGACGGCAGTCAGCAGCTGTTCACTTTGCCTGCGCTGGTTATCAAAAATAAAAGACCTCTCATAATTTTTTTGTATTATTTATTAATTGCACTGGCACCCGCTGTTGAATACTCTCATCAGCCTCACCTGCTCTTGCTGCTATCAGACACAGCTGGCTTATGCTGATGAGAGTAGTTACCGTTGGTAACTTTTTTTACAGTCGGTCACAGCTGCTGGCCCACATGCTGTCATCGGACAGCATGGGAACTGCAGCTCTCTGACCGGTGGCAACTAATTTACTGCTGATCAGAGCCTCCTGTGTTTCTTGCGCTGTCACACAGATGACAGCGTGGGAAACAGCCGATGTTCAGGATGCCGAACCCAAACAGTAACACGGACTTCCTGAAGGAGTCCGTGTTTGGGACCCATGCACAGACACTAGGTGTTTCCGGACGGACTCCGAACTTTACTGTTCGGGTTCACCCATCATTATTCATGGATATCTTTTCATGTACATCCTCCAATGCGGTGTACATGATACAGTGTACAAGGTGCTTTGGAGGAACCTATATTGGGGAAACTAAACAACTACAAATAAGAATTAATCTACACAGACACACGATTAGGAATGAACTGGACATTGATGTGGAGAATCATTTCTAGGGACAGGGACACAGTATCATACACTAAATACTGAAATATCAATTTAAAAACAAGAGAAAAATAAATCTGTAAATTCAAGCTGATTCGGATGTTCAGGTTTTTGACAAAAGGTCTCAATCTAACCCCTGGATTTATGACTCACTACATATGTCCTCTACAGTGACTCCAGCTAAGGGCTCATTGATATATCAGTTGATCATTTATGAGTGCTATCCCCATTGTAATGCCCATGCAGCCACATGGAAGTGGTGGCACTGTAAGGTCGCAACGATAGAACACTTCACTGTTGCCTGGACCAATGGAGCGCAAGCATCGTGTCTACTTAGTAAAGGACACATGACCATACAGGAAATGTGGCACTGAGACGTCACAGTGATGAGATACGTCACAGCAGCAGTAACCAATGGAGACGAGCATCACGTCTAGGTGGCAATGCGGTTGTGGCATGTATAGCGAGACAGAACGTAATTACATAGCTCCCTATATATTTGAGGTGACCCTATGAGATATGCTGTCCTGGAATTGAAAAGCGGTGCAGCACTTTATATGCTTCAGATTTATATTTTCTTGGTACTGGGGACTTTGTTGCCACTGCAGATCTTGTGTTAGCCCAAGCTTTCTTTGTAGGGAGATCTTACAGATCCCCTTTTTTTCCTAATACACTCCCCTGATGAGTCCTCATGACTGAGGCGAAACGGGTTGGCGGGATTTTGGGTATACTTCATCTGGTTGTAGGTTTAACACTTGTATGTTTTTTATTCATCTGAAGTTGGATTTTAACTTTACTTAATAAAAGTTATATTTTAGGATTATTAGAGACCCTTCTGCTTAATCCTAGTGCTATATATGTTTCTTACAGATAGCACCTATACTTGTGATATTCTATGGCGCTGTTCACATGTTTGTGACACGTCCGATGACAAAATTGTAGAAAATTCTATATCCGATGTTGATCCCAGTGTTGGCTTTAACTCGACAATGAAAGTTTTTTATTTTTTGAGAAAAAACGATGAAACTTTGATGAAAACCTGATGAAAAATGCTGACGAACCTCGGGCTCATTTTCTCGTATAAGAAAATATGATGTAATGTGTGTACGAGCCCCATGTCTTCCCCCTTCCCACCTCTCAATCCTTACTTGTACTACTCAGGCTTATCTTTAGGAGGCATCGCCCCATCTGACCCTCACACAGATGTCCTGTCCGATCATCTCTCACAGATTGTGCTCCTGCCACCTGATGACGGAACCCCTGTGCTCTGAAAGCTGCAGATACCATTCTTCGAGTTCGCCAGTAAAGGTATAGAATACTTTTATCATTTTTGGCATTGAGGAATTTACATATATTCTGGCCAACAAAGTACAATATAATCAGGCTTTTTTTTTAATCATAGATCGTAATATATGGAGAAAATAATATTCTTCAGTGAAGCCTGGCCATCATCAGGTGTCACCCACAGCTCACTGTGATCAGGTGTCATGGGTGGGGCGTGATGGGAGTCGGTGAGAACACCGTAATCAGGTCACGGAAAGGTCACAGATCAGGACTCAAAAGACAGAAAACAATTAAATATACGGGCACAGCGAGAAATAATGTAATGGGCTCATTTCCACATGCGAGGCACACGTCCGTGTCTCGCATGTGGAAACCAAGCTCTGGTGCCGGCACTTTGGAGCGGAGCTGTGCAGCTCCATGTGTTCCTGTGCGGCCAACAACTCCGCTCTGGAGTGCTGGTGCCACAGCTTGGTTTCCACATGCGAGACACGGACGTGTGCCTATGGAAATGAGCCCTAATGGGGAATCTCCAGCACCTACCTCCACCTGCAGAGCCGCACCAAAGGGTAAATGCTAGAGTGTATGGGCTCCTTCCAGGTTTGACGTCATTTCCGGGGGCGTGTCCTATCGGGCTCAACCACCACATATATGGCTGTTCTGTGCGCACAGGACCTGTGATGAGGTCACAGGAGGGGAGGAGTCAGGGGTCACATGATCAGGGGCCTCAGTGTATGCAGGACTCTGCTGTGCTGGTTGTCATGGTGCTGGATGAGGGGAAGTTTCTCTGTGGGGTCAGGAGGGGTTTACAGTGTGGATGTAGCAGAGCCGTGTGTACGAAGTGTACGAGGTGTATGGAGCAGAGCCGTGTGTACGAGGTGTACGGAGTGGAGCCATGTGTGTACGAGGTGTACTGAGCGGAGCCGTGTGTACGAGGTGTACTGAGCGGAGCCGTGTGTATGAGGTGTACTGAGCGGAGCCGTGTGTATGAGGTGTACTGAGCGGAGCCGTGTGTACGAGGTGTACGGAGCAGAGCCGTGTGTACGGAGCAGAGCCGTGTGTGTACGAGGTGTACTGAGCGGAGCCGTGTGTACGAGGTGTAAGGAGGGGAGCCGTGTGTACGAAGTGTACTGAGCGGAGCCGTGTGTACGAGGTGTACTGAGCGGAGCCGTGTGTACGAGGTGTACTGAGCGGAGCCGTGTGTACGAGGTGTACTGAGCGGAGCCGTGTGTACGAGGTGTACGGAGCGGAGCCGTGTGTACGAGGTGTACTGAGCGGAGCCGTGTGTACGAGGTGTACTGAGCGGAGCCGTGTGTACGAGGTGTACTGAGCGGAGCCGTGTGTACGAGGTGTACTGAGCGGAGCCGTGTGTACGAGGTGTACTGAGCGGAGCCGTGTGTACGAGGTGTACTGAGCGGAGCCGTGTGTACGAGGTGTACTGAGCGGAGCCGTGTGTACGAGGTGTACTGAGCGGAGCCGTGTGTACGAGGTGTACTGAGCGGAGCCGTGTGTACGAGGTGTACTGAGCGGAGCCGTGTGTACGAGGTGTACTGAGCGGAGCCGTGTGTACGAGGTGTACTGAGCGGAGCCGTGTGTACGAGGTGTACTGAGCGGAGCCGTGTGTACGAGGTGTACTGAGCGGAGCCGTGTGTACGAGGTGTACTGAGCGGAGCCGTGTGTACGAGGTGTACGGAGCGGAGCCGTGTGTACGAAGTGTACGGAGCGGAGCCGTGTGTACGAGGTGTACTGAGCGGAGCCGTGTGTACGAGGTGTACTGAGCGGAGCCGTGTGTACGAGGTGTACTGAGCGGAGCCGTGTGTACGAGGTGTACTGAGCGGAGCCGTGTGTACGAGGTGTACTGAGCGGAGCCGTGTGTACGAGGTGTACTGAGCGGAGCCGTGTGTACGAGGTGTACTGAGCGGAGCCGTGTGTACGAGGTGTACTGAGCGGAGCCGTGTGTACGAGGTGTACTGAGCGGAGCCGTGTGTACGAGGTGTACTGAGCGGAGCCGTGTGTACGAGGTGTACGGAGCAGAGCCGTGTGTACGGAGCGGAGCCGTGTGCGAGGTGTACGGAGCAGAGCCGTGTGTACGAAGTGTACGGAGCGGAGCCGTGTGTACGAGGTGTACTGAGCGGAGCCGTGTGTACGAGGTGTACTGAGCGGAGCCGTGTGTACGAGGTGTACGGAGCAGAGCCGTGTGTACGAAGTGTACGGAGCGGAGCCGTGTGTACGAGGTGTACTGAGCGGAGCCGTGTGTACGTGGTGTACTGAGCGGAGCCGTGTGTACGAGGTGTACGGAGCAGAGCCGTGTGTACGGAGCGGAGCCGTGTGTGCGAGGTGTACGGAGCAGAGCCGTGTGTACGGAGCCGTGTGTGCGAGGTGTATGGAGTGGAGCCATGTGTGTACGAGGTGTACGGAGCAGAACAGCATGTGTACAAAGACATTGTGGAATGTCTATGTGGCAGAATTATGAATTGGTGATGATGAGTGAATCTTATAAATTCAAATCAGGACGTTCTGCTTCCTCAGCCTGGGAAGTTTGATGAGCAGCGAATCGTTGTGCTGCAAATCTAAACTATTCCAAAGACTTAAGTGGAGACTTTCAGGTTTAGACCGGGGTCACACTACCGTAGAATACGGACGAGTGCTATGTGAAAAAAAATCGCGTAGCACACAGACCAGTATTCATCAATGGAGCAGCTCACATCAGTGTTTTTTTTTCTCAGCCGTTTTCAGTATGCGAGTGAAATCGCAGCATGCTGCGATTGTCACGGACACTTGGCCGAGTCTCGGCTCACTCGCACCCATATAAGCCTATGGGGGCGAGTGACACAATGCACAGCACTCGGATATCATCCGAGTGATGTGCGATATACTCAGATGCCGGCAATGGAGGAGATGGAAAATTACTTTCTCCTCCTGCAGAGCTGTGCTCTGATTCTCTCTGTGAGAGAGGCTCAGACCACAGTAATATGATACTCAGCTCCCGCTCGCAGCAGAGCAGGAGCTGAGGGTCATTAGCATATCGCATCCGATGATCTCGCATCGGATGCCATACGCTCGTCTGATGCCGGCCTTAAAGTGAACCTGTCAGCAAGACTGTGCACAGTATCCTACAGACTGTCAGGTCGGCACCATTATACTGATTAGGGCTCATACTTATTTGCGAGAAAAATGGATGAGTGCAATCCGATAAAAAATCAGATTGCACTCTGACCAATGGTATTATCTCATCTGCAATTGTTTTCTCAGCTGAAATCGGACTAAGAAAAAGATCGCAGCATGCTACGATTTGCTGCATATCTCGGACGAGACTCACCAATGCAAGTCAATGAATGTGAGAAAAAAACGCACAGCACTCACACCATGCAAGTGCTGTCCGTTTTTTACACACGGGTGTCATTTAAAAAGCCGGTAATTCATGTGGCTGTACAGTAAAATCACACTGACATGTTAGAATAGAATAGAAATATACACACACAGAATACATCCTATATAATAATCGCCAATTGGGACTTCCGGCCGCTGTCTCAGAATCCCATAAGGCACCACGGCAGTGTCATTTGCGCAGGCGCAGTTCATGGCGTAAGTGACATACAGGGTGTCCAGCGGTCCAGGGGCTCTGCCCACATTTTGCAACAGGCCAGAGACCCGGCACTTCCGCGGTTCCATGTGTGGTGGTCTCCGTGATTATGGCCGCCGCTTAGGGGCGGCGCATGCACAGATGGTGATCTTGGGACCAAGATCTCGAGAGATGAGATTTTAGCACTGAGATCTCAACTCTCAAGATCTTGGTCCCAAGATCACCATATAGTGATTTGCACTATGTGTAACTCTGGTTTCATCCCGCCTTTCAAGTGGCCAGCTTTCAAGGTGGGATGACACTGAGATACCATGGAATCATCAGACAATGGGCCATAAACCCATAGATGCATAAAAGCCCACAAGGGTTAGATAAAACTACCACAGACAGTGGGTAAATAAACCTTAATGTTTTACAATAACAAACACACTAAAGGTACCGTCACATTAAGCGACGCTGCAGCGATATAGACAACGATGCCGATCGCTGCAGCGTCGATGTTTCATCGTTGTGTGGTCGCTGGAGAGCTGTCACACAGACAGCTCTCCAGCGACCAACGATGCCGAAGTCCCCGGGTAACCAGGGTAAACATCGGGTTACTAAGCGCAGGGCCTCGCTTAGTAACCCGATGTTTACCCTGGTTACCAGTGTAAATGTAAAAAAAAAAAACACTACATACTTACATTTCGGTGCCTGTCGCATCCCCCGGCGTCCGCTTCCCTGCACTGTGTAAGCGCCGGCCCTAAAGCAGAGCGGTGACGTCACCGCTGTGCTCTGCTTTACGGCCGGCACTGACACATTCAGTGCAGGAAGCTCTGAGCAGCAGCGCGGACGCCGGGGACGTGACAGACATCAGAAGGTGAGTATGTAGTGTTTTTTTTTTTACTTTTACAATGGTAACCAGGGTAAATATCGGGTTACTAAGCGCGGCCCTGCGCTTAGTAACCCGATATTTACCCTGGTTACCATTGTAAAACATTGCTGGCATCATTGATTTTGCTGTCAAACACAACGATACACGCCGATCTGACGACCAAATAAAGTTCTGGCCTTCTAGCTCCGACCAACAATATCACAGCAGGATCCAGATCGCTGCTGCGTGTCAAACACAACGATATCGCTAGCCAGGACGCTGCAACGTCACGGATCGCTATCGTTATCGTTGGAAAGTTGGTCAGTGTGAAGGTACCTTTAAAACTGTTTGTAAACTCAAAGTTCTTCAGACAATAAATAAACAGCTCTCAAGATTGTGTCACAATGAGCATTGTCTGTCTGTAAATGTGTGACAAGAAATGCTGCTCTGTAATGGTCTGTATGCGTTCAGTATATTTCAATATGGACTCAAAATAGCCATTTTTATATTCATATTACACCACCACACATGGAACTGTGGAAGTGCCGTGACTCTGGCCTGTAGCAAAATGTCAGCAGAGCCCCGGGCAGCGCCAGACACCCATGCAGCACAGCTGGGCACCGGAGACACCTGCAGCACCGGCCAGCAACTGCCAGGCACCCGGAGACACCCAGCAGCAGCACAAGACCCCCACAGCAGCGCTCCGCACAATGGAGCCCTCCTCATCCCTGCCTGCGGCCTGCAGCATCACCCCAGTCCTGCCTCTTTTTGTCCTCAAAATTTGGGGTGCGTTTTATAATCCGGAGCATCTTATAATCTGAAAAATACGGTATGTTGGAAAGAGCAAACGGTGTGAGACATGTTCACTACTCCTCTCAGCACCACTAAGCATACACAGATGTTAATTTCACCGCACTCCACATGTCAGTGAGTAAAATGTAAACTGTTCTTATATTCTATAAACTACGGACAACATGTCTCCGAAGTTCCAAGCAATTAATTTTGTATTTATTTTCGGAAAATGAGAAGTCAAAATAACAAAAAAAATGCATTGCTTGCAGTCCTCAAATAATGCAAAAAAAAACCAAGTTCATAATCATTTAGAAACAACAATACTATTGTTTTAACTCAGGAAGAGTTCAGAAATCAATATTTTGTGGAATAACCATGATTTTTAATCACAGCTTTCATGCGTCTTGGCATGCTTTCCACCATTCTTTCACACTGCCTTTGGGTGACCTTATGCCACTTCTGGTACAAAAATGTTAGCAGTTATTCTTTGTTTGATGGCTTGTGACTATCCATCTTCCTCTTGATTACATTCCAGGGGTTTTCAATGGGGTTCAGGTCTGGAGATTGGGCTGGTCATGACAGCAATTTGATGTGGTGGTCCTTCATCCACACCTTGAATGGCTTAGCTGTGTGGCATGGCGCATTGTCCTGCAGGAAAACCCAGTCCTCAGAGTTGGGGAACATTGCCTGAGCAGAAGGAATCAACTATTTTTCCAGGATAACCTTGTATGCGGCTTGATTCATACGTCCTTCGCAAAGATTAACCTGCCCAATTCCAGCCTTGCAGAAGCATCCCCAGATCAACACCTGGTCATCTAATGGTTAGACAAAGACCTTGAGAGGTGTACAAGCCACAGTGTCTTGCACCCACTGTGAAATTTGGTAGAGGATTGGTGATGATCTGGGGATTAAAAGACTTTATTCTGGCTGTCTTTATTTAACATGTACCAATTATAGGATTAGTAATGGAGAGGTGTCTTATTGACACTTCTCCATTACTAAGCCTTGGGCTTGATGTCACCTTACAATACAAAGGTGACATCAACCCCACAACTATTACCCCACTTGCCACTGCTACAGGGCAAGTGGGAAGAGCGAGGCTAAGTGCCACAATTGGCACATCTTAGAGATGCGCCTTTTCTGGGGTGGCTGAGTGCTGATGTTTAGCTGGGGGGGGGCAATATCCATGGCCCCTTCCTAGGCTATTAATATCAGCCTGCAGCTGTCTGCATAGCCTTTGCTGGTTATTAATTATGGGGGAACCCCACACCATTTTTTGGGGGGTCACCCATTTTAATAGCCAGTAAAGGCTAAGTATACAGCTGTAAGCTGATATTAATAGGCTGGGAAGCTGCATGGGTATTACACCCTTCCCGGGCTATAAACATCTGCCCCCAGTCGCTGGCTTTCCCTCTGCTGGTTTTGAAAATTGCTCAGGAGCCCACGCTTTTTTATTTTTTTTTAATAAACAATCGTTTATTAATTATATACATGTCCAGTAATTTGAATACAAAACTCCCAAATACATTTTGTGAGCGCACGAGGTCTGGCAGTAAATATGCCAAAAGACCCCGACCTCACCAAATCAGCTCAAAACAAACCATGCCAAAAGGAGAAAAATTCAGAGCAATGATTTATAAAACAAAACTTTAATTGCCATAAATAGTACAAAAATATATATCAAAACATTACATTATTTAATGACTAGAGCACAGGATGAATGTCCCAGGAATGCTGGAAAAGCGCCCATCCCCCCACTCCCCCAGATGTAAATACCCTTGTAATGGTATGCATAAGGAAAAGCACCTACACTATCCAACCAAGGTCACCCCAAAACAGTGGGATTCTATAATAATGCCATTAAGTATGGTGGTGGAAAAAAGGTGCTAGCACTTACCACTACACAGAGGTAGGAGGGGGCGGTCGGGCGATGGTCCCCATCGCCCGACCGCCCCCTCCTACCTCTGTGTAGTGGTAAGTGCTAGCACCTTTTTTCCACCACCATACTTAATGGCATTATTATAGAATCCCACTGTTTTGGGGTGACCTTGGTTGGATAGTGTAGGTGCTTTTCCTTATGCATACCATTACAAGGGTATTTACATCTGGGGGAGTGGGGGGATGGGCGCTTTTCCAGCATTCCTGGGACATTCATCCTGTGCTCTAGTCATTAAATAATGTAATGTTTTGATATATATTTTTGTACTATTTATGGCAATTAAAGTTTTGTTTTATAAATCATTGCTCTGAATTTTTCTCCTTTTGGCATGTCCAGTAATTTGCACACACACAGTACTAACTGTATTTGTCACTGACATCTATATATCTACGTATTCTATATGTATTTACTGTATGTAATCCATCTCTTCTATCCTGTCGGCTCCTGCAGTGATTTTACAGAAGCCGGCAGATGAATTACCGGCTTTTATTCTAACTATCTTTCAGTTCAATATAAATACATATATATATGTGTGTGTGTTACTGACATGTATATAAATAAACCGTATGTATTCTATGTGTATATATCTATTCTATTCTAACCTGTCAGTGTGATTTTACTGTACGCGCACAGGAATTGATGGCTTTTCTTCTATCTATCTATCTAATGTATATATATACACTGCTAAAAAAAAAATAAAGGGAACACTAAAATCCCACATCCTAGATATCATTGAATTAAATATTCCAGTTGTACATTTTTATTCATTACATAGTGGAATGTGTTGAGAACAATAAAACCTAAAAATGATCAAAGTAAATCACAACTAATATCCCATGGAGGTCTGGAGTTGGAATGATGCTCAAAATCAATGTGGAAAATGAAGTTACAGGCTGATCCAACTTCAGTGGAAATGCCTCAAGACAAGGAAATGATGCTCAGTAGTGTGTGTGTGTGTGTCCTCCATGTGCCTGTATGACCTCCCTACAACGCCTGGGCATGCTCCTGATGAGGCGGCGGATGGTTTCCTGAGGAAACTCCTCCCAGACCTGTACTAAAGCATCAGCCAACTCCTGGACAGTCTGTGGTACAACGTGGCGTTGCTGGATGGTGCGATGTGTTCAATCGGATTCAGGTCTGGGGAATGGGCGGGCCAATCCATAGCTTCAATGCCTTCATCTTGCAAGAACTGCTGACACACTCCAGCCACATGAGGTTTGGCATTGTCCTGCATTAGGAGGAACCAAGGGCCTACAGCACCAGCATATGGTCTCACAAGGGGTCTGAGGATCTGATCTTTGTACCTAATGGCTGTCAGGCTACCTCGGGCGAGCACATGGAGGGCTGTGCTTCTCTCCAAAGAAATGCCATCCCACACCATTACTGACCCACTGCCAAGCCGGTTATGCTGAAGGATGTTGCAGGCAGCAGATCGCTCTACATGGTGTCTCCAGACTCTGTCATGTCTGTCACATGTGCTCAGTGTGAACCTGCCTTCATCTGTGAAGAGCACAGAGTGCCAGTGGTGAATTTGCCAGTCCTGGTGTCCTGTGGCAAATGCCAAGCGTCCTGCACAGTGTAGGGCTGTGAGCATAACCCCCATCTGTGACACTCAGACCATCCTCATGGAGTCAGTTTCTAACCGTTTGTTCAGACACATGCACATTTGTAGCGTGCTGGAGGTCATTTTGCATGGCTCTGGCAGTGCTCCTCCTGTTCCTCTTTGCACAAAGGCTGAGGTAGCGGTCATGCTGCTGGGTTGTTGCTCTCCTATGGCCACCTCCACATCTCCTGGTGTACTGGCCTGTCTCCTGGTAGTGCCTCCAGCCTCTGAACATGACGTTGATGCTTCTTGCCACGGCTCGCATTGATGTGCCATCCTTGATGAGCTGCACTACTTAAGCCACTTGTTTGGGTAGTAGAGTTTGTCTCATGCTACCACGAGTGTGAAAGCACAACCAACATTCAAAAGTGACCAAAACATCAGCCAGAAAGCATTGGTACTGAGATGTGGTCCCCAACTGCAGAACCACTTCTTTATTGTGTGCGTCTTGATAATTGACAATAATTTCTATCTGTTGTCTATTCCATTTGCACAACAGCATGTGAAATTGATTGTCAAACAGTGTTGCTTACTAAGTGGACAGTTTGATTTCACAGAAGTTTGATTTACTTGGAGTTATTCTGTTGTTTAAGTGTTTCCTTTATTTTTTTGAGCAGTGTATTCACCATGTTCCAAATTATTATGCAAATTGGATTTAAGTGTCATAAAGATTTAATTGTTTTGTTTTTCAAATAAACTCGTGGATGGTATTGTGTCTCAGGGCTCAATGGATCACTGAAATCAATCTTAAACGCATGTGATAGTTTTCCAGGTGATTCTAATTAAAGGAAAACTACTTAAAAATGATGTTCCACATTTTTAAGCAGGGCACAGGTTTCAAGCAATATGGGAAATAAAAAGGATCTCTCTGCTGCTGAAAAGCCTATGGACAAGGTATGAAAATATTAGATATTTCACAAAAAATTAAGAGTGATCATCATACTGTGAAGAAATTTGTGACTGAAGCAGAGCACAGACAGAGTTCATGCAGATAAAGGCATAATGAGGAAGGTTTCTGCCAGACAAATTCATTGGACTAAGAGAGCAGCTGCCAAAATGCCATTACAAAGCAGCTAACAGTTATTTGAAGCTGCTGGTGTCTCTGGAGTCCCTCGAACCTCAAGGTGTAGGATCCTTCAAACGCTTGCTACTATTCGGCCACCCCTAAACAGTGTTCACAAGCAGAAACGGTTGCAGTGGGCCCAGACATGAATGAAGACTAATTTTCAATCAGTCTTGTTTACAGATGAGTGTCGTGCAACCCTGGATGGTCCAGATGGATGGAGTAGTGGAAGGGTGGTGGATGGTCACCATGACCCAACAAGGCTGCAACGTCAGCAAGGAGGTGGAGGAGTCATGTTTTGGGCCGTAATCATGGGGAGACAGCTGGTAGGGCCCTTTAAGGTTCCTGAAGGTGTGAAAATGACCTCTGCAAAGTATATAGAGTTTCTGACTGACAACTTTCTTCCATGGTATAAAAAGGAGAAACGTGCCTTCAAGAGCAAAATCATCTTCATGCTGACAATGCACCGTCTCATGCTGCAAAGAATACCTCTGAGTCATTGGCTGCTATGGGCATAAAAGGAGATAAACTCATGGTGTGGCCACTATCTTCCCCTGACCTCAACCCTATAGAGAACCTTTGGAGTATCATCAAGCAAAAGATCTATGAGGGTGGGAGGCAGGTCACATCAAAACAGCAGCTCTGGAAGGCAATTCTGACTTCATGCAAAGAAATACGAGCAGAAACTCTCCAAAAACTCACAAGTTCAATGCATGCAAGAATTGTGAAGGTGATCTCAAAGAAGGGTTAACATGTAACTTGGCCTGTTAGGATGTTTTGGAGTTAAATAGCTTTTTTTGTTCAGTGAATGTGACCTCATAAGGCCGGCGTCACACTAGCGAGTTTTAGGGACGTATGAGAGGTGCAGAAAATACGGATTGCATACAGTACAATGATTCTCTATGGCCCAGCTCCTATCTGCCGTATTTTACTGATCCGTATTATACGGTCTTGCACGGCCGTAGAAAATCGCAGCATACTGCTTTTGTCACCGTATTGCGCAAAAAAATCGCCAATGAAAGTCTATGGGGGCGAGAAAAATACGGATTACACACAGACCATGCGCGTGACTTGCGAGAAATACGCACCGGTGTTCTCTAGAAAAGCCGTCAATTCAGTGCGGTGTACAGTAAAATCACACTGACAGAATAGAATAGAATGAATAAATGTCTACACATAGAATAGGTATATGTATATATATATGTGTCAGTGAGACACATATATATATATATATATTCATATTTCATACAGCGCTAGATATCATAAAAGCCGGTAATTCAATTGCCGGCTTTTCCTAACTCCTTCACAAACCCGACAGGATATGAGACATGGTTTACATACAGTAAACCATCTCGTATCCCTTTTTTTTTTTTTCATATTCCACACTAGTAATGTTAGTAGTGTGTATGTGCAAAATTTGGGCGCTGTAGCTGCTATAATAAAGGGTTAAATCGCTGAAAAAATTGGCGTGGGCTCCCGCGCCATTTTCTCCGCCAGCGTGGTAAAGCCAATGACTGAGGGCAGATATTAATAGCCTAGAGAGGCTCCATGGCTATTGCCCCCCCCCCGGCTAAAAACATCTGCCCCCAGCCACCCCAGAAAAGGCACATCTGGAAGATGCGCCTATTCTGGCACTTGGCCTCTCTTCCCACTCCTGTGTAGCGGTGGGATATGGGGTAATGAAGGGTTAATGTCACCTTGCTATTGTAAGGTGACATTAAGCCAGATTAACAATGGAGAGGCGTCAATTATGACACCTATCCATTATTAATCCAATAGTACGAAATGGTTAATAAAACACACACATTATTTAAAAGTATTTTAATGAAATAAAGACACAGGGTGTTTTAATATTTTATTATACTCGTAATCCACCTGAAGACCCTCGTCCTCTAAAAAAGGTAAAATAAAAAATCAACAATATCCCATACCTTCCCTCGTTCCATCAGTCCCACGATGTAAATCCATCTGAAGGGGTTTAATCATTTTACTGCCAGGAGCTGTGCTAATGCAGTCGCTCCTGTCTGTAAAATGTTGTGAATGAATGTAATGCAGGGGAATGTCCTGTACTTACCTTGAGTCGCGGTGATGCGTCCCCTGCTGGATGTCCTCATATGAACTCGAGCCTGGGAACTTTTTATAACACTGGCCAGTGTTATATACTGCGTGTGCTGTGCTATATATTACGTGACCAGTGTTATATATTACGTGGCCAGTGTTATATACTGCGTGGCCTGTGTTATATATTACGTGGCCAGTGTTATATATTGCGTGGCCTGTGTTATATACTACGTCACCTGTGTTATATACTGCGTGGCTGCTATATACTGCGTAGGCTGTGTTATATAGTACGTGGGCTGTGTTATATACTGTTTGGGCTGTGTTATATACTGCGTGGCCACTGTTATATTGCGTGGCCTGTATTAACGCATCGGGTATTCTACAATATGTATGTATGTTTTGTGGTGCAGTGACCAATGTTACAGCCAGGGGGCGCTGTGTGTGCGCTTCAAGATGCGCTTGGAGGCATAAATGTGATGAGACTAAGTCCGGCAGGAGTGTTAATGGCCGGTGTGTGTGTTGCAGAGGAAGACACTCTGTGCTGTCAATCTGAAGTTTGGTTGGTGTGCTGGGACCTGTAGTCCCACAAGTAGTTGTGTAATGCTAATGGGAGATTGGCAGGGCTAGTTATGAGAGATGGGAGGGTCAAACTAGCCACACTCCCACCCAGGGGAGTGATTACAGGTATGTAATGTGACCAGGGTGTGGGTCACATGTGCCTGGGAGGTTCCTGTGTATGGATCCATTTGGTTCCTTTGCAAGGTCCTGGACGGTCGGTGTTGGAAGCTCCTGTGAGTGAAGTCTTCCTGGAAGCACCTGAGACCGTGGACTTAGTGGACGAGGTGTTGGATTGTCCTGGTATGGACTGGAGTCCTGCAAGCACCTGATAAGAGTGAGTCCTGCAATAGCCCGTGTGTTGGATTGTCCTGGATGTGCCTAAACAGTGAAAACTCCCCACAAGTGACATTTTGGAAACTAGACCCAACAAGGAACTTATCTAGATGTGTGGTGAGCACTTTGAACGCCCAAGTGCTTCACAGAAGTTTATAAAGCAGAGTTGCGAAAATATATATTTTTTTTTCCACAAAAATGATTTTTTATCCCCCAATTTATTTTCCCAAGGGTAACAGGAGAAATTGGACCCCAAAATTTGTTGTCCAATTTGTTCTGAGTACGCTGATACCTGATATGTGGGGGGGACTACTGTTTGGGCACACATCAGGGCTCGGAAGGGAAGTAGTGACATTTTAAAATGCAGACTTTGATGGAATGGTCTACGGGTGTCATGTTGCATTTTCAGAGCCCCTGATGTACCTAAACAGTAGAAACCCCCCACAAGTTACCCTATTTTGGAAACTAGACCCCCCAAGGAACTTATCTAGATATGTGGTGAGCATTTTGAACGTCCAAGTGCTTCACAGAAGTTTGACGCAGAGACATGAAAATAAAAAATAATTTTTTCCCCACAAAAATGATTTATTTTCGCAAAGGTAACAGGAGAAACTGGACCCCAAAAGTTGTTGTCCAATTAGTCCTGAGTACGCTGATACCCCATATGTGGGGGTAAACCACTGTTTGGGCGCACGGCAGAGCTCAGAAGGGAGGGAGCACCAATTGACTTTTTGAACGCAAAATTGGCTGTCGCGTTTGGAGACCCCCTGATGTACCTAAACAGTGGAAACCCCCCAATTCTAACTCCAACCCTAACCCCAACACACCCCTAACGCTAAACCCAACCCAATCCATAACCCTAATCAAAACCCTAACCCCAAAACACCCCTAATCCCAACCCTAACCATAACCCTAATCACAACCCTAATGCCAAAACACCCCTAACCCTAATCCCAACCCTAACCCATATCCCTAAGACCAACACACCCCTAACCTCAAACCTAACCCTAACCTTAACCCTAATCCTAACCCTAATCCCAAACGTAACCCTAATCCCAACCCTAACGCCAACTCTAACCCTAACTCTAGCCCCAACCCTAACCCTAACTTTAGCCCGAACCCAAACTTTAGCCCCAACCCTAACCCTAACTTTAGCCCCAACCCAAGCCCTAACCCTAACTTTAGCCCTAACCCTAACCCTCACTTTAGCACCAACCCTAACCCTAGCTCCAACCCTAACTTTAGCCCCAACCCTAACCCTCACTTTAGCCCCAACCCTAACTGGAAAATAGAAATACAGTTATATGAAAAAGTTTGGGCACCCTTATTAATCTTAAGCTTAATGTTTTATAAAAATTGGTTTTTTTGCAACAGCTATTTCAGTTTCATATATCTAATAACTGTTGGACACAGTAATGTTTCTGCCTTGAAATGAAGTTTATTGTACTAACAGAAAATGTGCAATCTGCATTCAAACAAAATTTGACAGGTGCATAAGTATGGGCACCCTTATCATTTTCTTGTTTTAAATACTCCTACCTTCTTTTTACTGACTTACTAAAGCACTTTTTTTGGTTTTGTAACCTCATTGAGCTTTGAACTTCATAGCCAGGTGTATGGAGAAAAGCTACTTAAAGTGGCCACTTGCAAGTTGTTCTCCTCCTGCTTTGAATCTCCTCTGAAGAGTGGCATCATGGGCTCCTCAAAACAACTATCAAATGATCTGAAAACAAAGATTATTCAACATAGTTGTTCAGGGGAAGGATAGAAAAAGCTGTCTCAGAGATTTAACCTGTCAATTTCCACTGTGAGGAACATAGTAAGGAAATGGAAGAACACAGGTACAGTTCTTGTTAAGGCCAGAAGTGGCAGGCCAAGAAAAACATCAGAAAGGCAGAGAAGAAGAATGGTGAGATCAGTCAAAGACAATCCTCAGACCACCTCTAGAGAGCTGCAGCATCAACTTGCTGCAGATGGTGTCACTGTGCATCGGTCAACTATACAACGCACTGTTTTTTTGCCGCCATGCATATCGCCTTTTTGTATTACCAAACAACTCAATCTTGGTTTCATCAGTCCACAGGACCTTCTTCCAAAAAGAAATTGGCTTCTCCAAATGTGCGTTTGCATACCTCAGCCGACTCTGTTTGTGGCGTGCTTGCAGAAACTACTTCTTTCGCATCACTCTCCCATACAGCTTCTCCTTGTGCAAAGTGCGTTGTATAGTTGACCGATGCATAGTGACACCATCTGTAGCAAGTTGATGCTGCAGCTCTCTGGAGGTGGTCTGAGGATTGTCCTTCCATTTCCTTACTATGTTCCTCACAGTGGAAATTGACAGGTTAAACAGCTTTTTGTATCCTTCCCCTGAACAACTATGTTGAATAATCTTTGTTTTCAGATCATTTGACAGTTGTTTTGAGGAGCCCATGATGCCACTCTTCAGAGGAGATTCAAGCAGGAGAACAACTTGCAAGTGGCCACTTTAAGTAGCTTTTCTCATGATTGCATACACCTAGCTATGAAGTTCAAAGCTCAATGAGGTTACAAAACCAAAAAAAGTGCTGTAGTAAGTCAGTAAAAAGTAGGTAGGAGTATTTAAAACAAGAAAATAAGGGTGCCCATACTTATGCACCTGTCAAATTTTGTTTGAATGCAGATTGCACATTTTCTGTTAGTACAATAAACCTCATTTCAAGGCAGAAGCATTACTGTGTCCAACAGTTATTAGATATATGAAACTGAAATAGCTGTTGCAAAAAAAAAAAAATTTTTATAAAACATTAAGCTTAAGATTAATAGGGGTGCCCAAACTTTTTCATATAACTGTACATACATTTTTTTATTTTATCACTTTTTCCTAACTAATGGGGTAATAAAGGGGGGGTTATTTACTATTTTTTTTTATTTTGATCACTGTGATAGGATCTCACAGTGACCAAAATAAAACAAGAGGAAGAATCTTCCTCTGCCGGCCGGCACATCACGGCGGGCGCACTGCGCATGTGCCCGACATTTTCTTCCCGGAGGAAGAAGCCGGCGGCCAGGAGGTGATGCAGGAGGACACTGGTAAGTTTGATAGGGTCCCCGAATCCCCCTATTTCTTTGTCCTCTGATGTGCGATCATATCAGTGGACAGAGAATGACATGCCACTTTTTTTTTTTGACATTCGTCGGTAAATTGTTAATTACCGGCGATCGCAAAACAGGGGTCGGTAAAAACCGACCCCGATCATGTTCTGATCTGCCGGGTGGCGCACTGCGCATGCGCCCGCCATTTTTTCCCCAGAAAAAGATGGTGGCGCCCATCGGGAACCACGAGGAGGATCGGGAGAGACGGGTGAGTATCGGGGGGCTATCGGGGACCCCATTTCTCTGTCCCCTGATGTGCGATCACATCGGAGGACAGAGAAATTAAATGGGAAATCGCGTTTTTGGGGGTTTTTTTGCAACCCGGGGGTTGGTAAAAAAACCGAATCATGTTCTCTGGGGTCTCGGCTACCCTCGGCAACCGAGACCACAGAGAAAATCCGACTCTGGGGGGCGCTATTCACTTTTTCCACAGCACCGTTAATTATCGGTGCTGTGTTTAAGTACCCTTAACTGCCGCCGTTAAAAGGTGTATCGGCGGTCGTTAAGGGGTTAATCCTGCATTCAGTTCAGTTTGCAATGTATTCACATTAGGTTCCCAGAGAAATGTAGACTGTCTAAGGCCAGGTTCACATTAGCGTTTCTGTGCGCATACATCCGCAAGCATCATGCTTATCTTTAACACTGTGTACGCAGGGACAGGTTTTTACATGCGTACGCTTGGGTCGTTTTGCTGTGTCCGGCGAACACATGCTGCATTTTTTGAGGCGTCAAATATTGTGCAATCATCCGCATGCGGACAATTGTGGATGATTGTAAAAAAAACCCCGCATTACTGTCTATGGGAATGCATTGGTACGCAAGGACATGTATACGCATGCGTTCGATACTACTACTAGACTGCGCATGTCCAGAAAATGATGTCACCGCCTCCACAATGCGCATAAAAAATGCAAACGCATGCCAAAACGCATTTAAACACATGCACGCGCAACATTTGTTTGCGTCCTGCGCAGGAGTAAGCATGCTTTTTCATGCGTTTTGGCATATGTTTGCGCATGCAGATGATACGCTGCACACAGAAACGCTAATGGATTGAAAGTGGTTGTTTCATCGGTATTGTTGCACCTGTGTTTCTGCCATCATTAATCAGGTCCGCTGCACCATGCCAGTGCATTTGTTTTGGAGGCCTGAGCGGGTAATCATCTCTGCATTTTTTTCTCTGACTTTTTTCACATTTTTGGAGGATTTCTAAGTCCTCTTTTTGTATCTGTGAGCTTTGTTTTATGTTTAGAGTTAGGACCGGCAAATGTAAGGACCCTTGACGCGGGTTGCCAGCTTACGTATTGTGGCCCCAATATTAACTAATAACTTACATATATTGATGTTTTTTTGCACTTTATCTTGCAGGGTGCAGTTGGACCAAGATGGCTCTGTAAACTGTGGCCTCTGTTCACACAGCATGCATTTTGCAGCACTGGGCAGCCCTCCTACGTGTGCGTTACTAATAGGCTGTTAGCCAGATGCTCTGCATTGCTTGTGTAAATAACGCCACATACTGACTATTATCTTTTTGTGCACTAATATACCAAACAGCCAACACTGGATTGAAAGTGGTTGTTTCATCGGTATTGTTGCACCTGTGTTTCTGCCATCATTAATCAGGTCTGCTGCAACCTGCCACTGCATTTGTTTTGGAGGCCTGAGCAGGTAATCACCTCTGCTTTTTTTTATCTGTGACTTTTATTAGAGACAGTATAGGACCATCCTGATTTGGAAAAACCTCGATGCAGTAGGATGGCTTTTACGTTTTGTTTTTCAAAAACAATGTTTACTAAGTGCCCTATGTTATTTATGTTACATAGTTATGTACATTTTACTTACCGTATTTTTCGGACTATAAGACGCACTTTTTTCCTCCCAAAATGTGGAGGAAAATGGGGGTGCATCTTATAGTCCGGATGTATGGGCTCTGGCTGTGGTGGGGAGGTGGGGGAGCGGTTTCAGCGGAGCATCGGGTCACAGGAGGCTGGAGTCGGCGGCACTGGCTAACTCCTGTGCCCGTTGCTAAAGAGGAATGAATATGCACTGCATTCCACGCCCATGGGCGTGGAGGGCAATGCATATTCATTTTTCTGGCATCCTGGTATAAATGGCCCCATCCTGTTCCTGGTATGATTGGTCCCATCCTTTTTTCTTTTATAATTGGCCCCATCAGGAAAGATTGAAAAAAAACCAAAAACATTACACTCACCTACACGGCGCTCCCTCGCAGCGTCCTGCATTGGTGCCAGCAGCTGCTTAATGCTTGTAAGCAGCGCATGGCAGGGACGTCATGCGCTGCTCACAAGCAGAGCAAAGCTGCCAGAATACTCACTGGAACCGAGAGTGGTGAGTATCCATTCCTCTTCAGTAGTGCGCAGTGTCAGCCAGTGGCTTCCTGCTGCCGCCGGCGGTCACGTGTGCCGATACTTAAGAGAAATGAATATTCAGAACATTAATTTCTATTAAGTATCGGCACAAGTGACTGCCGGCCCCAGCAGGAAGTCTCCGACTGACACTGCGCACTACTGAACAGGAATAGATACTCACCACTCTCTGCGATGAATGGTCCCGGTGAGTATTCTGGCAGCTGTGCTTTGCTTGTGAGCAGCGTATGACGTCCCTGCCATACACTGCTTACAAGCATTAAGCAGCTGCTAGCACCGGATGGGGCCAATTATAAAAGAATAAGGATGGGACCAATCATACCAGGAACGGAATGGGGCCAATTATAAAAGAAAAAGGATGGGACCCATCATACCAGGAACAGGATGGGGCCATTTATGCCAGAAAAAGCATGGGGCCAATCATACTAGGAACGGGATGCGGACAATCATACCAGAATAAGGATGGGACCAATCGAACCAGGACCATGATGGGGAAAATCATACCAGGACTGGGATGGGTTCGTGCATACCAGGACCGGGATGGTGCCAATCATACCAGGATAAGAATGAGGCCATGCACACCAGGATAGGGATGAGGGAACCATGCATACCAGAATAGGGATGAGGGAACCATGCATACCAGGATAGGGATGAGGGGCCATGCGTATCAGAATGGGGATGAGCGGACCATATATACCAGGATAGGGGATATTACATGACAGAATTGACCAATTTTTTGCTTCAATTTTTTCCTAATTTCCGCTTCTTAAATCTAGGTGCGTCTTATGGTCCGGTGCGCCTTAAAGTCTGAAAAATACGGTACTCACAGCAGGGTATTTGCTCATCTTTTTTCCATCTTTGTTTTTTTTTTTATCATGAATGTGTTTTGGTAAACTGCTAAAATGCCCAACATTGTGTCAGTGTTTAAATATATCTGGACCAAAATGCATCCCTCTCTGACACTACCTTATACTATCCTATCTCTTTGGCTAAGAGTGTCAGATTTAGTTCTTATATTAATAAAGAGTGATATCCCATCTAGGCACCTTGGGTACACGGCGTGGCATGTATCTTCATTCACTAGCCACGCAAGAACTTTGCACAGCCATTGAAGAAGAGTGGACCAACATGTTGGGGTTATATTTTTGTTCAGTGAAAGTGCTCATGTCTGACATTGCCTCCAGCAATAAGGGCTTCAAAAACACGGCGCCGGAGAACTGCACTTTTGAGAAGACGGGCTGATCAAAAATGGCGTGCGTGACATCATCTCGCCAAGCGCGAATGAGCAGTAAAGGCATTTCCTCTAGGTTATTTTAATGACATGTACAATTACGTTTACCAGACGCCGGATTTGGCTATTATATCTTCTGCATTATGGGGGGAGTCTGGCTGCAAATTATGTATAACTGACACTGTATTATCAATCAATGTTTATTTACACTTTATATCTGTTTTGATCATGTGATATACACTGTCATGCACTTAATAAAGATGCATCTTTGAAACTGAATATTTGCATGTATTATGTAATAACTTTTGAGGTTATGTACAGCACTTATGCACTTTATTGTTATAACTGATTTGTAATGGGTGTAACTATAAGAAGTCTGTTCACTTGTACACTGCTTGAAAAAGATTCTCATTTGAATCAAAACATCGCAGAGCCCCTATTGTATATTAAATCACATTTCTATTTTTTTTTTTCAAAAAATGGTGTGCTGCCCTCATCTTTTTGCTTTTTTTTGAGGATTGGTCTGTGCCTGGAAGGTGTGTATATGTATATGTGTGTGTGTATATGTATATGTGTGTGTGTGTGTGTGTATGTATATATATATATGTATGTGTATGTGTGTATGTACAGTGGGGCAAAAAAGTATTTAGTCAGTCAGCCATAGTGCAAGTTCCACCACTTAAAAAGATGAGAGGTGTCTGTAATTTACATCATAGTTAGACCTCAACTATGGGAGACAAACTGAGAAAAAAAAATCCAGAAAATCACATTGTCTGTTTTTTTATCATTTTATTTGCATATTATGGTGGAAAATAAGTATTTGGTCAGAAACAAACAATCAAGATTTCTGGCTCTCACAGACCTGTAACTTCTTCTTTAAGAGCCTCCTCTTTCCTCCACTCATTACCTGTAGTAATGGCACCTGTTTAAACTTGTTATCAGTATAAAAAGACACCTGTGCACACCCTCAAACAGTCTGACTCCAAACTCCACTATGGTGAAGACCAAAGAGCTGTCAAAGGACACCAGAAACAAAATTGTAGCCCTGCACCAGGCTGGGAAGACTGAATCTGCAATAGCCAACCAGCTTGGAGTGAAGAAATCAACAGTGGGAGCAATAATTAGAAAATGGAAGACATTCAAGACCACTGATAATCTCCCTCGATCTGGGGCTCCACGCAAAATCCCACCCCGTGGGGTCAGAATGATCACAAGAACGGTGAGCAAAAATCCCAGAACCACTCGGGGGGACCTAGTGAATGAACTGCAGAGAGCTGTGACCAATGTAACAAGGCCTACCATAAGTAACACACTACGCCACCATGGACTCAGATCCTACAGTGCCAGACGTGTCCCACTGCTTAAGCCAGTACATGTCTGGGCCCGTCTGAAGTTTGCTAGAGAGCATTTGGATGATCCAGAGGAGTTTTGGGAGAATGTCCTATGGTCTGATGAAACCAAACTGGAACTGTTTGGTAGAAACACAACTTGTCGTGTTTGGAGGAAAAAGAATACTGAGTTGCATCCATCAAACACCATACCTACTGTAAAGCATGGTGGTGGAAACATCATGCTTTGGGGCTGTTTCTCTGCAAAGGGGCCAGGACGACTGATCCGGGTACATGAAAGAATGAATGGGGCCATGTATCGTGAGATTTTGAGTGCAAACCTCCATCCATCAGCAAGGGCATTGAAGATGAAACGTGGCTGGGTCTTTCAACATGACAATGATCCAAAGCACACCGCCAGGGCAACGAAGGAGTGGCTTCGTAAGAAGCATTTCAAGGTCCTGGAGTGGCCTAGCCAGTCTCCAGATCTCAACCCTATAGAAAACCTTTGGAGGGAGTTGAAAGTCCGTGTTGCCAAGCGAAAAGCCAATAACATCACTGCTCTAGAGGAGATCTGCATGGAGGAATGGGCCAACATACCAACAACAGTGTGTGGCAACCTTGTGAAGACTTACAGAAAACGTTTGACCTCTGTCATTGCCAACAAAGGATATATTACAAAGTATTGAGATGAAATTTTGTTTCTGACCAAATACTTATTTTCCACCATAATATGCAAATAAAATGATAAAAAAACAGACAATGTGATTTTCTGGATTTTTTTTTCTCAGTTTGTCTCCCATAGTTGAGGTCTACCTATGATGTAAATTACAGACGCCTCTCATCTTTTTAAGTGGTGGAACTTGCACTATTGCTGAATGACTAAATACTTTTTTGCCCCATTGTATATATATGTATATATATATATATATATATATATATATATATATATATATATATATATATATATATATATAGTATATACACACACAGTGGGGTAAATAAGTTTTCGATACACTGCAGATTTTGCATGTTTTTCCTCCTAACAATGGAGAGGTCTGTAATTTCTATTGTAGGTACACTTCAACTGTGAGAGACAGAATCTAAAAAATAAAAAACAGAAAATCATATAGTATGATTTTTACATAATTAAATTTAATTTTATTGCATGAAATAAATATTTGATCACCTACCAACCAGCAGGAACTCTTGCTCTGCTGTCCACAAACTCAATTCATCACACTCCAACCTTTCCACCATAGCCAAAACCAAAGAGCTGCCTAAGGACACTAGGGACAAAATTGTAGACCTGCACAAGGCTGGGATGGTCTAAAGGACAATAGGCAAGCAGCTTGGTGAGAAGGCAACAACTGTTGGCACAATTATTAGAAAATAAAAGAAACACAAGATGACTGTCAATCTTCCTCGGTATGGGACTCCATGCAAGGTCTCACCACATGGGATAACGATGAATCTGAGAAAGGTCAGGAATTAGCCAAGAACTACATGGGAGTGCCTGGTCAGTTTCCTGAAGAGAGCTGGCACCATAGTCTCAAAAATTACCATTTGTAACACACTGCGCCTTCATGGATTAAAATCCTGCAGGGCATGCAAGGTCCACCTGCTCACACCAGCACATGTCAAGGCCCGTTTGAAGTTTACCAATGACCATCTTGATGATCCAGAGGAGGCGTGGGAGAAGGTCATGTGGTCAGATGAGTCCACAGTAGAACTTTTAGGTATCAACTCTACTGGCCGTGATTGAAGGAAGAAGGATGAGTACAACCCCAAGAATACTGTCCCAACCATGAAGCATGGTGGGGGAAACATCATACTTTGGGGGTGCTTTTCTGCAAAGGGGACAGGACGACTGCACAGTATTGAAAGGAGGATGGATGGGATCATCTTTTGCGAGATTTCAGCCAACAACCTCCTTCCCTCAGTAAGAGCATTGATGATGGGTCGTGGCTGGGTCTTCCAGGATGACAATGACCCAAAACACACAGCCAGGGCAACTAAGGAGTGGCTCTGTAAGAAGCATTTTAAGGTCCTGGAGTGGCCTAGTCAATTTTCAGATCTGAACCCAATAGAAAATCTGTGGAGGAACCGGAAACTCATTGCTGCCCAGCAACAGCCCCAAAACCTGAAAGATCTGGAGAAGATCTGTATGTTAGAGTGTGTCAAAGTCCTTGCTGCAATGTGTACAAACTTAGTCAAGAACTACAGGAAATGTCTGACCTTTGTAATTGCAAACAAAGGTTTCTCTACCAAACATTAAGTTTTTCTATTGTATCAAATACTTATTTCATGCAAAAAAAATGCTAATTATGTAAAGATCGTGCAGTATGTGTATGTGTGTGTGTATATATATATATATATATATATATATATATATATATATATATATATATATATATATACACACAGTACAGACCAAAAGTTTGGACACACCTTCTCATTTAAAGATTTTTCTGTATTTTCATGACTATGAAAATTGTAAATTAACACTGAAGGCATCAAAACTATGAATTAACACATGTGGAATTATATACTTCACAAAAAGGTGTGAAACAACTGATATGTCTTATATTCTAGGTTCTTCAAAGTAGCCCCGCTTTGCTTTGATGACTGCTTTGTACACTCTTGGCATTCTCTTGATGAGCTTCAAGAGGTAGTCATCGGAAATGGTCTTCGAAGAATCTTGAAGGAGTTCCCAGAGATGCTAGCACTTGTTGGCCTTTTTGCCTTCACTCTGCGGTCCAGCTCACCCCAAACCATCTTGATTAGGTTCAGGTCTGGTGACTGTGGAGGCCAGGTCATCTGGCGTAGCAACCCATCACTCTCCTTCTTGGTCAAATAGCCCTTACACAGCCTGGAGGTGTGTTTGGGGTCATTGTCCTGTTGAAAAATAAATGATGGTCCAACTAAACGCAAACCGGATGGAATAGCATGCCGCTGCAAGGTGCTGTGGTATCCATGTTGGTTCAGTATGCCTTCAATTTTGAATAAATCCCCAACAGTGTCACCAGCAAAGCACCCCCCACACCTCCTCCTCCATGCTTCACAGTGGGAACCAGGCATGTAGAGTCCATCCATTCACCTTTTCTGCATCGCACAAAGACATGGTGGTTGGAACCAAAGATCTCAAATCTGGACTCATCAGACCAAAGCACAGATTTCCACCGGTCTAATGTCCATTCCTTGTGTTCTTTAGCCCAAACAAGTCTCTTCTGCTTGTTGCCTGTCCTTAGCAGTGGTTTCCTAGCAGCTATTTTACCATGAAGGCCTGCTGCACAAAGTCTCCTCTAAACAGTTGTTGTACAGATGTGTCTGCTGCTAGAACTCTGTGTGGCATTGACCTGGTCTCTAATCTGAGCTGCTGTTAACCTGTGATTTCTGAGGCTGGTAACTCGGATAAACTTATCCGCAGAAGCAGAGGTGACTCTTGGTCTTCCTTTCCTGGGGCGGTCCTCATGTGAGCCAGTTTCTTTGTAGCGCTTGATGGTTTTTGCAACTGCACTTGGGGACACTTTCAAAGTTTTCCCAATTTTTCCGACTGGCTGACCTTCATTTCTTAAAGTAATGATGGCCACTCGTTTTTCTTTACTTAGCTGCTTTTTTCTTGCCATAATACAAATTCTAACAGCCTATTCAGTAGGACTATCAGCTGTGTATCCACCAGACTTCTGCACAACACAACTGATGGTCCCAACACCATTTATAAGGCAAGAAATCCCACTTATTAAACCTGACAGGGCACACCTGTGAAGTGAAAACCATTTCCGGTGACTACCTCTTGAAGCTCATCAAGAGAATGCCAAGAGTGTGCAAAGCAGTCATCAAAGCAAAAGGTGGCTACTTTGAAGAACCTAGAATATAAGACATATTTTCAGTTGTTTCACACTTTTTTGTTAAGTATATAATTCCACATGTTTTACTTTATAGTTTTGATGCCTTAAGTGTGAATTTACAATTGTCATAGTCATGAAAATACAGAAAAATCTTTAAATGAGAAGGTGTGTCCAAACTTTTGGTCTGTACTGTATATGTATATATATATATATATATATATATATATATATATATATATATATATATATATATATAATATGCTGTGTACATACACTTTCTATTGTATATTTAATTCACTCTTTCATTTACGTAGAAATAGTGCTGGCACTGGAGGAAATGCTGGAGGTGAGAAGTGACATCTGTCTGGTGGTTCTTCAGCAGAGAGTACTGAGCTCTGTTTAGAGAAGCAGCAGTCAGGTGTACACAAGTTTGCATGACACCTATGTATCCGAGTGCACAATGACAAGAGCAAATGGAAATCTGATACTCCTCTCCTCGCCCAGGAGATGCTGGTACAGTCTAGTGGAAAGTAAAGGAAGGACGAAAAAAAAAATAATCCTTGTTCCAGGTGCTGCCCCAACAACCTGCTGCATTGTACTTCCAGTGCCTACTGGCAAATACGGCCATGATGATTTCTCAGATGTGAAACAAGACCTGATTTCTGACTAAAACATTTCCAACATTCTGAACATGAGAATGGCTTCTCCCCGGTGTGAATTCTCTGATGTTTAACAAGAGTTGATTTGTCTGTAAAACATTTCCAACATTCTGAACATGTAAATGGCTTCTCCCCTGTGTGAATTCTCTGATGTCTAACAAGAGTTGATTTGTGTGTAAAACATTTCCCACATTCTGAACACGGAAATGGCTTCTCACCTGTGTGAGTTCTCTGATGTTTAGCAAGATCAAATTTCAGAGAACAACTTTTTCCACATACTGGACATGAAAATGGCTTCTCCCCTGTGTGAATTTTCTGATGTCTAGCAAGAGTTGATTTCTCTGTAAAACATTTCCCACATAAAGAACATGAAAATGGCTTCTCCCCTGTGTGAATTCTCTCATGTTTGACAAGGTGTGAATTCTGATGAAAACATTTTCCACATTCTGAACATGAAAATGGCTTCTTTTTTGTGTGAACTCTTTGATGTTCACCATCAATTCTGGTATATTTTTTAAACTTAGCAGTCTGTGATGAATCAGTAGATACAACCTCTTGAAAAGGATCAGATGATAGACCTTTGCTGTGAAGTGCTGAAGGTTCAGGTGTATGTGGAATAATGACATGCTCTTCACGTTTATTTGGTATTATTCCAAGAGCATCTACTGCAGCATCTGAAAATGTAAAATATCCCTCTGTGCTTCTGGTGCAGTCATCTGCTAAAAATAAAATCATTAATATTCAATAACACAGACTTGAAAATATATTTATATTCTAAAATATGAATACTGTATATACACTGCTGAAAAAAAATAAAGGGAACACTTAAACAACAGAATATAACTCCAAGTAAATCAAACTTTGTGAAATCAAACTGTTCACTTAGGAAACAGCACTGTTTAACAATCAATTTCACATGCTGTTGTGCAAACGGAATAGACAACAGATGGAAATTATTGGCACTTATCAAGACACACTCAATAAAGGAGTGGCTTTATGTTTTGGTCACTTTTGAATGTTGGTTGTGCTTTCACACTCGTGGTAGCATGAGACGGACTCTACAACCCACCAAGTGGCTCAGGTAGTGCAGCTGATCCAGGATAGCACATCAATGGGAGCTGTGGAAGGAAGGTTTGCTGTGTCTGTCAGCGTAGTGTCCAGAGGCTGGAGGTGCTACCAGGAGACAGGCCAGTACAAAAGGAGACGTGGAGGGGGTCGTAGGAGCAGGACCGCTACCTCAGCCTTTGTGCAAGGAGGAATAGGAAGAGCACTGTCAGAGCCCTGCAAAATGACCTTCATCATCTTCACAAGATCTTTTGTTTTTGTCCTTGGGTTGATATGCACGTTCATCTCTGGGACACGGAACCAGTCTCCTTCCTGAGCGTTATGATGGCTGGACCCATCTTGTTTCTACTTGCGTATAATTGTTTGTACAGATGATCAAGGCACCTTCAGGTATCTTGAAATTGCACTGGCTGATTTATTTAGACTTTCCCATGATGCTACACAAAGTAGCAGTGTGTTTCAAGTGTGCATTAAAATACATCCACAAGTCAGATGCTTCCAAACACATGACATCATCCTATGGGCAGTCCAGAATTGTTTAAAGGCATAGTAATCTTAGTGCATGTAAACTTTTGACTTTGCAGTAAGTAATAAAAATGCCTTAAAACATTCTCTCTCTCATTATTCTGGCAGTTGGCAAATATTAATAATTATGGTAATTTTAAATTACCTAAAACAGGAAAGGTTTATTCTGATTTCATGTCAGAGATTGAGAAAAACATGCATATGTGTCTTTTTACATAGTGTATGTAAACTTTCTGCTTTCAACTCTATCTCATCTTATACCGCCAATTCTAAATCATTTCCCTACGAGTCCTGCGGTTACCTCAGTGTCTTCTAGTCCTCACCCTAAATTCAGGTTCAAAAACAGTTTGGATGTTACCAAATCGAAACTATTTTATCTAAGGTCTGGAAAAGCTATAATCTAGCATGAGATAAAATAATAAATTATACTTAACTTTACCCTCCGGTACACTGCCAGTCTCTGTGCTTCCTCTTCTGTCCAAAAAGGATGAGGTGCTTTTGTATGTGGTTATGTCATGAAGAAGAACTCTGAAGACTTCAAAACGCGTTGATAATAAAACCGTATCAAGTCTGCTTTGTAGCATGGACCATTCTTTTGGCTCTCCGACAACAGCGCAGACAACCCACCTATTATTTCTCCTCCTCTGGCCAAATATGACCTCTACTGCCAATCACTGACCATAGCTGTAACCAATACATCTCTGCTGTAGCCATTGATTGACTGCAGCAACTACATTTCTGAACGGTCAGAACACAATGTATGAAAATTGGCACAGTGTTTTCATTCTAAAAATGGGTGTTTCAATATAGGCTAGTGAAACTTTGCCAGCAACAATACGTTAATAAATATTAAAACTCTGTAACAAACCCTAAAAAATTCAACACATAATTTTACAAGCCAGTGACTGAGTAGAATCTGTTACGTCTGTGCACTTAGAGGTTATCACTCACCTGTGTGGTTATCTGTAGGAATGTCCTCTTTACACCACTCATCATCCCTCCCATATGTCCCTGCAGTATTAATATGGGTCAGATCTTTACCCTGAAATAAGTATTGTAAAAGTTATAGAGATATGGAGAAGTTGCTTATGATTTTTTCGAAGAACTGAAAAAAATCAAATCAACAATGATCAAAAATGACATCAGTAGTTATCTCCTGTATAAATCCAACCTGTCGGCTCCTAATTCTAACCAGCAGCCTCCATAACCAAAAAATTGTGAGAAAATCCAGACAACATCTAATGTCCATGATCAGCTTTATCCTGTCTTTATCTCCACCAAGTATAAAACATACACTGAATGGCCACATTATTACAGACACCAAGTTAGTAGCAGGTTGGACCTCCAGGACCACCAAATCCTCAGCAATTTGTTGTCATTGATTGAGCTTGGTGTTGAAATCGTTCAGCAGAAATGCCATCCCGTGACAACAGGATCGCTTCTTGCAGAACCTTGAGATGTACGTACTTCAGTATATAGATGCCATGAAAGGATGAACTTGGTTGACCACAATGCTTAGGTAAGCTCTGGTGTCCGAACATATCAGAGGACCCAAGACTTTCCCGGAAAACATTCTCTACACAATTACACCACCACCAGCCTGAAATGTTGACATCTGACAGGAAGGATGCAAGGATACATGGATTCATTGCTCTTGTGAAGTTCTGACTTCCCATATGCGTGGTACAACTGAAGTCTGGATTAATTGGGAGAGGGTATTTTTTCCTCTAGTTCATGATGTAATTTTTGAACTCTCTTATGTTTTGCTTAGACTGTAATGGCACTGGTCATTTGCTGCTATATCAAGAGTTGAGAAAAAGAATTGTGCTGGCTTGTCTGGTGTTCAGTCCTGTAATTGATGACACCTGGAAAAAGACAGTCTTTACTTTGGCAGTTGGCATCATGGGAAACTCTGGCATTTAGTAGATTCTGCAATGTGATGATATCCCAGCGCCAAGGAAGCCCCAGTAGCATCTAATGATGCCAGCTGCAAAAATGGAGACTGCTTTGGTTCAGCCATCACAAATGACTGGACTTGGAGCCATATAAGGACATCTACATTTTTTTGCTCAGCTCTAGTTGTATCCAGTCTGAAAAATTATGATGGCTTAATTGTACACCTTGGCTGAACTCAAATGCAATTTTCATGACTCTGCACCACATGATCCTCAGAAAAAATGACAAGTTGTTCCAAACCACAGATCCCCATTTATTGGATGTTATTGCTAGATCATATCATTCTAAGTATACTCTACATCATTTCATAAATAAAGCAAACAAAGCTGAGTTTCTGCAATATTTGCCCTAGCTAATCTAGCACCGATGACTATGTCCCATTCGAAGTCAAACAGATCGCTTGGTTTTACCATTCTGATAGAGATTCACACTGAAAACTGATCATTTCATTTTACGTTGCACTAGAAGATCACAGGACTAATTGCCATAGAGGGAAGCTCCTGATGGGAAAGCGGCAGTATCTCTAATAAATTGTTAATCTATAATATAACGCTGGGAGCGTCACTCTGTCCGAAGCCTTTATAGACTGCGCAGACGCAAGCGCCGGCGCAGTCTGGACCCCACAGAGTGACGCTCCCAGGAGATCGCGGTATGCGTAAGCACTGAACGCACACCGCGATCTCCAACGGAGAAGCAGGGACGAGCCAGGAGGGTGAGTATGCTATATTCACCTGTCCCCCCGTTCCACCGATGCGCGCTGCTCTGTCCTCCACATCCTCTGCCTGTGACATTCAGGTCAGAGGGCGCAATGACACGCTTAATGCACGCCGCCCTCTGACTGAACAGTCACAGCCAGAGGATGTGGAGGACAGAGCAGCGCGCATCGGTGGAACGGGGGGACAGGTGAATATGGCAAGTGCCGGGGGCCTGAGCTAGCGGCGACTCCGGCACCTGACCCCCCACAGCGCGCCGGTGTCCCCGCCTGCTCAGGCCCCCCAGCACTCGGCACCCAGCACAGCCACGCACAGCCGCCCGCACTCACCACAGCCACGCACAGCCGCCCGCACTCACCACAGCCACGCACAGCCGCCCGCACTCACCAGCCACGCACAGCCGCCCACACTCACCACAGCCACGCACAGCCGCCCGCACTCAGCACCGCCACGCACAGCCGCCCGCACTCAGCACAGCCGCCCGCACTCACCACAGCCACCCGCACTCACCACAGCCACGCACAGCCGCCCGCACTCACCACAACCACGCACAGCCGCCCGCACTCACCACAGCCACGCACAGCCGCCCGCACTCACCACAGCCACGCACAGCCGCCCGCACTCACCACAGCCATGCACAGCCACCCGCACTCACCACAGCCACGCACAGCCGCCCGCACTCACCACAGCCACGCACAGCCGCCCGCACTCAGCACAGCCACGCACAGCCGCCCGCCCTCAGCACAGCCACGCACAGCCGCCCGCACTCAGCACAGCCGCCCGCACTCAGCACAGCCACGCACAGCCGCCCGCACTCAGCACAGCCACGCACAGCCGCCCGCACTCAGCACAGCCACGCACAGCCGCCCGCACTCAGCACAGCCGCCCGCACTCAGCACAGCCACGCACAGCCGCCCGCACTCAGCACAGCCGCCCGCACTCAGCACAGCCACGCACAGCCGCCCGCACTCAGCACAGCCGCGCACAGCCGCCCGCACTCAGCACAGCCGCGCACAGCCGCCCGCACTCAGCACAGCCGCGCACAGCCGCCCGCACTCAGCACAGCCGCGCACAGCCGCCCGCACTCAGCACAGCCGCGCACAGCCGCCCGCACTCAGCACAGCCGCGCACAGCCGCCCGCACTCAGCACAGCCGCGCACAGCCGCCCGCACTCAGCACAGCCGCGCACAGCCGCCCGCACTCAGCACAGCCGCGCACAGCCGCCCGCACTCAGCACAGCCGCCCGCACTCAGCACAGCCGCCCGCACCCAGCACAGCCGCCCGCACCCAGCACAGCCGCCCGCACTCAGCACAGCCGCCCTCGGGCAGTAGAGCCGGAGAGAGAAAGATGGGAGCAACATATGGCAGAATGGAAACAGGAACAGGCAGAATGGGTGCAGCACATTACAACAGAATGGGGGCACAGGATGGGAGCAGCACATGATAGAATGGGGGCACAGGATGGGAGCAGCACATGACAGAATGGGGGCACAGGATGGGAGCAGCACATGACAGAATGATTGCGCACGATGGGAGCAGCACATGACAGAATGGGGGCCCACACATTACAGGATGGGGATGCACGATGGGAGCACATAACAGGATGGGGCGCAGGATGGGAGCAGCACATGACAGAGGGGCACACACATGACAGGATGGGGGTGTAGGATGGAGCAGCATATGACAAAATGGGGGCGCAGGATGGGAGCACATGACAGGATGGGGACGCAGGATGGAGCAGCACGACAGGATGGGGGCGCAGGATGGAGCAGCACATGACAGGATGGGGGCGCAGGATGGAGCAGCACATGACAGGATGGGAGAGCAAGATGGGAGCAGCACATACCAGGATGGAGACCATATACCAATATAAATGCTCGCTACCCTGGCGTAGAACGGGTTCAATAGCTAGTTCAGTATATAATACTGGTGGGAAAAATAAGACTGAACACAAGACCTTCACAGCCTTCTACACATCATAGAGGAGATTTCATGACACCTTCTCTCCACCTACCTGATGATCCTGAGGAACATCGAGATCTTCTTGTTTACAGTCCTGTGGAAGAAGAGGACGGGGACATCTCTCTGGTTTTGTCCTGTTACTGGACAGAACTGGAGGAAACACATACAGGGACTGACTTCATTATTTACATAGAGATAATAATAATAATCTTTATTTATATAGCGCCAACATATTCCGCAGCGCTTTACAGTTTAAAAGTTTCAAACACAACGATCATAAGTAACCACGTTAACAATACAATAATTAAAGCAAAATAAGATGACCCTGCTCGTGACAGCTTACAATCTACAATGAGGTGGGGGAGATACAAGGTAGAGGTGTGTATTTACAATGATGGTCCAGCTATCTTCAGGGTGTGGGTTTAATAGATGGAAGTAGTGAATGGGCTACACACACACACACACACACACTTAAACATAAAATGACTTTGATTAGGGAATGTGATAGGCCGCTCTGAACAAATGTGTTTTATAATATAGGACGTGTATTTAGCCCTGTCTATTACCTGGTGATGTGAGGGGCTGGGGACCCTCCGTCATGGAGTCTTTGTACAGATCTTTGTGTTCTTCTAAAAACTCCCACTCCTCCATGGAGAAATAGACAGTGACATCCTGACACCTTATAGGAACCTGAGACATACAATGATACGATCATCCCCCCGATCCCTCCTTAGTGTTATTGTATTATGTCCCAGCATTCCCAGCAGTGTCACCTCTCTAGTCAGCAGCTCAATCATCTTGTAGGTGAGTTCTAGGATCTTCTGGTCATTGATGTCCTCATGTATCAGGGGGTGAGGTGGAGGCCCCGTGATCGGGCTCAGGGGTCTTCCCCATCCCTCAGACACAGGGGCCTGACAGCGCTCACTAGAGGTCTTCTTCACTACTGTGTAATCCTGGTTATGGAGAGACACATTAATAAACCTCACTACAGACATTTCCAGAGTCCTCACCTCTCCAGTTCTGTCCATCTGTAATTCCCATAGATAAGAATGATGTAATGTGACGTCATCAGAATCTCTCACCTCTCCAGTAAGCCGGAAGAGAATCTCTAGGGTGAGGTGTAATATCCTCTCCACCATCTTGTCCCTTTCCATATCTATCATTAAAGGGTCAATCAGAAAAATTCTCTTATATAAAAGATCTCCACTGAGAGGATCCGATATTGTAGGGACCTGAATGGGGAGAAGATGACGATGTAACATCATAAAGATCCCATGTAAGAAATCTCCGGAGAGGTTACCGGCTTCACATGATCACTACATCCAGTCATGGCCCCGTCCTACACACAATCCAATTATAGCAAAATACAGAGATTTATCACATACAGTGGCTTGCAAAAGTATTCACCCCCTTGGGATTTTTTGTGTTTTGCTACCTCACAACCTGGAATTTCAGTTTTTTTGAGGGTTTGTATCAGTTCATGTAAAGAGCAGGCCTACAACATTTCAATTTCTTTTTTATTGTAAAGCAAACAACAAATAGGACAAAATAACTGAAAACTTCAGTTTGCATATATATTCACTTCCCTAAAGTCAGTACTGTGGGGAGTCTCCTTTTGTGGCAATTACAGCTGCAAGCTGCTTTAGATAAGTCTCTATGAGCTTTCCATGTTTTGCCACAAGGATTTTTGCCCATTCCTCAAGGCAAAACTACTCCAGCTCCTTCAAGTTAGGGCCCCTTCACACTGGTCGATTCTGCTACGATTACGACGCATTTGCGTCATATTCGACATCGCAGTACGAGCTCGTAGCCAGCGGTCACACTCTACGATGTTAACGCTTTTTCTGACGTAGTTGCGATGTGAACGTCACGCGTCGCAATCGTACGCTACCCTTCACACCGCCATAGTCCTACGACTCCGAGCGTGACGTATTACCAGCATGGGCGTGCTAAAACGTCACGCCCAATCAGGAGACAGGTATGCGGAAGCCCAACCCACGTAGTCGCATTACGAGCTCGTATGACCGCCGTCACATACTACGATTTCGACCGCCACAGCGAGACATTTACGACGAAAGAAAGTTCTGCTCTTTCTTTCACATCGTACGATGCTGGGCTGCGTCGCAGATCGTAACGCCATGTCACACTTTGCAACCTCGGAACGAGGACGGATAAACGTCACAAATCGAACGCTCGTTCAGACTTTGATTGCACAGTGTGAAGGGGCCCTTAGATGGTTTCCTCTGGTGAAACAGCAATCTTCAAGTCTGACCACAGATTCTCAATTGGATTAAGGTCTGTGCTTTGGCTAGGTCACTCCAAAACATTTACATGTTTCCTCTTAAACCACTAGAGTGTTGCTTTAGAAGTATGCTTTGGGTCATTGTCTTGTTGGAAGGTGAACCTCTCAAATCACTGACAGACTGAAACAGGTTTTGCTTAAAGGGAACCTGTCACCCCCAAAATCGATGGTGAGGTAAGCTCACCATCATCAGGGGCTTATCTACAGCATTCTGTAATGCTGTAGATAAGCCCCCGATGTTACCTGAAAAAGACGTTAGATTATACTCACCCAGGGGCGGTCCCGCTGCGGTCCGGGTCCGATGGGTGTCTCAGGTCCTGGTCCGGGGCCTCCCATCTTCATTCCATGACGTCCTCTTCTGGTCTCAACGCTGTGGCTGCGGCGCAGGCGTACTTTGTCTGCTCTGTTGAGGGCAGAGCAAAGTACTGCAGTGCGCAGGCGCCGGTACAGGGCAGACAAAGTACGCCTGCGCCGCAACCGCGGCGTGAAGACAAGAAGAGGACGGCATCGCAAGAAGATGGGAGGCTCCAGACCGGACCTGAGACACCCATCGGTCCGGACCGCAGCGGGACCGCTCCTGGGTGAGTATAATCTAACGTTTCTTTCTCCTCTTTCAGGGTTACCTTTGGTGTCTGTGCTGCTTCTCTGATTAATGCCCTCCTTGCCCGGACTGAGAGTTTTGGTGGGTGGCCCTCTCTTGGCAGGTTTGTTGTGGTTTCCATTTGATGATAATGGATTTGATGGTTCACCGATGTATCATCAGAGATTGGATTTTTTTTTTTTTATTATAACCCAACCCTGACTTGTACTTCTTAACATCTTTGCCCATGACTTGTTTGGACATCTCCTTGTTCTTCATGGTGTTGTTTTGTTAGTGCTGCCTCTTGCATAATGGTGTTGCACCCTCTGTTGCCTTTCAGAAAGGGTAAAGTGTATAATATACTGACAGACCATGTGACACTTAGATTGCACTCAGGTGGACATCCTTTCACTAAGCATGAGACTTATGAAGGCAATTGCTTGCACCACATTTTGTTTAGGGGCTTCATAGCAAAAGGAGTGAATACATATGCACATACCAATTTTTAGTTCTTTGATCCCATAAATTTAATTTATGCCTATGCATTTCTTACGTCACTTCTCCAACCCATACTATTTAGTGCTGATGCATCACACACAAATCGGATTACAAAAATATTTAAAAACACAGGTTATAATGTAACAAAATAGGTAAAAGGCCAAGGGGGTGAATGTTTTCTCAAGCCACTGTACTAACATTGACCTACAAATCCATCTATAATCTGTCTCCTTGGTATATCTCAGAACTAATTTCTCGATATCGTCTAACACGTCATCTCTGGTTTTCTCAAGACCTCGTTCACTTCTCCAAACTCATAAGCTCCTTACCCAATCACCTCCAAGACATCTCCTGAATATCTCCCATCCTCTGGAATTCTGTGCCCCAACAAGTCCGATTATCCACCACTGAGGGAACTTTCAGATAGAAATTGAAAACCCATCTATTCAACAAAGCTTAAAGCCTGCAATGACCCCGCTACCACCTCACCACCACTGGAGCTGACACAACCCCCCAACCTACCATCTCCTTCCACCATCATCTTGTAGACTGTAAGCACGAAAGGGTTGGGCCCCCTCCTGTCTGTACCAGTCTGTTATTGTTAGTTTGTTCTCTCTCATTTATACTTGTACTTTGTAAGGAACCACCTCATGTACAACACTATGGAATCAATGGTGCTTTAAATATAAGTAATAATAATGGTTGATCTGAAGAACCGATCTCAGGTCTGAGTCACACACAGATTTATCATGGACCTTAAAGATTACAGCTATTATTAATCAAAAGACAAAAAGACTGTATACATGATGTTTTGGGCTTCTTTGTAGGGATGAGCGAGTATAATCGTGGGTATTCGGTACTCGGCGAGTAATGAAGTACTCGCGGTACCCGGAACATAGCGAGTATTTCACTACTCGCCTCGCACTATTTGGATCTCCCGCCCAGCATTTGCCAATGACAGTAATGCCGCAGCCTTCTTGGTTGTGGGTGGCATTACTATGACTGGCTGGCCGCCCAGCGTCATACATGAGTCATAGCCTATGACTCATAGCCTGGCTCTATATAAGCCCTGCCTCCGCCATTTTCTGCACATTGCATGCAGAACACAGCTAGTGTAGGGAGAGTGTGAGCAACTGCCAGGGAAAGTTGTGTTTGTTTGTGCAATTCATCCCGAAATCCTCCGTAAAACCCAAAAGCTCTTTTCAGAGCTGAAAGTATAAGGTCAGGGACTGAGTAGTGACAGTTTTCCCAGCTATTTTTGGGGTCACATTTACCCCTGCAGAGCACTTTTTTTATGCTGTTGCGGTGCTGTGTTCACAGCGAATAGGACGCACGGTACTGCACAACTGACACGCAGCCAGCACCGCTGTCTTGTGTGGTGACTGGGGTGCGTAATCTCGCCTTAACCCTCAGGGTAATTTTTTTGTGGCAGCACCGCTGTCTTGTGTGGTGACTGGGGTGCGTAATCTCGCCTTAATCCTGAGGACAAATTTTTAGTGGCAGCACCGCTGTCTTGTGTGGTGACTGGGGGGTGATGTGGGCAGCACAGTGGCGCAGTGGATAGCACAGCAGCCTTGCAGCGCTGGAGTCCTGGGTTCAAGCCCCACTAAGGACTAACATCTGCAAAGAGTTTGTATGTTCTCTCTGTGTTTGCGTGGGTTTCCTCCGGGTACTCCGGTTTCCTCCCACATTCCAAAGACATACTGATAGGGAATTTAGATTGTGAGCCCCATCGGGGACAGCGACGATAATGTGTGCAACCTGTAAAGCGCTGCGGAATATGTTAGCGCTATATAAAAATAAAGATTATTATTATTATTATTATTATATCTCACCTTAAACCTCAGGGCAATTTTTTAGTGGCAGCCCCGCTGTCTTGTGTAGTGACTGGGGTGTGTAATCTCGCCTTAAACCTCAACGCAATTTTTTTGTGCCTTTGTGGTGCTGTTTGTAAAACATAAAAGCCGTACTGGGCTGTAGTGCTACCTTCCACAAAGCACTAACTGTTCCTTTTTCCCCAATATCTGCATCTGAACATTGGCAGCTATGGCAGAAAAATCCAAAATTCCTAAAAAAAGGCTGTTGTGAAGGGACAGGGACATGGACGGGGGGTTGTCATTGGTGCCGAACAAGGCACAGAGTCTGGGAGACAGAAAAAGGTTGATGCATCTAGGTTCCTGGTGAAATTTCCCGGTCTGGAATGTAAACGGGTCTAGAAGCCAGAAGAACAAGAACAGATACTGTCTTGGATGGCTGATAAGACCTCAACAAAATTTTCTAGAAGCACCCAATCGTCCATGACAAAACAGTCTCCTGTCCATATAGAGAACGCTGGGTCATCCTATTCTCAACCTTTTCCTAGTTAATCATCGTGTCAGGAATCACAGGAAACATTTAACCCCAACCTTGGCCACTCCGAGGATCTGCTTGGTCCATTTCCTTTCATTGCCTCCGGCCTCTCACCGCGCAACATTGAAGAGGAACGTGAGGAGGTATCATCTGTTGATGATGGCCAAATATTTGAAACCCCATGGCCAGAAGAAAGCCACTTTCATCCACGTGATATACTGGATGAAGAGGTGGAGGCTGATGGTCATGACACACAGTTGCCATCTGGCCAGTCGACAATATCAACATGGAAGGAGGATGACATGGACGACGAGGTGGTCGATGATGAGACCACCGATCCGACCTGGACCGTGGCACGCATAGCCAGCACAGCAGCACAGAGGAAGAAGGTGGACATGTAGCACCAACAAAGTCACCAAGGGCTACTGGTTTGAGCAGAGTGCAAAGTGTGTCAACTGTTGCCAAGAGAAACCCCTCTGTACCCCAAGTCAAGGAAAGGGTGCATTCAGCCGCTGTCTGGAAAAAATTTTTACGATAGTCCTTCTGAACCAAATGTTGTCATCTGTAGCATCTGCCATACGAAGCTGAGCAGAGGCCAGGGCAAAGGCAACCAAAGCACCACCAGTATGCAGAAACACAGTGTCCAATTGTCCGTGCCCCATATGTATGAAAGGAGGCGTAAATACCAAGCCACGCACCCACAATCACAAATACTGAGCGCGCACATTGCCAAGTTGCTAGCCGTGGAGATGTTGCCATTTAGGCTTGTGGGGACACAGTCATTCCGTGATCTGTTGGCTGTGGCTGCCTCACGATACTCGGTTCCCAGCCGGTACTATTTTTCCCAATGTACCATCCCCGCGTTACACCAGCACATCTTAAACAATCTAATCTAATCTCACCAACGCCGTAACCGGGAAGGTCACCTTACAACAGACACGTGGACAAGTACTTGTGGCCAAGGACGATACATCTCTGTCACGGCTCACTGGCTCAACCTGGTGGAGGGTGGGACAAAGTCTCAAACTGGACATCCCATATCCTACCCACGCCACGAATAGCGGGACCAACCTCAATCAGGGTTTCCGACTCATCATATACGTTCTGTCTCCCCTCTTCCTCCGCCTCGTCACCCTATGCCGAATTACCCTCCATATCACTTCCAAGTTGGGAGGTGTGCAGCAGCGCATCGGCAAAGTGGCAACACGCTCTGCTGAAGCTGACACTGCAGCAGAGCTATGGCAAGGAATAAAACAACAGACCGATCAGTGGCTCTCCCCACTGCAACTCCAACCTGGTCTGGTTGTCTGCAACAATGGGTGTAACCTGGTGGCGGCTTTAAAGCTCGGGAAGCTGGTACATGTGCCATACATGGCTCACGTGCTGAACCTAGTGGTGCAGAAACTTAAAAAAACATACCCTGACTGGCCGTACCTACTTGAGAAGGTGCCCCGTATTTGCGCCCATTTCCGCAAATCCTCAACCACTGTTGCTGGTCTTGCAGCGCTGCAAAAGCAATTTAATTTGCCAAACCACCAACTCATTAGCGACCTGCCAACACGGTGGAACTCAACATATCATATGTTGGCAAGGATAAGTGAGCAGCAGAGGGCACTTTCTGAATACCAGCTTAAACATACCTGTCACACTGAGACTCAGCCAAGACACATAACTTTCGAGTGGGTGTGAATCGCTGATATTTGTGAGGTGCGTAACCATCCCTATGCTATGTCTGCTGAAAAAATTACTGCAGAATCTAAAAATGGAATCTTTGCATGCCCAGCAGCTGGGTATGGAGCAAGATTTCACAATGGGTGATCCTACCCAGCCCAGCCAATATCATCAGGCAAGATTGGGGGATGAAGATGATGCCGAAAACGAGGAGGGAGAGGACTTTTTTTTCAGTGGTACTGAGGGGACACCTCATGCTACAGAGGGGAATCCCAACCCCAGCTTCATGTCTATCCAGCATGGGTGGGCTGGAGAGGAGGAGGTGGAGGAGAAGAGTCAGTGTGAGGAGAGGATGGGTATTGTTCCTCCTTCTGGGGTCAAAGAAGATTTGCCTCTTTGCAGCATGGCACACTTCATATCTGACTGTCTGTGCCAAGACCCTCGCGTATTCCACATTTTCAATAGCAACCTATATTGGTTGGCCACCTTTCTAGAGCCATGGTACAAGGAGAAATTTCCTTCGTTACTATTGCAGTCACAAAGGGGTTTAACAATTGAATCCTTCAAGAGGGCCGTTGTAGATCATTTGATGGCAACAGCACCCTCAGACACCGCTGCTTGCAGAGGTACCAGCTCTGTGCAGCAGCATACATTAATGGGGAGAGACACGCCAAGCAGGTCCAAAAGAGGTGGTGGCAAAATGTCCACAAACTGGGCCATCTTCAATAAACCAGTTAATCACAAAGGACTAGTTGGAACAGTAACAATGTCAAGGAGGGAGAAGTTGAACAAAATGGTCAACGACTATCTAAGTGACCATACCTGCTTCCTTCCTGACGCTTCTGTTCCATTTAATTACTGGGTATCCAAGCTGCATAGTTGGCCAGACCTCTCCTTAGGCCTGTCCCACACATCCAGATAATTCCTGTACCGGAAAAATCGGTACCGGAGTTATCCGTGTCCGTGTGCTCACGTGGCACATCAGTGTGGCACACATGCGGCAGCCGTGTGCCGACTGGGTACCACACGGACCGTGCAGGAGACAGCGCTACAGTAAGCGCTGTCCCCTGCATCTGGTGCTGAAGCCGGAATCCATTTCTTCTTCCCAGCAGCGTTCGCTGGAGAGAAGGAATGAAAAATCATTGTTTTTTTTATTTTTTTGTGTTTAAAATAAAGATCCTTGTCACCATTCGCCTCCCACCACCTGTGCGCCCGCCCGCTAGAAATAAAATACTCACCCGGCTCCCTCGATGCTTCCTCTCAGCGCCGCAGCTTCTTCCTGTATGAGCGGTCACGTGGTACTGCTCATTACAGTGATGAATATGCTGCTCCACCCTTATGGGAGGTGGAGCCGCATATTCATCACTGTAATAAGCAGCACCACGTGACCGCTCATACAGGAAGAAGCTGCGGCGCTGAGAGGAAGCATCGAGGGAGCCGGGTGAGTATTTTATTTCCAGCGGGCGGGCGCACAGGTGGTGGGAGGGGGGTGGTGACAAGGATCTTTATTTTAAACACAAAAAAAAACAAAAAACAATGATTTTTCATTCCTTTTCTCCAGCGAACGCTGCTGGAGAGAAGAAATGAATGGCAGCTTCAGCACCACGCTGGGGAGGACAGCGCTTACTGTAGTGCTGTCTCCTGCACGGCACACGGACTGCACACGGACAGCATCCGTGTGCGGTACGTGTTTTACACGGACCCATTGACTTTAATGGGTCCGTGTGATCCGTGCGCTCCCACGAACACTGACATGTCTCCGTGTTTTGCACACGGACACACGGTCCGCAAAAAATCAATGACATCTGCAGAGACACATTGAGTCAGTGTCTCCGGTACGTGAGAAAACTGACACCACACGTACCGGAGCCACTGACGTGTGAAACCGGCCTTAGATGCCTTGGAGGTGCTGGCCTGCCCTGCTGCAGGCAATCATCACAGATACACGCACACGGTTGACTACAGAGAGTGCAGACAGGCTGACTGATAAAACTTAACAAGGACTGGATTTCGCAACAGTATTTAAGCCCTCCAGATGACAGAATCACAACCTAAAGTCACCCAAAATGTTTTTTTTTTTGCAACTGGTGATCACATCCATCCCTTCCCATACAAACCCCTTTTCTTCTGCCACATGTTCCTCATGGGCAATAAGCTAAAAACAATGTTCCGTTAATTAATATTTCCCATCGGAGGCACTTGTGATGAGACCCTTCTTCCTTCATCAACCATGGTATCATGCCCCTTGGGCTGATTTTTGGAGACACTATGGCTATGCCTGGTCACTGGGCACTGCAACTACTGTGCTAGTAGTCCTAGCTTCATAATTGTTTGGCCCTTCAGACCTGCCCTGCTTCCTTCATAACCATGATACAGCCCCTTGGGCTAATGTTTTGAAGACACTATATCTATGCCTACACATTAGGCACTGGAACTACCGTGCTAGAAGTCTACTTTCATAATTGTCTGGCTCTTGAGGCCTCATTCCTGCATCAACCATGATACAGCCCCTAGGGCTAATGTTTTGAAGACACTATATCTATGCCTACACATTAGGCAGTGGAACAACAAGGACAGTAGTCCAAGCTTTATAATTGTGAATCCCTCGTGATGATGATGATTTTGGGTGGCTTCTTTCTGCGTTAACCATCACACAGCACCTAGGGCAGATCGCTCTCCTTACACACTTAGCTGTCAGAAGATCGCCTCCATCATCACTCGCTCTTACGGCACTTTTGATATATCACTGGCACTGCGTAAGTGGCGTACGAGTCCCGCTCTGCCGGAAAAAAAAGACAGGACTTCAAATAGTGTTTGTACATTCTAGTGAAGCAGTGGTGTAAAACCACTCGTGCAGCCCCTGACCAGGTGCCCCCATGTTATATACATTTGCTTGGAGTACACATTTTTTTTTAACATTTACACCTTTTTTAGCCTTTTCCTCAGCCCCCAGACCACTTTGTGGGGTCCAGCAGATAATTACTCGCATTTTACATTGACTAACATTGGACTCGCTACTCATACCAAATACCCGATTATTACGGTATACCCGGTACCAGTATAGCGAGTCCAAATATTTCACTACTCACTCGTCCCTGCTTCTTTGTGATTATGACTATGGCTATGGCAGCTCTTTTTCTTCTATTTTCCTGTTAGACAATGGCACTATTAACAAGTGTGACCCAGAAACGCATGAAACCGGCTAAAATACAGAGACATGAACCAAAACATTTTACAAAGTTGTTTTCTGGAATATAACTACAGCACTGAGGGGGTTACTGCCCCCTGCCCCCGCCCAGTAATGGGGAATCTCCAGCACCTACCTCCACCTGCAGAGCCGCACACCACATATATGGCTGTTCTGTGCGCACAGGACCTGGGATGAGGTCATAAGTCACGTGACCAGTCACATGGAGGGGAGGAGTCAGGGGTTGATGTGATGTGTATGATGTGTGCAAGTGGAGCCTCTTTACACCAACTGAGAAAGAATGATGGGAACAGAACAATCACTATTAGATCAATCTGTCCCCATACAGTATCATGTTATCAGCAGCACACAGTACCGTAGCTACTGGGGGGGCAGAGGGTGCGAGCGCCCCGGGCCCGATGCTCTGAGGGGGCCCACCCGGAGCTACGCTACTGTAACTGTGTCTCCCTGCTCTGCCGCCCGGCCGCTATGGGGCCCCTGAGCAGACGGGGAGGGGGGGGGGGCGGTGCCAGCAGTGGGCCCCCGCCTCATCGGAAGATCAGCTGTACCGGCATTTGGCCGATACAGCTGATCGCATTGATGGGAGAAGGAGAGCTACGCTCCTTCTCCCATCATCCTCCTGTCAGCGTCTGATGACGCCGACAAGGACAGCGGGCGCGATGACGTCACTAACCGGCGCCCACTGTCAGGAGATGAACGGGCGCTCAGAGCTGCGGAGGAACCAGGAAGAAGAGAGCTGAGTTTTTTTTTTTGATGGGTGCTGCCGCCTTATTACAGGGTCTGCCCATGGGGGGCTGCCTTATTACAGGGTCTGACTATGGGTCTGCCTTATTACAGAGTCTGACTATGGGGGCTGCCTTATTACAGGGTCCGACTCTAGGGGTGCTGCCTTATTACAGGGTCTGACTATAGGGGTGCTGCCTTATTACAGGGTCTGCCTATGGGGGCTGCCTTATTACAGAGTCTGACTATAGGGGCTGCCTTATTACAGGGTCTGACCATGGAGGCTGCCTTATTACAGGGTCTGACTATGGGGGCTGCCTTATTACACGGTCTGACTATGGCGGCTGCCTTATTACAGGGTCTGCTGCCTTATTACAGGATCTGCCTATGGGGGCGCTGCCTTATTACAGGGTCTGCCTATGGGGGCTGCCTTATACTACAGAATCTGCCTATGAGGGTACTGCCTTATTACAGTGTCTGCCTATGGGGGTGCTGCCTTATTACAGGGTCTGTCTATATTTGGGTGCTGCCTTATTACAGTGCCTGCCTATGGGGGCTGCCTTATGCTATAGAGTCTGCCTATGGGGAGTGCATTATATTATATTGTGGACTATTTGGTGCATTATGCTACTGTATATGGAGGCTATATAGGGGGCCATCATACAGTATGGAGATTACAGTGTGGGGGTCATTATACATTGTTGGAGCCATCAAATAGTTTGGGGGCTACTAAGGAGTCAGTGTACTGTGTGGTTGGTACTATACAGAGAGGGGGCATTATACGGTGTATAAGAGAACATCATACTGTGCATAGGGGAGCTGTACAGGGGGAGACTTGGGACATTATTAAATGCAAAGTTGGCACTCATTGTAATAGGGGAACTCAGGTTACTGTGACTATCAAAGGGGCACACAGGACAATATTACTTTCTAAGGGGAAAAATATGGGCTCTGTTTTCTAGGGCACTTGCACCCAGCATTACTATATTATAGATGGCTGCTTTAGAATTTAGAGGGCACAGAGAACCACACAGCAGGTGCAGTAATAGGGACACATACGGCAGCAGCGGCTCAGTATTGGGCTATGAGGGGCAGTAATAGGGACACATACGGCAGCAGCGGCTCAGTATTGGGGCATCAGGTGCAGTAATAGGGTCACATACGGCCACAGCAACTCAGTATTGGGGTATCGGGCAGTAATAGAGTAACATACGGCAGCAGATGCTCAGTATTGGCGTATCAGGTGCAGTAATAGGGTCACATGTGTCTTTGTTGTATTCTCTGCAGCCAAGTCCTGGCTGGAAGAAGTTGTGCCAGTCTGGGCCAGATGGAAAAGACGGGAAAAATGAACAATCGTCATCAGAAAGAACATCAATGGTAATTCACCATCTATAACTGTGCTGTGATCTCTTATATGTTCTGTAGGGCTGGCATCTACCACTGACCATATGGAGGTAATATCAATGTTGGTCGTTATATAGAGATTATCTTCAGCAACAGCGCAGTCATCAGCTGAGGTTCTCCTCCACTATTAGGGTGCGTCACCGAGTTGTAATCAAGGTTACCTAGTTAGGGGCCCACTCAGAAATTTCACCCCCCCCCCCCCACACACCGAAACAAAACCCTAGCTACGCCTCTGGCAGCACATCTACAGCTTACACCGGCGATGTGCTGCTGAGAACAATGATGGGGACAGAACTATCACTAACGGATCAGTCTGTCCCCATACAGTATCATGTTATCAGCAGCACATCTGCAGTTTTCATGGAGCAATGTGTTGCTGAAAACAATGACTTTGGTTCCGGCATAAACAATCCAATCACTTGATGAATATGCAGCATTTTTCTTGTTTAGTATAATACACCCCATAGTCCTCCATATATTATAATGTGCCCCATAGTCCTCTATATAGTATAATACACTCCCCATATTCCTCCATATGTTATAATACACTCCCCTGGTCCTCCAAATAGTATAATACACTTCCTATAGTCCTCCATATATTGAAATACACTCCTCAGTCCTCCATATAGTATAACACACTATCCATGGTCCTCCATATAGTATAATACACTCCTTATAGTCCTTCATATAGTATAATACACTCCTTATAGTCATCCATATATTACAATATTAGATAGATGATTACATAAGAATGTATACATCAGTACCTGCGCTGGTATAACTGCCTGTCAGCACAAATCTCCCACAATGATAGAGAATGAAAGAAAATGAAAAATAGTATAAACTGAAAGCTATATTAATATACTTTAAAGTCCAGCATTAAAACCAACGGGCCGGCATGCACGTGTGGTCAATAAGAATGTTCGGTTCTTACCCTTGACAAGAATCCATAAGAGAAGTGATGACGATCCTGGATAGGGATCCGCTGCTAGAGAGAGTCCACAAGATGCCGCTTCACTGCTCGGGCTGGTGATAGAACGTTACACCCCCATAGACATCGCGGCAGTAAGTCAGAACCAACTAAAAAATCCCCCTCGGTGCGGGTAGTGCGATCGGCGCCTGCGCAGGACCTGTGAGCCGTAGTATGCAACGTGACCGCGCACGTGACGAGGGGTAAAGTACGGATGGCGATATGGACCAAAAAGAATAAACAACGCGTTTCGGAGACGTCTGTCTCCTTCCTCAGGTCCTTAAGTATATTAATATAGCTTTCAGTTTATACTATTTTTCATTTTCTTTCATTCTCTATCATTGTGGGAGATTTGTGCTGACAGGCAGTTATACCAGCGCAGGTACTGATGTATACATTCTTATGTAATCATCTACCTAATATTATTTATACCCATTACAATCTTTTGTGGTGATTGTTTGTACCCGCGGCAGGCAAACTGCCTTGTGCTCTATAGCGTCACTCACAGTCATTTATTCATATATTACAATACACTCCTCAGTCCTCCTTATAGTATTATACACTTCCCATAGTCCTAAATATATTAACCCCTTTCTGACCTCGGACAGGATAGTACGTCCGAGGTCAGATCCCCTGCTTTGATGTGGGCTCCGGCGGTGAGCCCACATCAAAGCCTCGACATGTCAGCTGTTTTGAACAGCTGACATGTGCGCGCAATAGCAGCGAGTGGAATTGCGATCCACCTGCCGCTATTAACTAGTTAAATGCCGCTGTCAAAAGCTGACAGCGGCATTTAACTACTGCTTCCGGCCGCGCGGCCGGAAATGCGCTCATCGCTGACCCCCGTCACATGATCGGGGGTCAGCGATGCGTTGGCATAGTAACCAGAGGTCTCCTTGAGACCTCTATGGGTCCTGATGCCGGCTTGCTGTGAGCGCCACCCTGTGGTCGGCGGAAGCATGGCAAAAGTAAAACAAAAATGTTTAAAAAAATATGAAATAAATAAAAAAAAATAAAAGTTTAAATCACCCCCCTTTCGCCCCATTCAAAATAAAACAATAAAAATAAAATCAAATATACACATATTTGGTATCGCCGCGTTCAGAATCACCTGATCAATAAAAAAAAGGATTAACCTGATCCTGATGAAATTAGAAACGCCAAAATTACTTTTTTTTGGCCGCCGCGACATTGCATTAAAATGCAATAACGGGCGATCAAAAGAACATATCTGCACCAAAATGGTATCACTAAAAACGTCAGCTCGGCATGCAAAAAATAAGCCCTCACCCGACCCCAGGTCACAAAAAATTGAGATGCTACGAGTATCGGAAAATGGCGCAATTTTTTTTTTGCAAAATTTTGAATTTTTTTTCATCACTTAGATAAAAAATAACCTAGACATGTTTGGTGTCTATGAACTCATAATGACCTGGAGAATCATAATGGCAGGTCAGTTTTAGCATTTAGTGAACCTAGCAAAAAAGCCAAACAAAAAACACGCATGGGATTGCACTTTTTTGCAATTTCACCGCTCTTGGAATTTTTCCCCATTTTCTAGTACACGACATGTTCTGGCTCTGGGAAGGAGGGGAGCGAAAAACAAACACGGAAAAACGGAAAATCCCAAGGTCATGAAGGGGTTAAAACACACTCTTCCGTCCTCTATATAGAATAATTCACTCCTCAGACCTCCATATAGTATAATACACTCCTTATAGCCTTCTATATATAACAATACACTCAGTCCTCTATATAGTATAATACACTCCTCGTAGTGCTCCATATAGTATAATGCACCACCATACTCATCCATGTAGTACAATTCACTTCCCATAGTATAATGCACCCCATAGTTCTTCATATAGTATAATGTATTCCCCATAGTCCTCGATACAGTATAATGCAGCACACATATAGTATAATGCAGCCACCCCATAGAGCATAATGCAGCCACCCCACAGAGTATATAATGCAGCCACCCCAGAGTATAATGCAGCTCCGCCATATAATATAATGTAACCCTCCCATAGAATATAATGCAGCCTGTTATGATCGGGCGGCCTAAGAGCAGCATGAGACGTACTCTGGAGAAGTTGGTACCTGTACTGCCTGCAGACCCTGAACCTAACACCGCAACTAGAAGTAGCCGTGAAATGTACCTAGCGCTCCCTAGACATCTCGACACAGCCGGAGGACTAATTACTCCTAGAGATATAAAAGGGAAAACTATATTGCCTCAGAGAAAATCCCCAAAGGATAGGCAGCCCCCCACAAATATTGACTGTGAGAGGAGAGGGAAAAAACATACACAGACTGAAATGAGAATTTAGCAAAGGAGGCCACTTCTAGCTAAATAGAAAGGATTGGACAGAGTACTATGCGGTCAGTATTAAAACACTAGAAAATATCCACCACAGAAAATACAACATCTCCACAGCTAACTAAAGATATGGAGGGTATATCTGCATCTCCAGAGATACCAGCTTGGCTAAAAAAAATCCTTATACAGACCAAGCTGGACAAGACAAAACATAGAATAGAACTGAACAATAAGACCACAGCATGTGGACAGCAAAATCAAGGCTAGAACTTATCTTTGTTGAAAAGAACTGCAAAGCAGAAGAGACCAGGCAGGGATGTGAATCCTCCAGGAACAATGGACAACTGGCACTGACTAAAGGGTGAAGCAAGACTAAATAGCCCAGTCCAAATTGCAAAAAGTGAACACACCTGATAAATGCTGTGATTCAGAGACAGCAGCGCTACCACTTACAACCACCGGAGGGAGCCCAAGAGCAGAATTCACAACAGTACCCCCCCCTTGAGGAGGGGTCACCGAACCCTCACCAGAGCCCCCAGGCCGATCCGGACGAGCCAAATGAAAGGCACGAACCAAATCACCAGCATGAACATCGGAGGCAACAACCCAAGAATTATCCTCCTGGCCATAACCCTTCCATTTGACAAGATACTGAAGCCTCCGCCTCGAAAAACGAGAATCCAAAATCTTCTCAACCACATACTCCAACTCCCCATCAATCAAAACCGGGGCAGGAGGATCAACAGAGGGAACAACGGGCACCACATATTTCCGCAACAAAGATCTATGAAAAACATTATGGATAGAAAAAGAGGCTGGAAGGGCCAAACGAAAAGACACTGGATTGATAATCTCAGAAATCCTATAAGGGCCAATAAACCGAGGCTTAAACTTAGGGGAAGAAACTTTCATAGGGACATGATGGGAAGACAACCAGACCAAATCCCCAACCCGAAGCCGGGAACCAACACAGCGACGACGGTTAGCAAAACGCTGAGCCCCCTCCTGAGACAACACCAAATTGTCAACAACATGAGCCCAAATTTGCTGCAACCTGTCAACCACAGAGTCCACCCCAGGACAATCAGAAGGCTCAACCTGCCCTGAAGAAAAACGAGGATGAAAACCAGAGTTACAAAAGAAGAGTGAAACCAAGGTAGCAGAACTAGCCCGATTATTAAGGGCAAACTCGGCCAATGGCAAGAAAGCCACCCAATCATCCTGATCAGCAGAGACAAAGCATCTCAAATAAGTTTCCAAAGTCTGATTAGTTCGCTCGGTTTGGCCATTTGTCTGAGGATGAAATGCGGAAGAAAAAGACAAATCAATGCCCAGCCTAGCACAAAAGGCCCGCCAAATCCTAGAAACAAACTGGGAACCTCTATCGGACACAATGTTCTCCGGAATGCCATGCAAACGAACCACATGCTGAAAAAACAACAAAACCAAATCAGAAGAGGAAGGCAACTTAGGCAAAGGTACCAAATGAACCATCTTAGAAAACCGGTCACAAACCACCCAGATAACTGACATCCTCTGGGAAACCGGAAGATCCGAAATAAAATCCATAGAAATATGCGTCCAAGGCCTCTCAGGAACCGGCAAAGGCAAAAGCAACCCACTAGCGCGGGAACAGCAAGGCTTGGCCCGCGCACAAGTCCCACAGGACTACACAAAAGAACGCACATCCCGTGACAAAGAAGGCCACCAAAAGGACCTACCAACCAAATCTCTGGTACCAAAAATCCCAGGATGACCGGCTAACACAGAACAATGAACCTCCGAAATCACTTTACTAGTCCATCTGTCAGGAACAAACAATTTCCCCACTGGACAGCGGTCAAGCTTATCAGCCTGAAATTTCTGAAGAACCCGTCGTAAATCAGGGGAGATGGCAGAAAGAATCACCCCTTCCTTCAGAATACCGACCGGCTCACGGACCCCATGAGAATCAGGCAAAAAGCTCTTAGAGAGGACATCAGCCTTAACATTCTTAGAACCCGGAAGATACGAGACCACAAAATCAAAACGGGAGAAAAACAGGGACCATCGGGCCTCTCTAGGATTCAGACGTTTGGCAGACTCGAGATAAATCAGATTCTTATGATCGGTCAAGACCACAATACGGTGCTTGGCCCCCTCAAGCCAATGTCGCCACTCCTAAAATGCCCACTTCATAGCCAACAACTCACGATTGCCGACATCATAATTGCGTTCCGCAGGCGAAAACTTTTGAGAAAAGAAGGCACACGGTTTCATCAAGGAACCATCAGAATTCCTCTGAGACAAAACGGCCCCTGCCCCAATCTCAGAAGCGTCAACCTCAACCTGAAAAGGAAGAGAAACATCCAGCTGACGCAACACAGGGGCAGAAGTAAATCGGCGTTTAAGCTCCTGAAAGGCAGAAACAGCCGCAGAGGACCAATTCGTAACATCAGCGCCTTTCTTCGTCACACTGGAGAAGTTGGCAATGAAACGGCGATAAAAATTAGCAAAGCCCAAAAATTTCTGAAGGCTCTTCATGGATGTGGGCTGGATCCAATCATGAATGGCCTGAACCTTAACCGGATCCATTTCTATAGATGAGGGAGAAAAAATTAAGCCCAAAAAAGAAATCTTCTGTACTCCAAAGAGGCACTTAGACCCCTTCACAAACAAGGCATTATCACGAAGGATCTGAAATACCATCCTGACTTGTTTCACATGAGACTCCCAATCATCTGAAAAAATCAAAATATCATCCAAATATACAATCATGAATTTATCAAGATAATTCCGAAATATATAATGCATGAAGGACTGAAACACAGATGGAGCATTAGAGAGTCCGAATGGCATCACAAGGTATTCAAAATGGCCTTCGGGCGTATTAAATGCAGTTTTCCATTCGTCACCCTGCTTAATACGAACCAGATTATATGCCCCTCGAAGGTCAATCTTAGTAAACCAACTAGCCCCCTTAATCCTAGCAAACAGATCAGAAAGCAAAGGCAAAGGGTATTGGAATTTGACCGTGATCTTATTCAAGAGGCGATAATCAATACAGGGTCTCAAGGAGCCATCTTTTTTGGCAACAAAAAAAAAAACTGCTCCCAATGGTGAAGAAGATGGCCGAATATGCCCCTTCTCCAAGGACTCCTTAACATAGCTCCGCATGGCGGTATGTTCTGGCACAGACAGGTTGAAAAGTCGGCCCATAGGGAACTTACAGCCTGGAATCAAGTCAATAGCACAATCACAGTCCCTATGCGGTGGAAGGGAACTGGACTTGGGCTCATTGAATACATCCTGGAAATCTGACAAAAACTCAGGAATTTCAGAAGAGGGGGAGGAGGCAATTGACATCACAGGAACGTCACCATGAACCCCCTGACAACCCCAACTAGTCACAGACATAGATTTCCAATCTAATACCGGATTATGCACCTGTAACCATGGGAAACCCAGCACAATAGCATCATGCAAATTATGCAACACCAGAAAACGACAATCTTCCTGATGGGCTGGCGCCATGCACATGGTCAGCTGTGTCCAAAACTGAGGTTTATTTTTAGCCAACGGTGTAGCATCAATGCCCCTCAAAGGAATAGGACTCTGCAAAGGCTGCAAGGGGAAACCACAACGTCTGGCAAATTCTAAGTCCATTAAATTTAGAGCGGCGCCTGAATCCACAAATGCCATGACAGAAAATGACGATAATGAGCAGATCAGGGTCACAGATAACAGAAATTTAGGTTGTACAGTACTGATGGTAACAGAACTAGCGATTCTCTTGGTACGCTTAGGGCAATCAGAAATAACATGAGCAGAATCGCCGCAGTAAAAACACAACCTATTCTGACGTCTGAATCCTTGTCGTTCAGCTCTAGACACAATCCTATCACACTGCATAGGCTCAGGACTCCGCTCGGAAGACAATGCCATAGTGTGCACAACTCTGCGCTCGCGCAAGCGCCGATCAATCTGAATGGCCAGAGACATAGAATCACTCAGACCAGCAGGCGTGGGGAACCCCACCATAACATCTTTAACGGATTCAGAAAGACACTTTCTGAAGATTGCCGCCAAGGCATCCTCATTCCATTTAGTCAGTACAGACCATTTTCTAAACTTCTGGCAATATGATTCTGCCGCTTCTTGACCCTGAGACAGGGCCAACAAGGTCTTCTCAGCATGATCCACTGAATTAGGTTCGTCATACAATAACCCAAGCGCCTGAAAAAAGGTGTCTACATTAAGCAACGCCAGATTCCCAGATTCCAGGGCAAATGCCCAATCCTGGGGGTCACCACGCAGCAGAGATATAATAATTTTAACCTGCTGGATGGGATCTCCATAGGAACGCGGTTTCAGAGCAAAAAACAGTTCACAATGTCCAAAATTGTGAGATATCATGCAGAGAGATGCAGCAGTCTTGAAATTGCCAAACCTTTGAAGCGTGATCACCGAACAATCAAGCGTTTCATGGCAAATAGCCAACAGGGTCGCAAGAAGCGTGTTGGGCAAAAAAAGGCGCAAAATAACTGCCCATGAATTGAGGAAAATCAAGTGTGAAGCTGCCAAGATGCCATTTGTCACCAGTTTTGCAATATTTCAGAGCTGCAACGTTGCTGGAATAACAAAAAGCACAAGGTGTGCGATACTCAGGGACATGGCCAAGGTAAGGAAGGCTGAAAAACGACCACCTTTGAACAAGAAACATAAGATAAAACTTCAAGACTGGGACAAGAAATATCTTAAGACTGACTTTACAAAGGCTGTATGGACTGATGAAATGAGAGTGACTCTTGATGGGCCAGATGGATGGGCCAGAGGCTGGATCAGTAAAGGGCAGAGAACTCCACTCCGACTCAGACTCCAGCAAGGTGGAGGTGGGGTACTGGTATGGGCTGGTATCATCAAAGATGAACTTGTGGAACCTTTTCGGGTTGAGGATGGAGTGAAGCTCAACTGCCAGACCTACTGCCAGTTTCTGGAAGACAACTTCTTCAAGCAGTGGTACAGGAAGAAGTCGTTATCGTTCAAGAAAAACAAGATTTTCATGCAGGACAATGCTCCATCACATGCCTCCAACTACTCCACAGTGTGGCTGGCCAGTAAAGGTCTCAAAGAAGAAAACAATAAAAGTACACATATTTGGTATCGCTGCATCCGTAACGACCTATAATACTGTCCCACTAGTTAACTAGTTAACCCCTTCAGTGAACACCATTAAAAAAAAAAACAAGACAAAACGCAATGCTTTATCATCATACCGCCGAACAAAAAGTGGAATAACACGCGATCAAAAAGACACATATAAATAAACATGGTACCACTGAAAATGTCATCTTGTCCCGCAAAAAACAAGCCCCCATACAGCTCCATCACCAGAAAAATAAAAAAGTTCTCAGAATAAAGCGATGAAAAAATAATAATTTTTTATCTAAAATAGTTTTTATTGTATGAAAGAGCCAAAACAAAAAAATGATATAAATGAGGTATCGCTGTCATCGTACTAATCCGAAGAATAAAACTGCTTTATCAATTTTACCACATGTGGAACAATAAAACCCGCCCCCCTCAAAAGTAATTATTGAATTGCTGTTTTTCTGGTCATTCTGCCTGACAAAAATCGAAATGAAAAGCGATCATAAAATGTCATGTGCCCGAAAATGGTACCAATAAAAACTTCAACTGATCCTGCAAAAAACAAAACCTCACATGACTCTATGGGCCAAAATATGGAAAAATTATAGCTCTCAAAATGTGGTGATGCAAAAACTGATTTTTGCAATAAAAAGTGTCTTTTAGTGTGTGACAGCTGCCAAACATAAAACCCCGCTATAAATAGTAAATCAAACCCCCCTTTATCACCCCCTTATTTAAGGAAAAATTCTAAAAGAAAAAAAAATTATTTCCATTTTCCCAATAGGGTTAGGTTTAGGGCTAAAGTTAGGGTTAGGGTTGGGGCTAAAGTTGGGTTAGGGTTTGGATTACGTTTACAGTTGGGATTAGGGTTAGGGTTGCGATTAGGGTTAAGGGTGTGTTCAAGTTAGGGGTGTGGTTAGGGTTATGGTTGGGGTCCAATCTCAATTCCAGCCAATTTTGCGTTGAAAAGTCAATCGGTGCTCCTTCTCCTTCCCTTCCGAGCTCTGCCATGCGCCCAAACAGTGGTTTACCCCCACATATGGGGTATCAGCGTACTCAGGACAAATTGTACAACATCTTTTGGGGTCCAATTTCTCCTGTTACCCTTAGTAAAATAAAACAAATTGGATCTGAAGTAAATTTTGTGTGAAAAAAAGTTAAATGTAAATTTTTTTAAAACATTCCAAAAATTCCTGTGAAGCACCTGAAGGGTTAATAAACTTCTTGAATGTGGTTTTGAGCACTTTGATGGGTGCAGATTTTAGAATGGTGTAACTTTTGGGTATTTTCTATCATATAGACCCCTTAAAGCGACTTCAAATGTGATGTGGTCCCTAAAAGAAAATGGTGTTGTAAAAATGAGAAATCGCTGGTCAACTTTTAACCCTACCTAACAAAAAAAAATTTTGGTTCCAAGATTGTGCTGATGTAAAGTAGACATGTGGGAAATGTTACTTATTAAGTATTTTGTGTGACATATCTGTGTGATTTAAGGGCATGAAAATTCAACGTTGGAAAATTGCTAAATTTTCGCCAAATTTCTATTTATTTTCACAAATAAACGCAAGTCATATCAAAGAAATTTTACCACTACGATGAAGTACAATATGTCACGAGAAAACACTGTCAGCATCACCGGGATCCATTGAAGCGTTCCAGAGTTATAACCTCATATAGGGACAGTGGTCAGAATTGTAAAAATTGGCCTGGTCATTAACATGCAAACCACCCTTGGGCGTAAAGGGGTTAATGTATGGCACTACACTGTATTTTGTGAACTGTGGGCGATCATAATGTGTGTGGGGGGAATATGGAGGATTCATACTGTTTCACAGAAACCATTGTGGGAACATCATATTGTGCGCGGGGATCAATATTGGAGTGCATTATAATGTGTATATTGGCGCTCCGTTGGAGGTGTCATACTATGTGGAGGGACATATTGCGGGTGTTATACTGTGTGTATGCCATGAAAAGGATATCACACTTTGTGGATTCAGTGTAGTGGGTGGGACAATAAAGGGCATCACTAAGGCCACTATGTCTATATATATGCTACAATACAGTTCCCTCTACCCTAACTTGGAGTTGGCAGATTTGCTCTTCTATGACTGCATCTAATGTCATGATCCTGCTGATTAATTTTTGTTTTATTCTTTTTTTCGTGGGGGAGTGGGCATTTAATTAACAGATCAAGTTATTAATTAGATTATATAAGTGGGACACTATATAATCTATAATAAGTAGGATGCTTATTTGACAACTATCCTAAACATGTATATCTCCATGGCCGATATTAAATTGAACAGAAGGGAACAACACCAGACAGCTGCAGCTAAACAGTATATATACTTTATTTACATGGTTGATATATAGCTGTAATATATGGATACTAATTGCTTTTCAATAACAATCATTGGTAATTGTATATATTTATAACAATCATTTATTGCTCTAAATTGTTTTCCCTTTCTGTTATAGATGTGCCACTTTACTTGACTATAACATGTATTGTTTCTTCCACATATTGCCAATAAAATGTTAAAAACAAAAAATGGCTACTTCTCTGAGTGTGTTCTTTGATGTCTAATAAGTGATGATTTGTCTGTAAAACATTTCCTACATTCTGAACATGAAAATGGCTTCTCCCCTGTGTGAATTCTCTCATGTGTAACCAGATGTGATTTCTCGTTAAAGCATTTCCCACATTCGGAACATGAAAATGGCTTCTCTCCTGTGTGAATTCTCTGATGTATAACAAGTTTGGATTTCTCTGTAAAACGTTTTTCGCATTCTGTACATGAAAATGGTTTCTCCCCTGTGTGAGTTCTCAGATGTCTAACAAGATTGCATTTCTCTGTAAAACATTTCCCACACTCTGAACATGAAAATGGCTTATCAACTGTATGACTTCTCCTCTGATGTGTAACAACATGTGATTTCTCTGTAAAACATTTTCCACAATCTGAACACGAAAAAGGCTTCTTTCCCAAGTGTATTCTCTGATGTTTTACAACATCTGGTTTCCGACTAAAATATTTTCCACATTCTGAGCATAGAAATGGCTTCTCCCCTGTGTGAATTCTGTGATGTGCTACAAGGTGAGATTTATCAGTAAAACATTTCCCACATTCTGAACATGAAAATGGTTTCTCCCCTGTGTGAGTTCTCTGATGTCTAATAAGATTGCATTTCTCTGTAAAACATTTCCCACACTCTGAACATGAAAATGACTTATCAACTGTATGATTTCTCCTCTGATGTGTAACAAGATGTGATTTCTCTGTAAAACATTTTCCACAATCTGAACACGAAAAAGGCTTCTTTCCCAAGTGTATTCTCTGATGTTTTACAACATCTGGCTTCCGACTAAAATATTTTCCACATTCTGAGCATAGAAATGGCTTCTCCCCTGTGTGAATTCTGTGATGTGTGACAAGATGAGATTTATCAGTAAAACATTTCCCACATTCTGAACATGAATATGGCCTCTCCCCTGTGTGACTTCTATGATGTCTAACAAGATTTGATTTTTGATTAAAACATTTCCCACATTCTAAACATGAAAATAACTTCTCCCCTGTGTAAGCTATTTCGTGTTCAACAGCCCTTCTTTGACTTTTATTTTGCATATGCGTCTTTGTTGAAGCAGAAGAAAGGTCCTGCGTTAAAGGATCAGAATATAGATGTTTCCTTTCAGGGGCTGGAAACATATCTGGGATGATGGCAAACTCTTTATATGTATCTGGTGTGATTCCATGATCTTCTGGATCAAAATCTGAAAATATCAGATATCCATCTGAGCTTGTGGTACATTCATCTGTGAAGAAATAAACTTATTATTTTTCAATATCAGTGCTTTGAAAGTAAATTTTCCTCAAGTGAAGCGCATTGAAAGTGTGGGGCTCTAGGCTTTCACAAAATGTCGGGGGAACCCCCACACCACCGAAGACTCCCTACTACCAGCCTGGAACTCGCAGCGTCACACAGCTGAACACCCCCTCCTCCCAGTCCAGGGTCCGCAGCATCACCCGCAGTATCACTCGACTGAATTCCTACATGCACGATCGACATCTCCAACTATCAGTCAGCTGGCACCCTATACACATCAGACAACCGAACCTGTTGATATTGGCAGATTCTGTCAAAACTAGCAAAAATATCAATGAATAATTTTTTATGAAAATTCAGACAGTAGCTCAGGGCAGAGGCAGGAATGCACTTTAGAACACAATGTGAATTGCCTCGATTCTGCTATTTTGACATTTTTAGAATGGAAAACAAAATTCTTTGTGATGCTTTGTTTGTTAGTATTCTAACGCCTGGCATTTATGGCATGTATAAATACAATTTAGCCATTTTTATTCATGCTATTTTCCGTTCACCATTAATATTGTGCTAACGGTATTATACCGGTTGTTACGATTATAGGGACACAAAATATGTCCATGCTTATTTTAATTGTTTTGCTCCTTGATTTCTATTATTAACCTTATAGAGAAAAATCTTGTACACTTACTTTTTTCCCTCGTAATGTACTGACATGTAGGATATATCTGTATATACAGATTTATTCCAGTGTAAAGAAGAATGCTATTAAGGTTTTTAGGCCGGGGTCACACTAGCGTATGGCATCCAATGCAAGAGCATCGGATGCGATATGCTAATGACCCACGGCTCCTGCTCTGCTGCGAGCGGGAGCCAAGTGTCATGTTACTGTGCTCCGAGCCTCTCACACAGAGAGAATTGGAGCACAGGTGTGGAGGAGAAAGTAATTTCTCCAACTCCTCCACTGCCAGCGTCGGCGTATATCGCACCACCGACTCGGCATGAGAAAATAATCGCAGATGTGATCTGCCCTATAAATTACCAGTGGTCCGAGTGTAATGCGATGTTTTCTCGCGTAGCACTTGTTCGTATTCTACCCTAGTTTGACCCCGGCCTTAGGCTGAGAAAATTCTCCTGTACATGACAGTGTAGCCTGTGGCTGACTGGTAGTCTTCCTACCTTTCATATCAGGGGTACTGTGTTCGAATTCCCTGCGTGACAAGTTTCAAAAATATGTTGACATACAACCACTGAGAACAGTGTCTTGTGTTAGACAGGTCTCTGAACATAGATAGTACTCTTATGCAGTAGCACAGAAGTGTGCTATGGCTGCAGAGGAGAAACTTTCATATGAAACTATGTAATAAAGTATTTTTGTGTAAGTACAACATTTTTAAGTGTAAAATTCACAAAAAAAATGTGTGAGCATATCTTAAACATGCAACATATAATTTTACAGAAGAGTGACAGAGTACAGTCTTTGACATCTCTTACTACTCACCTGTATGGGTATCTGTAGGAATCTCCACTTTACACTGCTCATCACCCCTCACATATGTCTCTGTAGCATTAATATGGGTCAGATTTTTACCCTGAAACAAATGTTGCAAAAGTCACAGATGGAGAAGTCACAAAAGATTACACCATGTTCCAAATTATTATGCAATTTGGATTTAAGTGTCATAAAGATTTAATTGTTTTGTTTTTCAAATAAACTCATAGATGGTACTGTGACTCAGGGCTCAATGGATCACTGAAATCAATCTTAAACACCTGTGATAATTATTTTTTCAGGTGATTCTAATTAAAGGAAAACTACTTAAAAAGTATGTTCCACATTATTAAGCAGGACACAGTTTTCAAGTAACATGGGAAAGAAAAAGGATCTCTCTGCTGCTGAAAAGCATCAAAGAGTGCAATGCCTTGGTCAAGGGATGAAAATATTAGATATTTCCTGAAAACTTAAGCGTGATCATCGTACTGTTAAGAAATTTGTGGCTGAATCTGAGCACAGACGTGTTCGTGCTGATAAACGCATAAAGAGGAAGGTTTCTGCCAGGCAAGTTCATCGGATTAAGAGAGCAGCTGCTAAAAAGCCATTAAAAACCAGCAAACAGATATTTAAAGCTGGTGCCTCTGGAGTCCCTCGAACCTCAAGGTGTAAGATCCTTCAAAGGCTTGCTTTGGTTCATTAACCTACTATTTGGCCACCCCTAAACAGTGTTCACAAGCAGAAACGGTTGCAGACTAATTTTCAAAAAGTCTTGTTTACTGATGAGCGTCGAGCAACCCTGGATGGTCCAGATAGATGGAGTAGTGGATGGTTGGTGGATGGCCACCATGTCCCAACAAGGCTGCGATGTCAGCAAGGAGGTGGAGGAGTCATGTTTTGGGCCGGAATAATGGGGAAACAGTTGGTAGGGCCCTTTAAGGTTCCTGAAGGTGTGAAAATTACCTCTGCAAAGTATATAGAGTTTCTGACTGACAACTTTCTTGCATGGTATAAAAAGCAGAAATGTGCCTTCAGGAGCAAAATCATCTTTATGCATGACAATGCACCATCTCATTCTCTGAGTCATTGGCTGCTATGGGCATAAAAGGAGATAAACTCATGGTGTGGCCACCATCTTCCCCTGACCTCAACCCTATAGAGAACCTTTGGAGTATCATCAAGCAAAGGATCTATGAGGGTGGTAGGCAGTTCACATCAAAACAGCAGTTCTGGAAAGCTATTCTGACTTCATGCAAAGAAATACAAGCAGAAACTCTCCAAAAACTCACAAGTTCAATGGATGCAAGAATTGTAAAGGAGATATCAAAGAAGGGTTCCTATGTTAACATGTAACTTGGCGTGTTAGGATGTTTTGGAGTTAAATAGCTTTTTTGTTCAGTGAATGTGACCTCCTAATGCTGCTAATTCCACAAATGAGCATTTTCAGTTCTTTAAAGCATATCAAATGTTTAGAAATTCTACTGTGCCTAATAATTGGGAACAGTGCATTTTGAGGTTTTATTCATTTTGGAGATTATACTGTTATCATTGGGAGGTTTCTTCAATAAAATTTGATGTATAATCAAACGGGTGATGACTTTTATTAGACTGACTGTCATTTGCACCGACCATTTAGGAAAATCCGACAAAAATATCATTTGCATAATAATTTGGAACATGGTGTATGTAGAAGAATATAGTAAAGTATAGATCATAAATAAACATGACGACACAAAATGACAGCAGTAATTCTTAGCTGTCTCCATTACCAGAAAATTGTGAGAAGATCCAGACAACATCTAACGTCTACGATCATACAGTCATCTCCACAAGTATAAAACATACACTGAATGGCCACATTATTAGAGACAACCATAAAAGTGGGGCTTGTGCGAATTGATTTGCATGACCCCATCCATCAGCCAAGTCAGTAGTCTATGGCCACGGGATATGAGCACTGAGAACATGTCTTACTTGACAGTTCCTATTTTGATTAGCTGGCCATGTGTAACGGCATCGATGCAGCATGAAGAACCTGTGATAGGGAATTTAGATTGTGAGCCCCAACGGGGACAGTGATGATAATGTGTGCAAACTGTAAAGCGCTGCGGAATATGTTAGCGCTATATAAAAATAAATAAATAATTAAATGTCAAGAAAGGCCTGGCTAAACAGAAGAAATATATGGTGGCAGAAAGGAAGCGGTTCTCAAGGTTCCCATCCAGCTTAACTGCTGAACCAAAACCATATTTACCATCTAGTATTGAGTTGACTTTCAGAACGTCAACAATTCGGTATATCATACTTTCTACTGAGTTTTGATATACAGCTCTGGCAAAAATTAAGAGACCACTGCAAAATGTTCAGTTTGTCGGATTTTTCTCTTTCTAGGTATATTTTTGAGTAAAATGTAAATTGTTCTTTTATGCTATAAACTTCTGACGTATCTCCGAATTTCCAAGCAATACATTTTGTATTTTTTTTCTGACAAAGAAAAATGGTCAAAATAAAAACCCCCCAGTGCTTTCAGACCTCAATTAATGCAAAGAATACAAGTTCATAATCATTTAGAAACAACAATACTAATGTTTTACCTCAGGAAGAGTTCATAAATCAATATTTTGTGGAATAACCATGATTTTTAATCACAGCTTTCATGCGTCTTGGCATGCTTTCCACTAGTTTTTCACACTGCTTTTGGCACAAAAATTTAAGCAGTTCTTCTTTGTTTGATGGCTTGTGACTATCCATCATCCTCTTGATGATATTCCAGAGGTTTTCAATGGAGTTCAGGTCTGGCGATTGGGCTGCCCATGACAGGGTTTTGATGTGGTGGTCTCTTAATTTTTGCCAGAGCTGTAGTTCTGCTGAAATAATGGTCCAAGAGAAAAAGTATTTGCTGCAGGAAGCCTAGATGGAGGTGATGACATGCTCGGAATAACCTGTTCTACCTTGTCCAAGAGATGGTCTACAGGATTATTATTTGAGGACTGTGAAGGCCGGGGAAGTCAGAAAAACATGGTTTCATGTTCCTGGAAGCAATAAATGCCTATGTGACCATTGTGACATGGTGCATTGTTCTTCTACGCACGATAAACATCTGCCAAGAAGAGATTATCTTGGTTGACCACATACTTAAGTAAGCGTTAGTTTCCAAACATCTTTCCAGAAGGTTTAGGGGAGTGGGAATAAAAGAAGGTACATTGTGGAGATTAGAAATGCACTGTTACGACCGAACGGACGCGGCTTAGCTTAGTTAGCTTACGCTCCCACATCGCCAGGCCACGACGACGTGGGGCGTGCATCTCAGGTGGTAATAGAATGTGGATCCACTGGACCACAGGGAGGGCGCAGGCCTACACTGACTAGGGAAGGGCAGCGAGCTTGGTCTGTGACAGCTGAGTATGTGGGCAAGGTGGTGACATGCAGGACTAGATGACACTGCACAACTTCCGGTATGAAGAAACAAAAAGTTTACAACATAAAGCCATCATACAGAAGACAAGACATAACAATGCTAGGCTCCCGATTCCGCGCATCTATCAAGGGTGAACATCTCAGGACAGCAGACGTCAGACAATGGCAAGAGGTCATGACAGGTTGATGCAGTCCAGGGTCATCTGGCCCAGGCATATCACGAAAATCTCTCTCAGGCCTCAGGCGTAGCACAGGCACAGCAGGGGAACATCAGATACTGCCCTCGGACAGACGTCATCACAGGATGGACCCCAGGCAACAGGACGGACATCAGGACACAAGCAAAACACGAACAGCACGGATCCAGGAACACCGACATGGAAGCTCAAGACATCGGCTGGTCAGATCCAGGACACACAAGTGGAGCCGTAACCGAGGAACACGAGTAGACTGGAGACTGCCCAAAAACACGGTGGAGGAGCCCATCCAGGAACCCGAGTGGAACCGACTCTGAAACACCAACTGGATCACCAGGACCACAGAATGGATATCTGGAAACAGGCTGGACATCTGGAACAAAGGCAGGACATCTGGACTCCGGACAACAGACATGGCTCTAGGCAGGGAACAGCAGGACATCCTGGAATACTCCAAGCACCAGGCGATGGACATCAGGCTCCAGGCAAAAGGCAGAGGTAGACAGGCTCCAGACACTAAGCAGCAGTCGTCGGGCTCCGGGCACCAGGCAGCAGTCGTCAGACTCCGGGCACCAGGCAGCGGTCATCAGACTCTAGGAACCAGGCAATGGTCATCAGGCTCCGGAGAACAGACACAACCTAGAGGGAACTCAAGAGGTATGGTGCAAGCACCGCAGGATCGGAACGGAGCTAGAACCGCATAGTACGCTGAGCATAGCATAGTAGATGCTTCACAGGAACACCGGACTCCGTCTTCAAAAGACAAACACAGATTTATTTTCCAGACACAGTTTACAGGACACTCACAGTCACTGGGTACATGGTTCAAAACCCAGAAGGACTTCAAGAATATCACACAGCAGGAATCCACATTCAAGGCAAGGACTTTGGTGCCAAAATATAGACAGGACGGGTCCGGGAACAAAGACACCAGCTTTCCTAAAACTCATAGCAGGCAGAACAGGAGCTGAAGACCAGGCAGACCAAGAGCAACATGGAGGACCAAACACACATGGCTAGGTTCAGAAACCTAATGAGAAGCTCTGGCCACACCCAATAGGGAAGAGGAACTTTAAATAGGAGCTGCCCCTCAGCAATATGCTGGGGACAGCAATTCAAGCGCACACACTGCCCCTAATAAAAGCGGGAAAAGTGTGGCCGCTCGCACCCTAAGCAAAGACAGAAACAGTACAGCATAGTCAGCACAGGAACTGAGGCCTAGGGCACCTGGGAGTGGCTGCAAAACTGGACAAACGTGGAATGTCATGCACCAGCTGCAGAGGACCTCGCAACCCACGGATAGCTTCCACAGCGGCAGCCAGGGACCACACACGCGGATGGTCAAGCAGCGGAGCAAAGACTCTACAACACATGTATGGCTACGCAGCAGAGCGGGGAACTGGGCAGCATCCACACAGATAAAAGACAACAGTAAACCAGATGATTAGGGGGAAAAGAGCAAAGGGTAAAAGCACAGACATGCAGAGTAACGCCAGGGAAACAAGGCAACAAACACACCGGTGTTACATGCACAGAAACAAAGTATAAGTAAGCTCCTGAAGGAGAATTAATAAATCTGTTTAGTATGCAGGAACTGTTAAATGTGGTGTCATGGAACATGGCAGGATATGAGGAAAGCTACTAAATGTACAGCTAATTTTGAAGTATATTAAAAAGTTGTCTCCACCAAGTCAGGCTACAAGAGACGCATATGACTCCGTCTTGGTGCAATCTTTGCATAGAGTATGGATAAAACATGAGTATCATGCATTTCATACATCTTAATCTAGAGAAGTCTCCTAGTTCACAGGAGCATTCCTGTAATATACTATATGTCATTACTCCTCTAAAGACAAGAAAGGGGGATATGTTGGTGCTCATTGCACCATTTAACAATAAGAATGTATTTTTGTCATATATTGTTCTCCAGCAAACCATGGAAAAAAATATTAGAACATTTGTCTACTTTACCAGATGAATAATTCATGTGCTTGGAGATTTCAATAATGTTATTAATGCAAACATGGATAAAATTCCAGAAGAGGAGAGTGGAAGAGAAAACAAGATCATTATTTTTAGAGGATGTGTGGAGAGGTAAACACCGAAGAGCAGTTTATCTGTACTTCATCTACATATAAGACTCTCTCAAGAATAGACTTAGCTTTGAGGAACTGGGAAGCACTGGCGTATATAGATATAGAACACCTGTCAGACCATCCTCTAATAGTAGTGAAAATGAGATGGGAGAGACTTAAGGCCCCTTACTGTCGGAAAAACCCACCTATATTAATGGGTTTGGCCCACAGGCAGTGTGTATGGCACCTTCAGTCAATTGATGGTTGTGGGAGATGTCAATAACGTATGTCCAATTTCATACTGCTAATATAATTGTTCCCTGGAGATAAGCTTCCAGCCGATGTCTTTTCTTAGAGAACATAGGAGCACTTAGCTACTGTGTATGGTAGAGATGGCTGTTGGCTGAACGATCTGCCAAAGCATCATTCGACTGACAGCCATCTAATGTGAATAGCCAGCCTCTGTCCTAGAAGACAGTTGGGGTGGAAACTTAACCCGTCCTGGCTTTCTTTTATTAATAGTGAAAGAGTGTGATAGCAGATTAAGGAGCACTTCTACTTCAATATAAATTCTGGTCCAAAAGACATTTACAGTGCCTTGCGAAAGTATTCGACTCCCTGGAACTTTTCAACCTTTCCCACATATCATGCTTCAAACATAAAGACACCAAATGTAAATTTTTGGTGAAGCATCAACAACAAGTGGAACACAATTGTGAAGTTGAACAAAATTTATTGGTTATTTAAATTTTTTGTGGAAATTCAATAACTGAAAAGAGGGGCGTGCAATATTATTCGGCTCCTTTACTTTCAGTGCAGCAAACTCACTCCAGAAGTTCATTGTGGATCTCTGAATGATCCAATGTTGTCCTAAATGATGATAATTATAATCCACCTGAGTGTAATCAAGTCTCCGTATAAATGCATCTGCTCTGTGATAGTCTCAGGGTTCTGTTTGAAGCACACAGAGCATCATGAAGACAAAGGAACACAACAGGCAGGTCCGTGATACTGTTGTGGAGAAGTTTAAAGCTGGATTTGGATACAAAATGTTTTCCAAAACCTTAAACATCACAAGGAGCACTGTGCAAGCGATCATATTGAAATGGAAGGAGTATCATACCACTGCAAATCTACCAAGACCCGGCCATCCCTCTAAACTTTCATCTCAAACAAGGAGAAGACTGATCAGAGATGCAGCCAAGAGGCCCATGATCACTCTGGATGAACTGCAGAGATCTACAGCTGAGGTGGGACAGTCTGTCCATAGGACAACAATCAGTCGTACACTGCCAAATCTGGCCTTTATGGAAGAGTGGCAAGATGAAAGCCATTTCTCAAAGATGCTTTGCACACAAAGGAAAAAAAAAAAGCGATTATGATTTTTGGAGGTGCAGTTCATGCTTTTTTTCCTTTTTGTGCAAAGCATGTTCTAGTCTCTTTCTTGGACCAGCACTCCTTCCATTTGGCACAGGTGATTTTAATTGGCAGGAAACTGCAAAGTAAGGGGTCTAGCCCATTTTGGCTCTCACTGAAGAGCTTTAGGAAGGTGAGTTTCAGTGCTCCTTTCATTTTGGTGCTGGTGCTGTGTGGCGGCCATTTTTGCTGTGGCTTTGTGCTGGTGGGGCAGCGCAGTCTGGAGTCATGGGGGCTCAGTCTCGCAGCATGGGTGCTGTGGGGCAACAGGCCGTCCGCCCTGCTGGTGCATTGCCGCTGTGGCGGTGGTCGCCGCACGGCTCCGCTCCGTTAGGGCGGTAGGACCCACTACAAGGTTTGCCGTGACGTGGCAGTGGGCTTCATACAGTCTGATCAGAATGTTAAACTGAAAACCTCATATTCAGTTATATAAATTTTTGCCTAGCGGCTTTAGATCAACTTATGATTTTTGGAGGTGCGGTTCATGCCTTTTTTTTTCCTTTTTGTGCAAAGCATTTCTCAAAGATATCCATAAAAAGTGTTGTTTAAAGTTTGCAACAAGCCACCTGGGTGACACACCAAACATGTGGAAGAAGGTGCTCTGGTCAGATGAAACCAAAATCGAAGTTTTTGGCAACAATGCCAAACGATATGTTTAGTGTAAAGGCAACACAGCTCATCACTCTGAACACACCATCCCCACTGTCAAATATGGTGGTGGCAGCATCATGGTTTGGACCTGCTTTTCTTCAGCAGGGACAGGGGAGATGGTTAAAATTGGTGAGAAGATGGGTGGGAAGATGGATGGAGCCAAATACAGGACCATTCTTGAAGAAAACCTGTTGGAGTCAGCAAAAGACCTGAGACTGGGATGGAGATTTGTCTTCCAACAAGACAATGATCCCAAACATAAAGCAAAATCTACAATGGAATGGTTCACAAATAAAAGTATCCAGGTGTTTGACTTGGCCAAGTCAAAGTCCAGACCTCAATCCAATCGAGAATCTGTGGAAAGAGCTGAAAACTGCTGTTCACAAACAATCTCCATCAAACCTCACTGAGCTCGAGCTGTTTGCCGAGGAAGAATGGGCAAGAATTTCAGTCTCTCGATGTACAAAACTGATAAGAGACATACGCCAAGCGATTTGCAGCTGTAATCGCAGCAAAAGGTGGCATAACAAAGTATTAAGTTAAAGGGGCCGAATAATATTGCACGCCCCACTTTTCAGTTTTTGAGTTTCCACAAAAATTTAAATTAACCAAAAATGTTGTTCAACTTTACCATTGTGTTCCACTTGTTGTTGTGTTGTTGATTCTTCATCAAAAATTTACATTTGGTATCTTTATGTTTGAAGCATGATAAGTGGGAAAAGGTTGAAAAGTTCCAAGGAGCCGAATACTTTTGCAAGGCACTGTATTATGGGAGGAGAACTATCTCAAGGAGGATTACAAGGAAATGGACAGCATGTGATTTAAATATGAGTATCTGAGCAAAGGGTCTGAATGCTTAGGACCATGTGATATTTCAGTTTTTCTTTTTTAATAAATATGCAAAAATTTCTACATTTCTGTTTTTTTTTCAGTCAAGATGGGGTGCAGAGTGTACATTAATGAGAAAAAAAATGAACTTTTTTGAATGTAACAAATGGCTGCAATGAAACAAAAAGTGAAAAATTTAAAGGGGTCTGAATACTTTCCATACCCACTGTATAATTAATGCAAAAAAGTTTCAGTACTTTGAAACACTATTATTTTTGCAAATATAAAGATGCAGAATATTTTTATGCCGATTTTCTGATATTTATTTAGTGGAAACTTAGCAACAATTCAAATAACTAAAACACTATTGTGAATTATAAACACTTACAGAAATTGCACTACAAAATTTGGTCCTCGTTCAGTGACAACTCTTTTTTGCTTGTCTTTTGTACTCCTGCATCAGATCATTTCTTACAATTGTCCAAGAGGAATCTGCAAGCATTGATGGAAAAGAGTCTAGATGTAAGAAATTAATCTTTAAGAACATGTTTTGAGATTTTCCACCAACACTTCATAGTTATCTGCTCTTGAGTTTTCTAAAAAAAAATAGTTACCACTAATGGGAAAGCTGCCCATGCAGTCTTTTCCTTGCCGTGCAACAAACAGAGAAACTCCTCATCTTGAAGAAGCTTACGAATCTGAAGTCCAATAAGCACTCCATCCTTTATATTTGCTTCACTGAACCTTGGAAATTTATCAATGAGATACTTGAAAGCTTTTGCATTTTTTATCCATTGCCTTTAGAAAGTTATTCATTAGGTCCATCTTGATATGAAATAGTGGTAACAAAATCTTATGTTGGTCAATGAGTGCTGGATGCAGGACATTTTTACTCCCTGTTTGAGGTGAATGTCGGAGAGGCAGGTCTCTTATTGTAGTGATATTCTCTTACATGACTATCCCACTCACAAAGAAAGCAGCAGTACTTTGGGTGTCCAGCCTGGAGACCAAGTAAGAGGGCAAGTGGTCTCAAAGGGGCCACAAATGTTGGTCTTAGTTCAGGCACCTCGACAGCTGTTTCATGTTGTCATAGGTTTCTTTCATGTGGACTGCATAACCAACTGGAATTAAAAGTAGCGTATTTCCATTTTGTCACAAAACGGTTTTTAGGCTTGTTTTTAATGAATTGATTCAATTGATCCATTCACCTGGATTAGTACTTACTTTCAGAGCTTTCATTAAACTGTTGATGTTGTTGCATGCCACAAAATCGCTTTCCATGAAGAAGTATTGGACAATATCTTTATCACGGTTGTGGAACAAAGAAATCCAAATATCACCCGCTAGGAAATTCTACTGCTGTAGCTTTGGACCTAAGAGCTTAGCCTTATTCCTGGGCAGTTCTTGGGCAGATCCAAATCTCTAATAAGATTGCTCAGTTCACTTTGTGTTATAAGGTGTGGTTCAGTTGAGTTTGCTGACAGAAAGTGTGGGTCGTGAGAGCAAGATGCTTAATAACACCAAGCGTTCTTTTCTCCCTCACTTGACTAGACTGAAAATGTTTCTTCTGCTTTTGGGAGTCGGCAGTTCTTCTGTGTGTGGTAGTGGGCGTATTGCAGATGGAATGTCTGGATACTGTAAAGTCCACTTCTTCTTCCTTGAAACTCCTTTGCTAATGAAGGCACCATGCAGAAATAGAAACTGGAAGTGTGATCTGTTGGCTCTCTCCAGATCTGCAAAAGGCATAGATTGCCTCCTCCCATGCAAACATTGGGTAAGATGTGATGCACATCTATTGCAGCATCTGTGTGGAGCCCAACTGTTGTCCTGATCTCCTATTCTACAGTCAAAATACAGGTTGTAGGCTTTCCTTATCATGGTAGTCCATTTTCGCCTTTGTGGCACAAAAGTGACTTCTCCGCATAGGTAGCAAATAGTGATGAGCGAGTGTACTCGTTGCTCGGGTTTTACCGAGCACGCTCGGGTGGTCTCTGAGTATTTGTAACTGCTCGGAGATTTAGTTTTTGTTGATGCAGCTGCATGACTTACGGCTTCTAGACAGGCTGAGTACATGTTGGGGTTGCCTGGTTGCTAGGGAATCCCCACATGTATTCAAGCTGTCTATCAGCTGTAAATCATGCAGCTGAGGCAAGGAAAACTAAATCTCCGGGCACTAAAAAATACTCGTAGATCACCCGAGCGTGCTCGGGAAAACCTGAGCAACGAGTATGTGGCGCCCCAGGGTCCTGGTCGTCGCAGTGGTATTGCTTTCCTCTCGGGGAGAGTGATGCTACGTTTGGAGGCAATGAAGGAGATCTCTTTGTCAGGTAACACAATGCATGCAACATGTTCACACTCCAGACCAGAAGGGGGAGCTCTAAGCCTGTTTAAGGTGAGCTCCCCTATAAAAGATCCTGATCTGGAAGGAAAAGGAGTTGAGTGCAGTCAGTTCAGTTCCTGTCAGAGAGACAGAGGGAAAGGAAGCGGAGGAGCCATGTAGCCTGAAGTGCTACAGCTCCTGGGAAGAGACATCGAAGGCAGAACTGTATTGCAGCGAGCATGAAGGAAGTCGTAGCAAAGGAGAGGATACCAGAAGGGACCAGCCCTGTACAGGCTGCCTCCTTCAGAGGCGCAGAATCCCGGTAGCCGGAACACCGAGGGCGTAACGACCTTTATGCTTTGCTCCAAAGACCAGCAGGACATCTAATTACCTGTCCGCCCTACACCCAGGAGGCTGTTATGACCTGGTGGTTAAGAGGTCACACTGATATGACCTGGTGGCTAAAACGCAACATGGGATGAGCTCTGAGAAGGTGGTATCTCTACTGACCGCAGTCCCTAATCCTAACAACAACACTAGTAATAGCCGTGGGATGTTCCTGACTCTCCCTAGACACCTCTTCACAGCCTAAGAACTAACTACCCCTAAAGAAGGAAATAGAAAGCTATCTTGCCTCAGAGAATACCCCAAAAGGAAAGACAGCCCCCCACAAATATTGACTGTGAGTGGAGAGGGAAATGACGTACACAGAAATGAAATCAGAATTCAGCAAAGGAGGCCAATACTAAACTTGATAGACAGAGAGAAAAGGATACTGTGCGGTCAGTATTAAAAACTACAAAATCCACGCAGAGTTTACAAAAATGAACTCCACACCGACTCACGGTGTGGAGGGGCAAATCTGCTTTCCCAGAGCTTCCAGCTAGCCTGAATATGACATAGTGACAAGCTGGACAAAAAGAGACATATTTGCAGAGCAATAGAATCCAAGCAAATGGACAAACAAAATCTAGCAAAAACTTATCTTTTGCTGACAAGGACAGGCCATATGAGAAATCCAAGGAGAGAACCAAATCCAACCAAGAACATTGACAGCAGGCATGAACTAAAGCCCAGAGCAGGTTTAAATAACAAACCCAGGCAAGGCGATTAGTGAAGGCAGCTGCTACAGCTACCTAAAGGAGCAGCAGTTCCACTCAAAACCACCAGAGGGAGCCCAAGGGCAGAACTCACAAAAATACCATTAGCAACCACAGGAGGGAGCTCCAGAACGGAATTCACAACAGTACCCCCCCCTTGAGGAGGGGTCACCGAACCCTCACCAGAGCTCCCAGGCCGATCAGGACGAGCCAAATGGAAAGCACGAACCAAATCGGCAGCATGAACATCGGAGGCAACAACCCAAGAATTATCCTCCTGGCCATAACCCTTCCACTTGACCAGATACTGAAGCTTCCGCCTCGAAAAACGAGAATCCAAAATCTTCTCCACCACATATTCCAATTCCCCCTCAACCAACACCGGAGCAGGAGGATCAACGGAGGGAACCATAGGTACCACATATCTCCGCAACAAGGATCTATGGAACACATTATGAATGGAAAAGGAAGCTGGAAGAGCCAAACGAAAAGACACCGGATTGATAATTTCAGAAATCTTATAAGGCCCAATAAAGCGAGGCTTGAACTTAGGGGAAGAAACCTTCATAGGAACATGACGAGAAGACAACCAGACCAAATCCCCAACACGAAGCCGGGGACCAACACACCGACGACGGTTAGCAAAACGTTGAGTCTTTTCCTGAGACAATATCAAATTGTCCACCACATGAGTCCAAATTTGCTGCAACCTGTCCACCACAGAATCCACACCAGGACAGTCAGAAGGCTCAAGCTGCCCCGAAGAAAAACGAGGATGAAAACCAAAGTTACAAAAGAAAGGCGAAACCAAGGTAGCCAAACTAGCCCGATTATTAAGGGCAAACTCGGCCAACGGCAAAAAGGTCACCCAATCATCCTGATCAGCAGACACGAAGCATCTCAAATAGGTTTCCAAGGTCTGATTGGTTCGCTCCGTTTGGCCATTTGTCTGAGGATGGAATGCTGAAGAAAAAGACAAATCAATGCCCATTCTAGCACAAAAGGACCGCCAAAACCTAGAAACGAACTGGGAACCTCTGTCAGACACAATATTCTCCGGAATACCATGCAAACGAACCACATGCTGAAAAAATAATGGAACCAAATCAGAGGAGGAAGGCAACTTAGGCACGGGAACAGCAAGGCTTAGCCCGAGCACAGGTCCCACAGGACTGCACAAACGAACGAACATCCCGCGACAAGGAAGGCCACCAAAAGGACCTAGCCACCAAATCTCTGGTACCGAAAATCCCAGGGTGACCAGCCAACACCGAACAATGAACCTCAGAAATTACCCTACTAGTCCATCTATCAGGAACAAACAGTTTCCCCACAGGACAGCGGTCAGGTTTATCAGCCTGAAACTCCTGAAGTACCCGCCGCAAATCAGGGGAGATGGCAGAAAGAATCACCCCCTCCTTGAGGATCCCAGCCGGCTCAAGAACTCCCGGAGAATCAGGCAAAAAACTCATAGAAAGGGCATCAGCCTTCACATTCTTAGATCCCGGAATATACGAGACCACAAAATCAAAACGTGAGAAAAACAGAGACCACTGAGCTTGTCTAGGATTCAACCGCTTAGCAGACTCGAGGTAAATCAGATTCTTATGATCAGTCAAGACCACCACGCGATGCTTGGCTCCCTCAAGCCAATGTCGCCACTCCTCAAATGCCCACTTCATAGCCAACAACTCCCGATTGCCGACATCATAATTATGCTCAGCAGGTGAAAACTTTCTGGAGAAGAAAGCACATGGTTTCATCAAAGAGCCATCAGAATTTCTCTGAGACAAAACGGCCCCTGCCCCAATCTCAGAAGCATCAACCTCAACCTGAAAAGGGAGAGAAACATCTGGCTGACGCAACACAGGGGCAGAAGTAAAACGACGTTTAAGCTCCTGAAAGGCCTCAACAGCTGCAGAGGACCAATTCATCACATCAGCGCCCTTCCTCGTCAAATCGGTCAGAGGCTTCACCACACTAGAAAAATTAGCAATAAAGCGGCGATAAAAATTGGCAAAGCCCAAAAATTTCTGAAGGCTCTTTACAGATGTAGGTTGAGTCCAATCATGAATGGCCTGGACTTTAACAGGGTCCATTTCAATAGCCGAGGGAGAAAAAATGAAACCCAAAAAAGAAACCTTCTGAACTCCAAAGAGGCACTTAGACCCCTTCACAAACGCATTAGCACGAAGGACCTGAAATACCATCCTAACCTGCTTCACATGAGACTCCCAATCATCGGAGAAAACCAAAATATCATCCAAATACACAATCATGAATTTATCCAGATAATTCCGGAAGATATCATGCATAAAGGACTGAAATACCGATGGAGCATTAGAGAGCCCGAATGGCATCACAAGATATTCAAAATGGCCTTTGGGCGTATTAAATGCTGTTTTCCATTCATCACCTTGTTTAATATGCACGAGATTATACGCCCCTCGAAGGTCGATTTTAGTAAACCAACTGGCACCCTTAATCCGAGCAAACAAATCAGAAAGTAAAGGTAAAGGGTACTGGAATTTGACAGTGATCTTATTGAGAAGGCGATAATCTATACAGGGTCTCAAGGAGCCATCCTTCTTGGCAACAAAAAAAAATCCCGCTCCCAACGGTGACGAAGACGGGCGAATATGCCCCTTCTCCAAGGACTCCTTTACATAACTCTGCATAGCGGCATGCTCTGGCACAGACAGATTGAAAAGTCGGCCCTTAGGGAACTTACAGCCAGGAATCAAATTAATGGCACAATCGCACTCCCTATGAGGAGGCAGGGAACTGGACTTGAGCTCATCAAATATATCCTGGAAATCCGACAAAAACTCAGGAACTTCAGAAGAAGGGGACGAGGAAATGGACATCAAAGGAATATCACTATGTATCCCCTGACAACCCCAACCAGTTGCAGACATAGATCTCCAATCCAGCACTGGATTATGTACCTGTAACCATGGAAAACCCAGCACAACAACATCATGCAAATTATGCAACACCAAAAAGCGAATATTTTCCTGATGTGCTGGAGCCATGTACATGGTTAACTGTGTCCAGTACTGAGGTTTATTCTTGGCCAATGGCGTAGCATCAATCCCCCTTAAGGGAATAGGACTCTGCAAAGGCTCCAAGGAAAAACCACAGCGCTTGGCAAATTCTAAGTCCATTAAGTTCAGGGCAGCGCCAGAATCCACAAATGCCATAACAGAAAAGGACGACAATGAGCAAATCAGGGTAACAGATAAGAGAAATTTAGGCTGTACAGTACTAATGGTAACAGACCCAGGGACCCTCTTAGTACGCTTAGGGCAATCAGAAATAGCATGAGCAGAATCACCACAGTAAAAACACAGGCCATTCTGACGTCTGAATTTCTGCCTTTCTGCTCTAGTCAAAATCCTATCACATTGCATAGGCTCAGGACTCTGCTCAGAGGACACTGCCATATGATGCACCACCTTGCGCTCGCGCAAGCGCCGATCAATCTGAATGGCCAAAGACATTGACTCATTCAGACCAGCAGGCGTAGGAAACCCCACCATAACATCTTTAAGGGCTTCAGAAAGACCCTTTCTGAAAATCGCTGCCAGGGCATACTCATTCCATTTTGTGAGCACAGACCACTTTCTAAATTTCTGGCAGTATACTTCTGCTGCTTCCTGACCCTGACACAGAGCCAGCAAAGTTTTTTCTGCCTGATCCACAGAATTAAGCTCGTCATACAGCAATCCGAGTGCTTGAAAAAATGCGTCAATATTGAGCAATGCAGGATTTCCTGGCTCAAGGGAGAATGCCCAGTCCTGTGGGTCGCCACACAGCAAAGAAATAACAATCTTCACCTGCTGAATGGGGTCACCAGAGGAACGGGGTCTCAGAGCAAAAAACAATCTGCAATTATTTTTAAAGTTCAAAAATTTAGATCTATCCCCAGAAAATAAATCAGGAATAGGAATTCTAGGCTCTCATACCGGAGTCTGGACAACATAATCTTGAATACTCTGTACCCTTGCAGCGAGTTGATCCACGCGCAAGGACAGACCCTGAACCTCCATATCAGCACCAAAATCCTGAACCACCCAGAGATTAAGGGGGAAAAAAAGACAAAACAAGCTGCAAAGGAAAAAAAAATGACTCAGAACTTTCTTTTCCCTCTTTTGAGATGCATTTAACACATTATGGGCCTGCTGTACTGTTATGACCTGGTGGTTAAGAGGCCACACTGATATGACCCGGTGGCTAAAACGCAACATGGGACGAGCTCTGAGAAGGTGGTATCTCTACTGACCGCAGTCCCTAATCCTAACAACAACACTAGTAATAGCCGTGGGATGTTCCTGACTCTCCCTAGACACCTCTTCACAGCCTAAGAACTAACTACCCTTAAAGAAGGAAATAGAAAGCTATCTTGCCTCAGAGAATACCCCAAAAGGAAAGACAGCCCCCCACAAATTTTGACTGTGAGTGGAGAGGGAAATGACGTACACAGAAATGAAATCAGAATTCAGCAAAGGAGGCCAATACTAAACTTGATGGACAGAGAGAAAAGGATACTGTGCGGTCAGTATTAAAAACTACAAAATCCACGCAGAGTTTACAAAAATGAACTCCACACCGACTCACGGTGTGGAGGGGCAAATCTGCTTTCCCAGTGCTTCCAGCTAGCCTGAATATGACATAGTGACAAGCTGGACAAAAAGAGACATATTTGCAGAGCAATAGAGTCCAAGCAAATGGACAAACAAAAACTAGCAAAAACTTATCTTTTGCTGACAAGGACAGGCCATATGAGAAATCCAAGGAGAGAACCAAATCCAACCAAGAACATTGACAGCAGGCATGAACTAAAGCCCAGAGCAGGTTTAAATAACAAACCCAGGCAAGGCGATCAGTGAAGGCAGCTGCTACAGCTACCTAAAGGAGCAGCAGTTCCACTCGAAACCACCAGAGGGAGCCCAAGGGCAGAACTCACAAAAATACCATTAGCAACCACAGGAGGGAGCTCCAGAATGGAATTCACAACAGGAGGCACGGTGGCAACTTATGGAGGCCGGGGCATGCTAGAATCCCTATAAACAGCCTCAAGCCACCAGTCATACGGGTTTGTCCTATCCTATATGGGGGACAGAGAGAAAGACACTAGATCTGTGAGGACCTTATGTGAAGCCATAGGCAGTAAGGGACTACACCACTGCGGCGCAAGGGAAGGCTGCTGATTTCCACCTGGACAAAGGGGACTCTGGACTTGCCTCCAAACCGGCCGGACTCTGCCTGCCCTGTGATCTGGTGCCCTGGACTGTGGATGTTGAAGTCTTCAGTAAAGGTAAAGAGACTGCAACCTTGTGTCCTCGTTCTTCTCTGCGCCTCTCGACATCCACCATCTACACACCGGGAAGCTCTGGGGATATACTTCACCTGTGGGAAGGTATACCATCTAGTTGCCATAACATCACCCCAGTGGACCCCCTAACGCAGCGTCGGTCACCCCGACCGAATACCACAGGTGGCGTCACGAACATTCCCCTTAAAGACCTTTCCCTTTTACACGGACGTCCCAGGGCCACGGGCCGGGTCAGCCATCGTGACATCCCCCTGTGAACCGAAGGATCCGGTACCAAGTACCCCACGGCCCCATGGGGGCGCTCCAAGTATACTCGCTCATCACTAGTAGCAAACACTATCCGCTTTGTTAATGCAAGTATGAAGCATATCTGAAAAAACATATAGAAATATGCCAATATGCTAAGAAACTAAGCTAAGAAATCCTAAAACTGAAGGCTCAATAGACAAAATAGATAATGTAATAGGTTAACTACTAACAATGCAATAATAATGCAAATTTTCTATAAGTCTGCGTGAAACGTGTCATAAGTAATTACAACCTCTTCTAGATCTTGAAAATTAGAGCTAATCAGATAATTTAAGCATCATATTCATTTTCAGCACAACAAAATTAGCTGCTTCAACTGTTTTCATCTCTGAACCAATTTGGCTCTAGAAAAGTGTTATCTGCTGCTACAGCCCATCCCATCCATGCTAAGGAACAAGATATTCAGTCCCATTAGTTATACACCAGCATTGTAATCAGCTGCAATTTACATGACTGTGCTCCATCTGATCATCTGAACGATTCTTTAGAACATGCTTGATGATTTATCTATGATCAATGGAGCCCCTGACAATGGATGTTTTTGTACCTTAACAACATTGTCTGTATACTCTTGACACAATTGAATGTAAAAACCCCTTGAGGTTAGCAGTTTTTAAAATACTAGATGGTGGCCCGATTCTAATGCATCGGGTATTCTAGAATATGCATGTCCACGTAGTATATTGCCCAGTGACGTAGTATATTGCCCAGTGACGTAGTATATTGCCCAGTGATGTAGTATATTGCACAGCCACGTAGTATATTGCCCAGCGACGTAGTATATTGCCCAGCGACGTAGTATATTGCACAGCCACGTAGTATATTGCCCAGTGACGTAGTATATTGCACAGCCACGTAGTATATTGCCCAGTGACGTAGTATATTGCCCAGTTACGTAGTATATTGCACAGCCACGTAGTATATTGCCCAGTTACGTAGTATATTGCCCAGTTACGTAGTATACAGCACAGAGCCACGTAGTATATTGCACAGCGACGTAGTATACAGCCACGTAGTATATTGCCCAGTTACGTAGTATATTGCACAGTGACGTAGTATATTGCCCAGCCACGTAGTATATTGCCCAGTTACGTAGTATATTGCCTAGTGACGTAATATATTGCCCAGTGACGTAGTATACAGCACAGAGCCACGTAGTATATTGCACAGCGACGTAGTATACAGCACAGAGCCACGTAGTATATTGCCCAGCCACGTAGTATATTGCCCAGCCACATATGTCACAGGTTAAAAAATAAACATATATTCACCTTCCGAGGGGCCCCTTGTAGTTCTGTCGCCTGTGTTCGGTTCAGGCGGCAGCTTCCGGTCTGAGGGTGTGATGACGTCGCGGTCACATGACCGTGACGTCACGGCAGGTCCTTCTCGCGCAGGGCATGCAATGACGTCGCGGTCACATGACTGTAACGTCATGGCAGGTCCTTCTCGCGCAGGTGTGCAGGGCCTGTGATGACGTTGCGGTCACATGACTGACGTTACGGCAGGCCCTTCTCGCGCAGGCGCGCAGGGCCTGCGATGACTTCGCGGTCACATGACTGTGACGTCATGGCAGGTCCTTCTCGTGCAGGCGCGCAGGGCCTGTGATGACGTCGCGGTCACATGACCGTGACGTCATGGCAGGTCCTTGTCACACACCAACCTTGGCACCGGAACCTGCCGCTTGCATGGACCGGTCACCGGAGCGTCGGAAAGGCGGCGGAAGGTGAGTATATAATGATTTGTTTGTTTTTTTTAAATTATTTTTAACATTAGATGTTTTTACTATTGAGGCTGCATAGGCAGCCTAAATAGTAAAAACTTTGTCACACAGGGTTAATAGCAGAGGTAAAGGAGCGAGTTACCCGCGGCATTAACCCTGTGTGAGCCGTGACTGCGGGGAGTATGGAGCGGACGCCGGGCAGTGACTGCAGGGGAGTAGGGAGGGACTAATCGGACTGTGCCCATCTCTGATTGGTCTTGCCAGCCATGACAGGCAGCTGGCGAGACCAATCAGCGAATGAATATCCGTGACGGAAGTAGCCGACAGAAAGACGGAAGTACCCCTTAGACAATTATATATATAGACTGGTCCCGGTTAATATAGCACTGATGACCATGTTTGAAGATGCTCAGATAACTAAATCTTCTCATTCTAATTTTAATTCACATTAAAAACGGATCACTTCATATTCTCCTGCACTCCAGGGTTATGGATCTAGTTTCCACACAAAAATGTTTCAATCGGGAGAGGATGTCTCCTATAGATTGTCCATTCAGTGTCTAATTCTAGTGAATAAAATAATACTTAAAGCGAATCTGACACCTACTTTTTCATGCGATGATGTCCTCTTCTTTGCTTCCTGTCGCGGCTCCTGCGCAGGCGTACTTTATCTGCCCTGCTGAGGGCAGGGATAATTACTGCAGTGCGCAGGCGCCAGGAAAGGTCCGAGAAGCCCAGCGCCTGCGCACTGCAGTACTTTGCGCTGCCCTCAACAGGGCAGATAAAGTACGCCTGCGCAGGGGCCGCGACAGAAGCAAGGAAGAGGACGTCATCGCATGAAGATGGAAGGTGCCGGACCCGGACCGCGACACCCATTGGACCCGGACCGCCTCCCCCAGGTGAGTATACTCTAAAGGTACCTTCACACTAAACAACTTTGCAACGAGAACGACAGCGATCCGTGACGTTGCAGCGTCCTGGATAGCAATATCGTTGTGTTTGACACACAGCAGCGATCTGGATCCTGCTGTGATATCGCTGGTCGTTGCTGAAAGTCCAGAACTTTATTTGGTCGTCAGATCGGCGTGTATCGTTGTGTTTGACAGCAAAAGCAACGATGCCAGCAATGTTTTACAATGGTAACCAGGGTAAACATCGGGTTACTAAGCGCAGGGCCGCACTTAGTAACCCGATATTTACCCTGGTTACCATTTTAAAAGTTAAAAAAAAAACACTACATACTCACCCTCTGATGTCTGTCACGTCCCCCGGCGTCCGCGCTGCTGCTCAGAGCTTCCTGCACTGAATGTGTCAGTGCCGGCCGTAAAGCAGAGCACAGCGGTGACATCGCCGCTGTGCTTAGGGCCGGCGCTTACACAGTGCAGGGAAGCTGAAGGCGAGGGACGCGACAGACACGGCAATGTAAGTATGTAGTGTTTGGGTTTTTTTACATTTACACTGGTAACCAGGGTAAACATCGGGTTACTAAGCGCGGCCCTGCGCTTAGTAACCCGATGTTTACCCTGGTTAACCGGGGACTTCGGCATCATTGGTCGCTGGAGAGCGGTCTGTGTGACAGCTCTCCAGCGACCACACAGCGACGCTGCAGCGATCGGCATCGTTGTCGATATCGCTGCAGCGTCGCTTAATGTGATGGTACCTTTACTTGTTTTTCTTATCTTTCAGGTTACATCGGGGGGCTTATCTGCAGCATTACAGAATACTGTAGATAAGCCCCATATGGCGGTGGCCGAAGCTTATATACGAAAAAGTAGGTGACAGATTCCCTTTACCAAAAATCTTCACAGCCTTATACACATCATAGGGGAGATCTCATCACATCTTCTCTCCATCTACCTGATGATCCTGAGGAACATTGAGACTTTCTTGTTTACAGTCCTGTAGAAGAAGATGACGGGGACATCTCTCTGGTGTTGTCCTCTTACTGGATAGACCTGGAGGAAACACATACAGGGACTGAATTCAGGCTTTACATACAGATAATTATAGTATTTAGTCCTGTCTATTACCTGGTGATGTGAGGAGCTGGGGAACCTCCATCATGACGTCCTTGTACAGATCTTTGTGTCCTTCTAAATACTCCCACTCCTCCATGGAGAAATAGACGGTGACATCCTGACACCTTATAGGAACCTGACACATACAATGATACCGTCATCCCCCGATCCCTCCATAGCGTTACTGTATAATGTCCCAGCATTCTCAGCAGTGTCACCTCTCCAGTCAGCAGCTCAATCATCTTGTAGGTGAGTTCTAGGATCTTCTGGTCATTGATGTCCTCATGTATCAGGGGGTGCAGTGGAGGCCCCGTGATTGGGCTCAGGGGTCTTCCCCATCCCTCAGACACAGGGGCCTGACAGCGTTCACTAGAGGTCTTCTTCACTACTGTGTAATCCTGGTTATGGAGAGACACATTAATATACCTCACTACAGACATTCCCAGAGTCCTCACCTCTCCAGTTCTGTCCATCTGTTATTCCCATAGATTAAGATTGATGTAATGTGACGTCATCAGAATCTCTCACCTCTCCAGTAAGCCGGAAGAGGATCTCTAGGGTGAGGTGTAATATCCTCTCCGCCATCTTGTCCCTGTCCCTCTCCATCCTTGACGGGCCACTCAGGAAAATTCTCTTATATAGAAGATCTCCACTGAGAGGATCCGATACTGTAGGGACCTGAAGGGGGAGAAGATGACGATGTAACATCATAAAGATCCCATGTAAGAAATCTCCAGTAATAAACCAGTGAGCCAAGTCAATTGGCCACCAAATCCAATCTAAGAACACATTTATCATTGAAGTTTCTTGTCGTAAAGAACAGACAACATTGTCACAGATGGGACTTTGAAGTCTATACCAATTATTATTAAAAAATATAATAATAATTAGTTTCTGAAATTACAATCATCCAAAATGTACAGAATGTAAATCTCATACCATAAATATCGGCCCTCATAAATCTACATCCTGTAATGCAGCAACATAATTACCTAATGTAGCCTCAGTAAGGGATTGTCCACTTTCAGAAACGTGTGCGCTAACCTCTAAAGGATATTTGAAATGAAATCTCATCAGGTATTCACCGTCCCTGAGTCCAACACTGGTTTTCCACTGCTGCTCCAGCCTAGGTCACTGCATCCAGGGTCGGCTCCAGGTTTTCATGGGCCCTGGGCAAAAGAGTCCCAGTGAGCCCCTTTAACACATACCACAATTCATAATGCACCGATACAGCAGAGAAACATAGGTATAGTACAATGCCAAAGATTTCATTTACTTCTTACATTACATGAGTGAGCACCATATATTGCTCCAAACAGAATAATGAGCCCCATATATTGCCCCATACAGTATAATGGCCCCATATAGTGCTCCATACAGTATAATTGGCACCACATAGTCCTCTATACAGAATAATGAGCCCCATATATTGCTCCAAACAGAATAATGAGCCCCATATAATGCTCCATACAGTATAATGGGCACCACAGAGTGCTCCATACAGAATGAGCCCCATATATTGCTCCATACGGAATTGACCCCGTATAATGCTCCATACAGTACAGTGAGCCTCATATAATGCTCCATACAGTATATGATCGGCCCCATATAGTACACTGAGTCCCATATATTGCTCCATACAGAATGGGCCCCATATGATGCTCCATACAGAATGGGCCCATATAATGCTCCAAAAATAATTGGCCTCCATGAATAATGGGCCCCATATAATGCTCCATATATAATTAGTTCCATAAGATGCTTCATATAGTATTGGCCCCATATACTGCTCCATATTGAATTGGCCCCATAAAATGCTCCATATTAAATTGGCCCCATATAATGCTCCCTATAGAATTGGCTTCATAAGATGCTCCCTATATTATTGGCCCCATAAGATACTCCATATAGAATTAGCTCCATATAATGCTCCATATATGGGCCCCTTCTGATAGTCCCCATATATTGCTCCAAATATTTAAGAAAATAAATACCTCCATTGCTTGTCGCTGCTCTGCTCTGGACTCCTCACTGTCGGCGTCTTCCTGCTCTGTGCTGAGACTGCTCAGGCAGAGGGCACACGCTGGTGACGTCATCGCGCCCTCTTACCTGAACGTCACAGAGGATGGAAGACGCTGCAGCGCTGGAACCGGGAAAGGTAAGTATCGCAAGTGCCGGGGCCCGGAGCAGGCGGGGGTCCACTCGCGGGGGCCGGCACTTTTGCGCACCAGTGTCCCCGATGACGAGTGGGCCCCGTGCCTGTTCAGGGCCCCGGCACTTGCCTGGGTGCGCCGGGTGCTGACGCCGGCCCTGACTGCATCAGTGACATCACCTCAACCACGAGTCACCACTCTAGCCAATCACTGCACCAAGTGGTGTGTGCTGTCAACCTCGGCAAAGAGGATGAGCTCCATGACTGCTGGACCCAGGAAGGTGAGTGCCTGCTGAGCTTATTATTATTTCAAATATTTTATTGACGCACACAGTACTGAAAGAGGACAATCCTTTTAATGGTCCTACCGCCCAGTGATGGGGAACCTCCAGCACCTACCTCCACCTGCAGAGCCGCACACCACATATATGGCTGTTCTGTGCGCACAGGACCTGTGATGAGGTCACAGGAGGGGAGGAGTCAGGGGTCACATGATCAGGGGACTAGTGTATGCAGGACTGTGCTGTGCTGGTTGTCATGGTGCTGGATGAGGGGAAGTGGGATCAGGAGGGAGTTAAATTGTGGATATAGCAGAGACGGGTGTGCACGGTGATAAAGCAGAGGCATGTGTGTAGGAAGTGGATTCATATGTTAATGACCTGTACAGAACAGAGTCACGTGTGTATGATACAGTATGTATAAAGGGGAGAAATGAGTATAAGATGAGCAATGAGCGGAGCCATACATGTACGGAGTCGGAGCCATGTATGAACAATGTGTGTCTGAGAGAAACAATGGTTCATGTCCTCTACCTCCCTGATGTGGGTGTTCACATATTCCCAGATATAATAGACTGTGAACATTCACCCTGCTGCTCAGATGATGAAAACTGTAATTAATCAGATTCTGAACCTCCACTGAGATCCAGACTGGCCTAAAAACTGTCTACAAGCATCTAAAACATCTAGGGTATATTCTACATGGAGAGCACTTCACAAAATCTCTGCCATCAACTCATCAGATTATTCAGAAATCCACTATCCTACAATCCACTAAGGAGGCCTCCCTAAACTCCACGTGGTGGATATTAAGCCTTACCAGTTTTACTAAAGGGGTAATTCCTGGGGTCATCTAGACCTCCTGAGTAGTTGGAATCTTATCCAAACTGAGTACGAGCACTGAGGGCTTATATGATAACATTGGTAATCTGAAGGCGAAATCCATCTAACAGGAGTCTATTCTAATAATTGAAATGGAGGTAAGTCAGCACTAACATCTCCCAGGTAGGCTGGAGAACAGATCTGGACAGCATTAGCTTATCTAGGTTCATTCTAAGAATATACGATGTCTTCCTCTTTCACTGTACTGAAGGTAATTTGAAGGACTTTCTTGATTCTTACCCCACTGATCGAGGACATGAAGAAATTGCATAACAAGAGCTTGGGTCAAGGAATCAAAATGTACAGATATATAGCATACTAAATAACAAGACACTAGGTCAAACTGCATTTTAGGTGTCGGTGGACAATTAACTCCACTTTAGTGACCAGTGCCAGGCAGCTGCTGCCAACGGTAAGTTCAATCAGGCAATGAATCAAAACAGGCATAGGTGCCTCACGTCAAGAACATAGTTTGTCTCTATTCAAATCACTAGTCAGGCCACACTTGGAATTATTGGCAATATAACACTATTGCTGGAGACAGAAACTCAGGCACTATTAAACAGTAGTATATAGTAGTTGATGCAATGTATGCAATAATAAGCATTATTCCAAGACCCCCATTCAACAGCTACTTCTCCCGTTAGTCCCATAGTGGTTCTGAATTCTTCAAATTTGGCTCTTGGAAGTGACTTTGTCATAACATCAGCTATCATCTAGCTAGTCTTGCAATAAAAAAACTCAATTATCCTATGTTTTATCAAATCACGCATATGATAATGTTTAACGTCAATGTGTTTAGTTCTCGCACTGATCTTCTCACTGCATGCAAGCTTAATGCATCCATGGTTGTCTTCATAAATCACCATCGGTTGAGTTGATGGCTTACCAAGATCAACTAACAATTGCCTTAACCAAATGACCTCTTGATTTGCGTTGGCTGCAGACACGTACTCTGCTTCTGTAGATGACAAGGCTAAAGACACCTGTCTTTTGTTAGACCAAGAAATTGGACTTTCTCTAAGCTTGAAAAATAGCCTCCTGTCGATTTACAATCACTTAAGTCACCAGCCCAGTCTGCATTCACATAGCCTGTGAGTTTAAATCTCTTGTTACAAATATTCTTAAATTTATGTCACATATAAAAAAAACTCTCTTAAGGGCATTCCAGTCTTTTTGGCACAGTTTTTCCACATATCTGCAGAGAATTTCAATTGTTGCAGCAATATATGGTTGAGTCATAGTTGCTATGCATAGAAGGGTCCCCACTACCTCCCTGTATTTCTCCTTGTTAGATAACAGATCATCTTCTTCCAACATTAACCCCTTTCCCCTTATAGGTACGTCTAAGGTCAACTCCTCCTGTTTGCTGCGGGCTCAGAGGATGAGCCCACAACTGTTCTGGCACATGTCAATTGATTTCATCAGCTGACATATACCCCTAACAGGGGCTCTGTGTAGCACAGGCTGTGGGATGATGGCAGCTCCTAGTCTCCCATGGAGAATACTGAATAACAAAATATATATATATATATATATATATATATATATATATATATATATATATATTATTTGGTATTGCCGCGTTCAGAATCCCAGGATCTATACATATATAAAAATAATCTGATTGGTAAACACCAGAATTAAGTTTTTTGGTCACCTCAACATTGTGTTAAAATGGAATAACAGACGATCAAAAGAGCGTTGTTTTTTTAAACAAATAAAATGATTATTTTGTATATGTGACATTGCTGTCATTGTTCCCTTTATTGAATACCTTCTTTTGGGTTTCTATTTGTATATTCTACTGTAAGGTATACAGCTAATTTACTGTTGGTATTTCCTTCTTTTGTGGGATTCATTTTGTATGGCAAAGTGGTCTGAAATACGATTCCATTTTTCCTTAAAATGCTTTGTCTCATTACTTGTATATTCAGTTCTGCATGCAGAATATTTTGCATTATCCCAAATTGGTCAAAAAGCTGAGGCCAGATGTTACAGCATAGTGGATGGGATTTATAGAAATCCGATGTCCACTATATGTGCACCTGCGGATCACCCGTGGAAATTGACATGCTGCGCATCTTTCAGATCCATAGCATGTCAATCTGCTATGCTAGCTAGCCCCTCAACAGAAATTTCAATGATATAATGTATTGGATGCCATAAATCTGCATGATTTAGTGAACACATGCGGATTTACCTGCGTTCAATAGAACACAGCATTTTGAATGCAGCGAAAATCACTGCATTGAAAACTCTGCTACTTCCGGATTGTGGGCACAAAGCCTTAGACAACTTGTACATTTCATTGTCTGATTACACAGATCGACTATACTACCATCAGATGATACAGATGTCATCTTTAAATGTAACTTAATTTCCTTGTCTTGTGAGTTTCTTCACAGATAACAGATTGCTCTCAAGACCAGGGACATAGAGCACGTCCTTTACTGGGATCTTTCTGCTTTCATATACTGATCAATTTCTCTAACTTGCTCTGGTCAAGAAATACACCTACATAAGTAATCCTATAGATGAGATCATAAACCAAAATACAGATACCAAATTAAAGTAAAGAGCCTTAAAGACCAAGAATAAAAATGAGAAAACTATATTTAGATAATCAAGTATAAAATCAAAATATAATGTATATATTAAAAGAGAAAAAAAACACCATAAATGAGACAATAGGTGGGTAAACCTGGAACATACAAAGTACTAGGTGGGAATATCACTGAATTCCTCACATAACAAAGGGTGTAGGTATATCGATATATAGTATCCGCCAAACAACAAAAAATTATAAAAACTGATGAATACTGTTACACACACACATATACATGTCCTGCATACATAAATGTTATTTAATTGTGCCCTTTGGAATCCACGGTCTGTATGTAGCAAACTTTCTTTTCTGCACAATTACTTTCTAAACAACTCTCTGAATCTGTTGGCCCTCACTGAAACCTGGATTCAGGATTCTGACACGGTCTCCCCTGCTGCCATTTCCCATGGTGGCCTACAATTCTCCCATTCCCCGAGACCCACAAACAGACATTGTGGTAGAGTCGGCATACTCCTGTCCCCTCAATGCACCTTCCAGGTCATCCCCCAGTTCCATCACTCTCATTCCCTTCTTTTGAGGTCCACACCATCAGGCTCTTCCATCCCCTCTCCGTCAGAGTAGCGGTCATTTATCGGCCCCAAGTTCGCCCATCCAGTTCCTTGACCACTTCTCAGCCTGGCTGCTGCACTTCATGTCCTCAGAACTCCCAACTCTTATCCTGGGAGACTTCAACATCCCCATAAACAGCCCCACTTCCACATCTGCATCCCAGATACACTCTTGACCTGGTCTTCACCCAGCTCTGCTCAATCTCCTACCTAGATAACTCACTGCTTCCCCTCTCTGACCACAACATTCTCTCCTTCGCGCTCACAATCCCTCGCCCCCCCAGCGCACTCCTACCTACCACACATTCAGAAATCTACACGCCATTAACTCTCATACACTTTCAGACTCCTTACACTCATCATTGTCCCCAATCTTCTCTTTATCCTGTCCTTATCAGGTTGTACACCACTACAATGACACTCTTAGAAGCACCCTGGACCAAGTAGCTCCCCTCACCCTCAGAACCGCCAAGCACAGAATAAAACAGCCCTGGCTCACATCTCAAACCCGATTTCTCCAGCGATGCTCTAGAAGTGCTGAATGCTTATGGAGGAAAACCCGAAGACATCATCCACTTCAAATATATGTTAAGAACCTATAATTCTGCCTTTCACCTTGCCAAACAGACCTACTTCACCACCCTGATCTGCTCACTAACCAACAACCCCCAAAAAACTTTTTGACACCTTTCACTCCCTCCTCAGGCCAAAAGCACAAGCCCCTATCGCAGAAATTTGCACTGATAACCTGGCCTCCCACTTTATAGCGAAAATAGATCATATCCATCAGGAAATCTGCTCCCAGCCACTAAGTGCAGTAACTCCCATCCCTCCCTGCATTTCCCCTGGCTCACTCCCCACATTTGAACCCATCACAGAAGAAGTCTCCAGGCTCCTCTTCTCGTCCGACTACATGCACTACTGACCCCATTCCCTCACACCTCCTCCAGTCGCTCTCTCCAGTCATCACAACTAACCTAACTACAATCTTTAATGCATTGATTAAGATCGGCAGCGATCGAAACGCGTTGCATGGGCTCTGTACCCCCACATTTGTACTACAGCAAGGATCTATTATGTCACTGGATTTTAACCATTAATAAAGAATCTCTTTTATTGGAGCTGGAGCACCTTCTGTTTCTACTTTGTACAATCTTTAATCTCTCCCTCTCTTCAGGCATCTTCCCATCCTCCTTCAAACACTCCATCATTACTCCACTATTAAAAAACCCTCTCTCGATCCATCCTGCACAAATAACTACAGACCAGTCTCCAACCTCCCCTTCATCTCTAAACTCTTGGAGCACCTGGTGTACTCCTGCCTTACCCGTTACTTCTCCACTCATTCCCTCTTAGACACTTCACAGTCCGGCTTCTGCCCCCTACATTGAGCAGAAACTGCACTCATCAAAGTGACCAATGACCTTCTGACAGCAAAATGTAATGGTGACCACTCTCTGCTCATTTTTCTCAACCTATCAGCAGCTTTTGACACTGTTGACCACCATCTCCTACTCTCTAGGCTTCAGTCACTAGGCATTAAGAACACTGCTCTCTCCTGGTTCTCTTCCTATTTTTCTCACCGCTCCTTCAGTGTATCCTTCGTTGGCTCCACTTCATCTCCACTTCATCTCCTCTTCTTCTCACTGTTGGGGTCCCACAGGGCTCACTCCTTGGCCCTCTTCTCTTCTCTCTCTACACGACCCCAGTTGGACAGACCATCAGCAGATTTGGCTTTTAGTACCATCTTTAGGCCGATGACACACAATTATACACGTCATCCCCTGACCTTACCCCCGCTGTACTACAGAACACCAGTGACTGTCTGTACACAGTCTTCGACATCATGTCCGCCCTCTATCTGAAACTCAACCTCTCCAAAACTGAACTTCTTCTGCTCCCACCGTCTACTAACCTCCCTAAACCTGACATTTGCCTCTCCGTGGGTGGCACCATAATAACACCCTGGCAGCAGGCGCGCTGTCTGGGTGTTACGCTTGACACCAATCTTTCCTTCACTTCCTTTATACAATCTCTTGCCCGCTCGTGCCGCTTACTGTCATGATTCTCAATGGCGAGAGAACATAGCCCAGCATATATGAGAACTAGCTCTTGGAAGATGGAAACTATACTGACCATGAACTAAACCTGCCGCACAACTAGAAGTAGCCGGGTAGCATGCCTACGTTTTTTAACCCTAGATGCCCAGCGCCAGCCGGAGAACTACCTAATCCTAGCAGAGGAAAAGACAGTCCTGGCTCACCTCTAGAGAAATTTTCCCAAAAGGCAGACAGAGGCCCCCACATATATTGGCGGTGATTATAGATGAAATGACAAACGTAGTATGAAAATAGGTTTAGCAAAATCGAGGTCCGCTTTCTAGATAGCAGGAAGACAGAAAGGACACTTTCATGGTCAGCAGAAAACCCTATCAAAACACCATCCAGAAATTCCTTTAAGACTCTAGCATTAACTCATAACACCAGAGTGGCAATTTCCGATCACTAGAGCTTTCCAGACACAGTAACGAAACAGCAGCTGTGAACAGGAACAAAATGCAAAAACACACAAGGACAAAAGTCCAACTTAGCTGGGAGTTGTCTAGTAGCAGGAACAAGCACAGAAGGCTTCTGATTACATTGTTGACCGGCAAGAAACTGACAGAGGAGCAAGGTTATATAGCGACTCCCACATCCTGATAGGAGCAGGTGAACAGAGGGGATGATGCACACAAGTTCAATTCCACAAGTGGCCACCGGGGGAGCCCAGAATCCAATTTCACAACAGTACCCCCCTCTCAAGGAGGGGGCACCGAACCCTCACCAGAACCACCAGGGCGATCAGGATGAGCCCTATGAAAGGCACGGACAAGATCGGAGGCATGAACATCAGAGGCAGTGACCCAAGAATTATCCTCCTGACTGTATCCCTTCCATTTGACCAGATACTGGAGTCTCCGTCTGGAAACACGAGAGTCTAAGATCTTTTCCACAACGTACTCCAACTCACCCTCAACCAACACCGGAGCAGGAGGCTCAACGGAAGGCACAACCGGTACCTCATACCTGCGCAACAATGACCGATGAAAAACATTATGAATCGAAAAGGATGCAGGGAGGTCCAAACGGAAGGACACAGGGTTAAGAATCTCCAATATCTTGTACGGGCCGATGAACCGAGGCTTAAACTTAGGAGAAGAAACCCTCATAGGGACAAAACGAGAAGACAACCACACCAAGTCCCCAACACAAAGCCGAGGACCAACACGACGACGGCGGTTGGCAAAAAGCTGAGTCTTCTCCTGGGACAACTTCAAATTGTCCACCACCTGCCCCCAAATCTGATGCAACCTCTCCACCACAGCATCCACTCCAGGACAATCCGAAGATTCCACTTGACCGGAGGAAAATCGAGGATGAAACCCCAAATTACAGAAAAACGGGGACACCAAGGTGGCAGAGCTGGCCCGATTATTGAGGGCGAACTCCGCCAAAGGCAAAAAAGCAACCCAATCATCCTGATCCGCAGACACAAAACACCTCAAATATGTCTCCAAGGTCTGATTAGTCCGCTCGGTCTGGCCATTAGTCTGAGGATGGAAAGCAGACGAAAAAGACAAATCTATGCCCATCCTAGCACAGAATGCCCGCCAAAATCTAGACACGAATTGGGTCCCTCTGTCAGAAACGATATTCTCAGGAATACCATGCAAACGAAGAACATTTTGAAAAAACAGAGGAACCAACTCGGAAGAAGAAGGCAACTTAGGCAAGGGAACCAGATGGACCATCTTAGAGAAACGGTCACACACCACCCAGATGACAGACATCTTCTGAGAAACAGGCAGATCCGAAATAAAATCCATCGAGATGTGCGTCCAAGGCCTCTTCGGGATAGGCAAGGGCAACAACAATCCACTAGCCCGAGAACAACAAGGCTTGGCCCGAGCACAAACGTCACAAGACTGCACAAAGCCTCGCACATCTCGTGACAGGGAAGGCCACCAGAAGGACCTTGCCACCAAATCCCTGGTACCAAAGATTCCAGGATGACCTGCCAACGCAGAAGAATGAACCTCAGAGATGACTCTACTGGTCCAATCATCAATAGCCTGAACCTTGACAGGATCCATCTCGATGGAAGAGGGGGAAAAAATGTATCCCAAGAAAGAAATCTTTTGAACCCCAAAAACACACTTAGAACCCTTCACACACAAGGAATTAGACCGCAAAACCTGAAAAACCCTCCTGACCTGCTGGACATGAGAGTCCCAGTCATCCGAAAAAATCAGAATATCATCCAGATACACAATCATAAATTTATCCAAATAATCGCGGAAAATGTCATGCATAAAGGACTGGAAGACTGAAGGGGCATTTGAAAGACCAAAAGGCATCACCAAATACTCAAAATGGCCCTCGGGCGTATTAAATGCGGTTTTCCACTCATCCCCCTGCTTGATTCGCACCAAATTATACGCCCCACGGACATCAATCTTAGAGAACCACTTGGCCCCCTTTATACGAGCAAACAAATCAGTAAGCAGTGGTAACGGATATTGATATTTAACCGTGATTTTATTCAAAAGTCGATAATCAATACACGGCCTCAAAGAGCCGTCTTTCTTAGACACAAAGAAAAAAACGGCTCCTAAGGGAGATGACGAAGGACGAATATGTCCCTTTTCCAAGGACTCCTTTATATATTCTCGCATAGCAGCGTGTTCAGGCACAGACAGATTAAATAAACGACCCTTAGGGTATTTACTACCCGGAATCAAGTCTATGGCACAATCGCACTCCCGGTGCGGAGGTAGTGAACCAACCTTGGGTTCTTCAAAAACGTCACGAAAGTCAGACAAGAATTCAGGAATCTCAGAGGGAATAGATGATGAAATGGAAACCAAAGGTACGTCCCCATGAGTTCCTTTACATCCCCAGCTTAACACAGACATAGTTCTCCAGTCGAGGACTGGGTTATGAGATTGCAGCCATGGCAATCCCAGCACCAAAACATCATGTAGATTATACAGCACCAGAAAGCGAATAACCTCCTGGTGATCCGGATTAACATGCATAGTCACTTGTGTCCAGTATTGTGGTTTATTACTAGCCAATGGGGTGGAGTCAATCCCTTTCAGAGGTATCGGAGCCTCCAGTGGCTCCAAATCATACCCACAGCGTTTGGCAAAGGACCAATCCATAAGACTCAAAGCAGCGCCAGAGTCGACATAGGCGTCCGCGGTAATAGATGACAAAGAACAAATCAGGGTCACAGATAGAATAAACTTAGACTGTAAAGTGCTAATTGAAACAGACTTGTCAGGCTTCTTAGTACGCTTAAAGCATGCTGATATAACATGAGTTGAATCACCACAATAGAAGCACAACCCATTTTTTCGTCTAAAATTCTGCCGCTCGCTTCTGGACAGAATTCTATCACATTGCATATTTTCTGGCGTTTTCTCAGTAGACACCGCCAAATGGTGCACAGGTTTGCGCTCCCGCAGACGCCTATCGATCTGAATAGCCATCGTCATGGACTCATTCAGACTCGCAGGCACAGGGAACCCCACCATAACATCCTTAATGGCATCAGAGAGACCTTCTCTGAAAATCGCCGCCAGGGCGCACTCATTCCACTGAGTAAGCACAGACCATTTGCGGAATTTTTGGCAGTATATTTCAGCTTCATCTTGCCCCTGAGACAAGGACATCAAGGCCTTTTCCGCCTGAAGCTCTAAATGAGGTTCCTCATAAAGCAACCCCAAGTCCAGAAAAAACGCATCCACATTGAGCAACGCAGGATCCCCTGGTGCCAATGCAAAAGCCCAGTCTTGAGGGTCGCCCCGGAGCAAGGAAATTACAATCCTGACCTGCTGTGCAGGGTCTCCGGCAGAGCGAGACTTCAGGGACAAAAACAATTTGCAATTATTTTTAAAATTTTGAAAGTGAGATCTATTCCCCGAGAAGAATTCAGGCAAAGGAATTCTAGGCTCAGACACAGGTGCATGAACAACAAAATCTTGCAAATTTTGTACCTTTGTGGCGAGATTATTCAAACCTGTAGCTACACTCTGAAGATCCATTTGAAACAGGTGAACACAGAGCCATTCAAGGATTAGAAGGAGAGAAAGAGAGGAAGGCTGCAGTATAGGCAGACTAGCAAGTGATTCAATTAAGAGCACACTCAGAACTAGAGGAAAAAAAAAAAAAAAAAAAAAAATTGTAGCAGACTTCTTTTTTCTCTCCTTTCTCAGCCAGTAATTTAACCCTTTTTTGGTCCGGTCAAACTGTCATGATTCTCAATGGCGAGAGAACATAGCCCAGCATATATGAGAACTAGCTCTTGGAAGATGGAAACTATACTGACCATGAACTAAACCTGCCGCACAACTAGAAGTAGCCGGGTAGCATGCCTACGTTTTTTAACCCTAGATGCCCAGCGCCAGCCGGAGAACTACCTAATCCTAGCAGAGGAAAAGACAGTCCTGGCTCACCTCTAGAGAAATTTTCCCAAAAGGCAGACAGAGGCCCCCACATATATTGGCGGTGATTATAGATGAAATGACAAACGTAGTATGAAAATAGGTTTAGCAAAATCGAGGTCCGCTTTCTAGATAGCAGGAAGACAGAAAGGACACTTTCATGGTCAGCAGAAAACCCTATCAAAACACCATTCAGAAATTCCTTTAAGACTCTAGCATTAACTCATAACACCAGAGTGGCAATTTCCGATCACTAGAGCTTTCCAGACACAGTAACGAAACAGCAGCTGTGAACAGGAACAAAATGCAAAAACACACAAGGACAAAAGTCCAACTTAGCTGGGAGTTGTCTAGTAGCAGGAACAAGCACAGAAGGCTTCTGATTACATTGTTGACCGGCAAGAAACTGACAGAGGAGCAAGGTTATATAGCGACTCCCACATCCTGATAGGAGCAGGTGAACAGAGGGGATGATGCACACAAGTTCAATTCCACAAGTGGCCACCGGGGGAGCCCAGAATCCAATTTCACAACAGCTTACTACTGAACAACATCTCTAGAAACCGCCCTTTTCTCACCATGGAAACAACAAAACCCCTCACTGTTGCCCTGATACACTCCCGCCTGGACTACTGTAACGCTCTATTAATTGGCCTCCCCATTACTCGACTTTCCCCTCTCCAGTCTATTTTTAATGCAGCAGCCAGGGTCATCTACCTGGCTAATTGGTATTCAGATGCAGCCGCTCTTCGCCTGTCGTTACACTGGCTGCCCATTCAATATAGGATCCAGTTCAAAGTACTTGTTCTCACTCACAAAGCTCTCCACAGTGCGGCACCCCCTTACATCTCCTCCCTTATCTCTGTCTATCGGCCTAACCAACTACTGCGCTCTGCAAATTACTTTCGACTAACCTCTGCACTAATCTGTACCTTCCACTCCCGACTCCAAGACTTCTTCTGCGCTGTGTCAATCCTTTGAAATGCTCTACCCCAAGAAATTAGGACCATTCACAATTTGCATAGTTTTAGATGCGCCCTCAAAACATATTTGTTCAGAGCGGCCTATCACATTCCCTAATAAAAGTAATTTTATGTGTAAGGGCGCATGCGTAGCCCATTCACTATCTCCATCTATCTCCCACCCCCTGAAGATGTCTGGAACATCATTGTAAATAAATCATTGTAAATAAGCTCCCTCCTCTACCTTGTATCTCCCCCACCTCATTGTAGGTTGTAAGCTCTCCTGAGTAGGGTCATGTTATTATGCTTTAATTATTGTATCGTTAATGTTGTTACTTATGACTTGCGTTTGAAACTGTTAAGATGTAAAGCACTGTGGAATATGTTGGCGCTATATAAAGATTATTATTATACACAAGGTATTTATTTATTATAATTTAGCATTTATTTAGTATAATTTCAATGCGAAAAGCGCATCAGGTGTGATGGGTGCCTGGACAACTTATCTTTTATATAAACTGCCTACATTCTGTCCTCATCTATCATACGAGGTGTATATACAACTCCTCATATTATACTTAATAGATGCGATCGCAGGCTTATTGTGATGGGGCAGAGCCAGAGGACCGAAGCGTCTGGATGCTCCTACTCCGGCGCTGAGAAGTAGCACTTCTCCTGTTTAATAAAAGTATTTATTTCTTCTAGCAGAACAGGGGTTAATCAGCCATGTTGGTAATCCCTGTGCTCAGCTGTACTCGGTTAGCCACTCCTTTTCCCTATATAATCTGGGCTCTAATCCTTTTTTCTGCATGGCTAAAGGAGGGAGAGAAGTTGTATGAGAATGAGTGCTGGAGGAGTTAAAAGTGTCTGTTGTTTGGTTTGTACGCTTGGTACTTATTTATCCTTTCCTATTTTTTGGTTTCTAAAGGTACCGTTACACTAAACGACTTACCAATGATCACGACCAGCGATACGACCTGGCCATGATCGTTGGTAAGTCGTTGTGTGGTCGCTGGGGAGCTGTCACACAGACAGCTCTCTCCAGCGACCAACGATCAGGGGAACGACTTCGGCATCGTTGAAACTGTCTTCAACAATGCCGAAGTCCCCCTGCAGCACCCGGGTAACCAGGGTAAACATCGGGTTACTAAGTGCAGGGCCGCGCTTAGTAACCCGATATTTACCCTGGTTACCATTGTAAAAGTTAAAAAAAAAAAAAAAAACACTACATACTCACATTCCGATGTCTGTCACGTCCCCCGCCGTCAGCTTCCCGCACTGACTGTGTCAGCGCCGGCCGTAAAGCAGAGCACAGCGGTGACGTCACCGCTGTGCTCTTCTTTACGGCCGGCACTGACAGTCAGTGTGGGAAGCTGACGGCGGGGGATGTGACAGACATCGGAATGTGAGTATGTAGTGTTTTTTTTTTTAACTTTTACAATGGTAACCAGGGTAAATATCGGGTTACTAAGCGCGGCCCTGGGTTTAGTAACCCGATATTTACCCTGGTTACAAGTGAACACATCACTGGATCGGCGTCACACACGCCGATCCAGCGATGACAGCGGGTGATCAGCAACCAAAAAAAGGTCCTGATTAGGGTTGAGCGACCTTTACATTTATAGGATCGGGTCGGGTTTCACGAAACGCGACTTTTTCAAAAGTCGGGTCGAGTGAAATCGGCCGATCCTATAAAAAAGTCGGGGTCGGGGTCGGCCGAAACTCGAAACCCAATGCAGTGCATTGGGTTTCCAATGGTTCCCAGGGTCTGAAGGAGCGGAAACTCTCCTTCAGGCCCTGGGATCCATATTTAAGTGTAAAAGAAAGAATTAAAATAAAAAATATCGCCATACTTACCATCTGATGCGCCCTGGTACTAAGCGGGAACCTTCCTTCCTTAGAATCAGCCTTCCAGGACCTTGCGGTGACGTCGCGGCTTGTGATTGGTCGCGCGGCCGCCCATGTGACCGCTCGCGTGACCAATCACAAGCCGCGACGTCACCATGACGTCACCGAAGGTCCTGGAAGGGCTGATTCTTAGGAAGGAAGGCTGCCGGAAAGAAGCCGAGGGTGAGTATATTCCTATTAGGTATATACTCACCCTCGGACGCGCCCAGGAAGGTACCTTTACCCTTCCTGGGCACCCATGTGGATCCCTCTGTTATAAGTGAGTGTATATTTGTGTATATACCTGCCTCTGTTCCTTATCTAATCTCACAACCTCTCCCTTCCCCCTATCTGACCACCATCTACTCACCTTCTCATCCTTGTCCTCCTCACCCGCCCCCCACGTCCAGCCAGTACCACATCCTCCCAGAAACTTTGCACACCTAGACATTCACAGACTCTCAGACCTTCTTCCACCCCTGTCCTCCATATCTTCACTTCACGACACGGATAGCGCCACCGGTTTCTATAACTCCACCCTCACATCAGCCATAGACTCAGTCGCCCCTCTCATGCATGTCAAAGTGCAACAAATCAATAGGCAACCCTGGCATAACAACCTCACCAAAAAACTCCAACAAGCATCCAGGGTTGCGGAGCGGCGTTGGAAAAAAAACACGCCGGCCAGACGACTTCACCGCTTTCAAACAAGCTATACTTGCCTTCAAACTAGCCCTCACTTCTGCTAAACAGACCTACTTCACTAAACTTGCATCTTCACTATCCCACAACTCAAAACAACTGTTCAGCACATTTAACTCTTTCCTCCGCCCGCCACTGCCACCTCCAACTCCCCTCATCTCTTCTGAGGACTTTGCCACCTACTTCAAAAACAAGATCGACCAAACAAGGCAAACCCTAACTGTTCCACCACCCCAACCACTCCATATACCAGACCTCTGCCCTTCCCCAATAACTTCCCTCTCCAACATCACTGAAGGAGAACTTACTCGCCTCCTTTCCAAATCACACCTCACCACCTGTGCACTTGACCCCATCCCTTCCCACCTGCTCCCCAACCTCACTAACACGCTCATTCCAGCCCTAACCCATCTCTTCAACCTATCGCTATCTTCTGGTACTTCCCCCTCTGCCTTCAAAGATGCCACCATGACACCCATCCTCAAAAAAGCTAACCTTGACCCAACTGCTATGCCCAGCTATCGCCCCATATCACTGCTCCCGTTTGCTTCCAAACTCCTTGAGCAGCAGGTCCATGGTCAACTTTCCTCCCACCTCTCATCTCACTCTCTCCTTGACAACCTCCAATCTGGCTTCCGCCCCCACTTCACCGAAACTGCTCTGACCAAAATTACTAATGACTTACTCACAGCCAAAGCTAACAGACAGTTCTCCATCCTCCTCCTTCTCTACCTGTCCTCTGCTTTCGACAAAGTCAACCACTGCCTACTGCTACAGATTCTTTCTTCCCTCGGCATCAAAGGCATTGCCCTGTCCTGGATTGCCTCATACCTTTCCGACCGCACATTTAGCATTTCCCACCTTCACACTACCTCCTCACCCTGCCCCCTCTCTGTTGGGAGTCCCTCAAGGCTCTGTCCTAGGGCCTCTACTTTTTTCCATCTATACCCTTGGCCTAGGACAACTCATAAAGTCCCATAGCTTCCAGTACCACCTATATGCGGACGACACTCAGATCTACCTCTCTGGCTCAGATGTCGCCTCTCTTCTGTCCAGGAGTGTCTGTCAGCCATATCCTTCTTCTTCAACTCTCGCTTCCTAAAACTCAATGTAGACAAAACCGAACTCATCATCTTTCCCCATCTCGCGCATCCCCCCTACCTGATCTATCTATTATGGTAAACGGCATTACGCTCTCTCCCTCACCTTAAATCTGCTCAGGGTAACTCTCGATTCTGCCCTGTCCTTCAAACTGCACGTCCAAACTCTTGCCACCTCCTGTCGCCTCCAAGTCAAAAATATTGCCAGAATCCGTCCCTTCCTCACCCCACAATCTACTAAAACTCTTGTGCATACCGTCATCATCTCTCGCCTCGATTACTTCAACACCCTCCTCTGCGGCCTCCCCGCTAACTACCTTGCACCACTCCAGTCTGTCCTCAACTCTGCTGCTCAGTTAATCCACCTCTCTCCTCGCTACTCGCCTGCTTCACCCCTCTGCAAATCCCTCCACTGGCTCCCAATTCCCCAACGAATCCAGTTCAAACTACTAACACTGATCTACAAAGCCATCCACAACCTGTCCCCTCCCTATATCTCTGAACTAATTTCCAACTATCTTCCCTCACGTAATCTTCGATCCTCCCAAGACCTCCTACTCTCCTCCACACTTATTCGTTCCTCACACAACCGCCTCCAAGATTTCTCCCGAATATCCCCCATCCTCTGGAATTCCACGCCTCAACACGTCCGATTGTTCCCCACCCTTGGATCCTTCAGACGGAATCTGAAAACCCATCTCTTCAGGAAAGCCTACAGTACAGCCTGCAATAACCATTCTACCGCCTCACCAACCACCCGAGCTGCTGCCCCACCACCCACCTAAGCTGCCGCCTCACCAACCACCTGAGCTGCCACCTCACCAACCACCCGAGCTGCCGCTCCACCAACCACCAGAGCCGCTGAAACCCCACCAACCACCCAAGCTGCCACCCCACCAACCACCCGAGCTGCCACCTTACCAACCACCTGAGCCGCTGCCACCCCACCAACCACCTGAGCCACTGCCGCCTCACCAACCACCTGAGCTGCTGCCTCACCATCCACCCAAGCTGCCACCCCACCAACCACCCGAGCTGCCTCCCCACCAACCACCTGAGCCACTGCCACCCCACCAACTACCCGAGCTGCCGTGTCGCCACCACCAGAGCTGCCGCCTCACCAACCACCCAAGCTGCCGCCTCACCGCCACCAGAGCTGCTGCCTCACCACCACCAGTGCTGCAGCACACCGACCTTCTGTCTCTTCCCCATTATCCCGAAGAATGTAAGTCCGCAAGGACAGGGTCCTCTCCCTTCTGTACCAGTCTATCATTGTAAATTTGTTTACTGTTAACGATATCTATAACCCTATATGTAATCCCTTTTCACATGTACAGCACCATGGAATTAATGGTGCTACATAAATAAAAATAATATTTGGTGTGTGTGGAGTTTTTAATTTCACCTTGCCTTTGTCCCTGTTTGTCGGGTTGGTGTACTGCGGTGCACAGTAGCGCCTCCTCCCTGGGTGGGGGAGAACAGATGGAGGGGTAATTTAGAAGATAGGGCAAGGGTGGAGGCCCTGGCGTCTTTGCCATCTGAAGTATCCCAGGGAACAGGGCAAGCTAGGGCACCCCCTAGTGTTAGGGCCAGAAAAGGAGCCCCTGGTCTTAGGTCAAAGGACAGTAGAATCGTGACACATGCCTTGACTATAACATTTATGTTATGGGAGACGTTTTATATTTAAGGCCTTCCCTATTGGGAGGTTCCTTAGCAACTTTGGTTCGTCTATGTGTCTTCTGCTAGTTAACTGTAAGGTCCCATACTCCAGATCTGTTCCACTGTGTCTGTACCTGCCCCAGTCCACCCATAACCAACTCCTTCCTGCCTGTGCCTAGTCCCTATCTTGATCTGTCTGAATTGTACTTGTGCCGCTTACCTACCCAGTCTGAACCTGCAGCTGTGTAGCTGCATCTGTATCCCGTACTGTGGCCGTTCCATGTTCCTGCTCCAGTCCTGCTTCTGCCATACCATCTGCTAACCAGTTACTGACCGATTCTGTTTTGCTGTTCCCCGTGGAGGTCAGCTGCCACGGATGCGTTGGTCTGTCCTGGAGTAGCACCTGGTGTTCACCTGAGTCAAATCTAACCACACCATCAGGGGCTCCAGTGAGGAGTCAGGTGTTCACTTAGTTACGCCCCTCCAGGCTCTCCACGGAAGGTGGCACAGTGGTTCCACAACCATGTGCATAACAACAGGGTTCTCATTAAATTGAGCTTATTGCTGAGATTTATCCTTTTATGCACTTTCTACAGCTGTTTCCACATTTATTTTGCAGTTTCATATTTACATACATGCACAATCTGATATTCATTTATACTGAGGGAGATAATGCTTTGTGCTTTTTTATTTCTCCTCTACCCAGTTTTTTGGTAATGGGTAAGGTCTAGACTCCTGTGTTTATTTCCACATATCTTCTCTTATCAGCAGCATATTTACCTTGAATTTCCAGGATTGGTAGTTCTGGTTAGACAGATTTGGCACTGTGAAATTCATAGTTGCTGCTGAATTCGATCTGTGCTTCTTCTTCTTAGTACACTGTTGTTCTCTCTCCTCTGGGCTGTACTCGAAGTCTTTCGGTTTCTGGGCCTCTGGGCCAATAACCTGTTGGCAGCTGATTAATCTTTATACTGTCCAGCTCTTCAACAGAGAACACATATTTATTCAGGAACAAAGAAACACAGCTTACAACTGGTATTTCTTATAGCTTAGGATCTTAGCATCTCAGCTTGCAAAGTGAAAGGAAAACTTCCTGGTTTCTTTTTTTTTTTTTTACAACGCATTGGCAGTATAACATTATCGCTGGAGACAGAAACTCATGCACTATTAAAGTTGTTGATGCAATGTATACAATAATCAGCATTATTCCATCATAAAGGCTTAGTGGCCATGAATTTCAATTTCAATGTACAAATTGTGAGATTGTGCTTACCGCATGTGTTGGGGACACTCGCTTAGCAACGGGACTCAGTCACACAGGCATGTTTTTCTCACAAAAAAAGTCCTTGCGGTTTATGATGGCATCATAAACCGGGTCATGCACAGTTCATTGTAAACTTCATAGAACACAATAGGCACCAACCGGTGACATTAAGTTGCAGCTTTAACTCAGAATTTTCATATACTGTACGGCTTTAACTCACTTTTCAGACACTACACCCGCCAGCCCTCCTTGACTAGTTCCCGGGGGTGTTCGTACGCCGTATCAATGTCTCTAGTCATATACAGTAGCTCACATGACATTGATTCGCAGTCTCTAAACACTCTAGACCTTACTTCGTCCAGTTACTGTGGGAGACCACACAGTTCATTACTGACCCCCTGTCAGTGCACACAGTTCCCCATACTCTGGGTTACCTTCCAGGAGCTCATGCTCCAAGCGCTGACTCCTCTGTCAGTCTTCTCTCCTCAGGGAAGCTGCCGACCTGGGATCACCATCCTGGACAATGCCTTGCTCACTAGGACACCTGACTGTCTAGATCCTCAGACGGTCTGTAGCTCCCCCAGTGCAGTGCCGTTGCAGACTCTGCATCCACTCCTTCACATGTGCTCTTCAGGAATCCAACTCCCACAACTTCCAACAAAGGCCACTCAGTGCGCTAATCAGGACATCCGTCCCCACTTGGGACCGTCCAACACACAAGTCTCTAAGTGCGCTTAACAGGGATCCAATCCTACTCCCAGGATCCTCCAACACACAGGTCTTCAGATCCATGACCTCAGTGTGCTATTCAGGGATCCAGTTCACACTCAGGACCTCCCAACACACAAGCTGTACAGGATCACACAGGTTCCATTACAGAGACCACTCAGGTTCATAAACAGGAACCACTACAGACTCCATTGCAGAGCCCACGTGACCCACACCCTGGTCACATTATGTAGTTGTAACCACTCCCATAGATGGGTGGTGTGTGTGTGTGGCTAGTCCAACCCACCCAGCTCTCGAACTAGCCCAATAAGCCTCCCTTTACAATTATACAACACTTGTGGGACTACAGGTCCCAGAACAGCAACATCACATCAGGCTTACAGCGCAGACTCCCTCTGCAACACACACCAGCCATTAACAATTCTGCCAGTAACTGTTTCACCCTCATTTTAACCACAGATATGCCTCCATGCATATCCTGAGGAGCACACACAGCTGCAACAGGGGTCACTGCATCACAAAATATATTAATAGACAGTACAAAGATCTTTCTACTGATCTATCTAGCCCTGCAGTGATGACAAGAGGGCATCTTCTATGTTTAGAGGAAGGCAGGTTTTATCAAAATCACAGATGGATTGTGAGATTATGGAAGTCAATGTTGTTGTGACTGACTCACTTGCCAAATTCAAGGAGGGCTCAGATGCCTTTTTTGATAAATAAAATATTACAGTTTATATGTACCTGATTTCTTGATTGATGTCATATCACATGACTAAAAACTGACTATCCTTTTTTAGCTCTATGTAGAAACAGGAAGTCTATATCCTTGCATGCAAACTTGCACAAGAAATTGTCAGATCAATTTATTCCGGTTACCATGGAGAAAATGAGAAATCTGGGGCTAAAGTACCGTAATTTTTTTGTGGAGAAAAAGTAACATTTCATTTTCAAAGGCCAATGTCATAAAATTCTGTGACTCACTAGTGGTTTCAAGATGCTCATCACACCACTAGATGATTAACTTGAGAGGTTCAGTTTCCAAAATGTGGTTAACATTTGTATCTAAAGCAAGATTTTAGTAAAAAAAAATTATATAAATACATTTTCTTTTTTTTTCTTTTTTTTTTTGCATTAATTCAGGTGAAACACCTGAAGGGTTAACAAACTTTCTAAATGACTTTTTTTTGCATAATTTGAGTGGTGTAGTTTTTAAAATGGGCACTTATTTGCAGGTTGTGTGTCTTATAGGCCCCTTAAAAATCACTTTAAAAAAGTAAAGGTCCCACAAAATATAAGTTTGGTAAATTTCCTTAAAAAAAAAGTTTTCAGAAATAATGCTGATGCAAAGAAGACGTGGTGAATGTTGTTTATTAATTATTTTATGTAATATAACTCTCACTTTTAAAGGCATCAAAATTCAAAAAGTGCAAAATTTTCTATGTTCTTGTAAAATTTGATATTTTCTGAAATAAATGCAAATTATATTCCCTAAATTTACCACTAACAAAGTATAACGTGTCCTGAAAAAACAATCACAGAATCGCTGAGATATATAGAAACATGCCAGAGTTATTACCATATAAAATAACACGCCAGATTTGAAAAATTTGGCCTGGTCAGGAAGGCAAAGGAAATGTTAGACCTAGTGATGAGCGAACATGCTCAGATAAGCTGTTATCTGAGCATGATCGTGTGCTAACCAAGTGTCTTCTTGTTGCTTGAAAAATATGTTCGAGTTCCCACGCCTGCATGTCTTGTGGCTGTTCGACCTGTTTATTAGACAATCCCTGCATGTGATTCGGCTGTCAAACAGCCACGAGACATGCAGGTGCGGGGACTCGAACATATTTGAGTATGCTCGGATAACACTTTGGTTCATATATAGGTGTACATATTGATTCTAATTGCTTTTCAATAACAATTGGTAATTGCACACATTTTTTTATATTATCTAGACCCCAATTCATTAGTCTGGTGTTTTATTGACTGGTCTTAATGAATGGAGCCCTGGAGCAATATGAACCTCTTCATCAATTTGACAACTCTTACAGCTACGGCGTGATTTTAGCCAGAAATGTTATTCTAGGCAGGGACTGGATTTTATTTCTTGAATCATTTATATCATTATTGGGCAGGCTTGACAACACATTGTCAGAGCTCTGCCCACTTTGCAAAAACTGGTTTGAGCTGTGAATAAAATAAAAAATCCCAAATGTCACAAAAGCGTTGCACATTTAAAAATTGTGCAACATTTACAGCAATTTTATACTAGAATTCTGGTGTAAACTGCTTGGCGAATCAGGGTCTAATACCATAAATTGCTTTCCTTCTTTAAGCTGTGTGACTTCACTTAATTATAACTTGTATTTTTCCTTGTATACATCAATAAAATAAGATTTACTTCTCTGTGTGTATTCTTTGATGTCTAACAAGGTTTGATTTCACTGCAAAAGATTTCCCACAATTTGAACATGAAAATGGCTTCTCCCCAGTGTGAGTTCTCTTATGTCTAACTAACTCTGATCTGTTGTAAAAACATTTTCCACATTCTGAGCATAAAATTGGCTTCTCTCCTGTGTGGCTTCTCTGATGTCTAAGTAGATTTGATTTCTCAATAAACTGTTTTCCACACTCTGGACATGAAAACGGTTTTTCCCCTGTGTGAGTTCTCTGATGTATAGCAAGATACGATTTCTGGCTAAAACATTTTCCACACTCTGAACATGAAAACAACTTCTTCCCTGTGTGAGTCCTCTGATGTCTAATGAGATCTGATTTGTCATTAAAATATTTCCCACATTCAGAACATGAAAATGGCTTCACAACTGTGTGACTTCTCCGATGCGTAACAAGATTTGTTTTCTGGTTAAAACATACCCCACATTCTGAACATGAATATGGCTTCTCTCCTGTGTGAATTCTCTGATGTGTAACAAGAGTTGATTTCTCATTAAAACATTTCCCACATTCTGAACATGAAAATGGCTTTTCCTGTGTGTGAATTCTCTGATGCCTTACAAGTTTGGATTTATCGCCATAACATTTCCCACATTCTGAACAAGAATGTGGCTTCTCTCCTGTGTGAATTCTCTGATGTGTAACAAGAGTTGATTTCTCTTTAAAACATTTCCCACATTCTGAACATAAATATGGTTTCTCCTCTTTGTGAGTTCTCTGATGTTTAAGAAGAATTGATTTCTGAATAAAACATTTACCACATTCTAAACATGAAAATGGCTTTTCCCCTGTGTGAGTTCGCTGATGTGTAGCAAGAACTTGCTTCCCTGTAAAACATTTCCCACATTCTGAACATGAATATGGCCTCTCTCCAGTGTGAGTTCTCTGATGTGCAACTAAAACTGATTTTTGTGCAAAAAATTTCCCACATTTGGAACATGAATACGGCTTCTCCCCTGTGTGACTTCTCTGATGTGTAATAAGATTTGTTTTCCGACTAAAACATTTTTCACATTCTGAACACGAAAATGGCTTTACATCTATGTGAGCTATTTGATGTTCAGCAGTCCTTCTGTGACTTTCAATTAGTATATTGGTCTTTGATGAAGCAGGAGATAGATTTTTGCTATGAAAGGCTTGAGTTGTATCTGGATTAACTGCATGTTCTTCATATCTGCCAGCTGTGGGAATGCAATCTTTTGCTGGAAAATCTGAAACTATTGGATGTCCTCCAAAGCTACTGGTACAGTTACCTGCCAAAATAAAACTGATCTAGTTATTTTCCGTTATCACTGCCTTGAAATTCTATTAATATTTATACATTTTATAACATTCCCACACCAATTTTAATACAGTTCAATTATTGAATGAAGACCACAAAGTAGGGACTAATAAATTATTATGTTAGGCCATGAGATATACATTTTTCACTTCTCTGCTGAAGCAGTCTTCTTCATAGGTTCATGTTTCACTTTGTGTGTCACCAAACATTTCCAGTTACAAAGGAGTCAGTTCCATTTGGTGGTGTCCATCTCATACCCTCTCTGAAAGCTTTATGCAGTGTAATACAAACCAGGGGATTTGGGAGGAGCAGCTTGGTCATGAACAAATAAGCCAAGGACGGAAGGCAAAGGAAATATTATCTTCCATCACAAATATATGAATATGGTAGCAGTGTGGGTGGAGGTCAGTGTGGATCTGAAAAAGAGTCTGCAGAAGTGCTCCAAGTATTTATATGTGTCTCTTAGGCCACTGATTCTAAATATTTTTTTTTATATAGATGTTCCTCTTTTGGGCTTGATGCTAAATTAAGGTGCAAAGGAATTTTTATGAGATCCAGAGAAAAGCTATTTTGTCTTGGAATTAAAAAAAATGACATTAAAGGGGTGTCCACTCCTAATTTTTATTTTTACAAAAAAAGCATGTTTTAAAAGGTTGTTTCAAGTTCATTAATAGGAAAAAAATTAACGAAGTGCTTGTAAAACCAAGCAACTTTGCAATTTGCCTCTTGTTAAAAATCCTCTCTGTCCTATTGATGGAAGAATTTTTAATTCTGTAGTTTACAGCTCATTGCCTAGGTTACCGGCTACCTCTGTAGTCTCAAAAGAGCACACATTGCTTGCTGACTTGAATGCTTTAGAGAAACCTGCATTGTTCTGAAGATAATTGGATCAATGAATATTTTTGATAGTGGAAAACAGTCATCATGTCAATTTTGTCCATTGAAATTTTGTCGCTACAAACTTGTCAGTAAATTAAAGTGGAAAAAGCTATTGTTTTTCTTATGTGGTCAACAAATCAGTATATTTTGCCAGGAAAAACTACATAAAGATAACTGTAAAATACAACACAGAAATACACCAGTCAGCAAATAAATAAAAACCAGTTGTCAGTAGTGATAAGCGAGCACTAAAATGCTTGGGTGCTCGTTGCTCGGGTCAAGCAAATTGGAATGCTCGGGTGCTTGACCCGAGCAACGAGCACAATGTAAGTCTAAGGCAAACTCGAGCATTTTTCTGCCCCCCCCCCCCTTCCTCACGGTCTGCAGAGGGACTAGAAATTGTGGAAATCGATGGGAACAGTGCTCAAATGACATGGAAACAGCATGGGGAAGATCCCTGGAAGCATTTCTGACTCCCAGGTCACTGCTGTGAATAATGTTGTCTGTCTTATGCCACTTTTACAGACACACAATAAAACATACACAAATGAAACCAAAATGGATTTTCCTGGGAAATATGTTAAGGCACATTCTTTCTAGGGTAATGACTTATATATAAGGCAAAATAAATAAACAAAAATGCTCTTCCACACCTATGTTCACACGTAGCATTTTTTATGCGTTTTTTAACTTTAGCATTGCTTTCGACTAAGACAAATGACATTTCCCATTGAATGTCTTTTAACATTTTACAAGCTTATCTGGCAATGTGGTGTATGACACATAATCAGACACATCCTGTTTCATTTACGAAGGAGGGACTCTGAAAGTCAGAAAGCCTATTTTTATAACGCCATCAGGCGGCCTTTACTATTCTTAAAGGGCCAGCAGTCAGCCCTCACTATTCTTAGAGAGCCATCAGCCGGCTATGCTTTGTTGTTCCTATTATTAAACAGTGGGTCTCCTATACTGTTATTGCATATGCAGTGAGTGGCAGGGCTGCCCAAAATTGGACGCACCTCAATACCCCTTCGAAGAAACGTACAGGAGGGCTTCCTGAAAACAATGTTCCCATTATTTGGAAGTGGGTCTCCCATACTGTTTGCCTATGCAGTGAATGCATGGGCTGCCAAAAATTTGGACCTACTCCAATGCCTCTTGGAAGAGACGTAGAGGAGGGCCTCATGAAAAAAATGCTCCTATTATTAGGACCTGGGTCTCCCATAGTGTTTGCCTATGCAATGAAGCAACGGCTGCCAAAAATTTGAAGGAACTCCAATGCCCCTTGGAAGAGACGTAGAGGTCAGAGGGCCTCCTGAAAACAATGTTCCCATAATTAGGAAATGGGTCTCCCATAGTGTTTACCTATGCAGTGAATGCAAGAAAGGGCTGACAAAAATTTGGAGGCACTCAAATACCCCTTACAAGAGACATGGAGGAGGGTCTCATAAAAAAATGTTCCCATTAGAAAGGAGCGGGTCTCCTATACTTGTAATTCCCATGCACTAAGTGTATGGGCTGACAAACATTTACCCCTGGGGGTATACATGAACATACTGTGTAACAAATTTTTTTAAGGGCATCATAAACACCCTTTAAAACAGGGGTCTCAAACTGTATTCCTTGAAGGCCGCAAACCATGTGTGCCTTTGTGAAGGAAGAAATTAAGAAAGGTTCTCCATTTTGTGCTTTTCAACTCCATTTTGTTGTTTTGATATAAATTTTGTTAGTAGGCTAAAGGTTACAGCTGTTATGAGATTTTGATGAGACCTTGATTGTTGCAACCTCGGTAGAACATGAGACTGAGGGTGTATTGTTCTACAAAACTTTGACGCACAGATTGTTCCTGCATTCTTATAGGCTAAGAACCGTGAGCGTGCTCTTATGCTGATTGGTTGAAGTGTAATTTCTATGACTATGATAAAGTCATGCAGAATAAACGGGGGCCAGAGATCTGCTCGATCCCCCATACAGAGACACACGTCTCCGTCTGGTCATTTTCAGTTGCCGGCAACACCTTATATATTAATTTGGAAATCACTGGGTTAACCGTGAAGGATCACTTTAAATCCTCCCTCAACAGTTGGCGCCCAACGTGGGGCTCCAAGCAGGAACGCTTCTGCCGCCCGGAGGACAACAAGACAAAGGACCCTCGGACCGGACGCAGGCACTGGAAAATTGGGACTGATCATCCCCCACAACAACCACGGTAAGTTGGCAGTTATACTGTTCAGACTGACCGTTTGGTGTGGTTTTCCTGTGTTTGTTGCTGCAAAGAGGATCTGAGGTTTGTCCCCGGAGTGGGATGATTCTTGGGTGGAATCATATAGAGGTGTAGTTCCGTTGGAAGCCCAGTGCTTGAACCGTACCTCATAAGGGACGGACACCCCGGATTAACCAGTGATGTAATTCTCTTTACAGTCAAAATATCCTGAATTCCTGATCACTGTTAGAATCAGGCGCGGTGAGGTGATCGAAGATTGGGTAGGATACGTAACTCAGGTTTATATTGATTTAAATATATCCAGAGGTGTCCGGAGGGTTGAGTCTAAGACGCCCTCCTCCTTTCGCTGAGTACCGCGATTTTGGGTTGTCCCAGCGGGGGACAGGTAAAAACCCTAGTGGAATAGACTATACGGCCGCTCTGGTATCTATACACGACTAAGTAGGGGTATTTCGCTTTAAAGGAGAATCAGTCAGTGGAAGAAGAAGACTTTGAATTGTGTGATGAAAATTTGATATTGTTAGCCCAAAGAAGGGAAAAGAAATCTATCAGGAATGCAGGGAAAATATTCTCAATTTGGCATGTGAAATGTGTGATGAAGATTTTGTAGAAATTAATTAAGTCTAAGAACTGCTGTATTTTTTGTGTCTGTGTTTGTCTTTGGAATATCCGATGGGAGGGGTTGAGCAGCTGCGCTGTGGTTTTTTTTCCTTTCTGCACTGAGGAATGCTGTGATTTTTCTTATCGCTGTTTCTGAAAAGGGAGGGGGCGCGCGCGTCGCTGCGCTCTTGAGTCTCTCTGTGTTTTCTTAGTGTTGTACGCGCTGGTAGATCTGTGAAATATTGTAAATTGAAAGTGAAATTTAGTGTTTAGTTTTAGAAGGAAACTTGTAACCCTCAATCCCAAAGCACCAATATATACTGGGTTGTCAAAACTTAGTGCGCCTCCATCCTATGATCCGGCTGCGTGGATCTGTGATGTATGCGGAGTTACTAATTCTCAGTGTAGAGAGGTCTGTTACAATTGTGGAGCGAGGAGATCCGGGGTTGTAGCCCCCACCTTTCCCTTGCTAAACGCTGACGGCACCTATTATCAGCCACCGCCAGCACAAGCTCCTGTTATGCCTAGTATTGCTAGTGATTATGAGTATCCGCCCCCACTTATCTTAGTCACTCGGTCAGAGACGGGATATACAGAGGAGATAGATTTTCAGGAAATGTATTCTAATGTTATTCCTGGACCCCACCGTAATGATGTGCTTTTTAGGATAGGGACAGGGGATCTCACAAAACAATATGTTGGGGCCATAGTAAATGCCGCAGATAACCAGCTCTGCCATGCTGGAGGACTGGCTGCAGTGATTTCACAGAAAGGTGGACCCTGTTATGACCCCAATGGCAGAGGGTCTCAGAAATAATTACTAAGTCTGCAAACACAAAAAACCAGCTCATAGGGCAGTGGTAACTGAGCTGACCATATATCTAATCCTAGCACCACAAATAGCAGCAGCCGGGGAACGTGCCTACGTTGGTTCTAGACGTCTCGCGCCAGCCGGAGAACTAACTAACCCTAGAAGGGAAAAGAAAGACCTTTCTTGCCTCCAGAGAAAAGACCCCAAAAGTTGGATACAAGCCCCCAACAAATAATAACGGTGAGGTAAGAGGAAAAGACAAACGTAAGAATAAGCTAGGTATTTAGCAAAGAGAGGCCCACTAGCTAATAGCAGAATATAGTAAGATGACTTACATGGTCAGCAAAAACCCTATCAAAATATCCACGCTGGATATTCAAGAACCCCTGAACCATCTAACGGCCCGGGGGGAGAACACCAGCCCCCTAGAGCTTCCAGCAAAGTCAGGAATCACAATTAGTACAAGCTGGACCAAAAATAAGAGCAAAGCAAATAACCAAAAAACAAAGAAGCAGGACTTAGCTTAATTATGCACGAACCAGGACCATCAGACAGGAGCAAACAGAAAGGATCTGATTACAACGATGCCAGGCACTGGACTAAGGATCCAGGAAGTTTATATAGCAACACCCCTGGACTAACGACCCAGGTGGGTGCCAAACTGAGGAAAGACAATCCCAGAGTCATATCACTAGTAACCACAAGAGGGAGCCAAAAAGTCTAATTCACAACAGTACCCCCCCCCTTAAGGAGGGGTCACCGAACCCTCACCAAGACCACCAGGGCGATCAGGATGAGCAGCGTGAAAGGCACGAACTAAATCGGCCGCATGCACATCAGAAGCAACCACCCAGGAATTATCCTCCTGACCATAGCCCTTCCACTTGACCAGATACTGAAGCCTCCGTCTGGAGAGACGAGAATCCAAGATCTTCTCCACCACGTACTCCAACTCGCCCTCAACCAACACCGGAGCAGGAGGCTCAACAGAAGGAACCACAGGTACAACGTACCGCCGCAACAAAGACCTATGGAACACGTTGTGAATGGCAAACGACACCGGAAGATCCAAGCGAAAGGACACAGGATTAAGGATTTCCAATATCTTGTAAGGACCAATGAAGCGAGGGTTAAATTTAGGAGAGGAGACCTTCATAGGAACAAATCGAGAAGACAGCCATACCAAATCCCCAACACGAAGTCGGGGACCCACACCGCGGCGGCGGTTGGCAAAACGCTGAGCCTTCTCCTGTGACAACTTTAAGTTGTCCACCACATGATTCCAGATCTGCTGCAACCTATCCACCACAGAATCTACCCCAGGACAGTCAGAAGGCTCCACATGTCCCGAGGAAAAACGAGGATGGAAACCAGAGTTGCAGAAAAATGGCGAAACCAAAGTAGCGGAACTAGCCCGATTATTAAGGGCAAACTCAGCCAACGGCAAGAAGGTCACCCAATCATCCTGATCTGCCGAAACAAAACACCTCAAATAAGCCTCCAGAGTCTGATTAGTTCGCTCCGTTTGTCCATTAGTCTGAGGATGAAAGGCAGACGAAAACGACAAATCAATGCCCATCCTAGCACAAAAGGATCGCCAGAACCTGGAAACAAACTGGGATCCTCTGTCAGACACAATATTCTCAGGAATGCCGTGTAAACGAACCACATTCTGAAAGAACACAGGAACCAGATCGGAAGAGGAAGGCAGCTTAGGCAAAGGCACCAAATGGACCATTTTAGAAAAGCGATCACATACCACCCAGATGACAGACATGCCCTGAGACACCGGGAGATCTGAAATGAAATCCATGGAAATGTGTGTCCAAGGCCTCTTCGGAACAGGCAAGGGCAAGAGCAACCCGCTGGCACGAGAACAGCAAGGCTTAGCTCGAGCACAAGTCCCACAGGACTGCACAAATGACCGCACATCCCGTGACAAGGAAGGCCACCAAAAGGACCTAGCCACCAGATCTCTGGTGCCAAAAATTCCCGGATGCCCTGCCAACACTGAGGAATGAACCTCGGAAATGACTCTGCTGGTCCACTTATCAGGAACAAACAGTCTGTCAGGTGGACAAGAGTCAGGTTTACCAGCCTGAAATCTCTGCAACACACGTCGCAAATCAGGAGAAATGGCCGACAAGATAACTCCCTCTTTAAGAATACCAACTGGTTCTGCGACTCCAGGAGAGTCAGGCACAAAGCTCCTTGAAAGAGCATCAGCCTTCACATTCTTTGAACCTGGTAAATACGAGACCACAAAGTCAAAACGGGAGAAAAACAATGACCAGCGGGCCTGTCTAGGATTCAGGCGTTTAGCAGACTCGAGATACATAAAATTTTTGTGATCAGTCAAGACCACCACACGATGCTTAGCACCCTCGAGCCAATGACGCCACTCCTCAAATGCCCACTTCATGGCCAGCAACTCCCGATTGCCAACATCATAATTCCGCTCAGCAGGCGAAAACTTCCTAGAGAAGAAAGCACATGGTCTCATTACCGAGCAACCAGGGCCTCTCTGCGACAAAACGGCCCCTGCCCCAATCTCAGAAGCATCCACTTCGACCTGAAAAGGAAGTGAGACATCAGGCTGGCACAAAACAGGCACCGAAGTAAACCGGCGCTTCAGCTCTTGGAACGCCTCCACGGCTGCAGGAGCCCAGTTAGCAACATCAGAACCTTTCTTGGTCATATCCGTCAAAGGTTTAACAATGCTAGAAAAATTAGCGATAAAACGACGGTAGAAGTTAGCAAAACCCAAGAACTTCTGAAGACTCTTAACTGACGTGGGTTGAGTCCAATCATGAATAGCTCGGACCTTGACTGGGTCCATCTCCACAGCAGAAGGGGAAAAAATAAACCCCAAAAATGGAACCTTCTGTACTCCAAAGAGACACTTTGAGCCCTTAACAAACAAAGCATTCTCACGCAAAACCTGAAACACCATCCTGACCTGCTCCACATGTGAGTCCCAATCTTCAGAGAAAACCAGAATATCATCCAGATAAACAATCATAAATTTATCCAGATACTTCCGGAAAATATCATGCATAAAGGACTGAAACACTGAGGGAGCATTAGAGAGCCCAAAAGGCATCACCAAGTACTCAAAATGACCTTCGGGCGTATTAAATGCTGTCTTCCATTCATCTCCTTGCTTAATGCGCACAAGGTTGTACGCACCACGAAGATCTATCTTGGTGAACCACTTGGCACCGTTAATCCGGGCAAACAAGTCCGACAACAGAGGCAAAGGATACTGAAATTTAACAGTGATTTTATTCAGAAGCCGATAGTCAATACAAGGTCTCAAAGATCCGTCCTTCTTGGCCACAAAAAAGAATCCCGCACCAAGAGGGGAAGAGGATGGATGGATATGCCCCTTCTCCAGAGACTCCTTGATATACGAACGCATTGCGGCATGCTCAGGTACAGACAGATTAAATAGTCTTCCCTTAGGAAATTTACTACCTGGAATCAAATCTATGGCGCAGTCACAGTCCCTATGAGGAGGCAGAGCACTGGACCTGGACTCGCTGAATACATCCTGATAATCAGACAAATACTCAGGAACTTCCGAAGGAGTAGAGGAAGCAATAGACACCGGCGGGGAATCAGCATGAATTCCCTGACAGCCCCAACTTGACACAGACATTGCCTTCCAATCCAAGACTGGATTGTGGGTCTGTAACCATGGCAGACCCAAAACGACCAAATCATGCATTTTATGCAGAACAAGAAAACGAATCACCTCCCGATGTTCAGGAGTCATGCACATGGTTACCTGCGTCCAAAACTGCGGTTTATTTTAAGCCAATGGCGTAGCATCAATACCTCTAAGAGGAATAGGATTTACCAACGGTTCAAGAACAAAACCACAGCGCTTGGCAAATGACAGATCCATAAGACTCAGGGCAGCACCTGAATCCACAAACGCCATAACAGGGTAAGAAGACAATGAGCAAATTAAAGTCACAGACAAAATAAATTTAGGTTGCAAATTACCAATGGCGACAGGACTAACAACCCTTGTTAGGCGTTTAGAGCATGCTGATATAACATGTGTAGAATCACCACAGTAAAAACACAACCCATTCTGACGTCTATGATTTTTCCGCTCATTTCTAGTCTGAATTCTATCACATTGCATTAAATCAGGTGTTTGTTCAGACAACGCCACCAGAGGATTAGCGGTTTTGCGCTCCCGCAAACGCCGGTCAATTTGAATAGCCAGCGCCATGGAATCATTCAGACTTGTAGGAATGGGGAAACCCACCATCACATTCTTAATGGCTTCAGAAAGGCCATTTCTGAAATTTTCGGCCAGAGCACACTCATTCCACTGAGTAAGCACGGACCATTTCTGAAATTTTTGGCAATACACTTCAGCTTCATCCTGGCCCTGAGAAATAGCCAGCAAGGCTTTTTCTGCCTGAACTTCAAGATTGGGTTCCTCGTAAAGCAATCCGAGCGCCAGAAAAAAACGCATCAATATTTGCCAATGCCGGATCTCCTGGCGCTAGCGAGAAAGCCCAATCCTGAGGGTCGCCCCGTAAGAAAGAGATAACAATTTTAACTTGCTGAGCTGAATCTCCAGATGAACGGGGTCTCAGAGATAGAAACAATTTACAATTATTCCTGAAATTCCTAAACTTAAATCGGTCTCCAGAAAACAGTTCAGGAATAGGTATTTTAGGTTCAGACATTGGACTACTGGTAACAAAATCTTGTATGCCCTGCACACGAGCAGCAAGCTGGTCTACACTTGTAATCAAGGTCTGGACATTCATGTCTGCAGCAAGCACAAGCCACTCAGAGGTAAAGGGGAGGAAGAGAGGAAAAAAAAAAAAAAAAAACTCAGAATTTCCTTTCTTAATATCCCACTTCTGCAATGCATTAAACATTCAATGTAGGCCTGGCATACTGTTATGACCCCAATGGCAGAGGGTCTCAGAAATAATTACTAAGTCTGCAAACACAAAAAACCAGCTCATAGGGCAGTGGTAACTGGGCTGACCGTATATCTAATCCTAGCACCACAAATAGCAGCAGCCGGGGAACGTGCCTACGTTGGTTCTAGACGTCTCGCGCCAGCCGGAGAACAAACTAACCCTAGAAGGGAAAAGAAAGACCTTTCTTGCCTCCAGAGAAAAGACCCCAAAAGTTGGATACAAGCCCCCAACAAATAATAACGGTGAGGTAAGAGGAAAAGACAAACGTAAGAATGAGCTAGGTATTTAGCAAAGAGAGGCCCACTAGCTAATAGCAGAATATAGTAAGATGACTTATATGGTCAGCAAAAACCCTATCAAAATATCCACGCTGGATATTCAAGAACCCCCGAACCGTCTAACGGCCCGGGGGGAGAACACCAGCCCCCTAGAGCTTCCAGCAAAGTCAGGAATTACAATTAGTACAAGCTGGACCAAAAATAAGAGCAAAGCAAATAACCAAAAAACAAAGAAGCAGGACTTAGCTTAATTATGCACGAACCAGGACCATCAGACAGGAGCAAACAGAAAGGATCTGATTACAACGATGCCAGGCACTGGACTAAGGATCCAGGAAGTTTATATAGCAACACCCCTGGACTAACGACCCAGGTGGGTGCCAAACTGAGGAAAGACAATCCCAGAGTCATATCACTAGTAACCACAAGAGGGAGCCAAAAAGTCTAATTCACAACAGGACCCATGATACAGGAAGAATCTAATTCATATATACAAACTTATGGCCAGGTAGAAACAGGACAGGTCGCAGCAACCAGAGCAGGACAGCTGCTGTGTCAATATGTAATACATGCAGTGGGGCCACGGTATAATCCTACCAACATTCCCAGGTCCAAACAGTTACTTACTGAGGCTGTCCAGAACGCAATTCTGTAATGCTTTAAAAGTTTGGGCACAAGATAGATTAGCGGACCAAGCTACCTCCCTCACAGATGTCACACAGGACAAGGGGGAGACTGCCGAGAAGTTTTATGGGCGTCTTATGGTAGTGTTTAAAGATTTGGGATTCTCATTGTATAATAAAGCCCATTCACACCTTTTTGTAGTAGCTTTAATGTCCGGCCTTAAATCTGAATTGAAGGAGGCAATAATGTCGGTCAGACCAGATATTGAGATTTCCACTCCGGATGATGCATTAAAAGTAATTAAAAGTTTTCAAAAGAATTTAGCACGTTCTGCATCAACAGGAAGCTCAAGGGTTAAAACCAGCCACAGCAGTCTCTGCTCCAATTCCAGCCCCCACCCCAGGTACAAGAATGCAGCTGGCTCCTTATCAGTGGCCTGCCCAGCAGCAAATTCCAACTCCAGCCCTCCCACCTTATACAAATTCAGTCCCCTACTCAAATATTTCTTTTAACCCTATGTCTGGAGGTATTGCTCCCCAGCCCCGCCGCACCAGTTCTCACTTGCAGTGTTGGCGCTATGGCCGGCCCGGTCACTTTCAAAGAAATTGTCACACCCCTGCTGACAGATGCTACCCTCAAGTTCCCCTTTCCAGTTACAACCTAGCCACATGTCCATGGCTGGACAGCTGCGACTTCAGTGTGCTATTCTCATGCCTACTAATGTGACTTTGAAAAGGTGCACTGTCCTGAACCCCGCTACTCTTCCCCTAGTTCCTATGGATCCAAAGGGGGGAGGAGTAGGTGACATGAAAAAGGACACTTTTTCTTTCTAGAATGTATCCAGAGGAACAAGATTAGGTTTCCAAATCACATGATTGTCTAGAATTGATGTCTCAGGAAACGGCTGGTCTCTAGTGTGCCTATTCTAATGCTGATTTTGAGCTTTTTGTAGATGGATCCCGTCACCAAGATGACCAAGGACGCTTCTGTACCAGATATGCTGTGGTCTCAGAACATGAGGTAATCAAGGCAGAGTCAATGCCAGTTCATATGTCTGCACAAGAAGCAGAGCTCACAGAAACGTGCAAACTAGCAGAAGGTAAGACTGTAAATATCTACACTGATTCCAGGTATGCCTTTGGCATTACACACGATTATGGGCCTATCTGGAGAGCCAGGGCTTTCCTGACAGCAAATGGCCACCCCTTTAAACGTGCTGAGGCAGTCCAGCAACTTATGAATGCACTACAGCTTCCCACCCAAGCAGGCATTATAAAGGTAAAGGCACATACCAAAGGCACTGATGGACGGACAAAAGGGTAACGCACTGGCAGACCAGGCTGCCAAGAAAGCAGCAAGCACTCCTGTAGCCTCTCAAGTACATCACCTAGACACCCCACCATCTCCACTTGTGTTGAAAGACATCTTAGCCCGGTTACAAGAACAGGCAAGTAAGGAGGAGAAAAATAGGTGGCAAAAGATAGGGGCTTGCTCTGATACCGTCACTGGACTATGGGGGAGGGGTGAAAAGGTCTGCCTCCCACAGGTACTGTACCCAATGATGGCACAGGTTCTGCACGGGAATGTGCACCACTCGAAGACGGCCATGTGTGACACCCTACAGAGACAATGGATTGCCCCCGGGTTTTCCACCTGCGCAGAAAGCCAGGTACAGAGCTGCATGATATGTGCAACACATAATCAGAGTAGGACAGTGAAAACCCCAATCCAAACACACTCCCCGGCCCTTTAACCAATTCCAGAGACTGCAGATTGATTATATTCAGTTACCCAGGGTAGGGACGTATGAGTATGTGTTGGTCTGCATTGATTTATTTTCAGGTTGGCCAGAAGCCTACCCAGTTGCCAAAGCTACGGCTAGGACAACGGCGAAGAAACTGATGGCTGAGATCATATGCAGACCCAGACAAGGTTCCTGGACACCATCCCTTTGTGCCAGGAGACCTGGTGTATGTGAAAAAGTTTGTGCGCAGAGATTGTCTCCAGCCGAGATTTGAAGGACCTCACACGGTGATCCTGGTTACCCCCACTGCAGTAAAACTCGAAGGAAAGAGTACCTGGATCCATGCCTCACACTGTAAAAGAGACTGTTGTTTTTGATCCTGGAACTGAGGGCCATCCTCGCCCCTACCTCTTTGGTCCCTATTGTAAAAATAAGAATTCTGGTCCCACTATTCTCTGGGTAAACCTGACAGCCCCGGCGAATATCTGGCGATTTGATTTCTGTAATGTAGTCAAGTGCCCCGAGACTGAACGGGTGATAGAGGAGATCATCCAGTTTTATATGTGTGTTACCAGAAATGACAACAATAACTGTTATTATTGGTCAGATGCTGCTTGGAATACGGGAGATGATTGGGGATATAAATCTAGTGAAGCCATGTTCCCAAGGATGGGACGGGTAGGAGTCTTCGTGAGAGAATGCATCTAACAGCCCTTCTGCAACCACTTAGGGGCTGTAAATGGGGTAAAAGTTGTCACCCCCTCCTCCTAAATCTCGAAAGCCCCCAATCTGCTGACCTGCAGACATTTGTACTGGGAAGGCATTATAATTATGTATTTAGTAGTGGATACTATGGGAATTTAGGCCATATACAGCTCCAGGATATTAGTTTCAGACCAACCAAGGCCCCTGTTACCAGAACAGCTAAGACAGGCCCAGGTGAGCGTTTGCAAAATGTAGTCAATGAAGTAATCCCCATTCCAGGTCTCAGTTGGCAAGAAGTTTTCTCCATAGAAACACAAACAACCCCAAGGAAAAAAATATGGTTAGAATGGGTGAGATACAATGTAAGAGTCCAGAATATCTCTGTAGGATGTATTGCTTGTGCTGCTGCGAATACACACCTATACACACATGCATTGCTTTTCCCTGATGACAACACCACTGCCTGTGTCATGAATCGTTTGAAAGGTCTGAAGTCCACTGATTGTCCAGATTATGTCCTACTAATTCATGAGAAACCCAAACTAAAGGTTCCAGGAGAAGTAACCGTATTAGCTGACAATTATACCTGCTATAATTCCCACGACACCACAGGTACACCAGTAGGGATCTTCGAGACAGGTTTCTGCAAAGGGAACAGTTCTCTAGATACTGATTTGCTAATCAAACATACAGAATATATGTACGACATTTATTGGTTATGTGGAGATGGTAAGCTCCGTCCTAGGTTGCCTAATGCCTGGATAGGTCAATGCACCCTTGTTAAACTAGCTATGCAGTTCAAGATTCTACCCTGGGATCCAAAGACACCTGATGAACCTACCAGAAAGAGGAGAAGCCTTGATCAGCTCCACATGAGTTATGAAGAAGATCCACTAGTATATATTGATGCCATTGGAGTGCCAAGGGGGGTGCCCGACCAGTTTAAAGCCCAGAACCAGATTTATGCTGGCTTTGCTTCTATAATCCCACAGGTGCAGATTAATAAAAATGTTGAATGGATCAAATATATATATATTACAGTGAACAAAGATTTCTCAATTATAGCTGTGATGCCTTCCAGGGTATAGTTGAGGATTTGGGCCCTAACACTTGTATGACCCGTGCTGCAACCCGACCTAAGAGAATTACACTGAATCCTGTCCAGACAAGATCACATGCAGTGACATGAGAAGCTGACACAGGATTGTGGTTGGTGGATACCGGAGACATTAACTTTTGGGAGTAGGCTGACAGTAATCCTTTTGGGAAGGAGCTGTAGACCAGCATGTCATGTCGCCCCCACCACCAGAGAACCAACCACATCAGGTAGGGTAAGACAGATACAGGAGTATTATCCCTGGAGGCCCTCTGACTAGCTAACTATGCAAAAACAATTGGCTGACCCTGAGAACCAACCTTTCTCATTTTACAAACAAATAATGATAATATGATGGACGTATAAGTACACCTGGGCAGGCCTAGGTAGTTAGTGAAAGCAATCCCGACTGGCACCTTCCTCAATCAAGAAGTAGACCCACCAGAGTACGATGGTACTGATCCAGGGGAGATCCCTAAGTATGTCCCTCTCAAGAGAGTAGACAGAACCCCCCATTCTCAGATGATGCTAAGAGATTTAGTTTAGGGACAGTGGGAGAACTCCATGTGAGGTTAGTGAAGGGTTCAGCTGCCTGGAGGCCTCTCGCTAGGGGAGAGTTTCTGAGGTGTCTGGATGAAGAAATCCACCTCCCCTTTCCCATCACATGGACAGTCTCGAAGGATATTTCTTTAGGGAAAAAAACTTAGTATTTAGGGGGGATTGTCAAGGTGAAAATATATATATATCTTTATACCTTTTTGTACTGCTATACTCATACTGTGAAACAATAAGTTTTTCCTATGCTTGCAGATATAACTGTATTTAAAATGGCTGCCAGTATTCACCTTTATCTTTGTCATGTATGTAATACTAAAACTTGTTTTTTGGTGTATTTCTGTGTGTATTAGGAAATTCTGTACTAGGATAACTAATGATGAAACCAAAAGCGTTGTCACCCCTGCTCTTCTCTACACCGATTTCACAAAGTTACCTGATGAAGATGTTGAAGCCAAGCGCATGGCTATCTTCAAAAATCCCCACTACTGTTATCAATAATTGTTATTCGTAAATTCTAGTATACAGGGGGGACGGGTACGCCGCAACAGCCATGGCTGGTAACATGGCACCAGCCATGTGAAGACCAGTACCGCTCGAGCTTAGAGCTTGGGATAGTATCTCTGATGCTGGACATTAATTAACAAAATTTATCTAGGGGGGAATGTGAAGGAAGAAATTAAGAAAGGTTCTCCATTTTGTGCTTTTCGACTCCATTTTGTTGTTTTGATATAAATTTTGTTAGTAGGCTAAAGGTTACAGCTGTTATGAGATTTTGATGAGACCTTGATTGTTGCAACCTCGGTAGAACATGAGACTGAGGGTGTATTGTTCTACAAAACTTTGATGCACAGATTGTTCCTGCATTCTTATAGGCTAAGAACCGTGAGCGTGCTCTTATGCTGATTGGTTGAAGTGTAATTTCTATGACTATGATAAAGTCATGCAGAATAAACGGGGGCCAGAGATCTGCTCGATCCCCCATACAGAGACACACGTCTCCGTCTGGTCATTTTCAGTTGCCGGCAACACCTTATATATTAATTTGGAAATCACTGGGTTAACCGTGAAGGATCACTTTAAATCCTCCCTCAACACCTTCAAGATTTCATTAGCATTGCACAAGGTGCTGGAATCATTTTCTGTGCAGGTGATTAAATTATCACCTGTGCAATACAAGGAAATCCGGAAAATATGACCTGTTTGCGGTCCTTAAGGAATGCAGTTTGAGAGCTCTGCTTTTAAAAAATTATGTGGCTGTTGCATTACAGACCACAGTCACCCTGGTGATATGGTGGTGGGGGATGATGATGAGATGGACAACAGCAAATAGCCAAAATCAGGAAGCGTATACCCATGTGTGGGTGTGAAGAGGTGCATGGGAATAGACCTCCCATAAAAAGATACTGTATTTGAGTCAGTCTGTCAGCATTTTCAGTTGACAGGCGAATGCGCTTATCAGTTATAATACCACTAGCGGCACTAAAAACCTGCTCTGACAAAAAGCTAGCGGCAGGGCAGGCCAGGACCTCCAAGGCATAGAGAGCCAGTTCATGCCACATTTCCAGCTTGAATACCCAATAATTATAAGGCACAGAGGAATCACGGAGGATGTTGGTACAATCAGCAAGGTACTCCCTCAGCATCTTCCCAAACTTTGCACTCCTTGTGAGAGTACCCCACGCCTCAAGGCCTGTGCAATGGGAAGGTCTGAGAAAACTCTCCCAGAACTTTGCCAGTGTTCCCCTGCCTCTGTTGGATTGGAGTTGTGTCTCTCTCGCCTGTACTCCTTAGTTGTCCAACGAACTGTGACCTCTGCCGCCAGCGTTTTTAGATGGGAATTTTTTTAATAATTCTGCAACAAGGGCCTTCTGGTACTGCCCCATCTTAGTAGACCTGTCCGCCTCACGAATTAGAGACAGAAAGTTCTCCTTGTAGTGTGGGTCTAGAAGTGTCACCAACCAGTAATGACTGTCACCTAAAATTTTGAGAACGCGAGGGTCACGGGAAAGGCAGCATAACATAAACTCAGCCATGCGTGCCAGACTGCTAACAGGCAAGATTTTTGTGTCCTCACCAAGAGGACGACTGACTATGTTCTCCTCGTCCTCCTTGTCCTCAGGCCATCCAGGCTCAACAGACGGCATGACAGATGTGCAGGTAGTACGGTCTATAGCGCATGAAACTAGCTCCTGTTCTTCCTCCTCATTATCACCTAATCCACATTGGGATGAGATAAGACTGGGCTGTGTGTAATCACCCTGTATGGTTCCTTGCTTCACCTCTTTGTGCTCTGCCTGCAATGCATTCTCTTTGATTGTGAGCAGAGTTTTCAGAACACAGAGAAGCGGGATGGTGATGCTAATTATCGCGTCATCACCGCTCACCATCTTGGTGGAGTCCTCAAAGTTTTGGAGGATGGTACATATGTCTGACATCCATGTCCACTCCTGAGGTCTTATGTGTGGAGTCTGAACTGAATACCGACAGTCTTGTTGATGCTGGTAGTCAACAACTTCCCTCTTTGCTCACAAATCCTTCCCAACATCTGCAGTGTAGAGTTCCAACCTGTGGGGACATCACACACCAGTTGGTGAGCCGGAAGCTGCAAACGCTCTGGCGGCTCCAGGTAGGTTTTGAGAAACCGCTGAACCATGAGGTTAAGCACATGGGCCATGCGTGGTACGTGTGTGAGCTCGCCATGCCTCAGAACTGCAACCAGGTTGCGGCCTTTGTCACACCCGACCATGCCTGGTTGTAGGTTCAGCGGTGTCAGCCACAGATATGCCTGATCTTTCAGAGCTGTCCACCACTCTTCCGCATTGTGCGGTTTGTCACCTAAGAATATTAGCTTCAGCACAGCCTGTTGCCGCTTGGCTGAGGAAGTGCTGCAGTGCTTCCAGCTTGTAACTGATGTGGTCATTTTTGAGATGGAGGCTGAAAAAGAGGAGGAGGAGGTGCAGGAGCTGTAGACTGTGGGGGCAACCCTGAGTGACCTAGGGCCCGCAATCCTCGGCGTCAGGAGGTCGTGTTCCAGCCCAAGGTCCGACTGGATCCCGGCTTCCACCATGTTAACCGAAATGTACCATCCCTGCCAACAACCATGTCCATGGTTAGGTGGACTTTCCCAGTAACTGCATTGTTGAGGGCATGGCTAATGTTGTGGGACACGTGCTTGTGTAATGTGGGGATGGCACAATGGGAGAAATAGTGGCAGCTGGGGACCGAGTACCAAGGGATGGCCGCTGCCATCAAGTTGCAGAAATCTTCCGTCTCCATGAGCCTAAAAGGCAATATTTTGAGCGCAAGCAGTTGCGAATGTGGGAATTTAGTAGTGTGGCCTGTGGGGGATTTGGCTGCATATTTGCGCTTGTGTTCCAAGGACTGGGGTAAGCAAAACTAAATGCTGCGCTGGGACAAGGATGTGGACGTGCTTGCTGATGGTGCTAGTTGAGTGTGTGCAACGACAGGTGCAAGGCAGGAGACATCTTCGCATGCACCATGGACAGGGGACTGGCTTGCATGCATAACAGTGGAAGAAGCAGTGGTGTCACCTGCAGACACTTCCTGAACCCTGGAGTGCGACTCACAAAGTAGGGCGCTTTGCTGGCATGTGCCTGATCATGCTGGTAGTTTTGCACCCCTGCTGATGCTGGCCTGGCAGGTGATGCAAATGGCCTTCTTGGGGTTGTTGGCAGAGTGTTTAAAAAACAACCAGACTCGGGAAGACCTAACAGTTGTACTGGCAACTTCTGTTGTGTTGGTGTCATGGGGAACGGTTGCCCGCCTTCTGTCTGCGGACACCACACTGCTTCTTCCTACCTGTTGGGGAGCTACGCCTCCCTTCCTTGTGTGCTGCTGTCCTTGCTGTGCATATCCTCCTGCCAGGTTGGGTCCATTACTATATCATCCACCACCTCGTCTTCCACTTCTGCGCCCTGGTCCTCCTCCTGACTTTCAGGCAATTGTAAAGTAAAATATGGAACAGCATCCAGTCCAGGTGAAAGATTTTAAAAAACTTTATTCCGCCATCATACTTTTCTCTGGCAATTGTGTCTCATCATCATCCACCTTGTGACACTTTCCCACCGTAACCTTCGTGTGACCATGGCTGCTCAAATATTTGGGCATCGCTACATGCGATCTTCTCTTTTCCTGCTTCAAGTGGACCGGGCAAGAGGCCCGAATCTATAAATGGAAAAGTGAACAGCTCTTTGAAGTGTCCAAGTTTGGGATCAGTTGTCTCCCGGCACTCGGCATGGTGGAAGGAAGAAGGATCAGGGTGAGGAACATGCGGTCCAGACTCACGGCTACTGAGATTTGACCGTGTGAAAGACAGGGTGGTGGTGGTGGTGGTGGTGGCAAAGTGACTGCAAGCATTATCCGCTATCTAACCAACAACCTTTTGACACTGCTCTGGGTTCAATAGTGGTGTGCTTCGGTCCCCTAGTAATTGGGACAGGAAGGTCGGGCAAGAAGATGTGGGTGTTTATTGTGGCACAAATTCAGCTCACCCATGGCCTAAGCTTCTGCATGCACCATCAGCATCAAGTGCAGTTCACCGTCCCTTGACACGCACCTTGCCCATTTTAAACGGAGGACAATATTTTCCACGTTCACTACAAATGGCTGAATTTATAACAAACTTATAAGTGATCAGTATGATGGAAAATCACAGTTTTAAAATAGCTGGCCTGTTTTTAACAGCAAACTGGTGTCAATAACTTCGCTAACACACTGCAACAAAATTTAAATGGAGGCCAGAAATGGCAGAATTTTGAGCACACTTATAAGTGATCCGTGTGACAGACAAACCACAGTTTTAAATAGATGGATTTTTAGCGCTGTAATATGGAAAGGATCTGGCTGTATTCTGCAGTACCAACAAGCAAATGGAGCAGAAAAACGATGTTCTCTGGATTGCTTTTTAAGCAAATAATCAGGATTAAGATCCCCCAAAAATTATTCCTGGCCCCTGATACCTGGGTCTATGTCTAGAAATATCTGTAAAAGCAGCAGCAGCAGTAGACAGAACTGGAATTGACCCTCTTGCTATATGCACTGCAGTCTGCCACATACACTGCCTGCCTGCCTACCACTGATATCTATGCAGCTGGATTAGTCCTCAGAAGGACTGTTAGTTGAGATGGATATGTGTATAATATATTGTGGTATACCTACACTAACTAAGAAACAAGCAAATCTCTCTCTAGCTCAAAAGCACCTCTCCCTACACTGCCTGATTGCGGAGTAGACTGTGACGAGCATGGCGGTGCAGGTCTGATATAGACCTGATGATGCGGTGTGGCCAGCCAATTACTGTAATGAAACAACCAACATGGCTGCACCATTACAGTGTGTGGCAGACAATCCCTGCATGTTCACTGGCTCTCTAAAGAGCACCAAACATGTGTAAGGAGAAGAACCTGACCAGGCGTACCTTTTCCGTTATGGATACGGAACTGTCAGGGCTGTCACCCAAGTTGCACGGGGAAAAGCTTAAAACCCAGGACTGACTTTTGCACTCAGTGTTAGGGGGCGCGGCTATACAAAAGGAGCTGCAGTGTGAGGGAAGAAGGGCAGACTTAGCGGGAACGTGCAGCGCACAGGAGGACTTAGTCAGGGCTCTGACTAGTGTGCAACGAGACAGAGCAGGCCAAAGCCGAAAGGGCCTCAGATCCTCAACCAGAGACTGCCGACAAAGACCAGCGAAGTATACACTGACACCGGAGACCGCGAGTGACAAAGTCCCCTGTCAGAACTTACACGCTGAGACGAGAACACCGGGTGACCCACTGTGAACTGTATCCTGATACACCCGCTTGCATCTGCCGAGTTACATCCTACTCTGGCAGTGTTAGAGACTGTGATTCCACCTCTACTCTGTCTTGTGGACCCAGGACCTCAGTCAGGACAACCAGGATTCACCGCCGCCATCAGGAACCGGAACGCCATCTTCCTCAGGATGACACAGGACCCCTTATGCACCAAAGCCTTGGTGCCACCACTTGAATACAGGATTCCAGATTCTGACATCGTCAGACTGATAAGTGCAATATTACTGAACTTTAAATTGCCTGCAACTGTTTTATTCCTAGTTAACATTTACTGCTCAAATCAGTTTAACCCCTTTTCTCCCTGCGTGGAGTATCCACTGTTAACTAAATCCCCCGTTAACCCTTTCTCTGCATCCCGCAACCTGCTCACACATGCAGGGAGGGGACCTGAGCTCCCGCTGAGCATTGAGATGCTCGGGCGAGTACAGAGTAGTGGCGAGCATGCTTGCTCCTCACTATTTGTCACAACTCACCTGTGTGGTTAGCTGTAGGAATGTCCTCTTTACATCGCTCATCAGCTCTCAGATATGTCTCTGTAGTATTGATATAGGTCAGATCTTTACCCTGAAATAAATATTGGAAAAGGCACAGACAGATGGAGAAGTCACATCTATGATCAGATCTAATCCTGCCATCTCCACCATTCTCATTACACAAGTGTAAAAGATAGAATACTGGTGGATAAATCAAAACTGTGCAGAAGACCTTCACAGCCGTCTACACATCATAGGGGAGATCTCATGACACCTTCTCTCCATCTACCTGATGATCCTGAGGAACATTGGGATCTCCTTGTTTACAGTCCTGTGGAAGAAGAGGACGGGGACATCTCTCTGGTGTTGTCCTCTTAATGGATAGAACTGGAGGAAACACATACAGGGACTGAATTCATTCTTTACATACAGATAATATAGGCCGTGTGTATTTAGTCCTGTCTATTACCTGGTGATGTGAGGGGCTGGGGAACCTCCATCATCACGTCCTTGTACAGATCTTTGTGTTCTTCTAAATACTCCCACTCCTCCATGGAGAAATAGACGGTGACATCCTGACACCTTATAGGAACCTGACACATACAATGATACCGTCATCCCCCTGATCCCTCCATAGCGTTACTGTATAATGTCCCAGCATTCCCAGCAGTGTCACCTCTCCAGTCAGCAGCTCAATCATCTTGTAGGTGAGTTCTAGGATCTTCTGGTCATTGATGTCCTCATGTATCAGGGGGTGAGGTGGAGGCCCTGTGATTGGGCTCAGGGGTCTTCCCCATCCCTCAGACACAGGGTCCTGACAGCGCTCACTAGAGGTCTTCTTCACTACTGTGTAATCCTGGTTATGGGGAGACACATTAATAAACCTCACTACAGACATTCCCAGAGTCCTCACCTCTCCAGTTCTGTCCATCTGTTATTCCCATAGATAAGAATGATGTAATGTGACGTCATCAGAATCTCTCACCTCTCCAGTAAGCCGGAAGAGGATCTCTAGGGTGAGGTGTAATATCCTCTCCGCCATCTTGTCCCTGTCCCTATCCATCCTTGTAGGGTCACTCAGGAGAATTCTCTTATATAGAAGATCTCCACTGAGAGGATCCGATATTGTAGGGACCTGAATGGGGAGAAGATGACGATGTAACATCATAAAGATCCCATGTAAGAAACCTCCGGAGCTGTTACCGGCGTCACATGATCACTACATCCAGTCATGGTCCCGTCCTGCCCCCGGTATAACACACAGTCCCATTATAGTCACATCCAGAGATTTATCACAGGCTCAGCACTGAGGGGGTTAATGTCCCCTGCCCCCGCCCAGTAATGGGGAATCTCCAGCACCTACCTCCACCTGCAGAGCCGCACACCACATATATGGCTGTTCTGTGCTTACAGCACCTGTGATGAGGTCACAGGAGGGGAGGAGTCAGGGGTCACATGATCAGGGGTCTCAGAGTATGGTAGACTGTATGGGCTCCTTCCCGGTATGATGTCATTTCTGTCACGTGCTTCGGTTTCCTCAGGGCCCCATTAATCATAGTTAAAGGCCTGCAGTCTCCATTAGTGAGAAACTGAAGGCGTAAAGAGTGTGTAAAGTTATGGTGGAGACAGGGGCTTGTGAAGTTGTAGGATTGACTGTGTGGGATTTTGAGGGTGTATGATGCTGGAGGGATTTGGGGGGCGTGCAATGCTGGGGGAATACCTATTTTGTTTTTTGAGGGTGTATGATGCTGGTGGAGTTCCTCTGTGGGATTTTGGGGGTGTACCATGCTGGGGGGATGCCTGTGTGGCACTTGGACTGTCCAGGTCACCATACCGCCCAACTTTTGAAGAACAGCGAGCCACAGCTAATTTTGGCCATGCCCTAATCCACGCCCATTTATCATTTCTCTCTCCCCCGGCAGGAGGAGATGTCAGAGGGGCGGTGGTAGCGAGGGAAGCTTAGCAGATGCCTGAGCCCTGCGGTCGTAGACAGAAATCGGGGACTGTTCGCTGTATCCAGGACGGTTGGGACAAGAGATGAGCAGATCGATTCATGGAGCTCTGGTCGAGTATCCAAGTGCTACATGGCAGCTGGGCTGGAGTCTGTGAATCTTTAACCTTCCGGGGTCACCAGCGCGGCTTTTTATCCCCCAGGGCCGGAGTAACGCCATCTGAGCATCCTGCTCATCTCTAGTTGGGACCGGTGGATTATTTTTTGTTCCTTCATTCACAGTCGAAGCCGCCAGAACTTTTTCATCTTTATGTAGCTTCACTATATGACATTTGTTTTCTTTTTTGTGTCTGTAAGGCCGTGTTCACACTTTGCCGTAATTTTTTTGTTTTCTGCATGATCCGCACCAAACTACACAATACCAATCTTCTCCCTCCTATTTGATGCGTTTTACTGAAGACATGTTTTTAATGTGTTTTTATAGCACAGAAAAACTTTGATTCTGCACTTTTAATAAAGTATCTGCAGTTTTTTTTACATGCCTCTTTTTTAGGCTTTATGTAGAAGACAAGAGAGAAAAAAAGCACCAAAACTGCACAGTTCAGCAGCGTCATTGGGCGCTCAGCAGGCACCTTTTTGTTAACCCCATTCTGCCATCGGACGTACTATCCCGTCCATGTGACCTGGGACTTAATTCCTATGGATGGGATAGTATGTCATACGCGATTAGCTGTGCTCACGGGGAAAGCGCGGCCAATCGCAGACAGGTTATCACAGCTGACACCCAGAATTAAGTCCCAGGAGCAGTCACGGACTGCTCCTGGCACTTTAACCCCCGAACACTGTGATCAAATAAGATTGCAGCATAACGGTGGCATAGAAAAGCATCATGCAGGGAGGGGGCTCCCCGCGTGCTTCCCTGAGAACCTAAGAACGTGATGTGATCGCGTTATTCTGAGGTTCTCCCTGCCTGCAGACCCCTGGATCCAAGATGGCTCCGGGGTCCTGCAGGGAGGTGGCTTGTCAGTGCATGCTGAGAGCAGGACCTGAGAAGCCTCCTTCACTGCCTGTCAGATCACTGATCTGATACAGTACTGTGGAAAGTGTTAGATCAGCAATCTGACTTTATACAGTGATGCCCACCCTGAGACAATGTAAAACAAGTAAAGAAAAAAAATATACTGTGTAAAAATATTTTAAAAAAAAAAATCTAAATAAAGGTAAAAAATATTGTTCCAATAAAAACATTTCTTTATGTAAATAAAAAAACAAACAATAAAAGTACACATAATTAGCATCGCCACGTCCGTAATAACCTGACCTATAAAACTGTCCCACTAGTTAACCCCTTCAGTGTACACCGCAAAAAAAAAAACAAGGCAAAAAACAATGCTTTATCATCATACTGCAGAACAAAAAGTGTAATAACACGCAATCAAAAAGAAGGATATAAATAAATATGGTACCGCTGAAAATGTCATCTTGTCCTGCAAAAAACAAGCTGCCATACAGTGTCATCAGCAAAAAAATAAAAAAAGTTATAGCCCTCAGCATAAAGCGATGCAAAAATAATAATTTTTTATATAAAATAGTTTTTATTGTATAAAAGCGCCAAAACTAATCTGAAGAATAAATCTGCTTTATCAATTTTACCACACGCGGAACGGTATAAACGCCCCACCCAAAAGAAATTCATGAATTGCTGTTTTTTTCATTCTGCCTTTCAAAAATCGTAATAAAAAGCGATCAAGAAATGTCATGTGCCCGAAAATAGTACCAATAAAAACATCAACTCTTCCCGCAAAAAAACAAGACTTCACATGACTCTGTGGGCCATAATATGGAAAAATTGTAGCTCTCAAAATGTGGAGATGCTAAAACTATTTTTTGCAATAAAAAGTGTCTTTTAGTGTGTGACAGCTACCAAACATAAAAAACCGCTATAAATAGGAAATCACGCCCTTTATCACCCCCTTAGTTAGGGAAAAATAATAAAATAAAAAAAGTAATTATTTCAATTTTCCAGCTAGGGTTAGGACTAAAGTTAGGGTTAGGGCTAAAGTTAGCGTTAGGATTCATGCTAAAGTTAGGGCTGGGATTACGGCTAGGAGTTGAGTTCCCGCCGCTGCACAGGGGGAACCTTGAACCATGTAGACTGCAGTCTCCCATTTTTCCCCAGCCGCATTGGAGTCTGCTCAGCAGAGACATCGGTCCTAGCGTCTGGCTCAAGCTGACACTGTGCATCTGGTTTCAGCTGCTGTCCCAGGTTCAGCCTTTGTAACCAGCATTGATCAGCGGCGACCAGACGTTCCAGAGATTAAGTACTGCTTTTCGTCTACTGAGCATGCCCGTGGGACGACCTCTCATTGGAGATCGGAGGTCACATGCTCAGGTCCTGTAGTGGCTCCGATTGGACCACTGGCAAGGTCCCTGAAGGCTACATCTATAAAAGGCTCGCATGGCCGCTCGGCCAAGTGCTAGTATACACCTAAGTGGGGTGTGTGAGCTTGTGTGATTGTATCTGGTGAATGCTCCTTGATGTTCCCCTTCCCTCCGGTTGTTGCTTGGGCATCAGGGTGAGTGGAGCTAAGATACAGCGCCAGTCAGTGGCTAGGCCTCTGCCACACACTCGGTCAGCACCAGTAGCGGTCTACACAAGCGCGACGCTGCGCGCACTCCATGCACTATTGCTTTCCTTTAGCGGTTTGCAGTTGCGTCCGCATTAATTATTTGAGCACAATTCCTCTCTCAGAGTAGGGTGGGAATTCCCACTTGAACCCAGCATCTGTCTCTGGGCATCCTCAGGCGCGGGCTCAAAATCCACTGAGTGACAGCGGGTTCAAACACCAGTGCAGCGGGGGTGAGCGTTAGGGATCCCACTAGCTCCTACTGTGCTGCGCCGTGTCAGCTAACAGGGTACAGCATTCTATTGTGCTCTGCGACTCTGTGAAGCAACAGGGTTTGCGTCTGTTCACACCAGGTGACAATAACCCATGTGTGCTTTGGTGTAATACCGCCATAGAGTGCCGCCATTACCCAGCAGCAGGTACCATCTTTGCACGGTGGACCCTGGGCTGCAAACGCACCTTATTTCCATAACTATATTTATTTGGTGCCAGTCCTAACAGGGCGTGTTCGCATTAGGGGTGTGGTTAGGGTTGAGATTAGGGTTAGGGGTGTGTACGGGTTAGGGTTGGAGTTAGAATTGGGGGTTTTCCACTGTTTAGGCAGATCAGGGGCTCTCCAAACACGACATCGCATCCGATCTCAATTCCACCCAATTCTGTGTTGAAAAAGTAAAATGGTGCTCCTTCCCTTCCAAGCTCTGCCGTGCACCCAAACAGTTGTTTACCCTCACATATCGGGTATCAGCGTACTCAGGACAAATTGAACACCAACTTTTGCAGTCCAATTTCTCCTGTTACCCTTGGGAAAATAACAATTTGGGGGTTAAAATATTTTTGTGGGAAAAAAATTATTTTTTATTTTCATGGCTCTACGTGATAAACTTTAGTGAAACACTTGGGGATTCAAAGTTCTCACAACACAGCTACATAAGTTTCTTGCGGATTTAGTTTCCAAAATAGGGTCACTTGTGGGGGGTGTCAGGTGCTCGGCAAACGCAACGCGACACCCGCAGACCATTCCATCAAAGTCTGCATTCCAAAATGGCGCTCCTTCCCTTCCAAGCTCTGCCATAGTGGTTTACCCCCACATATGGAGTATCAGCATACTCAGGACAAATTGCACAACAACTTTTGGGGTCCAATTTCTCATGCTACCCTTGGGAAAATAAAAAATTGAGGGCGAAAAGATAATTTTGGTGAAAAAAATATGATTTTTTACTTTTACAGCTCACAAAGTGCTCACCATACATCTAGATAAGTTCCTTAGGGGGTCTACTTTCCAAAGTGGTGTCACTTGTGGGGGGTTTCCACTGTTTAGGCACATCAGTGGCTCTCCGAACGCGAAATGGTGTCTGATCTCAATTTCAGCCAATTTTACATTGTACGGCGCTCTTTCTCTTTCGAGCTCTGCCATGCGCCCAAACAGTGGTTTACCCCCACATATGGAGTATCGGCGTATTCAGGAGAAATTGCACAACAAATTTTGTGGTTCATTTTCTCTTTTTACACTTGTGAAAATAAAAAAAAATGATTCTGATTAAGGTAACGTTCACATTTGCGTTGTTGGGCGCAGCGTCGCCGACGCAACACAAAACGCATACACAACGCAGCGTTTTTTGATGCATGCGTTCAACGTTTACATGAATTTTGGCCGCAGAAAAACTGCATCATGTAGCGTCGGCTGCGTCCGGACTGTTGCACCCAAGTGACGCATGCGTCAGACAACGCTAGACAACGCATACCGGCGCATGCCCATGCGCCCCCCATGTTAAAGATAGGGGCGCATGACGCATGTGTCGGTATCCGTCGGCGACACTGCGCCCAACAACGCAAATGTGAACGTAGCCTAAAATGTTTGTATAAAAAAGTTAAATGTTAATACACTTCTTGAATGTGGTTTTGAGCACCTTGAGGGGTATAATTTTTAGAATGGTGTCAGTTTTGAGTATTTTCTGTCATGTATACAATTGTGCTGATGTAAAGTAGACATGTGGGAAATGTTACTTATTAACTATTTTGTGTGACATACAGTTATATGAAAAAGTTTGGGCACCCCTATTAATCTTAAGCTTAATGTTTTTTAAAAATTGTTTTTTTTGCAACAGCTATTTCAGTTTCATATATCTAATAACTGTTGGACACAGTAATGTTTCTGCCTTGAAATGAGGTGTATTGTACTAACAGAAAATGTGCAATCTGCATTCAAACAAAATTTGACAGGTGCATAAGTATGGGCACCTCACCAGAAAAGTGACATTAATATTTAGTAGATCCTCCTTTTAAAAAAATAACAGCCTCTAGTCGCTTCCTGTAGCTTTTAATGAGTTCCTGGATCCTGGATGAAGGTATTTTTGACCATTCCTCTTTACAAAACAATTCCAGTTCAGTTAAGTTTGATGGTCGCTGAGCATGGACAGCCCTCTTCAAATGATCCCACATGTTCAATGATATTCAGGTCTGGGGACTGGGATGGCCATTCCAGAACAGTGTAATTGTTCCTCGGCATGAATGCCTGAGTAGATTTGGAGCGGTGTTTTGGATCATTGTCTTGCTGTCAGGGAGAAACTTGGTGAGCGAGAGCTAATAACCCGGGCTCCTGCAATTTCCCTAAGACTAGGTAAATCCTGACTGACCCTCTACCTGAAGTTTACACTGATGGTGTGCATGTTCAGGCCTCGAACCTCACCCTAACTCCTGAGCTCAGCCCTAGGCTGAAACCTCCACCCACCACCCAGTGAAGAGGTAATACTTAAATACCCACAGTTAGCACAGACAAGGGTAAAGGAAAATATACACCACGCCGCAGACACTCAGGAATCTATATATATAATTGTCTAAGGGTTTTTCCATCTGTCTGTCTTTCTGTCTGTCTTGGAAATCCCGCGTCTCTGATTGGTCGAGGCCGCCAGGCCTCGACCAATCAGCGACGGGCACAGCATGGCGACGATGATGTCATAAAGGTTGCCTCGACCAATCAGCGACGGGCACAGTCTGCCGCGAATTCGCCTCGACCAATCAGCGACGGGCACAGTATCGACGTAGATGTCATAATGGTTGCCATGGCGATGATGATGTCGTAAAGGTTGCCTCGACCAATCAGCGACGGGCACAGTCTGCCGCGAATTCTGGAATCATCATTGTCCATATACTACGGGGACATGCATATTCTAGAATACCCGATGCATTAGAATCGGGCCACAATCTAGTACACGATAAATGTGCAGGGCAAAATAAACACAAATATAGGAAGGAGTAAATAAGACGAAGGAATATACACCACCAGCAACGAATCTCCAACCACCAGCTCTCCACTCCAGACCGAGATAACAACGCAAGACAGAAGCTATAATCGGCGACGCCCAATGATCAGGAGAACTATTTAAAGGCCATGGAAATGGTCAAGCTTCCAATGCGAGGATCAGGTAAATTAACCCCGGAAAAGCTAGACAAAATCTAGCAGACGCCAATGAGTAAATAGTGGTCAAAAGAGGAATTATCGCTGTCTGTCGGACGACCTGGTCTGAACAGCGTCCGACATGACACTTGCTGAAAGATCCATCCCCTGCGTAACTTCAACTTTGTCACTGATTCATGAACATTATTGTCAAGAATCTGCTGATACTGAGAGTAATCCATGTGTCCCTCAACTTTAACAAGATTCCCGGTGCCGGCATTGGCCACACAGCCCCAAAGCATGATGGAACCTCCACTAAATTTTACTGTGGGTAGCAAGTGTTTTTCTTGGAGTGCTGTTTTTTTTTGCCGCCATGCATAACGCCTTTTTGTATGACCAAACAACTCAATCTTGGTTTCATCAATCCACAGGACCTTCTTCCAAAAAGAAATTGGCTTCTCCAAATGTGCTTTTGCATACCTCAGCCGACTCTGTTTGTGGCGTGCTTGCAGAAACGGCTTCTTTCGCATCACTCTCCCATACAGCTTCTCCTTGTGCAAACTGCATTGTATAGTTGACCGATGCACAGTGACACCATCTGCAGCAAGTTGGTGCTGCAGCTCTCTGGTGGTGGTCTGAGGATTGTCCTTGACTGATCTCACCATTCTTCTTCTCTGCCTTTCTGGTGTTTTTCTTGGCCTGCCACTTCTGGCCTTAACAAGAACTGTACCTGTGTACTTCCATTTCCTTACTATGTTCCTCACAGTGGAAATTGACAGGTTAAATCTCTGAGACAGCTTTTGTATCCTTCCCCTGAACAACTATGTTGAATAATCATTGTTTTCAGATCATTTGACAGTTGTTTTGGAGGAGCCCATGATGCCACTCTTCAGAGGAGATTCAAACAGGAGAACAACTTGCAAGTGGCCACTTTAAGTAGCTTTTCTCATGATTGCATACACCTGGCTATGAAGTTCAAAGCTCAATGAGGTTACAAAACCAAAAAAAGTGCTTTAGTAAGTCAGTAAAAAGTAGGTAGGAGTATTTAAAACAAAAAAATGATAAGGGTACCCATACTTATGCACCTGTCAAATTTTGTTTGAATGCAGATTGCACATTTTCTGTTAGTACAATAAACCTCATTTCAAGGCAGAAACATTACTGTGTCCAACAGTTATTAGATATATGAAACTGAAATAGCTGTTGCAAAAAAAATAATTTTTATAAAACATTAAGCTTAAGATTAATAGGGGTGCCCAAACTTTTTCATATAACTTAACTGTATCTCTCTGATTTAAGGGCATAAAAATTTGAAAATTGCTAAATTTTTAAAATGTTCACCATATTTATGTTTTTTTTCATAAATAAACGCAAGTAAAATCGAAAAAATGTTGCCACTAACATGAAGATAATATGTCATGAAAAAACATTCTCAGAATCAGCAGGATCCATTAAAGCATTCTAGAGTTAACTTCATAAAGTGACAGTGGTCAGAATTGTAAAAATTGGCCTGATCATTAAACTGCAAATTGGCTCCATCACTAAGGGGTTAAAAGACAGCTGCCTCATAGAGCTTGTTGTGAAAGACGATATACCATTATCATTATTTGCACGACCTGCTTTTACAGCTCTATATGGAGAACTGGCCCGCAAACTTGATGTTTCTCTAGAAAAAGAAAGTATTCGAAAATTAGTGATTGAAGAAGCCCTTAACCAAAAGGAGGATCTTAGGCCTGTTTCACATTTGCAGCTGTGTCCGCAGCGTTTCTGACGCATACATTCGCATGCGTCTTGATTTAATATCTTTAACATTGTGGACACGTTTGCATGCATTCGCCTGCGTTTGCTTACGCATGCGTCTTTTCGCGGTGTGCGGCGGGTACAGCTAAAGCACCATATTGCAATTTTTGAGGCGGCAAATTTCCATCAAATATGCGCATGCATGCGCATTCTGATAAGTGCGTTAAAAAAACCCACATTACTGCATATGGGAAGGCATGCATAAGCATGTCTTTGCGTATGCATGCGTTCCATGTGCTTGCGTACTTCGGACTGCGCATGTCCAGGAACTGATTAGACATGCCCACTGAGACATGCCCTCCTGGAAATATAAAACGCATGAGCATAAAAAGCACAAACCCATGCAAAAACGCATGCAAATGCAGCGTTTTTTTTCCCATCATGCGTAAGCTGATGCGGGTAAAAATTGCTGTGTTAGCATGTGTTTGCGGTTGCACAAAAGACACTGCAGACTCAACCGCAAATGTGAAACTAGCCTTAAAAAGACACTTTATATTTCTTAAAATGGATGCCTGCACACGTCACTGAATGGGCTATTTTTCTATCAACTTTTAGTTTGTTTGTGACAACAAGAAAATTGTTAACAAGCCACTGGCAGCAAAAGATACTAAAACTCATCACACCAGCCAGTTTCTCTAGGCCTTAGCGGCCTAGAAGTTCTGCAAGAATATGAACTAAAAAAAAGAACACTTTCTTGCAATTGTAACTGACAATGCTTCAAACATAAGTACAATTAAACTAATGAATGAGAATAATGAAGGTGAACAGCAGCTAGAGGAAAACTTCAGATTCAGTGTGTTTCATATGGAAGGCCACAGTCCTGTAACTGAGTAACAAACAGATATTACTGCAGAAGAACAGCGCAGTGATACATTATAATTAGCTGATTTTGTTGAAGCTGCTTCAAAGCTTTCTTATTTCATCGCCACATAATGTGGGACGTTCTGATAAGTTGACTCTGCTACAAATTAACTTGTAAAATCCAAGTACATGTACAAAGAGAGAAAACCACAATGACACTCTTAGAATCAGAACAGAACTCATTACATTATTCGGTCAGTCTTTATATAGGTTATTAGTATCCATGCATTGTAACAATATAATTGACTTAGTTTATCTCTAAATATGTGCTAGCATTAGCATATATACTTCTAATTGACTAAGAAAACACTATTGACACCTTGCTTGTGGTCTAGGTGTCCTACTAGTTCCCCCCCCCCCCCAGTTTTGTTTCTCTCTTATTTCTATGTCTTTACACAAAGACATTCCTGAGACTTCCTTATCTGATCATAGACTATATTGATAGGAAATGGAAGCATGTAAAAACTATGATGGAGTCAGGATAGATGAATATGAATGTGAGAGCAGGATTTAAATTTATCACATGCACGGTGTTGTGCACTTACTGCAACTGGTAATACGAGATTGTCTGCAAGAGGGACATGCTGGAACTCTGATTGTCAAAGTGAAGAAACTGGTTATTGCTGCCAGAACCTCTAGGATTGATTTCATCTTGAAGAGACAAGCTGGAAAAGGGGCAATTGTGGATCAAGCACCTATTTAATGATTGAATGATTGCTTGCGCTGAAACCCTTTGTTGTAGACATGGCCAACCCTCAGGTAACACTAAATGAAGGTCAATGGACACAGGTGGCTGAACTGAAGGAATTGTTTCATCATCCATTTACTGTGACTAAAAAATGAGAAGCTGAGGATTTAACTCCTGGCATTTTCATAAAGGAGTGGAACAACTTGCTGATTTGCTTGTCCCAAATAGGAGGTTTACTCGCAGATGGCATTGCTGCTTCAATGAAACGGTAGTTAATAGCAATTTTGCCATTAACAAGTGGCATAGGAGATTTTCTTTTACCCAATAACATGACACAACATTCTATAACCAGTGAAGACACAAAAGAGCATAGTAAAACCAAAAACACTCAGCTTCAAAAAATCACAGTAATCCGCAAGTGCTAGTAAAAAGATGTAAAGAACAGGGTATTTGGTTGATACGTTTTTTGCAAAAAATGTATACTAAGCTACTCCACCAAACGTCAAGGTATACCCATATCAGAGCAGTCCTAACTGATGTATGCAATCCCTATCTGATGTATTTAAAACCTGACCATCTGTATATCACCTGTGTGAACAGGGTTCAGAGAGGAAAAGTCCATGTGGACATGCTGAGTGGAACAGCTTTTGTGCAGATAGCCCAAGAGGAGTGGGGGGTAACTCCCCAGTCTTGTAGACACAAGAGAACAATTATGGAAACAGGAACACATGGGCTACTTGCACAGTGAACAGGTCTGTAGGAACATGTTCACACACCACCAAGAAACCAGTGTCAAAAAGCTCATATATCCAATACAATAATAGGTACACACACTGCTCCGTACACGTCGTAAACACACAGCTCCTCTCTATACATGTCACACACGCGGCTCCCTCTCTCTAACCTCGTACACAAATGGCTCCGCTCCGTACAAACACGGCTCCTCTCTGTACACATCCTCCATACACCTCATACACACAAGGCTCCGCACCGTACACTTAGTACACACACAGCTCTGCTCCGTACACCTCGTACACACATGGCTCCGCTCCATACACCTCGTACACACAGCTCTGCTCAGTACACCTCGTACACACATGGCTCCGCTCCGTACACCCCGTACACACATGGCTCTGCTCTGTACACCTCGAACACATGCAGCTCCGCACCATACACCTCGTACACACACGTGGCTCCGCTCAGTACTCCTCGTACACACACGGCTCTGCTCCGTACACCTCGTACACACATGGCTCCGCTCCATACACCTCGTACACACGGCTCTGCTCCGTACACCTCGTACACACATGGCTCCGCTCCGTACACCCCGTACACACATGGCTCTGCTCTGTACACCTCGAACACATGCAGCTCCGCTCCGTACACCTCGTACACACATGGCTCCGCTCCATACACCTCGTACACACGGCTCTGCTCAGTACACCTCGTACACACATGGCTCCGCTCCGTACACCTCGTACACACATGGCTCCGCTCCGTACACCCCGTACACACACGGCTCTGCTCTGTACACCTCGAACACATGCAGCTCCGCTCCGTACACCTCGTACACACACGTGGCTCCGCTCAGTACTCCTCGTACACACACGGCTCTGCTACATCCACCCTGTAAACCCCTCCTGACCCCACACAGAAACTTCCCCTCATCCAGCACCATGACAACCAGCACAGCAGAGTCCTGCATACACTGAGGCCCCTGATCATGTGACCCCCTGACTCCTCCCCTCCTGTGACCTCATCACAGGTCCTGTGCGCACAGAGCAGCCATATATGTGGTGTGGGTTGAGCCTAGAGTGTATGGGCTCCTTCCAGGTCCTGACTGCAGCCCATACACTCTAGCCGGCTCATTACTGAAGATGCTAGAGTTTTATGGGCTCCTTCCTGGTATATATTATTGTAGATACAGACTGTACAGACTCCTTTCTGGCATATATTATTGTAGATACAGACTGTACGGGCTCCTGTCAGGTATATATTATTGTAGATACTGACTGTACGGGCTCCTGTCAGGTATATATTATTGTAGATATAGACTGTACGGGCTCCTGTCAGGTATATATTATTGTAGATATAGACTGTATGGGCTCCTGTCAGGTATATATTATTGTAGATACAGACTGTACGGGCTCCTGTCAGGTATATATTACTGTAGATACAGACTGTACGGGCTCCTGTCAGGTATATATTACTGTAGATACAGACTGTACGGGCTCCTGTCAGGTATATATTACTGTAGATACAGACTGTACGGGCTCCTGTCAGGTATATATTATTGTAGATACAGACTGTACGGGCTCCTGTCAGGCATATATTATTGTAGATATAGACTGTACGGGCTCCTGTCAGGCATATATTATTGTAGATATAGACTGTACGGGCTCCTGTCAGGTATATATTATTGTAGATACTGACTGTATGGGCTCCTGTCAGGTATATATTATTGTAGATATAGATTGTACGGGCTCCTGTCAGGTATATATTATTGTAGATACAGACTGTATGGGCTCCTGTCAGGTATATATTATTGTAGATATAGACTGTATGGGCTCCTTCCTGGTTCCCTGACTGCAGCCCATACACTCTAGCCGGCTCACTACTGAAGATGCTAGAGTGTATGGGCTCCTTCCTGGTATATATTATTGTAGATATAGACTGTACAGACTCCTTTCAGGCATATATTATTGTAGATATAGACTGTACGGGCTCCTGTCAGGTATATATTACTGTAGATATACTGTAGACTGTACGGGCTCCTGTCAGGTATATATAAGTGATGATATCAGAATGTATGGGCTCCTATCAGGTATATATATATCATTGACGGTATCAGAATGTGTGGGCTCCTGTCAGGTGTGTATTAGTGATAATATCAGAATGTATGGGCCTCTGTGAGGTATATATTACAGTAGTGATGATATCAGAATGTGTGGGCTCCTGTCAGATATATATTAGTGATGGTATCAGAATGTATGGGCTCCTGTCAGGTATATATTAGTGATGATATCAGAATGTATGGGCTCCTGTCAGGTATATATTAGTGATGGTATCAGAATGCATGGGCTCCTGTCAGGTATATATTAGTGATGATATCAGAATGTATGGGCTCCTGTCAGGTATATATTAGTGATGATATCAGAATGTATGGGCTCCTGTCAGGTATATATATTAGTGATGGTATCAGAATGCATGGGCTCCTGTCAGGTATATATTAGTGATGATATCAGAATGTATGGGCTCCTGTCAGGTATATATTAGTGATAATATCAGAATGTATGGGCTCCTGTCAGGTATATATTAGTGATAATATCAGAATGTACGGGCTCCTGTCAGGTATATATTAGTGATGATATCAGAATGTATGGGCTCCTGTCAGGTATATATATTAGTGATAATATCAGAATGTATGGGCCTCTGTGAGGTATATATTACAGTAGTGATGATATCAGAATGTGTGGGCTCCTGTCAGGTATATATTACTGATGATATCAGAATGTATGGGCCCCTGTCAGGTATATATTAGTGATGATATCAGAATGCATGGGCCCCTGTCAGGTATATATTAGTGATGATATCAGAATGTATGGGCTCCTGTCAGGTATATATTAGTGATGGTATCAGAATGTATGGGCTCCTGTCAGGTATATATTACTGATGATATCAGAATGTATGGGCCTCTGTCAGGTATATATTAGTGATGATATCAGAATGTATGGGCTCCTGTCAGGTATATATTACTGTAGATACAGAATGTATGGGCCCTGTCAGGTATATATTAGTGATGATATCAGAATGCATGGGCCCCTGTCAGGTATATATTAGTGATGATATCAGAATGTATGGGCTCCTGTCAGGTATATATTAGTGATGGTATCAGAATGTGTGGGCTCCTGTCAGGTATATATTACTGATGATATCAGAATGTATGGGCCCCTGTCAGGTATATATTAGTGATGATATCAGAATGTATGGGCTCCTGTCAGGTATATATTAGTGATGGTATCAGAATGTATGGGCTCCTGTCAGGTATATATTACTGATGATATCAGAATGTATGGGCCTCTGTCAGGTATATATTAGTGATGATATCAGAATGTATGGGCTCCTGTCAGGTATATATTACTGTAGATACAGAATGTATGGGCCCTGTCAGGTATATATTAGTGATGGTATCAGAATGTATGGGCCCTGTCAGGTATATATTAGTGATATCAGAATGTATGGGCCCTGTCAGGTATATATAAGTGATGATATCAGAATGTATGGGCCCCTGTCAGGTATATATTATTGTAGATATAGACTGTATGGGCCCCTGTCAGGTATATATTACTGATAATATCAGAATGTATGGGCTCCTGTCAGGTATATATTATTGTAGATATAGACTGTATGGGCCCCTGTCAGGTATATATGCTGCGATTGTTCTCGTATGCTGATTTGGCATGAAAAAATAATCACAGATGTGATCTGCCCCATAGATTAACACTGGTCCGAGTGCCATGCGATGCTTTCTCACATAGCGCTCGTCCATATTCTACGCTAGTGTGACCCCGGTCTTAAACTTATGAAGCGACACAGACCACCTGCAGTTCAGCCACCATCAATATTTAAATTACAAGTTTTTCACCATCCAAAAAAATGCTAATTTTAACCTAGTTCCATAGGTTTCTTAAAGGGAACCTGTCACCAGGTTTTCCCCATATATAGTACCACCAGCACCTATATGGCCTTATACACACCCTTCTAGAGTGCTGTACCGTATATACTCGCGTATAAGCCGAAATTTTTGGGGGCAGAAAGAGACCCTCTCGGCTTATACTCGAGTCATTGTCGGCGGGGAAGCGGCGGCTGTCACATACTCACCTGCTCCTGGCGCGGTCCCTGCATGTCCCATGGTCTCCGGGCAGCTCTTCCTGTGTTCAGCGGTCACGTGGTTCTGCTCATTAATGAATATGGACGCATAATGGTTAAGGCTATGTGCGCACGTTGCAGATTTGCTTGAGGAAATGTCTGCACGGTTAGTGCGTCTCTTAGCAGAAAACGCAGTGGAAATTCTGTACTTTTTTATGCGGATTTGATGCGTTTCTGTAAATCGTGAGCGCTAAATAAAGATATATTAAAAAAAATAAATAAATAAAGGAATTTGATGCATTTCCTTATTCAAACTCTTCACGAGATACCCTCATTAATATTAACTAAAGACACACACACACCCATGTAGGAGCATTAACATAATTAACCTACATATGCTGTAAAAAAAAACAACTAAGAAACCTGCGTGAAATGCAAAATGTTTATTTTTCAAAAAATAAAGCCTGCATGGGCTCCCGCATAATTTTCATAACCAGCAGTGGGAAAGCTGACAGCTGATGTTACTATTCTGGAAAGGAAACAATAACCATAAAGGTTCCCAGGCTATTAATATCAGCTCACAGCTGTTTGCTTAGCCTTTACTGGCTATTTTACAGGGGAACACAAAATATTGACATAAAATCCAACCAGCAAATGCTAGGCAGACAGCTGTAGGCTGATATTTATAGCCTGTGAAGAGGCCATGGATATTGGCAGCCCCACAGGCTAAAAACCATCAGCTCTCAGCCGTCGCAGAAATGGCGCATCTTATAGATGTGCCAATTCTGGCACTTAGCCTCGCTCTTCCCACTTGCCCTGTAGCAGAGGGGTTCATAATTGTGCGGTTGATGTCACCTTTTTATTGTCAAGTAACATCAAGCCCACAGGTTAGTAATGGAGAGGCATCTATCAGACATCTCTCCATTACTAAGCTGGCCTAATGTCACCTTACAATACAAAGGTGAAATTAACCCCTTATTACCCCATATGCCACCGCTACAGGGCAGTGAGAAGACAGAGGCTGAGTGCCAGAATTGGCGCATCTTACAGATGCACCTTTTCTGGGGTGGCAATAACCATGGTCCCTCTCTAGGCTATAATATCTGTCCTCAGTCACTGGCTTTCCCTCTGTGGCACAGAAAATTGTGCGGGAGCAGTTTTTTCAGTGAAAACATTATTAAATACATACAGGCCCCAAATTTTACACACACACACACACACACACACACACACACACACACACACACACACACTACTAACCGTATTAGTCACTGACCTATATAAGTCTAACTGTTCTGCAATGGTTTACTGTATGTAAACCATGTCTCCTATCCTGTCAGCCTCTGCAATGATTTAACAGAAGCCGACAAATTAACTATCAGCTATTCCGCTGTCCGTGTGATATATTATATATATACACATATACATATACACACACACACATACATACATACACACAGACAGTATAGACCAAATGTTTAGACACACCTCATTTAAAGATTTTTCTGTATTTTCATGACTATGAAAACTGTACATTCACACTGAAGGCATCAAAACTATGTGGAATTATATACTTAATAAAAGTGTAAGGCAACTGAAAATGTCTTATATTCTAGGTTTTTCAAAGTAGCCACCTTTTGCTTTGATGACTGCTTTGCACACTCTTGGCAGTCTCTTGATGAGCTTCAAGAGGTAGTCACTGGGAATGGTCTTCCAACAATCTTGAAGGAGTTCCCAGAGATGCTTAGCACTTGTTGGCCCTTTTGCCTTCACTCTGTGGTCTAGCTCACCCCAAACCATCTCGATTGGGTTCAGGTCTGGTGACTGTGGTGGCCAGGTCATCTGGCGTAGCACCCCATCACTCTCCTTCTTGGTCAAATAGCCCTTACACAGCCTGGAGGTGTGTTTGGGGTCATTGTCCTGTTGAAAAATAAATGATGGTCCAACTAAAAGCAAACCGGATGGTATAGCATGTCGCTGCAAGATGCTGTGGTAGCCATGCTGGTTCAGTATGCCTTCAATTTTGAATAAATCCCCAACAGTGTCACCAGCAAAGCCCCCCACACCATCACACCTCCTCCTCCATGCTTCACGGTGGAAACCAGGCATTTAGAGTCCATCCGTTCACCTTTTCTGTGTACAAAGACACGGTGGTTGGAACCAAAGATCTAAAATTCGGACTCATCTGACCAAAGCACAGGTTTCCACTGGTCTAATGTCCATTCCTTGCGTTATTTAGCCCAAACAAGTCTCTTCTGCTTGTTGCCTGTCCTTAGCAGTGGTTTCCTAGCAGCTATTTTACCATGAAGGCCTGCTGCACAAAGTCTCCTCTTAAGGGCTTGTTTCCATTTGCGAGAAACACGTCCGTATCTCGCATGTGGAAACCAAGCTGTAGCACCGGCACTCCAGAGCGGAGCATGCAGCCGCATAGGAACACATGGAGCTGCACGCTTTGCTCCAAAGTGCCGGCGCCACAGCTTGGTTTCCACATGCGAGATACGGATGTGTTTCTCGCAAATGGAAACAAGCCCTAACAGTTGTTGTAGAGATGTGTCTGCTGCTAGAACTCTGTGTGGCATTGACCTGGTCTCTAATCTGAGCTGCTGTTAACCTGCGATTTCCGAGGCTGGTGACTCGGATAAACTTATCCTCAGAAGCAGAGGTGACTCTTGGTATTCCTTTCCTGGGGCGGTCCTCATGTGAGCCAGTTTCTAAGTAGCGCTTGGTGGTTTTTGCCACTGCACTTGGGGACACTTTCAGTTTTCCCAATTTTTCGGACTGACTGATCTTCATTTCTTAAAGTAATGATGGCCACTCGTTTTTCTTTACTTAGAATTTGTATTATGGCAGGAAAAAAGCAGCTAACAGTCTATTCAGTAGGACTATCAGCTGTGTATCCACCAGACTTCTGCACAACACAACTGATGGTCCCAACCCCATTTATAAGGCGAGAAATCCCACTTATTAAACCTGACAGGGCACACATGTGAAGTGAAAACCATTCCCAGTGACTACCTCTTGCAGCTCATCAAGAGAATGCCAAGAGTGTGAAAAGCAGTCATCAAAGAAAAAGGTGGCTACTTTGAAAAACCTAGAATATAAGACATAACAAAAAAGTGTGAAACTGAAATTAAGTATATAATTCCACATGTGTTAATTCATAGTTTTGATGCCTTCAGTGTGAATATACAATTTTCAGTCATGAAATACAGAAAAATCTTTAAATGAGGTGTGTCCAAACTTTTGGTCTGTAGTGTATCTCTTTAGATTTTATATACACCTATACTGTGTGTATATGTCTATTCTATTGTAACCTGTCAGTGTGATTTTACTGTACACTGCACCTGAATTGTCGGCCTTTCAAAGGACACCGTTGCGTATTTCTCGCAAGTCACACTGATGGCCCGTGTGGTGCGAGTTTTTCTTGCACAAATAGACTTTCATTGGCGAGTCTCGGCTGATATACGGTGCAAATCACAGCATACTGCAATTTCACTCGCACATATACGGCTGTGAAAAAAAAAGTGATGGGAGATTAACATTGGTTCGAGTGCTATGCGATTTTTTTCTCGCATAGCACTCGTCCGTATTCCTCTCTAGTGTGACTCCGGCCTTAAAGGGAAAATCATTAAAAATTTATATTTTTTAAAATTTGTAAAATTTCTGATTTTTTACAAAATAAATCAAAACATATCAACTCAAGTTTACCATTATCATAAAGCCTAATATAACACGAAAAAAAAAAATTATCTCAAAATCAATGGGATGTTGAAGCATTCCAGAGTTATTACTATATAAAGTGACACTGGTCAGATTTTAAAAAATTGGCCCCGCCACAAAGGGGCTAAGAGCTTGTACATGTGAACATTGTTTCAAAGGTGGCTTACCTGTCTCAGGCAGGTTTCACACCAGCGTTCGGCAGCCTTCTTCCTCCGTTAAGCCCCGCCCACTGCTGCGCCTCTTCCTTCAGCTCCGCCTAAGTCTGCATGCATCCCCCATCTAACATTGGGTACGCAGGCATGCCTCATTTTGAAGATGCGCTGAACTGCATTGAACGCAACATGTTGCATTTTATTGCAGTCGGCGCAGCGTTGAAACAACACATGTGGAGGCATCCGCTTGGCCTGCGTACCCAATATTAAAGATAGGGTATGCAGGACGCATGCAGACGTAGGCGGAACTGAATGAAGAGTTGTGGCAGTGAGCAGGGCTAAGGCTACTTTCACACTAGTCAGTCGGTACGGGCAGTCGCAAACCGTCGGCCCGACGGACAGTGTGTTTTATGTAGAACAACGTGGGCAGCGGAGGCAGTTTTACAACGCATCCGGGGCCTATTGTGAGTTCCGGGGAGGAGGGGGCGGAGTTTCGGCCACGCATGCGCGGTCGAAAATGGCGGACTCGACGCACAAAAAAGTTACATGGAACTTTTTTTGTGCCGACGGTCCGCCAAAACACGACGCATCTGTCGCATGATGGATGCGACGTGTGGCAATCCGTCCCAATGTGTTGCTAATGAAAGTCTATGGAGAAAAAACGCATCATGCAGGCAACTTTGCAGGATGCGTTTTTTCTCCAAAATGACGCATTGAGACGTACAGCAAGCGACGTTAGTGTGAAAGTAGCCTTAACGGAGGAAGAAGGCTGCCATCCGCAGCCCTGCCGAACGCTGGTGTGAAACCAGCCTACGGCTGTTATTATAGCACCTACCATGTGTTACACAGATACATCATGGGCTTGTCCTGCCCTGCGCATGAAATGAAAGGCGAAAATACAATGTGGAGACTTCATCAGAGCAATGTTTTATTTACATTGAGAACTGGTTTAAGAGGAACAAATGACCATTTCCCACAGAAATCTCAGACTTTTACTTATAGAAATACTGGATAAATATCATTTTACCATTAGATATAGAAACATTTCCAATTTTATAAGACTGCATTTTTTTGCATTGAATAACTTTATGCCTTTGCTTGTTTCATTTTATGCATTTCTAAAGTATTGTAAAACTGTAGTATGCTGTTGGTGCATGCGGGTTGGACTGTCGGTTTGGTATGTGGCTCTGTTCCCCCCAGGCCTGCCTCCGATGTCTGAGGTTTCGGTGTCCCAGACCAGAGATCGTAATACCGGCCTTGAATTGTGAAGGACACGGCAGCCGACCCTGAGAAACATCCAAGGTGGGAACGCCCCATCATGTCGAAGAGAGTCTGCTAGATCCAGGCCTAGCAGACCAGTGCTGGTGGGTTCATGGATGCCAGGAGGGGGTTGGCCTAAAGGAAGGTCTCATCTTTTCCTGGCGGGTCGGAGAGTTGTCCCGTCGGTTTTTTGGACAGAACATTTCCAAAACAAACAAAATTGAACAGCAGATGTCTTGGGAGGCAGACTTTAGTCCTCTGTTGCAGAAGCGAAGTACTCTTAAACTGATAGGTGCAGAGTAGGACACACTAGAAAGTTGGTGTGCATGATTGTTCAGGGCACTGGCGGTGTGGACCGGCCACCAGAGAAGGCCTAGACCGAAGCCTGGATATTTTAAGAGCAGGGTCACAGGAGCCTCTGGAAAACATGGAGGCTGCATGAATAGGAAGGTTTCCCCAGAAGATGTCCATATTGCTCAGGGGCAAACTAGGGCATACTTGTCCTGTCCTTTCCATTTTTTTTTTTTTTTTTAAAGTAGCCCCCTCACTGCCTGGTAGGATATACCTGTCCTGAAGGTCACACATCATTCTTCACAGACAGATGATGAAGATGGGCATGGAATAACCTGGACGCAGACCTTTCGGCGGCTGGCACATAACGGATTAGTCTTCCCTCCCTACTCCATCTGGCTCTGGGGGGGCCAGAGGGTAGGGGGATTCGTGGCGTGGACCGTCCTCTGGGGAACCACAAACACTCTTGATGTGTTAGGGCCTTGCCTCGTACACCACAGATGATATGGTAGTGACAATTCTAGGTGGGAGATTAGAGTGACAATTCCACTGTCGCCCTCAAAAGCCGTATCTGAAAAAAAAAAAAAAAAAAAAAAGAAAAAAAAAGAAAAAGGAAAATCGTTAATAAAAAAAAACCCCCAAAACCTAAGTCAGAACTGAGCTGGGTGGTCCAGACCCATGTCTGCCTCCTACTGACATTAAGCTAAAAAGGATTAGCTTCGTGCCAGTTGGTGGTGTGGCCTACTCTACAGGGAAATACCTTTTTTTTTTGCATAGCATAAGCAGCATACACTCATATTTTTTTTGTGTACCCCAATGAAGCATTAGCCCCCCCCCCCCCACATCAACCAGATGGCCACACAGCATAACCTCGCTCCCCCAGTCAGGAACATCCACCTCACATTAACCAGCGGACCCCACAGGATAAATCCAAAGCCCACTAGACATTCCCTCCCCTCAAGCGTAAATCCAAATATGGCGCCCCCTGCCCCAACCATAAATCCCATCAGACACCCCCTCCAATCGAACGCCACCCCAGCTTAAACTCTCATCGGACGTCCAACCCCCACAAACCCCCATCGGACGTCCAACACCCATCGGACGTCCAACCCCCACAAACCACCATCGGACGTCCAACCCCCACCGGACGCGGAACCCCCCACCCAGCAAACCCCCAGATGCAGACCCCCCACCCCGCACAAACCCCCATCACACGTGGACTCCCCCTCCCGAGCACAAACCCCCATCGGACGTGGACCCCCCCACCCAGCACACACCCCCTTCGGACGTCCAACCCCCACAAACCCCCATCGGGCATCCAACACCCATCGGACGTGGACCCCCCCACCCAGCACACACCCCCTTCGATGTCCACCCCCCACCCAGCTTAAACCCTCTTCAGCCCCCCCCCAAACCCAACCCATAAGCAGGTCGCCCCCAATAAAAGGGATCCCCCAGTAAGCAGCAGGTCACCCCCCAATAAAAGGGTTCCATCTGTAAGCAGCAGGTCATCCCCAAATCCCACCACGGGATCCCCCCAATAGCCAGCAGCAGGTCGCCTCCCCACATTCCACGACAAGCAGGTCGCCTCCCCACATTCCACGACAAGCAGGTCGCCTCCCCACATTCAACGACAAGCAGGTCGCCTCCCCACATTCAACGACAAGCAGGTCGCCTCCCCACATTCAACGACAAGCAGGTCGCCTCCCCACATTCAACGACAAGCAGGTCGCCTCCCCACATTCAACGACAAGCAGGTCGCCTCCCCACATTCAACGACAAGCAGGTCGCCTCCCCACATTCAACGACAAGCAGGTCGCCTCCCCACATTCAACGACAAGCAGGTCGCCTCCCCACATTCAACGACAAGCAGGTCGCCTCCCCACATTCAACGACAAGCAGGTCGCCTCCCCACATTCAACGACAAGCAGGTCGCCTCCCCACATTCAACGACAAGCAGGTCGCCTCCCCACATTCAACGACAAGCAGGTCGCCTCCCCACATTCAACGACAAGCAGGTCGCCTCCCCACATTCAACGACAAGCAGGTCGCCTCCCCACATTCAACGACAAGCAGGTCGCCTCCCCACATTCAACGACAAGCAGGTCGCCTCCCCACATTCAACGACAAGCAGGTCGCCTCCCCACATTCAACGACAAGCAGGTCGCCTCCCCACATTCAACGACAAGCAGGTCGCCTCCCCACATTCAACGACAAGCAGGTCGCCTCCCCACATTCAACGACAAGCAGGTCGCCTCCCCACATTCAACGACAAGCAGGTCGCCTCCCCACATTCAACGACAAGCAGGTCGCCTCCCCACATTCAATGACAAGCAGGTCGCCTCCCCACATTCAATGACAAGCAGGTCGCCTCCCCACATTCAATGACAAGCAGGTCACCTCCCCACATTCAACAACAAGCAGGTCGCCCTCAAATCTCACCACAGGGGTCCCCCAAATAGCCTGCAGCAGGTCACCCCTCACATGCAGGTCACCCCCGCATCCCACCACAGGGGTCCCCCAATAGCTTGCAGCAGGTCTCCCCCCACATCCACCACAAGGGTCCCCCCCAATAGACAGCAGGTCACGCCCTCCCAAAACCCGACCACAAGCATGTCGCCGTCATACCCCATCACCAGGGTCTCCCCAATAGCCAGCAGCAGGTCGCCCCCACTAAAAGGGGTCCACCCCGTAAGCAGCACGTCACCTCCAAACCCCACCACAGGGGCCCATCAATAGCCATCAGCAGGTCACCCCTCCACAAGCAGGTCGCCCCCACTAAAAGGGGTCCCGCAACAAGCAGGTCGCCTCCCCAAACCCAACCATAAGCAGGTCACCCTCACTAAAAGGTGCAGGTCGCCCCCAAATCACACCACAGGGGTCACCCCAATAGCCAGCAGCAGGTCTCTCACCCCAAACAAGTCTCCCCATAAGCAGGTCACCCCTAAATCCCACCACAGGGGTCCCCCCAATTGCCAGCAGCAGGTCCCCCCCCCACAAGCAGGTCACCCCCCCACTAAAATGGGTCACCCCCAATTGCATGCAGCAGGTCGCCCCCCCCCCCCCACAAGCAGGTCAGGGGTCCCCCAATAGCCTGCAGCCCCCCTCACAAAAGCAGGTTGCCTACCACAGAAGTCCACCACAACAGCCAGCAGCAGTCCCCCCCCACAAAATCCCACAATAGCAAGCAGCAGCAGGTCCCCCCAAAAGCCCACCACAGGGGTCCCCCACAATAGCCAGCAGCAGCGGAGCCTCCCAAAATCCCACCGCAGGAGTCCCCCACAATAGCCAGCAGCAGCAGAGCCCCCCAAAATCCCACCGCAGGGGTCCCCCACAATAGCCAGCAGCAGCGGAGCCCCCCAAAATCCCACAGCAGGGATCCCCCACAATAGCCAGCAGCAGCGGAGCCCACCAAAATCCCACCACAGGGGTCCCCCACAATAGCCATCAGCAGCGGAGCCCACTAAAACCCCACCACAGGGGTCCCCCACAATAGCCAGCAGCAGCGGAGCCCACCAAAACCCCACCACAGGGGTCCCCCACAATAGCCAGCAGCAGCTGAGCCCACCAAAACCCCACCACAGGGGTCCCCCACAATAGCCAGCAGCAGCGGAGCCCACCAAAACCACACCACAGGGGTCCCCCACAATAGCCAGCAGCAGCGGAGCCCACCAAAATCCCACCACAGGGGTCCCCCACAATAGCCAGCATCAGCGGAGCCCACCAAAACTGCAGCGGTCCCCCACAATAGCCAGCAGCAGCGGAGCCCCCCAAAACCACACAGCAGCGGTCCCCCACAATAGCCAGCAGCAGCGGAGCCTCCCAAAATCCCACCGCAGGAGTCCCCCACAATAGCCAGCAGCAGCAGAGCCCCCCAAAATCCCACCGCAGGGGTCCCCCACAATAGCCAGCAGCAGCGGAGCCCCCCAAAATCCCACAGCAGGGATCCCCCACAATAGCCAGCAGCAGCGGAGCCCACCAAAATCCCACCACAGGGGTCCCCCACAATAGCCATCAGCAGCGGAGCCCACTAAAACCCCACCACAGGGGTCCCCCACAATAGCCAGCAGCAGCGGAGCCCACCAAAACCCCACCACAGGGGTCCCCCACAATAGCCAGCAGCAGCGGAGCCCCCCAAAATCCCACAGCAGGGATCCCCCACAATAGCCAGCAGCAGCGGAGCCCACCAAAATCCCACCACAGGGGTCCCCCACAATAGCCATCAGCAGCGGAGCCCACTAAAACCCCACCACAGGGGTCCCCCACAATAGCCAGCAGCAGCGGAGCCCACCAAAACCCCACCACAGGGGTCCCCCACAATAGCCAGCAGCAGCGGAGCCCACCAAAACCCCACCACAGGGGTCCCCCACAATAGCCAGCAGCAGCGGAGCCCACCAAAACCACACCACAGGGGTCCCCCACAATAGCCAGCAGCAGCGGAGCCCACCAAAATCCCACCACAGGGGTCCCCCACAATAGCCAGCATCAGCGGAGCCCACCAAAACTGCAGCGGTCCCCCACAATAGCCAGCAGCAGCGGAGCCCCCCAAAACCACACAGCAGCGGTCCCCCACAATAGCCAGCAGCAGCGGAGCCCCCCAAAAGCCCACCGCAGGGGTCCCCCACAATAGCCAGCAGCAGCGGAGCCCACCAAAATCCCACCACAGGGGTCCCCCACAATAGCCAGCAGCAGCGGTGCCCACCAAAACCCCACCACAGGGGTCCCCACAATAGCCAGCAGCAGCGGAGCCCACCAAAACCACACCACAGGGGTCCCCCACAATAGCCAGCAGCGGAGCCCACCAAAACCGCAGCGGTCCCCCGCAATAGCCAGCAGCAGCGGAGCCCCCCAAAACCACACCGCAGCGGTCCCCCACAATAGCCAGCAGCAGCGGAGCCCACCAAAACCCCACCACAGGGGTCCCCCACAATAGCCAGCAGCAGCGGAGCCCACCAAAACCCCACCACAGGGGTCCTCCACAATAGCCAGCAGCAGCGGAGCCCACCAAAACCCTACCACAGGGGTCCCCCACAATAGCCAGCAGCGGAACCCCCCAAAACCACACCACAGGGGTCCCCCACAATAGCCAGCAGCAGCGGAGCCCACCAAAATCCCACCGCAGGGGTCCCTCCACAATAGCCAGCAGCAGCGGAGCCCACCAAAACCCCACCACAGGGGTCCCCCCACAATAGCCAGCAGCAGCGGAGCCCACCAAAACCCCACCACAGGGGTCCCCCCACAATAGCCAGCAGCAGCGGAGCCCCCCAAAACCACACCGCAGCAGTCCCCCACAATAGCCAACAGCAGCAGAGCCCACCAAAATCCCACCGCAGGGGTCCCCCACAATAGCCAGCAGCAGCGGAGCCCACCAAAATCCCACCACAGGGGTCCCCCACAATAGCCAGCATCAGCGGAGCCCACCAAAACTGCAGCGGTCCCCCACAATAGCCAGCAGCAGCGGAGCCCCCCAAAACCACACCGCAGCGGTCCCCCACAATAGCCAGCAGCAGCGGAGCCCCCCATAACCACACCGCAGCGGTCCCCCACAATAGCCAGCAGCAGCGGAGCCCCCCAAAACCACACCGCAGCGGTCCCCCACAATAGCCAGCAGCAGCGGAGCCCCCAAAATGCCACCGCAGGGGTCCCCCACAATAGCCAGCAGCAGCGGAGCCCCCCAAAATCCCACAGCAGGGATCCCCCACAATAGCCAGCAGCAGCGGAGCCCACCAAAATCCCACCACAGGGGTCCCCCACAATAGCCAGCAGCAGCGGAGCCCACCAAAACCCCACCACAGGGGTCCCCCCACAATAGCCAGCAGCAGCGGAGCCCCCCAAAACCACACCGCAGCGGTCCCCCACAATAGCCAGCAGCAGCAGAGCCCACCAAAATCCCACCGCAGGGGTCCCCCACAATAGCCAGCAGCAGCGGAGCCCACCAAAACCCCACCACAGGGGTCCCCCCACAATAGCCAGCAGCAGCGGAGCCCCCAAAACCACACCGCAGCGGTCCCCCACAATAGCCAGCAGCAGCAGAGCCCACCAAAATCCCACCGCAGGGGTCCCCCACAATAGCCAGCAGCAGCGGAGCCCACCAAAATCCCACCACAGGTGTCCCCCACAATAGCCAGCATCAGCGGAGCCCACCAAAACTGCAGCGGTCCCCCACAATAGCCAGCAGCAGCGGAGCCCCCCAAAACCACACAGCAGCGGTCCCCCACAATAGCCAGCAGCAGCGGAGCCCCCCAAAATCCCACCGCAGGGGTCCCCCACAATAGCCAGCAGCAGCGGAGCCCACCAAAATCCCACCACAGGGGTCCCCCACAATAGCCAGCAGCAGCGGAGCCCACCAAAACCCCACCACAGGGGTCCCCCCACAATAGCCAGCAGCAGCGGAGCCCCCCAAAACCACACCGCAGCGGTCCCCCACAATAGCCAGCAGCAGCAGAGCCCACCAAAATCCCACCGCAGGGGTCCCCCACAATAGCCAGCAGCAGCGGAGCCCACCAAAACTCCACCACAGGGGTCCCCCCACAATAGCCAGCAGCAGCGGAGCCCCCCAAAACCACACAGCAGCGGTCCCCCACAATAGCCAGCAGCAGCGGAGCCCCCCAAAATCCCACCACAGGGGTCCCCCACAATAGCCAGCAGCAGCGGAGCCCACCAAAATCCCACCGCAGGGGTCCCCCACAATAGCCAGCAGCAGCGGAGCCCACCAAAATCCCACCACAGGGGTCCCCCACAATAGCCAGCAGCAGCGGAGCCCACCAAAACCCCACCACAGGGGTCCCCACAATAGCCAGCAGCAGCGGAGCCCCCCAAAACCACACCGCAGCGGTCCCCCACAATAGCCAGCAGCAGTGGAGCCCCCCAAAATGCCACTGCAGGGGTCCCCCACAATAGCCAGCAGCAGCGGAGCCCCCCAAAATCCCACAGCAGGGATCCCCCACAATAGCCAGCAGCAGCGGAGCCCACCAAAACCCCACCACAGGGGTCCCCCCACAATAGCCAGCAGCAGCGGAGCCCCCCAAAACCACACCGCAGCAGTCCCCCACAATAGCCAACAGCAGCAGAGCCCACCAAAATCCCACCGCAGGGGTCCCCCACAATAGCCAGCATCAGCGGAGCCCACCAAAACTGCAGCGGTCCCCCACAATAGCCAGCAGCAGCGGAGCCCCCCAAAACCACACCGCAGCGGTCCCCCACAATAGCCAGCAGCAGCGTAGCCCCCCAAAACCACACCGCAGCGGTCCCCCACAATAGCCAGCAGCAGCGGAGCCCACCAAAATCCCACCACAGGGGTCCCCCACAATAGCCAGCAGCAGCGGAGCCCACCAAAACCCCACCACAGGGGTCCCCCCACAATAGCCAGCAGCAGCGGAGCCCCCCAAAACCACACCGCAGCGGTCCCCCACAGTAGCCAGCAGCAGCAGAGCCCACCAAAATCCCACCGCAGGGGTCCCCCACAATAGCCAACAGCAGCGGAGCCCACCAAAATCCCACCACAGGGGTCCCCCACAATAGCCAGCATCAGCGGAGCCCCCCAAAACCACACCACAGCGGTCCCCCACAATAGCCAGCAGCAGCGGAGCCCCCCAAAATCCCACCGCAGGGATCCCCCACAATAGCCAGCAGCAGAGCCCCCCAAAATCCCACCACAGGGGTCCCCCACAATAGCCAGCAGCAGCAGAGCCCCCCAAAATCCCACCACAGGGGTCCCCCACAATAGCCAGCAGCAGCGGAGCCCCCCAAAATCCCACCGCAGGGATCCCCCACAATAGCCAGCAGCAGCAGAGCCCCCCAAAATCCCACCGCAGGGAACCCCCACAATAGCCAGCAGCAGCGGAGCCCCCCAAAATCCCACCACAGGGGTCCCCCACAATAGCCAGCAACACCCCCCAAAATCCCACCACGGGTCACTCCCCACACAGACAAGTAGGTCGACCACCACAGGGCCTCCCCCCAATAGCGAATAGCGAGCGGCAAGTAGCATTTTTCACCCTGAAACCACTGACCTCCATGGCGTCCACAAGCTGTCATGCTGCTTTCCTTTGCCGCCTTGGAGAACACGCCCCCTCCCGATATGACACGCCCCCGGAAATGACGTCACACCTGGAAGGAGCCCATACACTCTAGCATCTACCATGTGGTGTGCGGCTCTGCAGGTGGAGGTAGGTGCTGGAGATTCCCCATTGCTGGGCCCCGGGGACATTAACCCCCTCAGTGCTGCGGTCACATTCCAGGAGACAACGTGTTCCCGTCTGTGTGGCTATATCAGGGTCTCTCTCTGTATTGGATTACATTGGGTCACTTCCCACCTGGCGGCGCTCGCTGCTCTGTTAGGGCACATGCCCATGATCCAGCTCACCTGCGCTGCATTCAATATTACAAGAACAGTGGATGCAATTTATAGAAAACCCATTCCCACTGTGCTTCTATTTACCGCTGCGTACACTCACCAGCGCAGGTTTATGAGCCGCAGCATGTCACTCTCAGTTGCGGAGACGATATTCAGAAATTTCCACAATAGAATATATTGGGCGCAGTAAATCCACATCGTTCAGTGAACACATGCAGATTTACCTGCGTAATTAGAACGTGGAGCTTTGAACACAGCGAAAATACGCTTCTACCAAAGTGAAACTACTTCCTGATCATGGGCACATAGCCGTACTGGTTTTTATTAAATATTTAAAGCCCCACTCCAGTAAATTTTTCTTTTTTCACAGTCCACATGATGTTATTAATGTAAGTTCCCTGCCCCTAGTAAAATACTTACCAGCCGCCGTCTTCTTCTGTTCTCAGCGCCACTAGGTTCTGTTCTGAAGGTTGTGACTGACTGGATCGCTCCAATGCTTGTTGGGCGGACTGGAGGTCACAACTCAATATAAAGCTATGAAGGCGAGAACAAGGCCAGAACGAGGCTCTCATACACGTACACTGAAGGCTTGTGACCATTACCTCTGATTTCCGGTCACTCACAAACTGAAGCCAGGACGGGGCCATGACTGGATGTAGTGATCATGTGACGCCGGTAACAGCTCCGGAGGTTTCTTACATGGGATCTTTATGATGTTACATCGTCATCTTCTCCCCATTCAGGTCCCTACAATATCGGATCCTCTCAGTGGAGATCTTCTATATAAGAGAATTCTCCTGAGTGACCCTACAAGGATGGATAGGGACAGGGACAAGATGGCGGAGAGGATATTACACCTCACCCTAGAGATCCTCTTCCGGCTTACTGGAGAGGTGAGAGATTCTGATGACATCACATTACATCATTCTTATCTATGGGAATAACAGATGGACAGAACTGGAGAGGTGAGGACTCTGGGAATGTCTGTAGTGAGATTTATTAATGTGTCTCTCCATAACCAGGATTACACAGTAGTGAAGAAGACCTCTAGTGAGCGCTGTCAGGCCCCTGTGTCTGAGGGATGGGGAAGACCCCTGAGCCCAATCACAGGGCCTCCACCTCACCCCCTGATACATGAGGACATCAATGACCAGAAGATCCTAGAACTCACCTACAAGATGATTGAGCTGCTGACTGGAGAGGTGACACTGCTGGGAATGCTGGGACATTATACAGTAACGCTATGGAGGGATCAGGGGATAACAGTATCATTGTATGTGTCAGGTTCCTATAAGGTGTCAGGATGTCACCGTCTATTTCTCCATGGAGGAGTGGGAGTATTTAGAAGGACACAAAGATCAGTACAAGGAAGTCATGATGGAGGTTCCCCAGCCCCTCACATCACCAGGTAATAGACAGGAGTAAATACACACGGCCTATAATTATCTGTATGTAAAGAATGAATTCAGTCCCTGTATGTGTTTCCTCCAGTTCTATCCAGTAACAGCACAACACCAGAGAGATGTCCCCGTCCTATTTCTCCACAAGACAGTCTACCCCATATCGGTACTACAGAGACATATATAAGGGGTGATGATTGGTTTAAAGAAGAGATTCCTGCATATGACTGCCCAAGTAAGTGACCACTAAATGCAGAGAAGTAACAGATTCTACTCGGTTACTGGCTGCTACAAATATGTGTTGACTTTTTTTATACACTTAGGTTGAGATCAAAGATTGGATTAGCCACAACATCTGCCTCCTTATCCATCATGTTCTATACTGTGCTGCTGACAAGGCTTTCAGTGCTGGCTATACACAGCCAGAAATGCATGCCTGTCCGTTGTGTTTTATCCTGTACTGCTGCCATCCCTTGCATAGAGTAAATATAAGAAACTGCTCCCAAAAAAGGCTAATTTTTGGATGGTTTGTTAAATAGCTATTTGTTTTCACTTTACAAACAACAAACTTGTAGCTCATTCTCAAAAAGGGAATGTTTTCTATTCGCCACGACAGCACCCACTGAGAGAGGGGATCCGCCCCTGGGAACAGGAAACCTACAGAGAGATAAAAGGGGCGGCCCCCCCTCGCTCCTCAGTTGGTTTCCTGTTCCTAGACGGGAACCCACAGAGAAGACTCTATGGAGTTGCTATCAAGAGGAAGACCCGCCTGGAGTGCCGCCTGTACGACTCTGCTGAGCGGCAGGGGCTCCAGAGCGGGTAAACAGAGACGGGGGGATGATCCTGTGGACCCCTCATCTGCTGAGGCTATCAACAGTCTCCCTGCTGGGACACTGTTGTATGAGGCCACCGATGATGCGGAGCGGCACCTACCTCGTCCAGCCCGGGGTCCGGGGCAGGTAGGAAGATATGCTCCTGGTGGAGCTGCGGTGTGCTGGCGTCTCCCCGGGGGTTTTGTTCCCCTCCTGGTCCCTCCAGAGTGAAGCTAACATGGCTGCAGGTACAGCGCTTACTAGGGCGTCTTCCAGCGTGTAGCAGAGACGCCGGCGCATGCGCAGTAGCAGCGGCGTCCCGGAAATGCTTGGTTCAACTTCCGGGGTCGCGGGGGCAGCCTGGGCTCGTCTATAGGCGCCATTGCGGTTGCCGGTAATTACTGCAAGCATCTGCGGCTGGAGAAGGAGACTGCGGGCCACACACCTGGGATAATCGCTGATCTCCTCTGTTGATCAGGTATAAAAAAAAAAAAAAAAAAGGGGGGAGTGCTTTCTCAGCTGTGAGGCACAGGCGGTGCTATATAAGGCAGTTTAGAGCTCTCCTGGTTGCGCAACATGTCGTCCCAGGAGGATATCGAGCGCCCACTGGAGGATTTAATCCTGCCTAGTGGTGATGCCAAAGAGAAAGGCAGTGGACACTCAAAGAGGAGTGACTCCACTGAGAAATCGGTGAAAAAGTCAGGCCGCTCTGCACCAAAAGCTGATCGTACAACCCGGCAGACGGTATTTAACCTTACTCCTGGGTAAATGTGTAGCTGGCTTTATGGGGGCTAATGGTAGTTTCTCCTACTTCTATCTTATAGGGTAAGCGGACGGAGAAATCTAGGCACAAGCAGTGTGCGATGTGTAATGAGCCCCTGCCGGACTCCTATATTAAAAGATTATGTCAGAGTTGCATAGATTACACCTTGCAGCAGGAGAGTTCGGTCAGGATGAAGGAGATTCGTCTCATGATAAGGGAAGAACTTCAGTCCTTGGGAAGTAGTCCAGCGGTGAATGTGGGAAAAAGAACCAGGAAGGCGCCTTCTCCTGCAGCAGACACGTCAGCAGAAAGTGGGGAGGTCAGCTCAGACGTTTCTCAAAGATCGGGCTCCTCGGATGACGAGGATTACGTCTGTTTCCCTACAGACGGTGTAAATAATCTGATTAAGTCAGTGAGGGGTACTATGGGGGTATCAGAGTCTAAAGAACCTCAGACACCTCAGGACGCTATGTTTGCTGGTCTTTCGCAAAAGAAGGGCCATGTATTTCCAGTGAATCAGGCCATCAAGGACCTGGTTAAACGGGAATGGAATAAAGGGCAAAAAGGGTTTGTGCCAGTCTCATGTAAAAGGCGGTACCCCTTCGATGATGAGGACTTGACCACTTGGTCCAAAGTACCTAAAGTGGATGCGGCTGTGGCATCCACCTCCCGCCGTTCCTCCCTGCCAGTCGAGGATGCAGGTTCATTATCAGATCCTATGGACAGGAAATCTGACACAATACTTAAAAAGTCATGGGAGGCCTGTGTAACTGCCTTTAAACCTGCAATTGCAGCCACATCTACTAGCAGGTCTATGCTAGTTTGGCTTGACCAGCTGGACCAAAACATTAAGGCCGGAGTATCCAGGGAAAAATTGCGCTCCGCTATTCCTTTAATTAAGGGGGCTGCGGCATTTATTTCTGATGCCTCTATTGACTCACTCCGTCTAGCGGCCAGAACGGCCAGTCTTACTAACACGGCTCGTAGAGCCTTATGGCTAAAAAACTGGAAAGGAGATGCCCAGTCCAGGTCCAAATTGTGTGCCATACCCTGTCAGGGTGAGTACCTCTTCGGAACAGTATTAGATGAAATACTCACTAAGGCGGGTGAAAGGAAGAAGGGGTTCCCTAATCCCTTTATTCCTTCTTACAGAAGGGCGTTCAGGAAGCCACCATTCGGCAAGAAGGGAGGCTTTAAAGACCGGTGGAATAATAATAAAGAATTTAAACAAAAAGGGAATTTGTTCAATAAACGTCCCTTTAAGCCAGCGGATAAATTCCGTTGACCCGGTTCTGCCAGTGGGAGCTAGACTTCTACAGTTTGCAGAGCAATGGAAGGAAATAACGGTCAATCCGTGGGCCATCAATTTAGTTTCTTCAGGCCTCGTTTTAGACTTCATCCAAACACCTCCGGATTCCTTCCTTCTTACATCCTTAAAATCTAGGCCTCAGCAGGAGGCCCTGGAAACGGAAATTAAATCCCTCATATCCAAACACGTATTAATAAAAGTGCCACCATCCCAGATAGGGAAGGGCTTCTACTCCCCCCTATTTCTAATTTCTAAGCCCGACGGCTCTTTTAGAACCATAATCAATTTGAAAAAATTAAATTCCTTTATAAAACCCAGAACATTTAAAATGGAATCTATTCGTTCAGCTATTAAAAATTTGTTTCCAAATTGTTACATGGTAGTATTGGATCTTAAGGATGCTTACTACCATCTCCCCATTCACCAGTTACACCAACAATTTCTCCGGGTAGCAGTGGTTATAGATGGGCAGGTCTGTCACCTACAATACCGGGCTATGCCATTTGGTTTATCCATGGCTCCAAGGGTTTTTACCAAGTTACTATCAGAGGTAATGTCCTTCCTACGAGTAAGGGACACACTAGTAATTCCGTATCTGGATGACCTGTTGATTGTAGGTAGAGATTCCCTACAGTGTGAGAAAAGGTTGGGGGAAGTAGTTTTTTCTTTGCAAAAACTGGGCTGGATTATAAACTGGGAAAAATCCAGGCTCCAGCCTGTGACATGTCAGAAATTTCTGGGGCTCCTATTGGACTCAGTTAACCAGATATGTAGGCTTCCTGATGAGAAAAAGACCACCATAATACATAAAGTGAGTATAGCCATCAGTAAGCGTAGTATGTCATTGAGGAATGCCATGTCTTTATTAGGTTCCCTGACTTCCTGTCTTCCCGCTGTCCAATGGGCGCAATTCCACACTAGACAGCTACAAAAATTTGTATTACAAGAGGACATTAGGAGGGAAGGAAAGCTGGATGACACAGTCGTTCTAACGTCAGATGTAATACACTCCTTTGCATGGTGGTTAGATTGGGGCAATCTATCTAAAGGAGTTTTATGGGTTATCACTTCATCCACTAATGTTACCACGGATGCTAGTCCCGATGGCTGGGGGGCACACTTTCAGGATCAGGTAGCCCAGGGTCTCTGGTCTTATGCAGAGCTTGAAAATTCCTCTAATGTAAAAGAGCTGAAAGCTATATTTTATTCCCTACTCCACTTTCTCCCTCAGCTGAGAGGCTCTCACACAAGAGTCTTCTCCGACAACACAACCGCAGTGGCCTATCTGAACCGTCAAGGAGGTACTCGGTCAGAAAATCTTATGGGAGTTGCTTCGGACATCATGGAGCTAGCCGAAGGTCACCTACTATCCTTGTCGGCAGTACATATCAGAGGCATAGACAACCTTCGTGCAGACTTCCTCAGCCGCCACACTCTGCATCAGGGGGAATGGATGCTCAACAGGGAAGTGTTCAGGTTGATAACAGCCAAATGGGGTGTACCCCAGATAGACTTGTTCTCCACACGAGCAAACCGTCAGGTGAGGATGTTCGCCTCTCTATGCAGAGAGGACAATCCGGACATATTCGATGCCCTCCATATAACATGGGCATTCGACCTAGCCTATGCATTCCCTCCATGGAATCTACTGCCGGTGGTCATAAGAAAGATAAGGGAAGAAGGGGCAAGAGTTCTACTGATAGCCACATTCTGGCCCAAGAGGCCATGGTTTTCGTGGCTCAGAGCGATGTCAATTTCAGACCCCTGGATTCTGCCTCAGACCAAAGACCTTCTATCTCAGGGGCCGTTCCTACATCCTCAAGTAAAAGGAATGAACTTGACTGTCTGGAATTTGAGAGGCAATTACTAGAGCTTAGAGGGTTCTCAAGGGGGTTAATAAATACCCTCATGAGGAGTAGAAAGCCTTCCACTACCAGTATTTATGTTAGGATTTGGAAGAAATTTCTTGAATTCCATACTGCACAACTCTCTTCGGAAGTTCCTATATTCTCAATATTAGAATTTCTACAGAAGGGTCTGGACTTGGGACTCTCGGTTAGCACATTAAAGGTCCAAATTTCGGCTCTAGGAGCTCTGTTTAATTCTGATGTTGCAGGCAATAGATGGATATCTAGGTTTATTTCCGCTTGCGAGAGATCAAAACCTATTAAGGTACCACAGATTCCACAGTGGGATCTGACGTTAGTCCTGGATGCATTGACACAAAGCCCTTTTGAGCCTCTTCAGACAGCCTCTTTGAAGCATGTCTCATTAAAGACGATATTACTAGTGGCATTAGTATCTGCCAGAAGGGTGAGTGATCTCCATGCCTTATCAGTAGATCCTCCATTCCTGTCAGTGACTTCTGACAGAATAGTTTTAAAGACAGATCCATGTTATCTCCCTAAGGTAGCCACTAGTTTTCATAGGTCTCAGGAGATCTTGTTACCTACCTTTTATGAGAACCACTCGACTCCAGAAGAAGCTAGGCTTCATACCCTAGACGTTAAAAGAGCTATTCTAACCTATATAGAAAGAACTAAGGACTGGAGGGAGAGTAGGGCTCTCTTTGTGTCTTTCCAGGGGAAAAACAAGGGATCCAGAGTCACAAAGTGCACACTGTCGCGCTGGATCCGGGATGCTATAATCTTGGCGTACAGATCTAAGGGAAGAGATCCTCCTCTGCATATCGGAGCACACTCCACTAGGGCTGTATCGACTTCCTGGGCAGAAAGAGCGAACGTGCCAATACACCTTATATGTAAGGCTGCAACTTGGTCTTCGCCTAATACCTTCTATAAGCACTATAGACTAGACCTATCTGCTGCTTCTGATCTAACCTTTGGGGTATCGGTTCTCGGCTCAGTTAACCCACCCAATCTATAATCTCTGTAAATCTCTCAGTGGGTGCTGTCGTGGCGAATAGAAAATATCGGATTACGTACCGGTAATGCTCTTTTATAGAGCCCACGACAGCACCCATTCGATTCCCTCCCTTTTCTTTATTTAGTTACACGTGGTGTCTTATAGGGAGATGTATATAATAGAGTAAGATGATATGAAGTTGTAAATATGTATATATAACTAAACCTGTTAAACTAAAAAACCTGGCGGCGGTTCCTCCTTATTCTCTGTAAAACAACTGAGGAGCGAGGGGGGGCCGCCCCTTTTATCTCTCTGTAGGTTTCCTGTTCCCAGGGGCGGATCCCCTCTCTCAGTGGGTGCTGTCGTGGGCTCTATAAAAGAGCATTACCGGTACGTAATCCGATATTTCTGGATGGCTTAAAAGGTTATTCCAAAAACATAAATTATAACCTGTGATCACTTTGGTTATGACAGGTGGACTCTGAGTGATCCTGATTATAGGGCACTGCAGCCCCTTCTTGAGTAGAGTAGATGTGCGCATATTCAACCTCCTTTCAATTTACTGTCTATGGGACTGCTGGAAATAGCCAAGCATTGTTCTCAGCAGGCCCCTAGATGATGAATGGCTTGTAGGACAAGCATTCACTCTATTCAGGATGTGGCTGCACAACTCCATTCCCAGGATCACTTTGAATCTCGGCAATCAACATTTTATGTCTTATTTTGTTTCTTCGTGATCCAGACGTTCTCCAAGTGACTTTAGACTTTTCCCAACCAAAAGTTTATTGCTCAGCTACCTGAAAAAAGTTTCAATGTCATTGTCAAAGACCGATGAAATAAGCCATTGCTTCAGCTTCATTTTTTTCATTACTGTTTTTGGTGCAGTAATAAACCCGTTTGTTTTACCAGTAACTCAACTGCATGAGTGTTGTGAATTAGACCTTTTGGCTCCCTCTTGTGGTCACTAGTGATATGACACTTTGATATTCCTTCCCTTGCTTGGTATCCACCTGGCCTCGTTAGTCCAGGGGTGTCGCTATTTGAACTTCCTGGATTTTCAGTCTGGTGCCTGGCATCGTTGTAATCAGATCCTTCTGTTTGCTCCTATCTGCTGGTCCTGGTTCTTTGCAAAATTAAGCTAAGTCCTGCTTTCTTGTTTTTTGGTTATTTTCTGTGCTCTTATTTTTGTCCAGCTTGTACTAAATGTGATTCCTTATATTGCTGGAAGCTCTAGGGGGCGGATGTTCTCCCCCCATGCCGTTAGACGGTTCGGGGGTTCTTGAATATTCCGCGTGGAGTTTTTGTGAGGGTTTTTGCTGGCCATATAAGTCATCTTCCTATATTCTGCTATTAGTTAGCGGGCCTCTCTTTGCTAAAACCTAGTTCATTTCTTGCGTTTGTCTTTTCTTCTTACCTCACCGTTATTATTTGTTGGGGGCTTGTATCCAACCTTTTGGGGTATTTCCTCTGGAGGCAAGAAAGGTCTTTCTTTTCCCTGCTAGGGTTAGTTAGTTCTCCGGCTGGCGCGAGACGTCTAGAATCAACGTAGGTACGTTCCCCGGCTGCTGTTATTTGTGTGCTAGGTTCAGGTATATGGTCAGCCCAGTTACCACTGCCCTATGAGCTGGGTTTTATGTTTGCAGACTTCGCTATTGTCTCAGAGACCCCCTGCCATTGGGGTCATAACAGTATGCCAGGCCATAAGTGAATATTTAATGCATTGCAGAAGTGGGATTATAAGAAAGGAAATTCTGAGTTTTTTTTTTTTTTTTCTTTCTTTCCTCCCCTTTATCTCAGAGTGGCTGGAGCCTTGCTGCAGACATGAATGTCCAGACCTTGATTACTAGTGTGGATCAGCTTGCTGCTCGTGTGCAGAGTATTCAAGATTTTGTTACTAGCAGTCCTATGTCAGAACCTAAAATACCTATTCCGGAATTGTTCTCTGGAGACCGATTTAAATTTAGAAATTTCAGGAATAATTGTAAATTGTTTCTATCTCTGAGACCTCGTTCGTCTGGAGACTCAGCTCAGCAAGTAAAAATTGTTATCTCTTTCTTACGGGGCGACCCTCAGGATTGGGCCTTCTCGTTAGCGCCAGGCGATCCGGCTTTGGCAGATGTTGATGCGTTTTTTTTGGCGCTTGGGTTGCTATACGAAGAGCCCAATCTTGAAATTCAGGCAGAAAAAGCTTTGCTGGCTATCTCTCAGGGCCAGGATGAAGCTGAAGTTTATTGCCAAACATTTCGGAAATGGTCCGTGCTTACTCAGTGGAATGAGTGTGCTCTGGCCGCAAATTTCAGAAATGGCCTTTCTGAAGCCATTAAGAATGTGATGGTGGGTTTCTCCGTTCCTACAAGTCTGAATGATTCCATGGCGTTGGCTATTCAAATTGACCGGCGTTTAAGGGAGCGCAAAGTCGCTAATCCTCTGGTGGTGTTGTCTGAACAGACACCTGAGTTAATGCAATGTGATAGGGTTCAGACTAGAATTGAACGGAAAAATCATAGACGTCAGAATGGGTTGTGTTTCTACTGTGGTGATTCTACACATGTTATATCAGCATGCTCTAAACGCTTAACAAAGGTGGTTAGTCCGGTCGCCATTGGTAATTTGCAACCTAAATTTATTTTGTCTGTGACTTTAATTTGCTCATTGTCTTCCTATCCTGTTATGGCATTTGTGGATTCAGGTGCTGCCCTGAGTCTTATGGATCTGTCGTTTGCCAAGCGCTGTGGTTTTGTTCTGGAGCCTTTGGTTAATCCTATTCCTCTGAGAGGTATTGATGCTACGCCAATGGCGGAGAATAAGCCGCAGTTTTGGACACAGGTGACCATGTGCATGTCTCCTGATCATCGAGAGGTGATTCGTTTTCTTGTTTTGCATAAAATGCATGATTTGGTCGTTTTGGGTCTGCCATGGTTACAAACTCACAATCCAGTTTTGGATTGGAAGGCTATGTCTGTGTCAAGTTGGGGCTGTCAGGGAATTCATTGCGATTCCCCGCCAGTGTCTATTGCTTCCTCTACTCCTTCGGATGTTCCTGAGTATTTGTCTGATTATCAGGATGTATTCAGCGAGTCCAGGTCCAGTGCTCTTCCTCCTCATAGGGACTGTGACTGCGCTATAGATTTGATTCCAGGTAGTAAGTTTCCTAAGGGAAGATTATTTAATCTGTCTGTACCTGAGCATACCGCAATGCGTTCGTATATTAAGGAATCTCTGGAGAAGGGACATATTCGTCCATCCTCTTCCCCTCTTGGTGCGGGATTTTTCTTTGTGGCCAAGAAGGACGGATCTTTGAGACCTTGTATAGACTATCGACTTCTGAATAAAATCACTGTTAAATTTCAGTATCCTTTGCCTCTGTTGTCGGACTTGTTTGCCCGGATTAAGGGTGCCAAGTGGTTCACCAAGATTGACCTTCGTGGTGCGTACAACCTTGTGCGCATTAAGCAGGGAGATGAATGGAAAACTGCATTTAATACGCCCGAAGGTCATTTTGAGTACTTGGTGATGCCTTTTGGGCTCTCTAATGCTCCTTCAGTGTTTCAGTCCTTTATGCATGACATCTTCCGGAAGTATCTGGATAAATTTATGATTGTTTATCTGGATGATATTCTGTTTTTTTCTGATGATTGGGACTCTGTTGTGAAATTGGATTTTGGGCTCCCCCGGTGGCCACTGGTGGAATTGTACTTGTGTGCATCATCCCCTCTGTTCACCTGTTCCCATCAGGATGTGGGAGTCGCTATTTAACCTTGCTCCTCTGTCACTTCCATGCCGGTCAACATTGTAATCAGAAGCCTTTCTGTGCATGTTCCTGCTACCAGACAACTTCCAGCTAAGTCGGACTTTTGTCCTTGTTTGTTTTTTGCATTTTGTTCCAGTTCACAGCTGCAGTTTCGTTTCTGTGTCTGGAAAGCTCTTGTGATCTGAAATTGCCACTCTGATGTTATGAGTTAATACTAGAGTCTTAAAGTAATTTCAGGATGGTGTATTGATAGGGTTTTCAGCTGACCATGAAAGTACCCTTTCTGTCTTCCAGCTATCTAGTAAGCGGACCTCGATTTTGCTAAACCTATTTTCATACTACGTTTGTCATTTTCATCTTAAATCACCGCCAATATATGTGGGGGCCTCTGTCTGCCTTTCGGGGAAATTTCTCTAGAGGTGAGCCAGGACTATATTTTCCTCTGCCAGGATTAGTTAGTCCTCCGGCCGGCGCTGGGCGTCTAGGGATAAAACGCAGGCTACGCTACCCGGCTACTGTTAGTTGTGCGGCAGGTTTAGTTCATGGTCAGTTTAAGTTTCCATCCTTCCAAGAGCTAGTTCCTATGTATGCTGGGCTATGTTCTCTTGCCATTGAGAACCATAACAGTTTGACCGGCCCTAAAGGGTTAAATTAATTGGCAGAGAAAGGAGAGAAAAAAGAAGTCTGCTGAAAATTTTTTTTTTTTTTTTTTTTTTCCTTCAGTTCTGAGTGTGCTTTCAATTGAATCACTTGCAAGTCTGCCTATATTGCAGCCTTCCTCTCTCTCTCTCCTTCTAATCCTGGAATGGCTCTGTGTTCACCTGTTTAAAATGGATATTCAGAGTTTAGCTGCAGGTTTGAATAATCTCACCACGAAAGTTCAAAATTTACAAGATTTTGTTGTTCATGTTCCTATATCTGAACCTAGAATTCCTTTGCCTGAATTTTTCTCGGGGAATAGATCTTGCTTTTAAAATTTCAAAAATAATTGCAAGTTGTTTTTGTCCCTGAAATCTCGCTCTGCTGGAGATCCTGCTCAGCAGGTCAGGATTGTGATTTCCTTGCTCCGGGGCGACCCTCAAGATTGGGCTTTTGCATTGGCTCCAGGGGATCCTGCGTTGCTCAATGTGGATGCGTTTTTTCTGGCCTTGGGGTTGCTTTATGAGGAACCTCATTTAGAGCTTCAGGCGGAAAAAGCCTTGATGTCCCTATCTCAGGGGCAAGATGAAGTTGAAATATACTGCCAAAAATTCCGTAAATGGTCTGTGCTTACTCAGTGGAATGAGTGCGCCCTGGCGGCGAATTTCAGAGAGGGTCTCTCTGATGCCGTTAAGGATGTTATGGTGGGGTTCCCTGTGCCTGCGGGTCTGAATGAGTCCATGACAATGGCTATCCAGATCGATAGACGTCTGCGGGAGCGCAAACCTGTGCACCATTTGGCGGTGTCTACTGAGAAGACGCCAGAGAATATGCAATGTGATAGAATTCTGTCCAGAAGCGAACGGCAGAATTTTAGACGAAAAAATGGGTTGTGCTTTTATTGTGGTGATTCAACTCATGTTATATCAGCATGCTCTAAGCGTACTAAGAAGCTTGATAAGTCAGTTTCAATTGGCACTTTTCAGTCTAAGTTTATTCTATCTGTGACCCTGATTTGTTCTTTATCATCTATTACCACGGATGCCTATGTCGACTCTGGCGCCGCTTTGAGTCTTATGGATTGGTCCTTTGCCAAACGCTGTGGGTATGATTTAGAGCCTCTTGAAACTCCTATACCTCTGAAGGGGATTGACTCCACCCCATTGGCTAGTAATAAACCACAATACTGGACACAAGTAACTATGCGAATTAATCCGGATCATCAGGAGATTATTCGCTTTCTTGTGCTGTATAATCTACATGATGTGTTGGTGCTTGGATTGCCATGGCTGCAATCTCATAACCCAGTCCTCGACTGGAACGCTATGTCTGTGTTAAGCTGGGGATGTAAGGGGATGCATGGGGACGTACCTTTGGTTTCCATTTCGTCATCTATTCCCTCTGAGATTCCTGAATTCTTGTCTGACTATCGTGACGTTTTTGAAGAACCTAAGCTTGGTTCATTACCTCCGCACCGGGAGTGCGATTGTGCCATAGATTTGATTCCGGGTAGTAAATACCCTAAGGGTCCTTCTGGTGGCCTTCCCTGTCACGAGATGTACGAGGCTTTGTGCAGTCTTGTGACGTTTGTGCTCGGGCCAAGCCTTGTTGTTCTCAGGCTAGTGGATTGTTGTTGCCCTTGCCTATCCCGAAGAGGCCTTGGACGCACATCTCGATGGATTTTATTTCGGATCTTCCTGTTTCTCAGAAGATGTCTGTCATCTGGGTGGTGTGTGACCGTTTCTCTAAGATGGTCCATTTGGTTCCCCTGCCTAAGTTGCCTTCTTCTTCCGAGTTGGTTCCTCTGTTTTTTCAAAATGTGGTTCGTTTGCATGGTATTCCGGAGAATATCGTTTCTGACAGAGGAACCCAATTCGTGTCTAGATTTTGGCGGGCATTCTGTGCTAGGATGGGCATAGATTTGTCTTTCTCGTCTGCTTTCCATCCTCAGACTAATGGCCAGACCGAGCGGACGAATCAGACTTTGGAGACATATTTGAGGTGTTTTGTGTCTGCAGATCAGGATGATTGGGTTGCTTTTTTGCCTTTAGCGGAGTTTGCCCTCAATAATCGGGCCAGCTCTGCCACCTTGGTGTCTCCTTTTTTCTGTAATTCGGGGTTTCATCCTCGATTTTCCTCCGGTCAGGTGGAATCTTCGGATTGTCCTGGAGTGGATGCTGTGGTGGAGAGGTTGCATCAGATTTGGGGGCAGGTGGTGGACAATTTGAAGTTGTCCCAGGAGAAGACTCAGCTTTTTGCCAACCGCCGGCGTCGGGTTGGTCCTCGGCTTTGTGTCGGGGACTTGGTGTGGTTGTCTTCTCGTTTTGTCCCTATGAGGGTTTCTTCTCCTAAGTTTAAGCCTCGGTTCATCGGCCCGTACAAGATATTGGAGATTCTTAACCCTGTGTCCTTCCGTTTGGACCTCCCTGCATCTTTTTCTATTCATAATGTTTTTCATCGGTCATTGTTGCGCAGGTATGAGGTACCGGTTGTGCCTTCCGTTGAGCCTCCTGCTCCGGTGTTGGTTGAGGGCGAGTTGGAGTACGTTGTGGAAAAAATCTTGGACTCCCGTGTTTCCAGACGGAAACTCCAGTATCTGGTCAAATGGAAGGGATACGGTCAGGAGGATAATTCTTGGGTGACTGCCTCTGATGTTCATGCCTCCGATCTGGTCCGTGCCTTTCATAGGGCTCATCCTGATCGCCCTGGTGGTTCTGGTGAGGGTTCGGTGCCCCCTCCTTGAGGGGGGGGTACTGTTGTGAAATTGGATTTTGGGCTCCCCCGGTGGCCACTGGTGGAATTGTACTTGTGTGCATCATCCCCTCTGTTCACCTGTTCCCATCAGGATGTGGGAGTCGCTATTTAACCTTGCTCCTCTGTCACTTCCATGCCGGTCAACATTGTAATCAGAAGCCTTTCTGTGCATGTTCCTGCTACCAGACAACTTCCAGCTAAGTCGGACTTTTGTCCTTGTTTGTTTTTTGCATTTTGTTCCAGTTCACAGCTGCAGTTTCGTTTCTGTGTCTGGAAAGCTCTTGTGATCTGAAATTGCCACTCTGATGTTATGAGTTAATACTAGAGTCTTAAAGTAATTTCAGGATGGTGTATTGATAGGGTTTTCAGCTGACCATGAAAGTACCCTTTCTGTCTTCCAGCTATCTAGTAAGCGGACCTCGATTTTGCTAAACCTATTTTCATACTACGTTTGTCATTTTCATCTTAAATCACCGCCAATATATGTGGGGGCCTCTGTCTGCCTTTCGGGGAAATTTCTCTAGAGGTGAGCCAGGACTATATTTTCCTCTGCCAGGATTAGTTAGTCCTCCGGCCGGCGCTGGGCGTCTAGGGATAAAACGCAGGCTACGCTACCCGGCTACTGTTAGTTGTGCGGCAGGTTTAGTTCATGGTCAGTTTAAGTTTCCATCCTTCCAAGAGCTAGTTCCTATGTATGCTGGGCTATGTTCTCTTGCCATTGAGAACCATAACAGGACTCCCATGTAAGGCAGGTCAGGATGGTGTTTCAGGTTTTGCGTGAGAATGCTTTGTTTATTAAGGGCTCAAAGTGTCTCTTTGGTGTGCAGAAGGTTCCCTTTTTGGGTTTTATCTTCTCCCCTTCTGCTGTGGAGATGGACCCAGTCAAGGTCCGAGCTATTCATGATTGGACTCAGCCCACGTCGGTTAAGAGTCTTCAGAAGTTCTTGGGTTTTGCTAACTTCTACCGTCGTTTTATCGCTAATTTTTCTAGCGTTGTTAAACCTTTGACGGATATGACCAAGAAAGGTTCTGATGTTGCTAACTGGGCTCCTGCAGCCGTGGAGGCTTTTCAGGAGCTGAAGCGCCGGTTTACTTCGGCGCCTGTTTTGTGTCAGCCTGATGTCTCGCTTCCCTTTCAGGTTGAAGTGGATGCTTCTGAGATCGGTGCAGGGGCCGTTTTGTCGCAGAGAAGCCGTGGTTGCTCAGTAATGAGACCATGTGCTTTTTTTTCTAGGAAATTTTCGCCTGCTGAGCGGAATTATGATGTTGGCAATCGGGAGTTGTTGGCCATGAAGTGGGCATTTGAGGAGTGGCGTCATTGGCTCGAGGGTGCTAAGCATCGTGTGGTGGTTTTGACTGATCACAAAAATCTGATGTATCTCGAGTCTGCTAAACGCCTGAATCCTAGACAGGCCCGTTGGTAATTATTTTTCTCCCGTTTTGACTTCGTGGTCTCGTACCTGCCTGGTTCAAAGAATGTTAAGGCTGATGCTCTTTCAAGGAGCTTTGTGCCTGACTCTCCTGGAGTCGCAGAACCAGTTGGTATTCTTAAAGAGGGAGTTATTTTGTCAGCCATTTCTCCTGATTTGCGACGCGTGTTGCAGAGATTTCAGGCTGATAGACCTGACTCTTGTCCACCTGACAGATTGTTTGTTCCTGATAAATGGACCAGTAGAGTCATTTCCGAGGTTCACTCCTCGGTGTTGTCAGGGCATCCGGGTATTTTTGGCACCAGAGATTTGGTGGCTAGGTCCTTTTGGTGGCCTTCCTTGTCACGGGATGTGCGGTCATTTGTGCAGTCCTGTGGGACTTGTGCTCGGGCTAAGCCTTGCTGTTCTCGTGCCAGCGGGTTGCTTTTGCCCTTGCCTGTCCCGAAGAGGCCTTGGACACACATTTCCATGGATTTCATTTCGGATCTTCCAGTGTCTCGGGGCATGTCTGTCATCTGGGTGGTATGTGATCGCTTTTCCAAGATGGTCCATTTGGTGCCCTTGCCTAAGCTGCCTTCCTCTTCTGATCTGGTTCCGTTATTCTTTCAGAATGTGGTTCGTTTGCACGGCATTCCTGAGAATATCGTGTCTGACAGAGGATCCCAGTTTGTTTCCAGGTTCTGGCGATCCTTTTGTGCTAAGATGGGCATTGATTTGTCGTTTTCATCTGCCTTTCATCCTCAGACTAATGGCCAAACTGAGCAAACAAATCAGACTCTAGAGGCTTATTTGAGATGTTTTGTTTCTGCAGATCAGGATGATTGGGTGACATTCTTGCCGTTGGCTGAGTTTGCCCTTAATAATCGGGCTAGTTCCGCTACCTTGGTTTCGCCATTTTTCTGCAACTCTGGTTTCCATCCTCGTTTTTCCTCGGGACATGTGGAGCCGTCTGACTGTCCTGGGGTGGATTCTGTGGTGGATAGGTTGCAGCGGATTTGGGATCATGTGGTGGACAACTTGAAGTTGTCACAGGAGAAGGCTCAGCGTTTTGCCAACCGCCGCCGCGGTGTGGGTCCCCGACTTCGCGTTGGGGATTTGTTGTGGCTGTCTTCTCGCTTTGTTCCTATGAAGGTCTCCTCTCCTAAATTTAACCCCTTCCCGACATGTGACGGGATAGTACGTCACATGTCGGGACCCCCGCTTTGATGTGCGCTCCGGCGGTGAGCGCACATCAAAGTCGCGACATGTCAGCTGTTTTTTACAGCTGACATGTGCGCGTAATAGCGGCGGGTGAAATCGCGATCACCCGCCGCTATTAACTAGTTAAATGCCGCTGTCAAACTCAGACAGCGGCATTTAACTACCGCATCCGGCCGTGCGGCCGGATATGAGCGCATCGCCGACCCCCGTCACATGATCGGGGGTCGGCGATGTGTCAGGAAGGTAACCATAGAGGTCCTGGAGACCTCTATGGTTACTGATCGCCGGTGGCTGTGAGCGCCCCCCTGTGGTCGGCGCTCACAGCACACCTGCATTTTAGCTACATAACAGCGATCTGATGATCGCTGTTATGTAGCAGAGCCGATCGGGCTGTGCCTGCTTCTAGCCTCCCATGGAGGCTATAGAAGCATGGTAAAAGTTAAAAAAAAAGTAAAAAAAAATTTGAAAAAAATAAAAAAAATATAAAAGTTTAAATCACCCCCCTTTCGCCCCAATCAAAATAAATCAATAAAAAAAAAACCCAACCTACACATATTTGGTATCGCCGCGTTCAGAATCGCCCGATCTATCAATAAAAAAAAAGCATTAACCTGATCGCTAAACGGCGTAATGAAAAAAAAAATCGAAACGCCAGATTTACGTTTTTTTGGTCGCCACGACATTGCATTAAAATGCAATAACGGGCGATCAAAAGAACGTATCTGCACCAAAATGCTATCATTAAAAATGCCAGCTCGGCACGCAAAAAATAAGCCCTCACCCGACCCCAGATCACGAAAAATGGAGACGCTACGGGTATCGGAAAATGGCGCAATTTTATTTATTTATTTTTTTGCAAAGTTTGGAATTTTTTTTCACCACTTAGGTAAAAAAGAACCTAGTCATGTTAGGTGTCTATGAACTCGTACTGACCTGGAGAATCATAATGGTAGGTCAGTTTTAGCATTTAGTGAACCTAGCAAAATAGGCAAGCAAAAAACAAGTGTGGGATTGCACTTTTTTTGCAATTTCACTGCACTTGGAATTTTTTTCCCGTTTTCTAGTACACGACATGGTAAAACCAATGATGTCGTTCAAAAGTACAACTCGTCCCGCAAAAAATAAGCCCTCACATGGCCAAATTGACAGAAAAATAAAAAAGTTATGGCTCTGGGAAGGAGGGGAGCGAAAAACAAAAACGGAAAAACGGAAAAAGCTCCGGGGGTGAAGGGGTTAAGCCTCGCTTCATCGGTCCTTATAAGATTTTGGAAATTCTTAATCCAGTGTCCTTTCGCTTGGAACTTCCTGTGTCGTTTGCCATTCACAACGTGTTCCATAGGTCTTTGTTGCGGCGGTACGTTGTGCCTGTGGTTCCTTCTGTTGAGCCTCCTGCTCCGGTGTTGGTTGGAGGCGAGTTGGAGTACGTGGTGGAAAAGATCTTGGATTCTCGTCTCTCCAGGCGGAGGCTTCAGTATCTGGTCAAGTGGAAGGGCTATGGTCAGGAGGATAATTCCTGGGTGGTCGCCTCTGATGTGCATGTGGCCGATTTGGTTCGTGCCTTTCACGCTGCTCATCCTGATCGCCCTGGTGGTCTTGGTGAGGGTTCGGTGACCCCTCCTTAAGGGGGGGGGGGTACTGTTGTGAATTAGACCTTTTGGCTCCCTCTTGTGGTCACTAGTGATATGACACTTTGATACTCCTTCCCTTGCTTGGTATCCACCTGGCCTCGTTAGTCCAGGGGTGTCGCTATTTGAACTTCCTGGATTTTCAGTCTGGTGCCTGGCATCGTTGTAATCAGATCCTTCTGTTTGCTCCTATCTGCTGGTCCTGGTTCTTTGCAAAATTAAGCTAAGTCCTGCTTTCTTGTTTTTTGGTTATTTTCTGTGCTCTTATTTTTGTCCAGCTTGTACTAAATGTGATTCCTTATATTGCTGGAAGCTCTAGGGGGCGGATGTTCTCCCCCCGTGCCGTTAGACGGTTCGGGGGTTCTTGAATATTCCGCGTGGAGTTTTTGTGAGGGTTTTTGCTGACCATATAAGTCATCTTCCTATATTCTGCTATTAGTTAGCGGGCCTCTCTTTGCTAAAACCTAGTTCATTTCTTGCGTTTGTCTTTTCTTCTTACCTCACCGTTATTATTTGTTGGGGGCTTGTATCCAACCTTTTGGGGTATTTCCTCTGGAGGCAAGAAAGGTCTTTCTTTTCCCTGCTAGGGTTAGTTAGTTCTCCGGCTGGCGCGAGACGTCTAGAATCAACGTAGGTACGTTCCCCGGCTGCTGTTATTTGTGTGCTAGGTTCAGGTATATGATCAGCCCAGTTACCACTGCCCTATGAGCTGGGTTTTATGTTTGCAGACTTCGCTATTGTCTCAGAGACCCCCTGCCATTGGGGTCATAACACATGAGGACGGCAAACAGAAAAAGCACACAGTTGAATTATTTCACAAGATAATCAAATGCTATTTTTATTAATATTCAACAACATAATGAAAAAGAATAATAGAGATTAAAACAGATGCCTTGGATGTGAGGGACGCGGCATTGACACCACACTGCGTGTAAGTTTGACCTTAAATCCTTAAGGTACCTTCACACTGACCAACTTTGCAACGATAACGATAGCGATTCGTGACGTTGCAGCGTCCTGGATAGCGATATCGTTGTGTTTGACACGCAGCAGCGATCTGGATCCTGCTGTGATATCGCTGGTCGTTGCTGAAAGTCCAGAACTTTATTTGGTCGTCAGATCGGCGTGTTTGACAGCAAAAGCAACGATGCCAGCAATGTTTTACAATGGTAACCAGGGTAAATATCGGGTTACTAAGTGCAGGGCCGCGCTTAGTAACCCGATATTTACCCTGGTTACCATTGTAAAAGTAAAAAAAAAACAGTACATACTCACCTTCTGATGTCTGTCACGTCCCCCGGCGTCCGCGCTGCTGCTCAGAGCTTCCTGCACTGTGTCACCGCCGGCCGGCCGTAAAGCAAAGCACAGCGGTGACGTCACCGCTCTGCCTAAGGGCCGGCGCTTACACAGTGCAGGGAAGCGAACGCCGGAGGACGTAAGTATGTAGTGTTTGTTTTTTTTTACATTTACACTGGTAACCAGGGTAAACATCGGGTTACTAAGCGCGGCCCTGCGCTTAGTAACCCGATGTTTACCCTGGTTACCCGGGGACTTCGTCATCGTTAGTCGATGGAGAGCTGTCTGTATGACAGCTCTCCAGCGACCACACAATGACGAAACAGCGACGCTGCAGCGATCGGCATCGTTGTCTATATCGCTGCAGTGTCGCTTAATGTGACGGTACCTTTAGTCTACATGCATGTCCTTTTATTTTTTTGGACTGTCATATTACCCTTAGAATGCTATTTGGCATAGCACTGTCCTTACACTAGTGGAAACTCCACTATAGTGTCAGGACTCTGAACATTTTTTACCTTTTGTGCATTACTGCCCTTTTCCAAGATGGTGTCTTTGGTCTCATGTGCACTGTGTCTTCCTGCTATAAAACTCCACCCCAGCCTTCAGTCTGTGCTAGAGAATTCTGCCTTGCATCCAGCTCCTGACCTCTGATTACTCCCTGGCTATACACCTGCTCCTGTGAACCTGTGTGGTGATCCTGCTACTCTGCTCTGAGTTCCTGCTGCATACACCAGTTCCAGTAATCCTCCTTCATCTGCTGCTCCTGTTTACTTCATCTGCATTTGCTGGACATGTAAGCTGCTGCTGCAATAACCTGAGACTATTAACCAGGCCTCCCTGGTTGAGCTAAGATATGATTTGAACTGCCTTATAAGCATATCTATCTGTGTTTGGACTAAGACAAGGATTTATTTGTGTCAAGTTTCCTCAAGAATAACTGTGCTTCATAGACTTTCTGCTTGATTGCGTTTCCCTCTGAAGTTTCCTATAGACTGCTAAGCTGCTTTTATTATTTGCACCAAGTGTTGTGGACTTGAGTTTCTCTCTGCACCTGTTTGAATCACCGTGTGATAATATAGACTTTACCACTTATAAAACTGTCCTGTAGTTGTCTTGTTCCACGCAAAGAGTCTCCTGAGTTATCCCCTATAATTATTGCATTAAGCTTTATTTAGAAGGTGGACCTTGCACTAATATGTCTTGGACCTCTATAGCCAACCTATCTACCTCAGCACAGTTACTTTTTTTTATCACAAAATCCTCTCTAAGGAAAATTTGTCATAAGGACATGCACTTTTACTTGATTTGATAAAATTATACTCTTATTTATTATACACTGTCATACTTTGTTTAAAGGTGTTTCTAGCCTCCAGCATCCCTCACATCTGAGGCATCTGTTTTTATCTCTATTATTCTTTTTCATTATTTTGTTGTATATTAATAAAAATTGCCTTTGATTATCTTGTGAAATAATTCAACGGTGTGCTTTTTTTGTTTTCCGTTCTCATGCAGTTGAGTTACTGGTAAAACAGATGGATTTATTAGATTATTGTTTAGCATAGTATAACTTTTGCGGATCATAATTTTGATATAATTATTTTTTGTGCAGCCCCAAAAAATTAACCAAGTTTTTATTTCTGGCTCCCAACAAAAATTTCACTAAAGGGTCAAGGATAAAATAATAATAAATCATTGCTTTTTCATGAGCCATGCCACGACTGACAGTCTGCCCTAACGGTCAAATTCATGGTAGGCTGCACTTTCCAAGCACACATTCGCCCACATATTTTGCATATTTTAATAAATTTTTCTTTTTCTTACATTGAGCTACATCAGAACATAAGATTTCCCACAGGAGCTGAAGTTCAAAACTACATCTCCATGGATTTGGAGTTAGCAAGGAGATGTCTGTTTTGCACATGCCTATTTTAATAAAGAGCTGTGAGCCCATTACTGGACTCCAGCAGATGAGAAGAACTGCCCACTCTGCATGTAAAAATCAAGCCTTAGGTCACATCCACACGTTCAGTATTGCGTCAGTATTTTCCATCAGTGTTTGTTAAGCTAAAATCAGGAGTGGCACAATCACAGGGAAAGTATAATAGAAACATCCAAATCAAAAAACAAACAGAGGGCTGCCGCGCTAAAAACACATGTAAACACATAAACATATAGCGGTGCCCACCTTCTCGTATCTGTGTCCACCCATGTCTGCACAATCAGAAGTGTAGGAGCGGCACTACTTGGTGTGTGCCCGAAGTGGCTGGTATTGCGGATGGCTGAGCTGGGCACGCAGGTGGGGAGCGTCCTCCCTTTGCACCCCAGGTGGCTCCCGGATTACCCACTGCAACAGCCGGCGGTACGCCTTGGCTGAACGCGCCGCCGTGTAGCAGCGTGGTGTGTAGGGGGCGTGGTTTAGCGGTGACGTCACCTGTCCGTAGAAAACGGACATGTACAGGGGCCAATGACCGACGCATTTCGAGGGAACCGTCCCTCTTTCTCAAGGTGGTTGTCCCTGTACTACCGCTGAACCTTTATACCCCCATACTTTCCCTGCTGGTATGCCGGTATACCTAATTGGCTAACGAATGGCATTATTCACGCTTCTAGCCAGGCTACCTAGGTGAATTGTACACTGTCATTAAACAATATATATACACTGCACAAGTATTAAAAAAGGGGGAATGTCTCTGTTAAAACATGTCCTGTTACTGCATAGGAGGCGAATTATTTCTCCAGTTTCCCAAAGACCGATGCTCAAATACATACCCTAAAGGGATCACTGCTCCTTGTCCAAGAAATTGTATATGCAAAAAATCCCACAAATAACACAACTAATGCAACCCCCCCTATTGACCATATTAAAATTCTAAATTTATTATTCACAAAAAAATATAAAATATGTATAAAATTATGTATAAATGTATAAATACCCAACCCTATATAAAAATTCTTCATAAATTGTTTTTTTTTATTATTATTTAACAACAATAATGTTAAAAACATGTACTTTCTGTACGTTCTTTGTATATTATTTACATTATGTACTTACATAAATCCTACATATACACCCATACTAAAATATGATCCCCCTCAGACAACCTACCAGTACATTGAAATCCTGGTACCACCTAAGGATACATTAGTTGTTGTATACTTGTTGTATTATAATAGAAACATGTCACCACTTCTGTATTTTTCAAATACTGAACGTGGCCTTACTATGGTTTGTCATGCATGAGCAAATCAGTCCTAGACTTGCTTTCTGCCGGGCTCCAGAGCACTTCCCTTGTGTGTTAACACTGCAAAGTCTTAAAGTGGTTTAAAACAGAGGGGAAAGGGTGCTGTCTCTGCAATTGTTTCATTAGCATAAGGGTACAAACATGGGGGGGCGCTCAGAAAGTTAGCAGAGCATGAGGAGTAGCGAGGTAAAGAAGGTAAATCAAGCAGGAGATGGGCAGGACTTAGAAAGGGGCTGTGGTTAATTTGTACATCTCCAGCTTAGCACTAGAATGGAGTCTCAGGCACAGATACATATGGCCTGCCACAGTCGTCCCAGTTTCCAAGGATCGGCTGTGTAAAAAAGAAAACGGATAAGTATTCCAATATGGGCGATGTGCTGTACTAGTTTACTGTTTGCAGTGTGATTGTTAGGTGTCATCCATTGTATCAGTGAAATATGCAGGTTGTCCTACAGCGAAAAAGAGAAATGAAATGCTGAATGGATGTGTGAACCTAGCCTAATATGTAGTATTACATCAGTGTGGTATATAAAGCCATATTTAGGCTAGTTTCACACTAGCGTTTGTCCGGGCTGTGGAGGAATGGAGACGTCCTCCGTGAAGCCCCGCCCACTGCCCCCCTCTTCGTTCAGCTCTGCCTACGGCTGCATGCGGCGTGCGCACCCTATCTTTAACATTTGGTACGCAGGCCATGCAACTGTATGCGGATGCCGCTGCATGCGTCGTTTTGACGGTGCGACGACCTACGCTGAACGCAACATTTTGCATTTTCGTGCAGATGCCGCACCGTCAAAACGACACATGCGGCAGCATCCGCATACAGCGGCATGGCCTGCGTACCCAATGTTAAAGATAGGGTGCACACGCCGCATGCAGCCGTAGGCGGAGCTGAACGAAGAGGCGCGGCAGTGGGCGGGGCTTTACGGAGGAAGTCCGCAGCCCTCCGCAGCCCGGATAAATGCTAGTGTGAAACTAGCCTGTGTTATTGTTTACATGGCTAATATTTCCAGAGTATTTATGCACTTTATTGGTCCAACTCAATGTTCATGAACCTCTTCTATCTTCGCTCCTCATCTCATAAGCGGTTCTGCAATATGAGATAACAGGTCATATAATATGTATGAATGATTGATATGTAAAGAGATATAACTCGGGGTACTATTGTTTTATTGTGAAATCACCCCTTAAAATGCCTTGCGTTAAAGTTTTAGAGACTTGCATTGGTATTCTGTCCCTATCCACAGATTCTTAAGCTCTCCTAAACAAGAAACCTGATCATTCAGCCGGGAAGCTTTCTCTATCCAACTCCCATTTTCAGGAGTGCTCAGCTGGCCAAGCATTCTCATTTTCTGTGTGTCGGAAACTTATCTCTTAGAGAACAAAAGAATCTGCAGTCCAATATCAAACATGCTGAATCCTGACCTCCACCAACTTTAGGCTGCTATCAAACTAGCAGTATTTGGTCAGTATTTTACATCAGTATTTGTAAGCCAAAACCAGGAGTGGGTGATAAATGCAGAAGTGGTGCATATGTTTCTGTTATACTTTTCCTCTATTTGTTCCACTCCTGGTTTTGGCTTACAAATACTGATGTAAAATACTGACCAAATACTGCTAGTGTGACGGCAGCCTTAAGGCCCCGTCACACATAGCGACGCTACAGCGATCCCGACAACGATACGACCTGTCAGGGATCGTTGCTGCGTCGCTATGTGGTCGCTGGTGAGATGTCAAACAGTGAGATCTTCCCAACGATCGCTGCTGCGATCTCACTGTTTGACATCTCACCAGCGACCTGTAGCGACCTGTACAACGATCTCACATGGGAGCTATTATGACGATTCAGTGTCTGAGTCGTCAACGAGGTCGTTGGTAAGGTGTCAAACACAGCGATGTGTGCTACCCAGCGGGACCTCAACGATCAAAAAACGGTCCAGGCCGTTCCGACACGACCAGCGATCTCACAGCAGGGGCCTGATCGCTGGTACGTGTCACACATAGCGAGATCGCTACTGAAGTCGCTGTTGCGTCACAAAACTTGTGACTCAGCAGCGATCTCGCTAGCGATCTCGCTATGTGTGATGGGGGCTTTAGACTGTTGACCAAACCTGATGATAGCCTAATGTTTATGTGGATCTTCAGTAGGCCACCCACAGTAGAAGGTGATATTGGCTTTTGTTTCTTAATTGGTGGTTATCTATTAGATTTATTCAACAGATATTGGATGATATCCTCCTCCTCCTTTCTGGTCTCTTCTACATTCCTACATGGCATACTGTATATACTTGGTCAGGATTATTAGATAAAGTGTGTGGTCGATCTTATTATTTTATAGAATGCACTTCTTACAGTGCATAGTAGTTGCAATAGGTTTACAACCATTTTTCATATTTGCTGTGATCTCTATAGTTTACTTTTTGTGATGATGGTAAGTAAAACAAAACTTGAAAAAGCAAATTTGAGCCATTTGTTTGAGACATGAGTGGTAAATGTTATATGTTGGCTGGTCAGGTTTGTGAGCCCGTGCTGCTTTTTAGTCCCAGACTTCACGGGTCCTGGATTGGTTATTTCCGTTTCTTCTTCATTGGTCATACTGTCTAGGCCCTAATGTTTTCCATTGCTTATTCAGTTTATGCACAAACATCAATCGCGATGCAATGCATCAAAAAGAAACATTTTTTTTAACCACTGCTTGCTAAAAAGCCATGGCTACTTCCGTATACAATATATGTGTATAAACACCAGCATGACAGGCATCTACTCTGAAAAAGAAGACTTTTTTGGACCACTTACCAGGACACGTTTGAAATGGACAACGACAAACTGGAAGCTGTTAAGGACTTAAACCTACTCTGATCAACGATCACTCAAGATGTAGCGATGTTACCGAAAGTCAATAGGAAAATAGCTATGGGGAAATCAACAATGAAGTAACTGGCGAAGGTCTTGAAATCAAGGAAGATTTCACTGGCGACGAAGACACAGCTTGTATATAGTCTGGTCCTTCCTGTAACATATGGATGCGAAACCTGGATGATAAAGAAACAAGACTGAAGACAAATCAACGTCTTCATAATGTGGTGCTAGAGAAGGATGTTATCAATATCATGCATGGCAAGAAGAACAAACAAATCAATTTTGGAACAGATCAAGCCAGACATGTCACTCGAGGCAAGGATCACCATGTTACGACTTGCCTAATTTGGACACATAATACAAAGAGAGTAATTACTGGAGAAGGGCAACATGGTTGGAAGAATAGAAGGAACAAGGCATAGAGGAAGACCAGCAACCTGATGGCTTGAGACACTCAAGGTATGAAAAAAGGATATGTGGAACTGTCAGCGTTTCATCGGTGAACAAATAGGAATCCACTCCAATCGATATAAAAAGAGAATTTGGCACTCCACATAATGATGCAAACAAGTTTTATCTAATATATAAAGCTGAATGTGTGTGTGTGTATGTGTGTATGACCGGAATTGGCACCTGCACCGTCGCAGCTACAGCCACAAAATTTTGCACAGTCAAACGTCTGGACCCGAGAGCGTCATAGGCTATGTTGTGAGGCGAAATTTTAACCCCATGCGTTCCAATTCACGAAACAATTTTGCCCCTATCTACATAATGGGGAAAAAGTGAAAGGAGAAGTGTTGGAGGCAAATTGACAGCTGCCAGATGTGAACAAGGGGGACTTAAAAAATGAGAGTGATGGCGCCAAAGAGTATATACCATACAGTTGCTAAGGTGGGGCCCTGACATGGGATACTCACCACACACGGGGATATGAACACACACACAAAATGCGCCACACACTACCACGTGCTTGAACACATATACCACCCTCAGCGCACATTTCACCACACATACACCAACCTCGCCACATAAAAGTCAAAACACAAAAGTCGCCTCTCAAAACTCGCCACGCGCAAAATTCGCCACATGCAAAACTAGGCTCACGCAAAACTCGCCACACGTGCAAAACTCACCTCATGGAAAACTCGCGACACGCAAAACTTGCACATGCGGAAAAATTGCCACATGCACAAAAGTTGCAACACACAAAACTTGCACATACTCAAAACGCACCAAACATAACTCGTCACGCGCAAAACTCGCCATGCGCAAAACCTGCTGCACACAACTTGCTACACTAACCTGTCACATGCAATCGACACACAAAAAGTTGCTACACGCATGTTGCCACACAAAACTCATCTCACAAAAGTCGCTACATGCATGTCGCCACACGCAACTCAACATACACAACTTGACACATGAAACTCGCCCTAAAACACACACAGTCTGGTATTATCCTTCAAAAATAAAAATCTGATTAATAAGCAGACAAACTACAAGAGCAACAAATGTACGATATAGGAAATACGACAGCTGTCAGTCACATGACCTATCTATTATGTGTATGTGTGAGCTAATATATACTGCAAGGGGGGAGGGCTTCCTGTTGGCTTTGATATATCAGGCTGCCAATAGCAACCAATCACAGCTCAGCTTCTATTTTGCTACAATTAATTAATCTGAGCTCTGATTGGTTAATATAGGCAACAAAGGACATTCTCAGTATAACAAAGCTTGTGTGAGGTAATAAAATGTCAGTTAGGGTGTGTTCGTGGAAAGGCTGATATCAGTCACATTACCTCTATGTGAGAGGATATAGAAACTGCGATTTACAGACTATTTTTACACAATAATGCCTCATAAGAAAAGGAATTCCATGGCACGAGTGTCAGCTGATGCAAAAAGAAAAGCTGTATTATGGGCCAATGTAAAATGTGAAGACCGAGAAACAAGGCTGACACACATGAGAACAGCAGCTGCTTCCTCAAGAGCCAATAAACTTTCTGAGCAGAAGGAAGCAAGGCTTGCAGACAAGAGAACAAGAGCTGCTTCCTCAAGGGCCAATGACATTTCTGAGGAGGGAAGCGAGGCTGGCAGACATGAAAACAAGAGCTGCTTCCTCAAGAGCCAATAAACTTTCTGAGCAGAAGGAAGCAAGGCTTGCAGACAAGAGAACAAGAGCTGCTTCCTCAAGGGCCAATGAAATTTCTGAGGAGAGGGAAGCGAGGCTTGCAGACATGAAAACAAGAGCTGCTTCCTCAAGAGCTAATGAACTTTCTGAGGAGAGGGAAGCGAGACTTGCAGACATGAAAACAAGAGCTGCTTCCTCAAGGGCCAATGAACTTTCTGAGGAGAGGGAAGCGAGGCTTGCAGACAAGAGAACAAGAACTGCTTCCTCAAGAGCCAATGAACTTCCTGAGGAGAGGGAAGCGAGGCTTGCAGATAAGAGAAGAAGAGCTGCTTCCTCAAGAGCCAATGAACTTTCTGAGGTGAGGGAAGCGAGGCTTGCAGATAAGAGAAGAAGAGCTGCTTCCTCAAGGGCTAATGAGTCATCTCAGCAGAGAGAAGGCCGACTTGCCACTAAGAGAATTGCTATTTCTTCCACCAGGGCACAGGAAATGGTTGGAGATTTGAAACATGCTGCCTTTTGTTACCAGTCAGACATAAACTATCAGGATAATCCTAAAGTTCAGATAGGAAAAATGGATGTGGTCTGCATGTACTGCAGTGCCCTAAAATGGAAAGATGAACCGCCAGGTTTATGCTGTGCAAATGGAAAGATAAAACGTCCACCTCTCCTGTCTCCACCAGATCCTCTAAAGTCTCTGATGACAGGTACCAGTACAATATTAAAGCATTTCTTGGACAACATCAGGAACTACAACTCCTGCTTCCAAATTACATCATTTGGTGCAACAAAAGAAATGTTTACTACAGGATTTATGCCAACATTTAAAGTTCAAGGACAGGTTTACCACTCAATTGGCTCACTGCTTCCATTACAAGGAGAAGAACCTCAATTTCTTCAACTCTTCTTCATGGGAAATGCAGAAGAAGAGGCTCCTCGGAGATGCTCTTTAATTCCTAACACTCACCTTGATATTGTCACTATTTTGCAGCAGTTCTTTCACTCCAACAATCCATATGTTCAACTTTTCAAGACTGCACTTAAATGCATGCCAAATGACGATTACAAAGTTGTCATTCGAGCTGACAAAACACCACAAGTGAACATCAGCGACGTTTCAATGCTCCCACATTTGATGAGGTAGCCATCTTGATTGTAGGTAATGATTTTCAAAGCCGTGACATTGTGCTTCAGAAAAGGAACAATAGTTTGCAACGAGTAGCAGAAACTCACAGGTCCTATGATGCACTGCAATATCCAATCATCTTTTGGCAGGGATAGGATGGCTATCGCTTTGGAATACTTCAGACAGATCCTACAACAGGCAACCCTTCAGGAAAAAGAGTCTACCATGGACTTCTTTGCATATAGGATCATGACAAGATTTGCAGAGGAAAATCACATCTTGAAATGCAAACACCTCTTCCACCAATTTATTGTTGACATGTATGCAAAGATTTTTCGGCATGTTATGCGGGCTCTATTAGGAGCTAATGGGAGTGTTTGGCATTCACAGGGATGTATAATGTGCTTTTAAATTTAACCCTTTTTGCTACCAGCATACAGATAGGCTTTAAATTTATTTCTACTGCTGAGATATTTTTATAAATTTACTATGGCACTTTGATTTGGTATGTTTACTATATGGTGCTGGCCCAATTGTGTAGGCGGGACCTACCGGCACTCACTTATTTGGAATTTTTGTCATGTACCTCATATTGTTATAATCATTACTGATTGCTCCAAGAACTGTATGCACTTGCACACTAACAGTTCTAGTTTTATGTATATGGATATTTAATAATAGTTTTGTGTACATTTGTATATCATGAGCTTCTGACTCGTCTTTTCTCCTGTATTATTATATATACAGGTCCTTCTCAAAAAATTAGCATATAGTGTTAAATTTCATTATTTACCATAATGTAATGATTACAATTAAACTTTCATATATTATAGATTCATTATCCACCAACTGAAATTTGTCAGGTCTTTTATTGTTTTAATACTGATGATTTTGGCATACAACTCCTGAAAACCCCAAAAACCTGTCTCAATAAATTAGCATATTTCACCCGTCCAATCAAATAAAAGTGTTTTTTAATAACAAACAAAAAAACCATCAAATAATAATGTTCAGTTATGCACTCAATACTTGGTCGGGAATCCTTTGGCAGAAATGACTGCTTCAATGCGGCGTGGCATCGAGGCAATCAGCCTGTGACACTGCTGAGATGTTATGGAGGCCCAGGATGCTTCAATAGCGGCCTTAAGCTCATCCAGAGTGTTGGGTCTTGCGTCTCTCAACTTTCTCTTCACAATATCCCACAGATTCTCTATGGGGTTCAGGTCAGGAGAGTTGGCAGTCCAATTGAGCACAGTAATACCATGGTCAGTAAACCATTTACCAGTGGTTTTGGCACTGTGAGCAGGTGCCAGGTCGTGCTGAAAAATGAAATCTTCATCTCCATAAAGCATTTCAGCCGATGGAAGCATGAAGTGCTCCAAAATCTCCTGATAGCTAGCTGCATTGACCCTGCCCTTGATGAAACACAGTGGACCAACACCAGCAGCTGACATGGCACCCCACACCATCACTGACTGTGGGTACTTGACACTGGACTTCAGGCATTTTGGCATTTCCTTCTCCCCAGTCTTCCTCCAGACTCTGGCACCTTGATTTCCGAATGACATGCAAAATTTGCTTTCATCAGAAAAAAGTACTTGGGACCACTTAGCAACAGTCCAGTGCTGCTTCTCTGTAGCCCAGGTCAGGCGCTTCTGCCGCTGTTTATGGTTCAAAAGTGGCTTTACCTGGGGAATGCGGCACTTGTAGCCCATTTCCTGCACACGCCTGTGCACGGTGGCTCTGGATGTTTCCACACCAGACTCAGTCCACTGCTTCCTCAGGTTCCCCAAGGTCTGGAATCGGTCCTTCTCCACAATCTTCCTCAGGGTCCGGTCACCTCTTCTCGTTGTACAGCGTTTTCTGCCACATTGTTTCCTTCCAACAGACTTACCATTGAGGTGCCTTGATACAGCACTCTGGGAACAGCCTATTTGTTGAGAAATTTCTTTCTGGGTCATACCCTCTTGCTTGAGGGTGTCAATGATGGCCTTCTTGACATCTGTCAGGTCGCTAGTCTTACCCATGATGGGGGTTTTGAGTAATGAACCAGGCAGGGAGTTTTTAAAAGCCTCAGGTATCTTTTGCATGTGTTTAGAGTTAATTAGTTGATTCAGAAGATTAGGGTAATAGGTCGTTTAGAGAACCTTTTCTTGATATGCTAATTTATTGAGACAGGTTTTTTGGGTTTTCAGGAGTTGTATGCCAAAATCATCAGTATTAAAACAATAAAAGACCTGACAAATTTCAGTTGGTGGATAATGAATCTATAATATATGAAAGTTTAATTGTAATCATTACATTATGGTAAATAATGAAATTTAACACTATATGCTAATTTTTTGAGAAGGACCTGTACAGTGGGGCAAAAAAGTATTTCGTCAGTCAGCAATAGTGCAAGTTCCACCACTTAAAAAGATGAGAGGCATCTGTAATTTACATCATAGGTAGACCTCAACTATGGGAGACAAACTGAGAAAAAAAAATCCAGAAAATCACATTGTCTGTTTTTTTATCATTTTATTTGCATTTTATGGTGGAAAATAAGTATTTGGTCAGAAACAAACAATCAAGATTTCTGGCTCTCACAGACCTGTAACTTCTTCTTTAAGAGTCTCCTCTTTCCTCCACTCATTACCTGTAGTAATGGCACCTGTTTAAACTTGTTATCAGTGTAAAAAGACACCTGTGCACACCCTCAAACAGTCTAACTCCAAACTCCACTATGGTGAAGACCAAAGAGCTGTCAAAGGACACCAGAAACAAAATTGTAGCCCTGCACCAGGCTGGGAAGACTGAATCTGCAATAGCCAACCAGCTTGGAGTGAAGAAATCAACAGTGGGAGCAATAATTAGAAAATGGAAGACATACAAGACCACTGATAATCTCCCTCGATTTGGGGCTCCACGCAAAATCCCACCCCGTGGGGTCAGAATGATCACAAGAACGGTGAGCAAAAATCCCAGAACCACGCGGGGGGACCTAGTGAATGAACTCCAGAGAGCTGGGACCAATGTAACAAGGCCTACCATAAGTAACACACTACGCCACCATGGACTCAGATCCTGCAGTGCCAGACTTGTCCCACTGCTTAAGCCAGTACATGTCCGGGCCCGTCTGAAGTTTGCTAGAGAGCATTTGGATGATCCAGAGGAGTTTTGGGAGAATGTCCTATGGTCTGATGAAACCAAACTGGAACTGTTTGGTAGAAACACAACTTGTCGTGTTTGGAGGAAAAAGAATACTGAGTTGCATCCATCAAACACCATACCTACTGTAAAGCATGGTGGTGGAAACATCATGCTTTGGGGCTGTTTCTCTGCAAAGGGGCCAGGACGACTGATCCGGGTACATGAAAGAATGAATGGGGCCATGTATCGTGAGATTTTGAGTGCAAACCTCCTTCCATCAGCAAGGGCATTGAAGATGAAACGTGGCTGGGTCTTTCAACATGACAATGATCCAAAGCACACCGCCAGGGCAACGAAGGAGTGGCTTCGTAAGAAGCATTTCAAGGTCCTGGAGTGGCCTAGCCAGTCTCCAGATCTCAACCCTATAGAAAACCTTTGGAGGGAGTTGAAAGTCCGTGTTGCCAAGCGAAAAGCCAAAAACATCACTGCTCTAGAGGAGATCTGCATGGAGGAATGGGCCAAAATACCAACAACAGTGTGTGGCAACCTTGTGAAGACTTACAGAAAACGTTTGACCTCTGTCATTGCCAACAAAGGAAATATTACAAAGTATTGAGATGAAATTTTGTTTCTGACCAAATACTTATTTTCCACCATAAAATGCAAATAAAATGATCAAAAAACAGACAATGTGATTTTCTGGATTTTTTTTTCTCAGTTTGTCTCCCATAGTTGAGGTCTACCTATGATGTAAATTACAGACGCCTCTCATCTTTTTAAGTGGTGGAACTTGCACTATTGCTGACTGACTAAATACTTTTTTGCCCCACTGTATTTGAGTCGCTCTGCTCTTTATAATATGCAATTCAGCATTAATGCTACTTCATGCATGGTATTTTTGTAGGAAGAATGTCTTTGGGATTATTTTTCAAAAAGATTGAGAGTGAATGTCTTTTATATATCCGACTAAATCAAAAGAAGCTCAGGGCAGAGGAATATATTCACCTTAGAGATGCTGTTGCAAATGATGCTGATCCAAAAGAGTTGGGGAAAATGGTTATTCTTCCATCAACTGTTACTGGAAGCCCACGACACATGCATGAATACACACAGGATGCAATGACTTATGTGAGAAAGTAGGGCCGTTCAGATCTTTTCATCACCTTTACTTGCAATCCTGCCTGGGAGGAAATTGGAGGGCACCTGTTGCAGGGCCGAAAAACTGTGAATCGCCATGACCTTATTGCTCGGGTTTTCAGACAGAAACTAAAAAAATGACTAATCTCATAACAAAATCACATATTTATGGTGAGACGCAGTGCTTGATGTATTCAGTTGAATGGTTAAAAAGAGGCCTTCCTCACGCCCACATCTTGATCTGGCTGAAGCAAAAAATACAGCCTACTGAAATTGACAATATCATCAGTGCTGAATTGCCAGACCTTCAGATTGACCCATTGCTGTTTGACACCATCACAAAAAACATGATCCATGGTCCGTGTGGGAGTCTCGACAAAAATTCTCCCTGTATGATTGATGGCACGTGTTCAAAGCATTACCTACGATCCCTGGTCCAAGAAACCCAAACAGGACAAGATGGATATCCAGTCTACTGAAGAAGAAAGACGGGATGGTGGTTTCATAGCAAAGCTCAAAATGCGTGTTGGATAGAAATTGACAACAGGTGGGTAATGCCTTACAACCCTTTGCTCTCAAAAATCTTCCAGGCCCACATAAATGTCAAATTTGCCACTCTTGTGAAATCAATCAAGTATATCTGCAAATATGTCCACAAATGAAGTGATCAAGCAGTTTTTGAACTCCAGAAAAATTGACCTATTATTTATGAAGTGGAGGCATTCCAGATGGGCAGGTACATAGGCAGCAATGAAGCTGTTTGGAGAATACTAGGATTCTCCATTCATGAGCGCTACCCACCAGTTGTGCATCTGAGTGTGCACTTGGAAAATGGACAGAGAATTTATTTTAACCCAGCAAACTTACAGCAGCAGCTCCTAACACCACCCAAGACCACCCTCTTGGCATTTTTTTAGCTGTGTCAACAAGACCCTTTTGCAAAAACAATTCTCTACTGTGATTTACCAAAGTACTACACTTGGAATTCCTCCAGAAAAACACAGGAACGGAGGAAACTTGAAAACTTGATATTGAGGCTATCCAGGGGTGAAAGCAACTGATACTCTTGGTCGCGTCTACACTGTTCATCCGTCAAATGCAGAGTGCTTCTACCTGCGCATGTTACTTCATGTTGTCAAAGGCCCTACATCATTTTCTGACCTGAAGAGAGTCAGACAAAGTACAAAACTGATCTCAGTGAGGACATCCTCATGCAGATTAGAAGGGAAAATCCTCAGCAACTCATCAATTTCAATGAGGAAATGTTCAATGAAACTTCAATACTCCTTGAAGATCAGTGCATAGCAATGTCAGGAAAAGCCTTACAGTTGCTTGGTTTGCCTGCTCCAATAAGAAATCCTGAAGGCATCCAAATGTGTAGGGAGATTTTCATAGAAACAAACTACAATATTGATGAACTGACAGCATTTGTGTCTCAGAACGAGCCAATATTGGTACCAGATCAAAGGGACGCTTATAACTACATTTTAAGTTTCAGTGAAACCAACAAAGGTGAGATTGTCTTCCTCGATGCTCCAGGTGGAACAGGAAAGACATTTGTAATCAACTTGCTCCTGCCAAAATTTCGACAACAAAAAAAGATTGCACTTGCAGTGGCATCTTCTGGAATTGCAGCTACGCTCTTAAAAGGTGGCAGGACAGCACATTCGACATTCAAACTACCACTTAACCTGTCTCATAGTGACAGCCCCGTGTGTAGTATTGCCAAGGGATCAGGACTGGCCAAATTGCGTAAAAAATGCAGTGCCATCATTTGGGATGCTGTCTCCCATTCTTCCTCAGCCACAGAGGATACTGCTCAATAGAGACTTCGGTTCCAGCGTCTTGCTCAGGCTAATGCTGTGCGTCTGGTTGCTGCTGACGTCCCAGGTCCAGCTATAGCAACCAGTCAGCGGTGAGCAGATGCTCCTGGGACTAAGTCCTGCTTTTTGCCTTCTGAGCATGCCCATGAGACTACCGCTCATTGGTGGTCAGAGGCCACATGCCCAGGTCCCCAAGCAGCTCAGATTGGTCCTCTAGTAAGGTCGTCCCAGAAGGCTGTGGCTAGAAAAGAATCTAGTATAATCCTAAATTTTGGTGTGTGGATGCATGTATGTAACTGGTGCAAGCTCCTAATTATCCCCTTCCCTCGTGTTGAGTCAGGGTGGTTAGAGCAAATACAGCACCATGTAGTGCATTGCAAGCACTGAGCACGATAACCAGCGTCATTAGTGGCGTTCGCCAGTGTGACTCCATGCACAATCAGTACGCTTTACTCCCTAGTCAGGGTGGTTAGTGGTGTTCGCAATTGCAATGCTGCGCGCACTCTGTGCACTAAATCAATTGGTCGGGTGCTGTCCAGGCATCACTGGTGCGATGTCGAGCGCTTAGTAGGTCTAGAGAGACTCTTACTCCACGTCCTTGGGGCTGAGTCTTGTGACGGAACACTAGCGCTGATTCAGCTGTGGCCTGTGATAGCTAACAGGGTACAGTCTCTGTGCTCTGCGGTACTGCAGCTCTGTGAAGCAACAGAGCTCGTCGCAAGTACACATCGGGTGACTGTTAACCCACGTGTGTCCAGTGTGATACCGCCACTTTGTGTCCGCCATTGCCAAGCAGCAGTTAACATCTCTGCAGGGTGGACCCCGGGCTGCGAACGCACCTTATTATTATCCTTATATTTATTTGGTGCGTTCTGCCAGCCCTAACAGAAGCTATCCAAATAAAATCTGTGGAAGAGAAGTATGTGACCAGAATTAACATTCATTTCCAGCTGATGATACCGATATGAGACAACAAAAAAGACAACAAAATGTCAAAAAGCAAGAATTTGCCTTGACCTATGAAAAATTTAGGAACAAATATTAAAATTGTGAAGTGGATTTGATTTAAAAAAATTAGGAAGATGAGACCCTGTACCAGGAGGTGAACGTGGACGTGGTGGTGTAGGTGGAAGAGGCAAGGGAGGAGTAATCCAACACTGTGTTTTGAGTTTTTTATTTTTGGGGGGAACGGACTTAAAAGAACATAGAATGAACCCCAAAAAAACCTGAGCTCCAACCAGGGTGCAGAGTTCCCTCTGGAGGAGTTGGACATGGTGGTGTAGGTGGAAGAGGCGGAGGAGGTAGTCAACAAATGTGGATAGGGTAATGTCTTAAAATAACATAGAATATAACAAAAAATAAAAAACAACAATCTTGAACAAGGAGGCAGAGGTCAAAGTGGAGAAGGCGGTTGAGGAGGAGGAGGTGGCGATGTAGGTGCTCCTGAAACGCATTGTCAATAAAATCCTTTGTGTATATTGGATCCAGTGGTGCTATGCATTCATCTCACATTTACCCCAATAACTACTAAAGATTGAGTTCAGTTATACACATACAGCAGTTGAATGTCTAACAGGAGAATGAGGCAAGATGCAGGTCAGATGTAAAGCGAGGTCTACTGTGGCAAACATTGACCTAGTCAATTGAAAATGTTATTTTACTACAAACTGTATAGACATTTTTCTATACAAAATCTAATCTAATATAATAATATAATAAAATATAATAATATAGTTGAATAAATAATCAGTGACGTTATTGAAAAATAATAAAATTGGTTTTATTTTTGGCAGATGACTGTACCAGGAGTTCAGAGAAATATCTGTTAGTGTCAAATTTGAAAGCAAATGATCACAGAATCACAGAAGATACATATGAAAAGCCTGCCATTACCTCAGATACAGCTCCAGCCCTACACAGCAATAGTCTATCATCTGATTATTTTCAACAGCTACTATCTTCATCACGGACTGTTAAACAAAACAAAAATAACAGAAAAGATGGTGAGCATCACAGAGTTCACAAAAGAAAGAAGCAACAAGCACGTTTGGAATATGGGAAATGTTTTAAAAAGAAATCAACTGATGTAACACATGAAAGAAATCACACTGGGGAGAAACTAATTTCATGTTCGGAATGTGGGAAATGTTTTACATATAAATCTGAATTTGTTCAACATCACAGAATTCACACAGGAGAAAAGCCATATTCATGTTCAGTGTGTGGGAAATGTTTTACAAGGAAATCAAATCTTGTAATACATGAGAGAAGTCACACAGGGGAAAAGCCATTTTCATGTTCAGACTGTGGGAAATGTTATACAGATAATTCAAAACTTGTTAAACATCAGAAAATTCACACAGGGGAGAAGCCATTTTCATGTTCAGAATGTGGGAAATGTTTTACAGAGAAATCAAAACTTGTTAAACATCAGAAAATTCACACAGGGGAGAAGTTATTTTCATGTTCAGAATGTGGGAAACGTTATGCAGAGAAATCAAAACTTACTATACATCACAGACTTCACACGGGAGAGAAGCCATTCTCATGCTCAGAATGTGCAAAATGTTTTACAGAGAAATCAAAACTTATTTTACATCAGAGAATTCACACAGGAGAGAAGCCTTTTTCATGTTCAGAATGTGGGAGACGTTGTTATAAAAAAACTGATCTTGCTAAACATCAGAGAACTCACACAGGCGAGAAGCCATTTTCATGTTCAGAATGTGGGAAATGTTTTATAGATAAATCAAATCTTGTAAAACATCAGAGAATTCATACACGTGATTCAAACAAGTGATTTTAATGTCTAGAAACACATTAATTGAAGCATGGGAGTTCTTCTTGGCTGCAGTTTGCTTCACTGTGCATTACCTTTTCATAAGAATTATTGTTAGTCAATATTCTTTTTAATGCACAGTGACAGTGCGCTCCCTCTCTGGCCCTGATGAGAAATTACAAGCAGGTAAGAGAGAGCATTGTCAGCGCGCATTATAACGCAGCGTCATTTTCAGGGGTGGGGCTGGTCTCTGAATTTCCTAATCGCTGATGTCCTTACAATGCACACTGACAGCTCGTAAGTTCTTATCAGAGCTGAAGACGGAGTACACTGTCTCTGTGCATTAAAAAAATTATTTCACAGTGACAATATCCTACTGACAATTGACAAATAATGCATTCTCAGTAGAGTAGGGACTACCCCAGACAACTGAAACTGATGTCAATAGTCCTTTCAGTGTGGGCACAGAGGCTGTGGCAGTGACCTTAGTCTCTTCCCCCTAAAGATGTATTGTTTGAGTATCCCAGCATGCACTCCACATTCTGAAATGAAGTGTCATTATCCCCTTAAGAACCAGGGGTATTTTCTTTTTTTCATCTCTGTCTCATCTCATCTTTTGCTCCCCTTTTTCCCAGAACCATAACTTTTTTATTTTTACGTCAATATGGCCTTGTGAGGGCTTGTTTTTTTGCGGGACGAGTTTTACTTTTGAATTACAATTTGACATTTTCTGAGACCCTTAGCGTCTCCATTTTACGTGATCTGGGACGGGGTGAGGGCTTATTTTTTGCAAGCCAAGCTGACGTTTTTATTGACCACATTTGGGTGTAGTTATGATGTTTTGATTGCGCATTATTGCATTTTAATGCAATGTTGCAATCAAAAAAACATAATTCTGGCGTTTTAATTTTTGTTTTTGCGTTACGCCGTTTACCGATCGGATTAATTCTATTTACATATTGATTGTGCGATTCTAAACACGGCGATGTAAATATGTGTATTTTTTTATTTTATCTTGAAGTGATTTAAATATTAAATATTTTTAAAAACTTTTTTTTTTTTTTTTCACTTTAAACTTGCTTCAATAGTCTACATGGGAGACTAGATGCTGCGATCATCTGATCACCTGTGCTACACACCAGGGCTTCATCCCTACTCTGTGTAGCAGAAATGCTCACTTGCTATGTCAGTCTGGCTATGACAATCATAGGGGTCTACTGTTATCATGACAACCCATATATTTATAATATTCATTTCTCTTAAGTATCGGCACACTTGATCGCCGGCCCCAGCAGGAAGTAGGCGGCTGACAGTGCGCGCTACTGAAGAGGAGTGGATACTCACCGCGATCTCAATGGTCCCGGTGAGTATTCCAGCAGCTGTGCTCGCTCTGCTTGTGAACAGCGCATGATGTCCCTGCCATGCGCTGCTTACAAGGATTAAGCAGCTGCTGGCACCAGGGCAGGACACTGCGACTGTGAGGGAGCAGAGGAAGGTAAGAGTAATGTTTTGTTTTGTTTTTTAAATCTTTCCTGATGGGGCCATGGATACCAGGATGCATGGCTCCCGTCCTGGGTCCCTGTCCCCTTGTATGCATAGTTCCCCCATCGCTGTCTTTGTATGCATGGCTCCCCCATCCCATCTTTGTATGCATGACTCCTTATCCTCTATCCTTGTATGCATGGCTCCTTGTCACAAATTGGGGCGGTGACCTTTGGCCAGCACACGGATATCACATGTGCAGGGGGCCTATCTTAGTTATCCCACCACTGCTACAATGTGATGAAAACACAAACAAGGCTATTGACCTACCAATGTACCGCAGGGGCTTATTTTAGTTATCCCACTGCTGCTACAACATAACACGAACTGCAGGGATTTATGTATATCCCTCTCTCCAGTTCTGCTTCGGAACTTGGAGCTCTCCGGCACCCCCTTACCCTCAGGTCAGTCAGTGAACTACACCTAGGATAATTAGTCGCTGGATGGGCCGCTTCACTGTGTACTGGCTAGCAGGCAAGCTGCAGCGAGGGAATTATAAATACTCAGGCCGCAGCCAGACAATAGCTTATAAACCCTGTTCCGTCGCTACCAGCTCACCTGCCTAGCCCAGAACACACTTTGCTGCCACCAGGTCAGATTTCTCGACAGAGGGGTTCAGAGCCAACCCAAATTAGTAGCGTAATTAACTTCAGAAGACTTAGGGTACGTTTTAGAGCAAGGGAACGAAGCTAGTAAATATAACTTTTACTCCATAAAAAGATTAGGCAGTGTTTATAAAAGGTATATCAAGATTTTACAAGATGAGACAATTTAAAGTATGTACAGAAATTATAAAAAAAAAACGGATTAAAACAGAAAGTAACACTCACATGTGCTGAGATCATTTTAGCTAACCAGGCCGGTGGGCGGAGCCAAATGTCCCAGTTCATCAGAGGGACCTGCTGTATCAGCTCGTCAGGCAAGAATGAAGGTTGGGTTGAGTGCCGTGCCTTATACTTGCATGCTTGTGACATCACTAAAGGGGCTGGTTTACCTGCACCCTCCCCTCTCCTCAAAGTTACAGATTTTACCAGCAATACTTATAATTCTCATAACTTGGCTCGAGAATCTAGCAGAGTGACGGCACACACCTCATTCTTATATTGAAATTAGCTTTCTAATGATACCATTCGTGCTAGTTGTTGCACACGGTTCAGGAGAAATCCGCACTTTGTACTCGTTGTGTTTAGCTGCTCGCATTTACATTAGAGAAAAAGATAGGAGAAACCGGAGCATATTTATATAAAGAAGAATACTTTATTATAACAAAAAGAATTATAAAAACAACAGTACCATTTTTAGAGGTGTGTAATACAATACCATGAATAGCACATACGAAGGCACCCACCCTGCTAACATCCCCTACAAGTGATGAACCAGGAGGGAAATCCCTTCCATGTCATACAGCCTGATAAAGTTATCAGCCAATAATCAAGTATCGATAACAAAAAATGAGTAAAGTATATAATAAATAACTTGAGGCCAAATCAGCTTACCGAGGTATGGAGGGGAGGATAGGAGAGTGGGGTCCCGCCAGAGAACAAACTCTGGGAGTTTGTTCTCTGGCGGGACCCCACTCTCCTATCCTCCCCTCCATACCTCGGTAAGCTGATTTGGCCTCAAGTTATTTATTATATACTTTACTCATTTTTTGTTATCGATACTTGATTATTGGCTGATAACTTTATCAGGCTGTATGACATGGAAGGGATTTCCCTCCTGGTTCATCACTTGTAGGGGATGTTAGCAGGGTGGGTGCCTTCGTATGTGCTATTCATGGTATTGTATTACACACCTCTAAAAATGGTACTGTTGTTTTTATAATTCTTTTTGTTATAATAAAGTATTCTTCTTTATATAAATATGCTCCGGTTTCTCCTATCTTTTTCTCTTATGTTGTTTGGAGCTAATTGATGGGTCTGATCATATACAACACACATGTGTCGCTTCAGACCAATAATATGATTTTGGGATTTATAATATCGCATTTACATTAGTTGACAGATCTACCGATGGAAATTCGCAATGTGTACTCCTTATTTTTCTAGCCTAAATCGGTGTATCAATATCTTACTATAATAGAACAAAGAACCTCATGTCTTTTGAGATAGATTATACCAGTTGTAGCTGGTACTAGATGGGAGAATTGTCTACCGCAGCTACAGGGGCAATAAATATTCTTTTGGCGGGAGGGTATAAGAGGTTTGGGATTCACACACACAGCAGCAGAAGAGAGGGGTGGTCGGACTAGCCCACAGCGTGTGATAACAAGGAAAACTAAAAATCATACATTATTGTCACACTCCTTATCCCCTATCGTGTATGCATGGCTCTTATAAAATAAACAAAAAAAACCATCCTATTTACCTTGCCTACGTGACCTCGTTGCATCTCGTTCTGGTGCCAGCAGCTCTTCCTGCTGAGCGATCATGTGGCCCCGCTCATTAAGGTAATGACTATTCTCTCCAAACCTATGGGAGTGGAGAGGCGTGAATATTCATTACCTTAATGAGCGGGGCCATGCTATCGCTCGGCCTGAAGAGCTGCTGGCGCTGGAACGAATGAGTTGCAGCAAGGGCACGTAGGGAAGGTACCTAGGATGTGTGCTGGAAGTCGGTGGCTGTCACTGGGCACTATTACAGAGAAAGAAATATTCACTACCAGTGCAGTGATTATTCATTTCTCTTTAGCAGCGGTACAGGCTTTAGCCACAGCCGCCAGCTCCTGCCTCTGTGACCCGCTACTTCGCCGTTCCCCCTCCCCTGCCGTCTTTCTGGACAATGACTCATGCATAAGCCGAGGAGGGTGTTTTCAGCACAAAAAAATGTGCTGGAAAACTTGGCTTATACACGAGTATATAGGGTACGCTGTGGAATTTGGTTTGATTTACCCTCTCCCCTCCCTATGCATTTACAGGGTTTCCACATTGGGCATTAGTAGTATGTCACTTCATGTGGCATCTGTTATGTATAACCACTATGTGTGGTGGGTAGTTATTGTGTGTTTTTGTGTGATTTTTTTGCTATTCCCATATGGATATGAATTTTGTCCCTTTTTTGGGGAGATTTTATTAGAAAGGGTTGATATGGTGGGATAGGACCTGTTCAGGGACTCCTAGGGTAAAACAATGTGGAGCGGGAAAGCCATATTGCTTTTGATTTAGAGTGATGACCTCCGCTATTAGGTAGGGGATTCATTTAGGGTTTCATTTGAGGGAAAGTTTTATTTTTGCTCCCTCCCTAATACCTTTTGCTTTTGTCATCCTGCACCATACCGATATTTGATTGTGGCCATAGTGCCAGGTATAATAATTTCCTTCCCACCATCCCTTCCCTTGAGTTTTTGTTTTGTGTTATTGTTATTTAATAAAAGCTAAAACAAATTATAAAAGTAAAATATATATTTTTTATTAGCGGATTATTTTGCTATGTGAGATATAAGGTAGTGACTGTGATTAAATAGTGACATTAGGGTAAGATACAGTGTGATAAGCTGTTGTGAAATTGGATTTTGGGCTCCCCCGGTGGCCACTGGTGGAATTGAACTGGTGTGCATCATCCCCTCTGTTCACCTGTTTCCATCAGGATGTGGGAGTCGCTATTTAACCTTGCTCCTCTGTCACTTCCATGCCGGTCAACATTGTAATCAGAAGCCTTTCTGTGCATGTTCCTGCTGCTAGACAACTCCCAGCTAAGTTGGACTTTAGTCCTCGTTTGTTTTTGCATTTTGTTCCAGTTCACAGCTGTAGTTTCGTTTCTGTGTCTGGAAAGCTCTTGTGATCTGAAATTGCCACTCTGATGTTATGAGTTAATACTAGAGTCTTAAAGTAATTTCAGGATGGTATTTTGATAGGGTTTTCAGCTGACCATGAAAGTGCCCTTTCTGTCTTCCTGCTATCTAGTAAGCGGACCTCAATTTTGCTAAACCTATTTTCATACTACGTTTGTCATTTCATCTAAAATCACCGCCAATATATGTGGGGGCCTCTGTCTGCCTATCGGGGAAATTTCTCTAGAGGTGAGCCAGGACTATATTTTCCTCTGCCAGGATTAGTTAGTCCTCCGGCCGGCGCTGGGCGTCTAGGGATAAAAAACGTAGGCAACGCTACCCGGCTACTGTTAGTTGTGCGGCAGGTTTAGTTCATGGTCAGTTTAGTTTCCATCCTTCCAAGAGCTAGTACTGATGTTTGCTGGGCTATGTTCTCTTGCCATTGAGAACCATAACAGTTTGACCGGCCATAAAAGGGGTAAATTAATTGACAGAGAAAGGAGAGAAAAGAGAAATCTGCTGAAGATTTTTTTTTTTTTTTTTCCCTTCCCTTCAGTTCTGAGTGTGCTTGTAATTGAATCTCTTGCAAGTCTGCCTATATTGCAGCCTTTCTCTCTCTCTCTCTCCTTCTAATCCTGGAATGGCTCTGTGTTCACCTGTTTAAAATGGATATTCAGAGTTTAGCTGCAGGTTTGAATAATCTCACCATGAAAGTTCAAAATTTACAAGATTTTGTTGTTCATGTTCCTATATCTGAACCTAGAATTCCTTTGCCTGAATTTTTCTCGGGGAATAGATCTTGCTTTCAAAATTTCAAAAATAATTGCAAGTTGTTTTTGTCCCTGAAATCTCGCTCTGCTGGAGATCCTGCTCAGCAGGTCAGGATTGTGATTTCCTTGCTCCGGGGCGACCCTCAGGATTGGGCTTTTGCATTGGCTCCAGGGGATCCTGCGTTGCTCAATGTGGATGCGTTTTTTCTGGCCTTGGGGTTGCTTTATGAGGAACCTCAGTTAGAGCTTCAGGCGGAAAAGGCCTTGATGTCCCTATCTCAGGGGCAAGACGAAGCTGAAATATACTGCCAGAAATTCCGTAAATGGGCTGTGCTTACTCAGTGGAATGAGTGCGCCCTGGCGGCGAATTTCAGAGAGGGTCTCTCTGATGCCATTAAGGATGTTATGGTGGGGTTCCCTGTGCCTGCGGGTCTGAATGAGTCCATGACAATGGCTATCCAGATCGATAGGCGTCTGCGGGAGCGCAAACCTGTGCACCATTTGGCGGTGTCTACTGAGAAGACGCCAGAGAATATGCAATGTGATAGAATTCTGTCCAGAAGTGAACGGCAGAATTTAAGACGAAAAAATGGGTTGTGCTTCTATTGCGGTGATTCAACTCATGTTATATCAGCATGCTCTAAGCGTACTAAGAAGCTTGATAAGTCTGTTTCAATTGGCACTTTACAGTCTAAGTTTATTCTATCTGTGACCCTGATTTGTTCTTTATCATCTATTACCGCGGATGCCTATGTCGACTCTGGCGCCGCTTTGAGTCTTATGGATTGGTCCTTTGCCAAACGCTGTGGGTATGATTTGGAGCCTCTTGAAACTCCTATACCCCTGAAGGGGATTGACTCCACCCCATTGGCTAGTAATAAACCACAATACTGGACACAAGTAACTATGCGGATTAATCCGGATCATCAGGAGATTATTCGCTTTCTTGTGCTGTATAACCTACATGATGTGTTGGTGCTTGGATTGCCATGGCTGCAATCTCATAACCCAGTCCTTGACTGGAAAGCTATGTCTGTGTTAAGCTGGGGATGTAAGGGGACGCATGGGGACGTACCTGTGGTTTCCATTTCATCATCTATTCCCTCTGAGATTCCTGAATTCTTGACTGAATATCGTGACGTTTTTGAAGAACCTAAGCTTGGTTCATTACCTCCGCACCGGGAGTGCGATTGTGCCATAGATTTGATTCCGGGTAGTAAATACCCTAAGGGTCGTTTATTTAATCTGTCTGTGCCTGAACATGCTGCTATGCGAGAATATATAAAGGAGTCCTTGGAAAAGGGACATATTCGTCCTTCGTCATCTCCCTTAGGAGCCGGTTTTTTCTTTGTGGCTAAGAAAGATGGCTCTTTAAGACCGTGTATTGATTATCGGCTTTTGAATAAAATCACGGTTAAATATCAATATCCGTTGCCACTGCTGACTGATTTGTTTGCTCGCATAAAGGGGGCCAAGTGGTTCTCTAAGATAGATCTCCGTGGGGCGTATAATTTGGTGCGAATTAAGCAGGGGGATGAGTGGAAGACCACATTTAATACGCCCGAGGGCCACTTTGAGTATTTGGTGATGCCTTTTGGTCTTTCAAATGCCCCTTCAGTATTTCAGTCCTTTATGCATGACATTTTCCGTGATTATTTGGATAAATTTATGATTGTGTATCTGGATGATATTTTGATTTTTTCGGATGACTGGGACTCTCATGTCCAGCAGGTCAGGAGGGTTTTTCAGGTTTTGCGGTCTAATTCCTTGTGTGTGAAGGGTTCTAAGTGCGTTTTTGGGGTACAAAAGATTTCCTTTTTGGGATATATTTTTTCCCCCTCTTCCATCGAGATGGATCCTGTCAAGGTTCAGGCTATTTGTGATTGGACGCAACCCTCTTCTCTTAAGAGTCTTCAGAAATTTTTGGGCTTTGCTAACTTTTATCGTCGATTTATTGCTGGTTTTTCTGATGTTGTTAAACCATTGACTGATTTGACTAAGAAGGGTGCTGATGTTGCTGATTGGTCCCCTGCTGCTGTGGAGGCCTTTCGGGAGCTTAAGCGCCGCTTTTCTTCCGCCCCTGTGTTGCGTCAGCCTGATGTTGCTCTTCCTTTTCAGGTTGAGGTCGACGCTTCTGAAATCGGAGCTGGGGCAGTTTTGTCGCAGAGAAGTTCCGATTGTTCCGTGATGAGACCTTGTGCCTTTTTCTCGCGTAAATTTTCGCCCGCCGAGCGGAATTATGATGTTGGGAATCGGGAGCTTTTGGCCATGAAGTGGGCTTTTGAGGAGTGGCGTCATTGGCTTGAGGGGGCTAGACATCAGGTGGTGGTATTGACTGACCACAAAAATCTAATTTATCTTGAGTCCGCCAGACGCCTGAATCCTAGACAGGCGCGCTGGTCGTTGTTTTTCTCTCGATTTAATTTTGTGGTGTCCTACCTGCCGGGTTCTAAGAATGTTAAGGCGGATGCCCTTTCTAGGAGTTTTGAGCCTGACTCCCCTGGTAACTCTGAACCTACAGGTATCCTTAAGGATGGAGTGATATTGTCTGCCGTTTCTCCAGACCTGCGGCGGGCCTTGCAGGAGTTTCAGGCGGATAGACCTGATCGTTGCCCACCTGGTAGACTGTTTGTTCCTGATGATTGGACCAGTAAAGTCATTTCTAAGGTTCATTCTTCTGCGTTGACAGGTCATCCTGGAATCTTTGGTACCAGGGATTTGGTGGCAAGGTCCTTCTGGTGGCCTTCCCTGTCTCGAGATGTGCGAGGCTTTGTGCAGTCTTGTGATGTTTGTGCTCGGGCCAAGCCTTGTTGTTCTCGGGCTAGTGGATTGTTGTTGCCCTTGCCTATCCCGAAGAGGCCCTGGACGCACATCTCTATGGATTTTATTTCGGATCTTCCTGTTTCTCAGAAGATGTCTGTCATCTGGGTGGTGTGTGACCGTTTCTCTAAGATGGTCCATTTGGTTCCCCTGCCTAAGTTGCCTTCTTCTTCCGAGTTGGTTCCTCTGTTTTTTCAAAATGTGGTCCGTTTGCATGGTATTCCGGAGAATATCGTTTCTGACAGAGGAACCCAATTCGTGTCTAGATTTTGGCGAGCATTCTGTGCTAGGATGGGCATAGATTTGTCTTTCTCGTCTGCTTTCCATCCTCAGACTAATGGCCAGACCGAGCGGACGAATCAGACCTTGGAGACATATTTGAGGTGTTTTGTGTCTGCAGATCAGGATGATTGGGTTGCTTTTTTGCCTTTAGCGGAGTTTGCCCTCAATAATCGGGCCAGCTCTGCCACCTTGGTGTCTCCTTTTTTCTGTAATTCGGGGTTTCATCCTCAATTTTCTTCTGGTCAGGTGGAATCTTCGGATTGTCCTGGAGTGGATGCTGTGGTGGAGAGGTTGCATCAGATTTGGGGGCAGGTAGTGGACAATTTGAAGTTGTCCCAGGAGAAGACTCAGCTTTTTGCCAACCGCCGGCATCGGGTTGGTCCTCGGCTTTGTGTTGGGGACTTGGTGTGGTTGTCTTCTCGTTTTGTCCCTATGAGGGTTTCTTCTCCTAAGTTTAAGCCTCGGTTCATCGGCCCGTACAAGATATTGGAGATTCTTAACCCTGTGTCCTTCCGTTTGGACCTCCCTGCATCTTTTTCTATTCATAATGTTTTTCATCGGTCATTGTTGCGCAGGTATGAGGTACCGGTTGTGCCTTCCGTTGAGCCTCCTGCTCCGGTGTTGGTTGAGGGCGAGTTGGAGTACGTTGTGGAAAAAATCTTGGACTCCCGTGTTTCCAGACGGAAACTCCAGTATCTGGTCAAATGGAAGGGATACGGTCAGGAGGATAATTCTTGGGTGACTGCCTCTGATGTTCATGCCTCCGATCTGGTCCGTGCCTTTCATAGGGCTCATCCTGATCGCCCTGGTGGTTCTGGTGAGGGTTCGGTGCCCCCTCCTTGAGGGGGGGGTACTGTTGTGAAATTGGATTTTGGGCTCCCCCGGTGGCCACTGGTGGAATTGAACTGGTGTGCATCATCCCCTCTGTTCACCTGTTTCCATCAGGATGTGGGAGTCGCTATTTAACCTTGCTCCTCTGTCACTTCCATGCCGGTCAACATTGTAATCAGAAGCCTTTCTGTGCATGTTCCTGCTGCTAGACAACTCCCAGCTAAGTTGGACTTTAGTCCTCGTTTGTTTTTGCATTTTGTTCCAGTTCACAGCTGTAGTTTCGTTTCTGTGTCTGGAAAGCTCTTGTGATCTGAAATTGCCACTCTGATGTTATGAGTTAATACTAGAGTCTTAAAGTAATTTCAGGATGGTATTTTGATAGGGTTTTCAGCTGACCATGAAAGTGCCCTTTCTGTCTTCCTGCTATCTAGTAAGCGGACCTCAATTTTGCTAAACCTATTTTCATACTACGTTTGTCATTTCATCTAAAATCACCGCCAATATATGTGGGGGCCTCTGTCTGCCTATCGGGGAAATTTCTCTAGAGGTGAGCCAGGACTATATTTTCCTCTGCCAGGATTAGTTAGTCCTCCGGCCGGCGCTGGGCGTCTAGGGATAAAAAACGTAGGCAACGCTACCCGGCTACTGTTAGTTGCGCGGCAGGTTTAGTTCATGGTCAGTTTAGTTTCCATCCTTCCAAGAGCTAGTACTGATGTTTGCTGGGCTATGTTCTCTTGCCATTGAGAACCATAACAATAAGCATTGTGTTGTAAGGGAGATCTGCCCAGCAACAGACTGCAGGGATAGATACAGTTACTGTTTGGGACTAGCCCAATGGCAGAAAAAAGGACACTGCTTTCTGTCTGAAGAGAGTTTGAGTTCATTAGCTAGAGTAATAAGGTCAAGTTCAAGGTGCAATGGTCTTATAGTAAAAACGAGTACATATTGCTCTAGGTGGTAAGATGTTTTACAAAATTTACTGTGGACAATCCTGCAATGTCCAGAGCTCAAGGCTCTATACAGGTGCTATGGAGAGCACATTAACCCTTGCATACAGAGAAAGATGGACATGGAACCGCGTATGGGCAAGGTAACGGATCTTGAGTATTTGGGGTACTGCCCCCCATCAGTGTAAAGTGCTGGGTGTATGTCTACAAATTAAGATTATGGTTTGGCTTTTATCCTAAGCCATGTGGCAAAGCTCGTTGGAGGGTCGATGTTAACTTTTAGGATTGCTACTTCAAATAGGTGGCTCTAGAGGTCTAGTCCTATTCCTCTCTGAAGAGACAATTTGCATTTTTAATTTCCCAGAGGAGCAATGCAAGGCTTAAGTCTCCTCACCTTGACATGGCAGGCTTGACATGGCACTCTCCGCAAGGAAAAATGTTGCCTTTTGCATCAATTAATTTGACTAAAACTGAAGATCTTGTAATGAAAGTTACATTATTAACATTATCCGATGAAACAAAAAACCAGGGCCCGGTATAATTAGGCAGCAATTTACCTAATCTAGAATGCAGCCTACAACAGCTTTGTCCTGAATAAAATGTCTCAAGAGGAACTCACTTTTCTCCAATTCCATGAGAAAATTGTTTCGTGTCTCCCATTTGATTTGACAGCACACAAGGCAGCCTACGATTCTGAAGATGTCACAGAGTGCCATTAATCATGTTTGTGCTCCTTCACTTTCGAGTCCAGCCATTTGTCCAAACTTGTTCAAACATTTGTTTCTGACCACATGTGAGAAATCATCACATTGAAAAAAAACAAGAGCAATGAATTGTTGGGTCAATTTTTCCATGTTTCTCATGGTGAAAATAAAAATTTGGGGGCTAATGCAGTAGTTTAGTGGAAAAATTAAAAATGTTCAATACGAGGACCAAATGTTGTAAAAATTTGGTTAGTTCCAGTGGTTTCAAAATGCTAACTGTACCCCTAGAGGAAATCTTTGGGGTGTATAGTTTACAAAATGGGGTCACCTATGTGGAGGTGGCAGAGGTTTTGGCAGCATAGGCTTCCATGAATTGTTCCAGCCAAATTTGGGGCGCCAAAAGTGAAATAGTGCGCCTTTCCTTCCAAGTTCTCTCATTTTTCCAAACAGTTTCTGATCACATATGGGGTATCAACATGTTCAGGAGAAAGTGAGTAACACATTTTTTGTCCATACTTTCATGTTACCCCTTGTAAAATGAACAAAAAAATAGTACTAGATCAACATTTTAAAGGACAAAATATACGGTATGTAACTAGTGTTCCATTCTGGAAGATGTAGTATGCTGATGCCCCAAAGATATCAGCATGTCTGTTCACAGTATCATCACCCTCTAAAAAGAATTCATAGCTAATGAATCAAAGAAAAAGGGGCGGGATGGGCGGGGCAGATCTATCATCCCTTGTCTATGAAAAGTCCCCATGGCACTGAAAATTATATAGCACAGTAACTACCTTATCCTTCCAATTTTATGTCCTAACCTATGTCGTACCCTATACAGATTTTGAATTGTACACTATGCACATCATGCATAACCTTTACGTTACCTATGCATCACCATATCACAGTACGTGGAAAATCATATCACATACCTACACAATCCATTCCAAAACCACAGGACATAGATTACACTTCACATGACACAATATATATATATATATATATATATATATATATATATATATATATATATATATATATATATAGATTTGTGTGTGTGTATATATATATATATATATCTACTCATATATATACAGTTGTGTTCAAAAGTTTACATACCCCAGCAGAATGTTTGCTTTTTTGGCCATTTTTCAGAGAATGCAAATAATAACACCAAAACGTTTTCTGCACTCATGGTTAGTGGTTGGGTGAAGCCATTTATTGTCAAACTACTGTGGTTTCTCTTTTAAAATCATAACGACAACCCAATCCAAATTGCTCTGATCAAAAGTTCACATACCCTGGTGATTTTTGCCTTATAACATACACAGAAGTTGACACAAATGGGTTTGAATGGCTACTAAAGGTAACATCCTCACCTGTGACTTGTTTGCATTTCACCGGTGTGTGTGCATAAAAGATGAGTGAGTTTCTGGGATCCAGACAGACTCTCGCATCCTTCATCCAACCTCTGATGTTTCTGGATGTATGTGGAACCTCTCGGTTGTCAAACGACAGGTGTGTGGAGGTATCGTTCTCAGTCGTGCCTGTGAGAGTCTACCAACATCTTAAGCTCCTGCTTCAGGGTGCCATTGAACCATTTGCACAGGCCGTCAGTCAGTGGGTGGTACAGGCTTGTTATCAGATGTTGCACTTGTATCTGGATACAGAGGGACTCCGTCAGCTGCTACATTAAGTGTGTCCCCAGGTCACTGAGCATTTCCTGGGGAAAACTCATTCTGGAAAAAATCTCCAATAAGACAGTAGCATCCTTGTTGGCTCGAATGGACGACAAGACTACTGCTCCCGGGCATCAGGTGCCATAGTCTTCTACCATCAGTACGATACGTTTCCCAGAGCTGCTGGGAGTTGACAGGGTCCAACCAGATCCAGAGCCACCCTTCTGAAAGGCTCTTCATTAATGGGCAGAGTTACCAGTGGGGATTTGGGGTACTTCCCTGCCTTCCCCACCTTCTGACAGGTGTCATACAAACGGCTGTAGGTAGCCACATCGGCCCCATCTTTGTCCAGTAAAAATGCTGGGCTAGCCTGACCTTTCTTATTGATCCCTAGATGTCCGGCCATCGGAATGTCATGTTTAATCGGCAACAACTCTGCCCTGAATGGATAGGGTACTACTAACTGTCGTTCCCTAGGCCACACCTCCGGTGAACATTGCTAGACCGTCAGCTGGTACAGCCATCCTTGGTCCCAGACCAACTGCTCAAGGTCTGAGTATGAAAGAGGCTGTGCCCCCTGCACCTTGAGAGCTGTGAGGCTGTCGTCGGTTTCCAGCCACTTGATCAGAAGGGGGGAAGCAGTTAAACCCCCAAGGTGCCCCTGGGGTCCCGGCATTACCACTTTGCATGACAGCGGCCATGGCCATTACAACCACAGAGCGTGTCCGCTTGCCCCGGCTTCTGACTAAGCCGCTGGTCCAGACTGACTAACCTGGCCCTCTGACATCCCGGTGGTGGAAGAAACCTGCAGTGAGGCCTTAACTGGGAGCCCTATCTCTCCTGGGACAGCCCAGGCAGATGGTATTGATGGCAAGTCTTTTCAAATGTCAGCAAGAAAGTGTCCAACTCCCCTCCTTTGTCCCGCAAGGGGAAGTCTTCTTCCCATAGCTTCAGGACTCAGATCTTTGGGGACTCATGGCTGCGGTCTGCAGCTGGAGTTGTAGCCAGAGCATTTGTAGCTGGTGCTCACACTAACATTCTGATATGAGAGTCTCACAGGTGGCCTTGTCTCCTGCCTGGAGTCTGTCCAGGGCAACTTGCAGGAGGGCATCCGAGTCTGCCTGGCTGGGGACAGGCAGGTGATGAGCGGCCCACTGCTGGTACTGGCTGCCAGTGTCTGACTCTGCCCCTGGTGTCACCGGCCATCCTTGCAACCTTTGGTCACTGACACAGAGCTGCAAACTGATGCACCCACACACCTTACAGTATTTGCACTTGGACTTTCTAGTGCTGAGCTGATCTTAAGGCCCAAGCAGCAAGAAGCTACTGCTGGTAATCTTTAGTGCCTGGCAGTATGGGTCCCACACTCACAAACTATTATCTCAATCCCACCATGCTGCTCTGATGAACCTGCACCTCTAAGCCCCGCCTGACATCACTATTACATCAGAGGGATCACGCGTATACCCTAGGATTCGTAGAAATTGCTCCAATCTGACTAATTTTAAATTACAAGCAGATGCGGCATGCATGCGCATAGGTGTAGATCACACTTGCGTTCCACAGCAGCGCTTGAGTTCCACAGCAGACCCGGATGTGCAGGAATACAACTTCCGGGTCAGGGTTGCTTTTCTTTTGGTACACTTCCAGAACGTGCATGCGGTCCGAGGAGCGGATGTGATGCATGATAACATCCAGAGGTAAGGAGGTTTGTGACTTCAGCGCGCGTATATAAGGACATACAACTCTGTACTGTCCACGCACAATGACAGCGTCTTTTTGACGGCACTAGTATGCTGGCCCCATTACATCCCCTGATGAGCAGAAGCGAAATGCTTTGGGAGGGGTTATGAAGGGATCCACCGCGGTATCCGGATGATGGTTATGTTCTTGGTGGCATTATTGAGGGTGAGACCTTTCCAGTTTGCCTAATATGTTTATTGTCTATGGTGTCTATCCCCTTGAATGCCTAAAGGGGAAGGTGGGAGTTGTAAAGCTTTGAATATGCATAGAATGAATAGGTGATTGCATTATTAAGTGACACCACCTCTATATCGACACGTATGACACTGTTGACCTGATTATCTGTTGGACCCTGGTGCTGTTGTGGTCCCAAGGAGGGTCTTATTTGTGGAGAGTACTCGTACCCAAGAGTATATGTAAGGTTCTTGTACATGTTTAGGTCATACCCACTTATGTTATTATACTGTGGACCTATTGATTAAAAAATCGATGAACGCAGTAGTGGGTTTTTTGATCTCTCTCAAATGTGGAGGTTGCACTTACTGGGTGTCATCTAGTTCTGTCATTCCCAGGTGACTCTTGATCCTCTTTCTTTACATATACCTATACCCCGTGTGTACTAATCTTGGCATGAGTTTGATAGCCTAGGGGTGAGTCGATGAAGGATTGATATATAGCAGATAGAGGGGTGTAACAGGATATGACCCCGTCTGCTTATAGTGCACCCCGCAGCCATTTTAAGTGTTGCTTGTTCTTTGCTCCTTGCACTTACTTTTCATTTTTTGTATGATTGTACTTGGTAGTTATCGCTTTTAATGTTTATATTAAAGGTTATTTTTTAATCCAAAATGAGATACATGTATTTTGTAGTATACAGGAAGAAAAAGATTTTTCCACCACCAGGAGCAAAATAGTAACAATGCAGTGACATGACAAGTACCTGCATAACTAATCATGTTTAAAATTTATGTATGAGATAGCCAAGATGATTGGTGGTAGTCTCACATTCTAAGAAATAGTGAATGGGGAGATATGGAGGCTGAAGTTAAAAGTTCAAAACATTGTTACCCTTTTGCTCATCAGTGCATGACACCATTCACATTACTTTTTTTGAGAGAGATAAAAACACCTTCCATTGCTCTTCAGAAGGGCAGCATACCGGCGAAGAAATTACCCTTGTTTGTTAACGCTATCTAGTGTTGTCAGTCAATCAAGAAACAGCTGACCGCACCACCAAGACACTGAACTCATGAACCCACAGGCTGTCATCATGAGCCGGCCACTAGATCTCGGGTGCTGGACCGAGAAAACATCACAATGCATCTGCGAGTAAGGAAGGAGACGGCAGCACTCACCGATCTTCAGTGCAGGTAAAACTTTATTGCAGTAAAATCTTCACAGCTCGGGGGAGCATATACAGCAGAGTGTACAGGTCAAACGACGGCCGTTTCGCGCTGCTCAAGCGCTTCAACAGGTTTGTCAAACCTGTTGAAGCGCTTGAGCAGCGCGAAATGGCCGTCATTTGACCTGTACACTCTGCTGTATATGCTCCCCCGAGCCGTGAAGATTTTACTGCTATCTAGTGTTGTGCCTAATTGCACAACCATACCAGAGAAACAAAACTATTTTCTCTCACCTTGATAAGACGTATCACTTTCACTACAATTAGACAGCGCTCTCCCCCTTTCCCCTCATCTTCTCTTTCCCAAGTTCCATTCACACACCATTCATGAAATTGGTGTCTTCAGGGGCATGAATGCGACAGTTCAGTCCACACCCCCTTACAGTACTATACAGTCATATGAAAAAGTTTGGGCACCCCTATTAATCTTAAGCTTAATGTTTTATAAAATTTTTTTTTTTTGCAACAGCTATTTCAGTTTCATATATCTAATAACTGTTGGACACAGTAATGTTTCTGCCTTGAAATGAGGTTTATTGTACTAACAGAAAATGTGCAATCTGCATTCAAACTAAATTTGACAGGTGCATAAGTATGGGCACCCTTATCATTTTCTTGTCTTAAATACTCCTACCTACTTTTTACTGACTTACTAAAGCACTTTTTTTGGTTTTGTAACCTCATTGAGTTTTGAACTTCATAGCTAGGTGTATGCAATCATGAGAAAAGCTACTTAAAGTGGCCACTTGCAAGTTGTTCTCCTGTTTGAATCTCCTCCGAAGAGTGGCATCATGGGCTCTTCAAAACAACTGTCCAATGATCTGAAAACAAAGATTATTCAACATAGTTGTTCAGGGGAAGGATACAAAAAGCTGTCTCAGAGATTTAACCTGTCAATTTCCACTGTGAGGAACATAGTAAGGAAATGGAAGAACACAGGTACAGTTCTTGTTAAGAAGTGGCAGGTCAAGAAAAACATCAGAAAGGCAGAGAAGAAGAATGGTGAGATCAGTCAAGGACCATCCTCAGGCCACCTCCAGAGATCTGCAGCATCAAGTTGCTGCAGATGGTGTCACTGTGCATCGGTCAACTATACAACGCACTTTGCACAAGGAAAAAAAACAGTGCGCTGTATAGTTGACCGATGCACAGTGACACCATCTGCAGCAAGTTGATGCTGCAGCTCTCTGGAGGTGGTCTGAGGATTGTCCATGACTGATCTCACCATTCTTCTTCTCTGCGACAAAACAAGGTTAGTAGCCAGCTCACCAGTAACCGCCGCAGGTGCACGGAACTGCGTTGCGGGAGAACAGATTAGTCATCATAGAAAAAAAAGGTTGGGTTCCAGCTCTTTAAAATTGAAATACTTTAATGATATCCAAAATATTAAAAACGATACATACAGGTGGATGAACTCCCTCCGGTGGGTGCCCCTGAGCATGAGGGACTGAATGGCAACGCGTTTCGATCAAACGATCTTTTTCAAAGCCATAAATTAATCTGCTTGTGCTGCTCTAAATAGAGAGATTTGCCCAACCAGATTCCCGGAATGAATCACATGACATTTTTTTTTTTTTTTTTTCCTCAGGTCCTATTGTAAAATCATTAACACATATAAATGCATACTAAAATATAAATGCATAATAAAATATTCACTTCTTGGTCAACAATAGTGCAGCATAGTTTCATTACGTTTATTAAGTCCCTTCGGGGATCGGGTATTTAGATGGAATATCCAATATGCCTCTCGCGTAAGGAGACGCCTCCTGGCGTCCCCACCGCGAGGAGGCATATTAACCTGTTCAATTCCCTGAATCTGAAAACCTGAAGTGCTCCGTGCATGGTAGGTGACAAAATGTCTAGAAGCCGCTGACATATTTCTGTTACCAGTTACATTATTTATATCATATAAGTGTTCCCGGATGCGTGTCTTAAGCTTCCTTGCTCTGCATCCCACATAGGATAAGTTGCAATCTCTGCAATTAATCTTATATACTATATTGGTGGAATTACAGTTAATATATTGTTTTCTATCAAATTTAATCGTTTCTTGCGCATTATGGAACATTTTGGCTACAATGGCATGTTTGCAGGTGCCACAATTATTTGTACCACATTTGAAAAAAACAGGATAATTTAACCATGTTTTTTTACTCTTGGTTATATTTGATTGGAACATACTAGGGGCTATTTGGTTGCCTATAGTCGGTGCTCTTCTAGACACCATATTAATGCCAGATTTTAATATATCACATAGTTGATGATCCTCATTGAGAATAGGCAAATATCTATGGATAATGTCTTTGATTTTAGTGAACTGAGGACTATACTGGAAGCATATGTAGGGCTTTTTCCCCACATTTGAATCTATCTCCTTGTTTGATGTTATCATATCTGCGATCTTTTTTTTTCTACAATTCTTTTCGCCCGATTTATTGTCCATTGGGGATATTTACGATTTTTTTATTTAGTTTCTATTTGCCCAAATTCTCCTTTTAGGTCACCTTCCAAGCTGCAATTTCACTTAATCCTGGTGAACTCTCCCACTGGGATCGCTTTGATTATATGTTTACTATGGCTACTACTGGCATGTAGGATGGTATTGCCTCTCACTGGTTTATGATGAGTTCTAGTGACAACATTCTGGTTCACATGTCCCCCAAGTTCCAAATCCAAGAATGAAATATTTGTGCTGTCATATTTATAGGTAAATTTGATACCATACTCATTATCATTCAAATATTCCATAAAGGGTGGTATGGCAGATAAACTACCCCCCCATATCATGAGGGTATCATCTATGTATCTGCCATACCACATACAGCTTCTCCTTGTGCAAAGTGCGTTGTACAGTTGACCGATGCACAGTGACACCATCTGCAGCAACTTGATGCTGCAGATCTCTGGAGGTGGCCTGAGGATGGTCCTTGACTGATCTCACCATTCTTCTTCTCTGCCTTTCTGATGTTTTTCTTGGCCTGCCACTTCTGGCCTTAACAAGAACTGTACCTGTGTTCTTCCATTTCCTTACTATGTTCCTCACAGTGGAAATTGACAGGTTAAATCTCTGAGACAGCTTTTTGTATCCTTCCCCTGAACAACTATGTTGAATAATCTTTGTTTTCAGATCATTTGACAGTTGTTTTGAGGAGCCCATGATGCCACTCTTCGGAGGAGATTCAAACAGGAGAACAACTTGCAAGTGGCCACTTTAAGTAGCTTTTCTCATGATTGCATACACCTAGCTATGAAGTTCAAAACTCAATAAGGTTACAAAACCAAAAAAAGTGCTTTAGTAAGTCAGTAAAAAGTAGGTAGGAGTATTTAAAACAAGAAAATGATAAGGGTGCCCATACTTATGCACCTGTCAAATTTTGTTTGAATGCAGATTGCACATTTTCTGTTAGTACAATAAACCTCATTTCAAGGCAGAAACATTACTGTGTCCAACAGTTATTAGATATATGAAACTGAAATAGCTGTTGCAAAAAAAACTATTTTTATAAAACATTAAGCTTAACATTAATAGGGGTGCCCAAACTTTTTCATATGACTGTATGTTCACTGGGAAGCGCCCAATAACTTGCTAGAAAAGCAGCTGACGTCTCATCCATCAGTCAATTGTGTAATTGTCCTCACCATTGGTGGCAGTGGTGGAGAATATAAATGATAGATCACTCACAATGTAAAAAGCCTTATTACCATATGTGAGAAATGCGTGATCAGAAATACAAAAGTACAAAATATTTTGCTAATCAAAACAAGAATATCATGGAATATCCTGTTCAGTCTTATCATATTAACATAGAAATAATTCAGTGTATCCAGCACTGCTGTATAAATAACAGACTAATAAAGGCCAAATATATATCAAATAACTGCAGTATCTTGCAAAAGTAAAACAAACTAAAAAAGAAAAATGCCTTAATTCACTAATTACAAAATTATCTTAAATTAGACATCAAACAGCTTCATAAACCTCTATCTCTTACAAACGTGTCTGGGCCAACCCTAGGGTGTTTTACCACGGAACCTATAATTTATCATATATTTAGCCAAAGTTCCTCTTTTACGATGGACATAATTTTCCATCAACAGCCAATTCACTTTAGTTTTAAATTCAGTTATTGTTGCTGAGAAGATATCAATCCAATTTTGAGCCATTAGTTTCCTTGCTATATACGTTGGCTTGTAAAAGTATTCACCTCTTTGGCATTTTTCATGTTTTGCTACCTCACAACCTGGAGTTTCCCTTTTTTTGAGGGTTTACATTAATTCACGTAAAGAACATGCCTACAACTGTGAATATTTGTTTTTACTTTTATTGTGAAGCAAGCAACATATAGCACAAAATAACTGAAAACTTCAGTGTGCATAACTATTCACCCATCTAAATTCAATACTTTGTAGAGCCTTCGTTTGCGACAATTACAGCTGCAAGCCGCTTTAGATAAGTCTCTATGAGCTTTCCACATCTTGCCACTGGGATTTTTTCTCATTTCTCAAGGCAAAACTGCTCCAACTCCTTGAAGTTAGATGGTTTCCTCTGGTGAACAGCAATCTTCAAGTCTGACCACAGATTCTCAATTGGATTAAGATCTGGGTTTTGACTAGGCCACTCCAAAACATTTACACTATTCCCCTTAAACCACTTGAGTGTTGGTTTTGCAGTATGTCTTAGGTCAGTGATTGTTAACCTCCGTCCCAGTCACAAATCACTGAGATACTGAAACAGATTTTGCTCAAGAATATCCCTGTATTTTGCATCATTGGTTTGGGGTCAGATATAGAGTTTACCTTGTGGCTAGTGTTGAGCATTCCGATACCGCAAGTATCGGGTATCGGCCGATACTTGCGGTATCGGAATTCCGATACCGGGATTCCGATACTTGCCGCGTATCGGATACCGGAATCGGAAGTTCCCAGATTCAAAATTCCGAAATTCAGCCAATGAGAATGATTCCAAGTGTGGGCACATCCTGTTTAGCATGGAGGGCATGAAACTACTGGCAAGGCTGTGATTGGCTGCTGAAATGATGTCATGATGCAGTTTAAAAGTCGCTGGCGCCATTTTGCGATCACTCTGCTGTGAATTCAGTTAGTGACAGGACGCTGTTTGCTGACTGAGGGACAGTTTAGAGATAGCGATTTGCTTCTTTGTGCTTTCCAAAGGCTAATTTAGCAACCGCTGTGTTCACCTACTATTCACCTTGCTTTTGCCTTGTAGCGCTGTTTTCACAGCGATCTGCAAGGTCTGTGTGTGTGTGTGTGTGTGTGAGTGCAGCCCACTCTCTAGTCTGAGTGCAGCCACATAGGCCATCCATAGCTGGTTGTATTCAGTTCAGGGAGGGTGGTTCATTGCCTCATACTGTTCTTTTTTTTTTTTTTTTTTTTTTTTTCAAGTAGTGTAGTCTGCTGCTAATTTATTCAAAAAAATCCTATTAGTGTCTTTCCACCCGTCTCCAGCTAATTTGTGGAAAAACACTACATAGGATAAAGTAGAGGAGGGTTTTTGGGCCTTGCAGCGCCGTTTACGGCTGTCTGCACGGTCTCCGTGTGACTGCAGCTCGCCCTGTAGTCTGTGAGCAGCCGTAGCCTGGTTGTCTCCAGCTCAGGGTTGTTCACTGCGTCATACCGCCAAATCAATTTTAATTTTTTTTCAAGTAGTGTAGTCTGCTGCTAATTAATTTAAAAAAATCCTATTAGTGTCTTTCCACCCGTCTCCAGCTAATTTGTGGAAAAACACTACATAGGATAAAGTAGAGGAGGGTTTTTGGGCCTTGCAGCGCCGTTTACGGCTGTCTGCACGGTCTCCGTGTGACTGCAGCTCGCCCTGTAGTCTGTGAGCAGCCGTAGCCTGGTTGTCTCCAGCTCAGGGTTGTTCACTGCGTCATACCGCCAAATCAATTTTAATTTTTTTTCAAGTAGTGTAGTCTGCTGCTAATTAATTTTAAAAAATCCTATTAGTGTCTTTCCACCCGTCTCCAGCTAATTTGTGGAAAAACACTACATAGGATAAAGTAGAGGAGGGTTTTTGGGCCTTGCAGCGCCGTTTACGGCTGTCTGCACGGTCTCCGTGTGACTGCAGCTCACCCTGTAGTCTGTGAGCAGCCGTAGCCTGGTTGTCTCCAGCTCAGGGTTGTTCACTGCGTCATACCGCCAAATCAATTTTAATTTTTTTTCAAGTAGTGTAGTCTGCTGCTAATTAATTTAAAAAAAATCCTATTAGTGTCTTTCCACCCGTCTCCAGCTAATTTGTGGAAAAACACTACATAGGATAAAGTAGAGGAGGGTTTTTGGGCCTTGCAGCGCCGTTTACGGCTGTCTGCACGGTCTCCGTGTGACTGCAGCTCGCCCTGTAGTCTGTGAGCAGCCGTAGCCTGGTTGTCTCCAGCTCAGAGTTGTTCACTGCATCATACCGCCAAATCAATTTTATTTTTTTTTCAAGTAGTGTAGTCTGCTGCTAATTAATTTTAAAAAATCCTATTAGTGTCTTTCCACCCGTCTCCAGCTAATTTGTGGAAAAACACTACATAGGATAAAGTAGAGGAGGGTTTTTGGGCCTTGCAGCGCCGTTTACGGCTGTCTGCACGGTCTCCGTGTGACTGCAGCTCGCCCTGTAGTCTGTGAGCAGCCGTAGCCTGGTTGTCTCCAGCTCAGGGTTGTTCACTGCGTCATACCGCCAAATCAATTTTAATTTTTTTTCAAGTAGTGTAGTCTGCTGCTAATTAATTTAAAAAAATCCTATTAGTGTCTTTCCACCCGTCTCCAGCTAATTTGTGGAAAAACACTACATAGGATAACGTAGAGGAGGGTTTTTGGGCCTTGCAGCGCCGTTTACGTCTGTCTGCACGGTCTCCGTGTGACTGCAGCTCTATCTGTTGTCAGTTCAGCCCCCAAAAAAGAAATAAATAATAAAGTTCACCAAACACACCAGTTACACCACTTTACATTTCTGTAGGCCACATTAGCTCATATTAAAGTCTAGTCCACACTTTAGAAAATTAGTGTTTCTTATACCTGTTAGGAGGAGTTGCTCAGGAATAAGCACACAAATCCGTTAGTACTTTTCTGCTTATCTTTATCAGTCAACCAAGATGAAGAAGGCAGTGAGTAAGGCACGTGGGCGTGGGCGTGGGCGCGGAGCAGGGAGGGGACGTGGGGATTCTGTGCCTGCTGCGGGCACCGGTGACTCATCAGCACCCACTTTCACCAGGCAACAGTCGTTCATGCGCAGCTTTGTGTCAGAGCGCCGTACACCGCTGCTGCGTGAAGACCAAATTGAAGCTGTTGTCGGATGGATGGCAGCTAATGCATCAACTTCCATTAGTGCCACATCCTCTCAGACACAGAGCACTGGAGAGCAGCCATCTGTCTCTTCACCACCTGCCAAATTGCCCAGGCAGACAGAGAGCCCAGGACAGGAGCCGTCTCTACTTCTGTTCTCTGAATCTCTTGGCTCGGAAACAGGGGGCCAGCCAAGCAGCATTGGAGAAATGGAAGAAGAGGCAGGGTGCAGTGATGCCCAACAGCTTTTTCTGTCTTCCTCTGAAGAGGCGGGTGGGCCAGTGGCTCCGGTCACCACATCGCAGGCCGCATCAGCTGATGATGACACTCAGGTGCCACTTACTGGTGCGTGCTCTGCTGCTGAGACTACCCAGGAGGAGCAGTTGGGGGCAGAGGGTAGTGTAGATGATGAGGTCCTCGACCCATCTTGGCGTGAGGGACAGGAAGGTGGTGGGAGCAGCTCTGAGGAAGAGATTCCCCGTACGGCCCAAAGAGGGAGAGGGAGGGGGAAGACTGCGGATCCTGCAGCCTCCGCTTTGGCACCCGTTAGGAGCATGTCTCTTCCAAAAGCCAAAAAGGGCGCTCCCAAGACTTGCAGTGCCTGGTCCTTTTTTGACACAGTTGCAGATGACATTTGCTATGTCAGATGCAACGTGTGTCATCAAAAAGTCAAAAGAGGTCGAAATGTCAGCAACCTCAATACCTCCAACATGTGGAAACATGTGCGCAACAGGCACCCGGCGGAGTTAGAAAAACACACTGAAGAGGTAGGCCAACCAACAGCGGCAGCTACCACCTCTTCAGCTCGTGTTGCCTCTTCCTCTAGCTCACACGCAGCTGGTTCGGCTTCCTCCCAGGATCGCCGTGGAAGAACCTCTGGCCCTGTTGTCCAGAGACCCGCTGTAATTCCACCCGCAGCGCCACTTTCCCAGTCATCCACACACTCCCAGCCCAGTCTACAGCCATCGGTAGTACAGGCATGGGAGAAAAGGCAGCCTTTCTCGTCAAACCACCCACGAGCACAGGCTCTGACTGCAGGCATTGCCAAACTTCTGTCACTGGAAATGCTGTCATTCAGGCTGGTGGAGACTGACAGCTTCCGTGACTTGATGTCATTGGCAGTCCCACAGTACAATGTGCCCAGCCGCTTTTACTTCAGCAGGCAAGCCGTCCCTGCCCTGCACAAGCATGTGGAGGGACACATAAAACACGCGCTACTGAACGCCGTCAGTAGCAAGGTCCACCTCACCACCGATGCGTGGACCAGTCAACATGGACAGGGGCGATACCTTTCCCTCACTGCCCATTGGGTTAATGTTGTTGAGCCAGGTACAGACCGTGCGAGTGGCGCAGGACGTGTCCTGCCCACTCCAAGGATTGCAGGAATCCATTCTGTACGCATTGACTCCTCCTCTTACACCAGTTCCTCAGAATCATCGCTGCAGGAGCCGTCACAGTCCACCTCCACATGGACCCGTGATGAACGTGTACCTGTTACGACCGACATGAGCACAGCCGTGGCCAAACGTCAACAGGCCATCTTGAAATTAATTTTTTGGGGGAATCGTAGCCACACAGCGCAGGAGCTCTGGAATGCCATCAAGCAGGAGAGCGATGTGTGGTTTGTGCCAGCGAATCTCCAGCCAGGCATGGTAGTGTGTGATAATGGCCGAAATCTGGTGGCAGCTCTGGGCCTCGGCAACCTCACTCACATCCCATGTCTGGCACATGTGCTCAATTTGGTCGTGCAGAGCTTTTTGAGGGACTATCCGGATCTTGATGCACTGCTGCACAAGGTCCGCCTAGAGTGTGCTCACTTGCGGCGTTCCAGCACGGCAAAAGCGCGCATTGCGGCTCTGCAGCGCCGACACCGCCTGCCGGAACATCGCATCATATGTGACCTACCTACCAGGTGGAATTCCACGTTACATATGTTGGAGCGGTTGTGTGAGCAGCAGCAAGCTGTAATGGAGTACCAGCTGCTTCAGGCGCAAAAAAGTCGCAGTCAGCGCCGTACAGACTTCACAACCACAGAGTGGGCCACTATGAATGACGTCTGCCAGGTTTTGCGTCCCTTTGATTATTCCACGCGGATGGCGAGTGCAGATGATGCACTAGTCAGCATGACTGTCCCCCTTATCTGCCTGCTTGAAAAATCACTGCAAGCGCTAAGGGATGATGTTGTGGAAGAGGTGGAGGATGAGGATTCACCATTTCCATCATCTTCTGGACAGTCAGCGCCACGTGGTTCCTCACAAACGCGTAGGCAGGGGACAGTTTGTGAGGAGGATGAGGAGGAGTCAATGGAGGAGGAAGACGTCCGTCCAGAGGAGGGAGTTACCGAATTGTCCAGTACTCAGTGTGTACAGCGAGGGTGGGGTGATGACGAGCAGGCAGAGATCACGCCTCCAGCAGGGGACAGCGTTTCTTGGGCAGTTGGCAGTCTGCAGCACATGGTGGATTACATGCTGCAGTGCCTGAGAAACGACCGCCGCATCGCCCACATTCTCAACATGTCTGATTATTGGGTGTTCACCCTCCTCGATCCTCGCTACCGGGACAACGTAGAAAGCCTCATCACACCGTTGAACCGGGAGCGAAAAATGCGGGAGTACCAAGACACATGGACATGCGCAGTGCATATCTGAACCTCCACCTCTCACTCATTTCCCTATGGCTTCTTCAGACTGTTCGGTGTCAGCTGGTCCCTAATAGCATGCCACGGCCGTGACACCGCACAGTCTTAAGAAGCCGTAGGGAGGGGAGTGAGAGGCGAGGATATGCACTGCGCATGTCCATGGATCCCAGGCCCCCAGTGGGATTAAATCAGAAGACACTGCGAGGCGGGCTCTCTGCCAGCGCGGCCGCACAGGCGCAGCCATCCTGACACCAAATGATGCCAGAAGACGGGCAGCGCTAAGTGTGCCTGGCCACGGGATAACATAACAGCGCAGGCTCCGGGACGGAATAAAACAACGCTGAGGAGCCGGTGCGCGGCGCCGGGGGGGTAGGAATGACGGCTGTGCTGCGTCACATTACGAAGGAAAGTCCCACCTCCGGGACGGTTTTACGGTTGCAGGGGACACATTTTATAAGTGTTTAGTTCTGTGTTTGCAAGGAGCATGATGAAAAGAGCCACCTTTTCCTTTTGCATCTTTTGTGCTGCACAAGCTGGCTCTTTCAGCTACAAACGCCTTGGGGGGGGGTTAAAGGTTCCCTTTCGACTTTCTCAGGCTTCGGCCTACATTGTGTTCCTCTGCTTTTCCACCTGTCCCTGGGCTCCAACACCGCCAGTTGCCGTCCAGAAGTGCTGTACGCACAGTCAACAGTCCCTCCTCTGTTATTGGGGTTCAGTAACGTCAGCTGTTCCCCTGCTGTGTGTGTGGCAATCCCTCCTACCTCCTCCAACCTCCTCCACCTCCACCTGCCCCTGGGCTCCAACACCGCCAGTTGCCGTCCAGAAGTGCTGTACGCACAGTCAACAGTCCCTCCTCTGTTATTGGGGTTCAGTAACGTCAGCTGTTCCCCTGCTGTGTGTGTGGCAATCCCTCCTACCTCCTCCAACCTCCTCCACCTCCACCTGCCCCTGGGCTCCAACACCGCCAGTTGCCGTCCAGAAGTGCTGTACGCACAGTCAACAGTCCCTCCTCTGTTATTGGGGTTCAGTAACGTCAGCTGTTCCCCTGCTGTGTGTGTGGCAATCCCTCCTACCTCCTCCAACCTCCTCCTCCTCCACCTGCCCCTGGGCTCCAACACCGCCAGTTGCCGTCCAGAAGTGCTGTACGCACAGTCAACAGTCCCTCCTCTGTTATTGGGGTTCAGTAACGTCAGCTGTTCCCCTGCTGTGTGTGTGGCAATCCCTCCTACCTCCTCCACCTCCTCCTCCTCCACCTGTCCCTGGGCTCCAACACCGCTAGTTGTTGCCTGGTAGTGCTGTACGCACAGTCAACAGTCCCTCCTCTGTTATTGGGGTTCAGTAACGTCAGCTGTTCCCCTGCTGTGTGTGTGGCAATCCCTCCTACCTCCTCCAACCTCCTCCACCTCCACCTGCCCCTGGGCTCCAACACCGCCAGTTGCCGTCCAGAAGTGCTGTACGCACAGTCAACAGTCCCTCCTCTGTTATTGGGGTTCAGTAACGTCAGCTGTTCCCCTGCTGTGTGTGTGGCAATCCCTCCTACCTCCTCCACCTCCTCCTCCTCCACCTGTCCCTGGGCTCCAACACCGCTAGTTGTTGCCTGGTAGTGCTGTACGCACAGTCAACAGTCCCTCCTCTGTTATTGGGGTTCAGTAACGTCAGCTGTTCCCCTGCTGTGTGTGTGGCAATCCCTCCTACCTCCTCCAACCTCCTCCACCTCCACCTGCCCCTGGGCTCCAACACCGCCAGTTGCCGTCCAGAAGTGCTGTACGCACAGTCAACAGTCCCTCCTCTGTTATTGGGGTTCAGTAACGTCAGCTGTTCCCCTGCTGTGTGTGTGGCAATCCCTCCTACCTCCTCCACCTCCTCCTCCTCCACCTGTCCCTGGGCTCCAACACCGCTAGTTGTTGCCTGGTAGTGCTGTACGCACAGTCAACAGTCCCTCCTCTGTTATTGGGGTTCAGTAACGTCAGCTGTTCCCCTGCTGTGTGTGTGGCAATCCCTCCTACCTCCTCCACCTCCTCCTCCTCCACCTGTCCCTGGGCTCCAACACCGCTAGTTGTTGCCTGGTAGTGCTGTACGCACAGTCAACAGTCCCTCCTCTGTTATTGGGGTTCAGTAACGTCAGCTGTTCCCCTGCTGTGTGTGTGGCAATCCCTCCTACCTCCTCCAACCTCCTCCACCTCCACCTGCCCCTGGGCTCCAACACCACCAGTTGCCGTCCAGAAGTGCTGTACGCACAGTCAACAGTCCCTCCTCTGTTATTGGGGTTCAGTAACGTCAGCTGTTCCCCTGCTGTGTGTGTGGCAATCCCTCCTACCTCCTCCACCTCCTCCTCCTCCACCTGTCCCTGGGCTCCAACACCGCTAGTTGTTGCCTGGTAGTGCTGTACGCACAGTCAACAGTCCCTCCTCTGTTATTGGGGTTCAGTAACGTCAGCTGTTCCCCTGCTGTGTGTGTGGCAATCCCTCCTACCTCCTCCAACCTCCTCCACCTCCACCTGCCCCTGGGCTCCAACACCGCCAGTTGCCGTCCAGAAGTGCTGTACGCACAGTCAACAGTCCCTCCTCTGTTATTGGGGTTCAGTAACGTCAGCTGTTCCCCTGCTGTGTGTGTGGCAATCCCTCCTACCTCCTCCACTTCCTCCTCCACCTGTCCCTGGGCTCCAACACCGCTAGTTGTTGCCTGGTAGTGCTGTACGCACAGTCAACAGTCCCTCCTCTGTTATTGGGGTTCAGTAACGTCAGCTGTTCCCCTGCTGTGTGTGTGGCAATCCCTCCTACCTCCTCCAACCTCCTCCACCTCCACCTGCCCCTGGGCTCCAACACCGCCAGTTGCCGTCCAGAAGTGCTGTACGCACAGTCAACAGTCCCTCCTCTGTTATTGGGGTTCAGTAACGTCAGCTGTTCCCCTGCTGTGTGTGTGGCAATCCCTCCTACCTCCTCCACCTCCTCCTCCTCCACCTGTCCCTGGGCTCCAACACCGCTAGTTGTTGCCTGGTAGTGCTGTACGCACAGTCAACAGTCCCTCCTCTGTTATTGGGGTTCAGTAACGTCAGCTGTTCCCCTGCTGTGTGTGTGGCAATCCCTCCTACCTCCTCCAACCTCCTCCTCCTCCACCTGCCCCTGGGCTCCAACACCGCCAGTTGCCGTCCAGAAGTGCTGTACGCACAGTCAACAGTCCCTCCTCTGTTATTGGGGTTCAGTAACGTCAGCTGTTCCCCTGCTGTGTGTGTGGCAATCCCTCCTACCTCCTCCAACCTCCTCCTCCTCCACCTGTCCCTGGGCTCCAACACCGCCAGTTGCCGTCCAGAAGTGCTGTACTCACAGAGCCAAACACCTCGCCAATGTGTTAGTGGGGTTCAGCACCGCCAGCTGTTCCCCTGCTGTGTATACGGCAACGTGTACTGCGACCGCCACGCAGGCACAACAAGTTAAATTTAAGGGAACCTGTCCCCCCCCCCCCCCAGGCGTTTGTTACTGAAGGAGCCACCTTGTGCAGCAGTAATGATGCAAAGGGAAAAAGTGCCTCTTTTCGTGGTGCTCCTTGCAGATGCTGAACCTAACACTTATGAAATGTGTCCCCTCACAGCGTTCAACCGTCCGGTAGGTGGAACTTTCCTTTGTCATGTGACGCTTCTAAAGACTGTTCGGTGTCAGCTGATCCCTAATAGCATGCCACGGCCGTGACACCGCACAGTCTTAAGAAGCCGTAGGGAGGGGAGTGAGAGGCGAGGATATGCACTGCGCATGGACACGGATCCCAGGCCCGCGGTGGGATTACATTAGACGACACCGCGAGGCTGAATCTCGGACAGCGCACCCGCACAGGCGCAGCCAGCCTGACAGCAAATGATGTCAGAAGACGGGCAGCGCAAAATGTGTGCATGGCCAAGGGGTAACCTAACAGCGCAGGCTCCGGGACAGATTCAAACAACGCTGAGGAGGCGGCGCACGGCGACAAGGGGGTAAAAATGACGGCTGTGCTGCGTCACATGACAAAGGAAAGTTCCACCTACCGGACGGTTGAACGCTGTGAGGGGACACATTTCATAAGTGTTAGGTTCAGCATCTGCAAGGACCATAATTAAAAGAGCTAAGTTTACCTTTTCCAGCATTAGTGCTGTACACGATGGCTCTTCCAGCTACAAACGCCTGGGGGGGGGGTTAAAGGTTTCCTTTCAACTTGCTCCAGTGCAGGCTTCGGCCTACACTCCGCTCCCCCTGCTCCTCCTGCTGACCCTGGGCTCTAACACCGCCAGTTGGGGCCCAGATGTGCTAGCTGCACAGAGAAAAACACCTCGCCAATGTGTCAGTGGGGTTCAGCACCGCCAGCTGTTCCCCTGCTGTGCAGCCGGCAACGTGTCCTGCAACTGCCACGCAGGCACAACAGACCCAAAAGCTGCCGCCAGTGCAGGCTTCGGCCTACACTCTGCTCCCTCTCCTCCTCCTGCTGACCCCGGGCTCCAACACCGCCAGTTGGGGCCCGGTACTGCTAGCTGCACAGAGAAAAACACCAGCCAATGTGTCAGTGGGGTTCAGCACCGCCAGCTGTTCCCCTGCTGTGCAGCCGGCATCGTGTCCTGCAAAAGCCACGCAGACACAAGAACTGAAATTGAAGGGAACCTGTCCCCCCTCCCCCAGGCGTTTGTACGTTTTAAAGGCCACCTTGTACAGCGGTAATGCTGCATGTGTGCAAGGTGGCTCATAAACGTATTCTCCTCGCACATGTGGAACTGAAAACACGTCTAAAATGTGTCCTCTGTGTGACCATTTAACCGTCCCGGTGGTGTGACTTTCCTTTGTAATGACACGCTGCAACCCCCTTGGTAGCGCTGCCCGTCTTCTGGCATCATGGTTTGGCTGCCTGCGCCTCTGCGGCCGCCCTGACCCACACAACGCCCCTCGTTGTCTTAGTTATTGGGACTGCGAGGGTGTGATTGATGGGCATGATCAGTGCATCAGTTCGCCTGTCCCTCATCTCCTTCCGCCTTCTGCGGACTGTGCGGCTTCATGGCCGTGGCATGCGATAAGGGATCAGATGACGCCGCACAGTCTGAAGCGGGTGTAAGGACCCGAGTGTGAGAGGCGAACATATGTGCTGCGCCAGGCCCTGAATCCCAGCCCCGCAGTGTTTTAACAATGTTAAGACACTGCGGGGCTGGGATTCATGGTCATCGCGAAACGCACCGGCCGACATTAAATGATGCCAGAACATGGGCAGCGCTAACAGCGCTAGGCCAGGGGATAACACGACAGCGCAGACTCCTGTACAGCAAATAACAACGCTCAGGAGGCTGCACCCAGCACCAAGGTGGGATTCTTGACATCTGTGCTGCGTCTCATTACAAAGGGAACTCGCGCCTCCAACACAGTTTGACTGTATAAAGGGCTAAATGTTATACGTGTTTCACTCAGCGTGTGCAAGGAGCGAAATTAAAAGAGCAACCTTTGACTTGTGCAGCACTACTGCTGCATAAGCTGTGGCTCTTCTACTTTGTAACCCCTGAGGGGGGGTTAAAGGTTACCTTTGAAATTGGTTCGATTAGGCTTCGGCCTACACTCTGCTCCCCCTGCAGAGCCCTGGGCTCCAACACCGCCAGTTGGGGCCCGGTACTGCTAGCTGCACAGAGAAAAACACCAGCCAATGTGTCAGTGGGGTTCAGCACCGCCAGCTGTTCCCCTGCTGTGCAGCCGGCAACGTGTCCTGCAACTGCCACGCAGGCACAACAGACCCAAAAGCTGCCGCCAGTGCAGGCTTCGGCCTACACTCTGCTCCCTCTCCTCCTCCTGCTGACCCCGGGCTCCAACACCGCCAGTTGGGGCCCGGTACTGCTAGCTGCACAGAGAAAAACACCAGCCAATGTGTCAGTGGGGTTCAGCACCGCCAGCTGTTCCCCTGCTGTGCAGCCGGCATCGTGTCCTGCAAAAGCCACGCAGACACAAGAACTGAAATTGAAGGGAACCTGTCCCCCCTCCCCCAGGCGTTTGTACGTTTTAAAGGCCACCTTGTACAGCGGTAATGCTGCATGTGTGCAAGGTGGCTCATAAACGTATTCTCCTCGCACATGTGGAACTGAAAACACGTCTAAAATGTGTCCTCTGTGTGACCATTTAACCGTCCCGGTGGTGTGACTTTCCTTTGTAATGACACGCTGCAACCCCCTTGGTAGCGCTGCCCGTCTTCTGGCATCATGGTTTGGCTGCCTGCGCCTCTGCGGCCGCCCTGACCCACACAACGCCCCTCGTTGTCTTAGTTATTGGGACTGCGAGGGTGTGATTGATGGGCATGATCAGTGCATCAGTTCGCCTGTCCCTCATCTCCTTCCGCCTTCTGCGGACTGTGCGGCTTCATGGCCGTGGCATGCGATAAGGGATCAGATGACGCCGCACAGTCTGAAGCGGGTGTAAGGACCCGAGTGTGAGAGGCGAACATATGTGCTGCGCCAGGCCCTGAATCCCAGCCCCGCAGTGTTTTAACAATGTTAAGACACTGCGGGGCTGGGATTCATGGTCATCGCGAAACGCACCGGCCGACATTAAATGATGCCAGAACATGGGCAGCGCTAACAGCGCTAGGCCAGGGGATAACACGACAGCGCAGACTCCTGTACAGCAAATAACAACGCTCAGGAGGCTGCACCCAGCACCAAGGTGGGATTCTTGACATCTGTGCTGCGTCTCATTACAAAGGGAACTCGCGCCTCCAACACAGTTTGACTGTATAAAGGGCTAAATGTTATACGTGTTTCACTCAGCGTGTGCAAGGAGCGAAATTAAAAGAGCAACCTTTGACTTGTGCAGCACTACTGCTGCATAAGCTGTGGCTCTTCTACTTTGTAACCCCTGAGGGGGGGTTAAAGGTTACCTTTGAAATTGGTTCAATTAGGCTTCGGCCTACACTCTGCTCCCCCTGCAGAGCCCTGGGCTCCAACACCGCCAGTTGGGGCCCGGTACTGCTAGCTGCACAGAGAAAAACACCAGCCAATGTGTCAGTGGGGTTCAGCACCGCCAGCTGTTCCCCTGCTGTGCAGCCGGCAACGTGTCCTGCAACTGCCACGCAGGCACAACAGACCCAAAAGCTGCCGCCAGTGCAGGCTTCGGCCTACACTCTGCTCCCTCTCCTCCTCCTGCTGACCCCGGGCTCCAACACCGCCAGTTGGGGCCCGGTACTGCTAGCTGCACAGAGAAAAACACCAGCCAATGTGTCAGTGGGGTTCAGCACCGCCAGCTGTTCCCCTGCTGTGCAGCCGGCATCGTGTCCTGCAAAAGCCACGCAGACACTTGCTCTTGTACCTTCTGCTCCCCATCCTGGTTCCAGTACCGTCAGCTGGTTCCGGGCAGAGCCTTTGGCTTAGGTGCCTCCCTCTGGGTATCCGAGTTCCACCAACGTCAGGTGGTCCTTGGTAGTGCTTTCAGGCACGGGTACCTCCTGCTTAGTAACCGGGTTCCAGTAACGTCAGCTGGTCCTCGGTAGTTCCATTGGCTCTTGGACCTTCGGCTACCCATCCGGGTTCCAGCACCGTCAGCTGGTTCTCGGCACTGTCTTTTGCTCTTGTACCTTCTGCTCCCCATCCTGGTTCCAGTACCGTCAGCTGGTTCCGGGCAGAGCCTTTGGCTTAGGTGCCTCCCTCTGGGTATCCGAGTTCCACCAACGTCAGGTGGTCCTTGGTAGTGCTTTCAGGCACGGGTACCTCCTGCTTAGTAACCGGGTTCCAGTAACGTCAGCTGGTCCTCGGTAGTTCCATTGGCTCTTGGACCTTCGGGTAGCCATCCGAGTTCCAGTTCCATCAGCTGGTTCTCGGCATTTTCTCAGCCTTCTTGTACCTTCTGCTACATTTCCAAGTTCAAGAGACTAAACACGATGACCCGGAAGAACACCCCTAAGATGACGACGACACCAGAGACGACAACCACCGTGATGACGACGACCCTGGAGACGATGACCCTGAAGACCACCGTGATGACGACGACCCCGGAGACGACGACCCTGAAGACCACCCCGATGACGATGACCCGGGAGACGACGACCCTGGAGACGACGACCCTGGAGACGACGACGACCTGGAAGACCGAGAAGCAGAAGAACAAGAGGCTGCAGAACAAAGAGCAGAAGAACATTAAGCATAACACTAAATATCAGAGCAAAAAATATTATCTAAATTATAAGCAGAAGAAGACTAAGCAGTGTATGGGGGTGAGTCCGTTCCTCCTCGTGGTGCCCCTGGATAAAGCCTGATGCTGCAGGCCAAACTGAACGCGGACAAATGTAACTGTTTTGTGACAGGCAGAACGGAAGGTGTAATCTTCAAACTTTTATAGATAACAACTACAGGAATGCCTGTCACAAATAAGAATATGATGAAGAAGTAGAATATGATGAAGATAATAGTAAAATAAAAAGAATATGAACAATGTAACCCAAAAAATAATAGGTAGAAGATGAAGAAGAAGATGAATAAGGTGAAGAAGTTGATGTCAAAGAAGCTGATGATGAGGATAATGAAGAAGAAAGCGTGGGAGAAGAAAAAAAGAAGGTGAAGGGCGTTGAAGTAGTGAAACATCAATATGTGGCATAAAAAAAAAAAAAAATTAACATAGTCAAATTCTTTCTAACGCCGAACGTCATCCAAAAAAAAAAAAATCCTGCTATTCTATTACATTGGGCTAAACCTCTGTGCCTTTAATGTCTCCGCCACGTCCCCCAATACATCCTACATTATTCTTAGTTGTTTTCCTTCATGTAGAATGAACCTACAAGTGTATAAAGGGTTTATTTTAATTCCGATATTTTCGTCCCATTGACTTGCATTGGGATCGGGTATCGGTATCGGATTGGATCCGATATTTTGACGGTATCGGCCGATACTTTCCGATACCGATACTTTCCGATATCGGAAAGTATCGCTCAACACTACTTGTGGCCAAAAAGGTTAAATTTTAGTTTCTTCTGACCACAGCACCTTCTTCCATACATTTTAGACATCTCAAACGTCTTTTGGCAATCTTAAAATGAGCCCTACAATTTTTGTTTGTATGTAAAGGATCTTTTCTGCCCACTCTTCCACAAAGGCCACCCCTATGGAGTGTATGGCTTATTGTGGTTTTATGGACAAACACTTCATTTTCTGCCTGGGAACTCTGTAGCTCCTTCAGTGATACCTTTGGTCTAAGTGCTGCCTATCTGATTAATGCTCTTTTTGCCTGGGCTGAGAGTTTTGGTGGGAAGCGCTCTCTTGGCAGGTTTGTTGTGGTACCATGTTCTTTCTATTTGATGATAACGGATGGAGCTCTGAGGGATCATCAGAGATTGGGATATTTTTTTTATAACCTAATCCTGACTTGTACTTCTCAGCAACTTTGTCCCTGACTTGTTTGGAAATCTCCTTGGTCTACGTGGTGTTGCCTGGTTAGTGTTGCCTCTTCCTTAATGGTGTTGCAGTATTTGTGACCTTTCCGGAAAGGTGTGTATATACTGATAGACCATGTGACACTTAAGATTGCACACAGGTGGACTTCCTTTCACTAAGCATGTGACTTATTAAGATACTGTATTGTTCGGACTATAAGAAGCAAAATTAATGTGTCAAATTATTACCGCGGGGGGGGGGGGGGTCAGGGGGGAGGATTGGCAGCTCTGGTGGAGCATGTTCACAGGGGGTTATATGACTCCCATCCCAGACTGGTGCGGCAGGTTTGGTGGTGGTCTGTGGTGCGGGGCTGAGCCATCGTTTTGTGAAAGCCCGGAGGCTCCCGCACATCCATTACTACGATGCGGTGGCCTCAGAGAAATCACATCCTAGGCTGCTTTGGAAGTGTTCTGTGGTGTGGGGGGCTCCGCCAGCATTTTGTGATAGCCAGTGGTCTCCGGGAAAATGGCTGCCGGTGGCGGCGCATGCTCTGATTGAGATCTCGGGAGATGAGATCTCGGCACTGAGATCTCGTCTCCTGATATCTCAGGATGAGATTTAGTTGCCAAGATCTCAATCTGATCATGCGCCGTCCCCGGCTGCCATTTTCCCAGAGGCCACCGCATCGCAGCAGATTGAGATCTCAGGAGGCGAGATGTTTTCCTCTTATATCAGCTTATACAACTTATTGTCTGCTAACTTTGCAAAACTGATGCAGGGTCATTGACCAATCATGTTTGCTAATATGCTGATTACACATTGTCCAGGCCAGCTAGTTTGTTGACTTGCAAAACAGAGGAGTAAAAACTATGCAAATAGATTCAATAATCAATCAATACGAGTTGATCTTGTCACCATTCTTTCCCTTTACCTCTGGATGCTGGCTTCAAGAAGAGTTGTGGACTATAAAATGGGAATATATACCTCTGTGACAATATAACCAAATATTCAAGATATCTAAAACATCCAAGAGATACAGAGAACAAGAGACCCTTTGCAAAACCACAGCCAGTAACACGCTACGGGATAGTTGTCAGATCATGGCTCCTTCACAAGAGACTCAGATTTGACATTCTACCGGATGCCAGCCGAAAGAATATAGATCTGCTCCACTGACCATCACTGAATCATGGATATGTCTGGGATGTCTAGGATTTGGACCCGCCAGCCACCTGAGCCCCATGGGTACATTTGGGAAAGCCAAGAATAAAACCCACTGGTCACCTGGCTCTACTGAGATGTTCGGAGAAGCTAGATTGTTTATCCCCGGTTCACCTGGTCTTGTACTTCAATGGACTGTTATCTTCTTAAGGCCGGCCTCACACTAGCGAGTTTTACAGACGTAAGAGCGCAGAAATTACGTCCGTAAAACTCGCAAAATAAACGGCACAATTATTCTCAATGGGGCTGCTCCTATTAGCCGTATCGTACGGTTCAGTATTATACGGCTTTCTACGGCCGTACAAAATCGCAGCATGCTGCGTTTGTCAGCGTATTGCGCAAAAAAATCGCTAATGAAAGTCTATGGGGGCGAGAAAAATACGGATTCCACACGGACCTGCAGTGTGACTTGCGAGAAATACGCAGCGCTGTTAGTGAAAAGTCGGTAATTCAATTGCCGGCTTTTCATTTCTCCTGCACAAACCCGACAGGATATGAGACATGGTTTACATACAGTAAACCATCTCATATCCCCTTTTTTTTTTGCATATTCCACACTACTAATGTTAGTAGTGTGTATGTGCAAAATTTCAGCGCTGTAGCTGCTGAAATAAAGGGTTAAATGGCGGAAAAAATTGGCGTGGGCTCCCGCGCAATTTTCTCCGCCAGAATGGTAAAGCCAGTGACTGAGGGCAGATATTAATAGCCAGGAGAGGGTCCATGGTTATTGGCCCCCCCGTGGCTAAAAACATCTGCCCCCAGCCACCCCAGAAAAGGCACATCTGGAAGATGCGCCTATTCTGGCACTTGGCCACTCTCTTCCCACTCCCTGTAGCGGTGGGATATGCGGTAATGAAGGGTTAATGCCACCTTGCTATTGGAAGGTGACATTAAGCCAGATTAATAATAGAGAGGCGTCAATTATGACACCTATCCATTATTAATCCAATTGTTGGAAAGGGTTAAAAAACACACACACATGATTAAAAAGTATTTTAATGAAATAAACACAGCGGTTGTTGTAATAATTTATTGTTCTCTCAATCCATCAGGAACACCCTCGCTTGGAAAAATAATAAACGCACAAGATACATACCTTCTGGTGAACCGTCTCGTCCCACGAAGTAATCCATCTGAAGGGGTTAACTAATATTACAGGCACGAGCTGCGATAAACCACTCGCTCGTTCCTGTAATCCCCGGGTGCTGAAAGGAAAGCAGGATCTGTACTTACATTGAGTCGCGGTGAGGCGCCCTCTGGTGGATGTTCTCATGAACTGCAGCCTAGGAACTTTTTCCCACGCTCCAGGTCATATGAGGACATCCACCAGGGGGCGCATCACCGCAACTGAAGGAAATGTAGGTCAATGACCTACATTTCATTCATTCGCCGGGGAATTACAAGCACGAGCACCACTGCATTTAGCAGGGCTCCTGCCTGTAATATTAGTTAACCCCTTCAGATGGATTACTTCGTGGGACGAGACGGTTCACCAGAAGGTATGTATCTTGTGCGTTTATTATTTTTCCAAGCGAGGGTGTTCCTGATGGATTGAGAGAACAATAAATTATTACAACAACCGCTGTGTTTATTTCATTAAACTACTTTTAAATCATGTGTGTGTGTGTGTTTTTTAACCCTTTCCAACAATTGGATTAATAATGGATAGGTGTCATAATAAATAATAATATCTGCCCTCAGTCACTGGCTTTACCATTCTGGCGGAGAAAATTGCGCGGGAGCCCACGCCAATTTTTTCCGCCATTTAACCCTTTATTTCAGCAGCTACAGCGCTGAAATTTTGCACATACACACTACTAACATTAGTAGTGTGGAATATGCAAAAAAAAAGGGGATATGAGATGGTTTACTGTATGTAAACCATGTCTCATATCCTGTCGGGTTTGTGCAGGAGAAATGAAAAGCCGGCAATTGAATTACCGGCTGTTCACAGATATCGCGCTGAATGAAATCTAAATACAGAATATATATATATATGTGTCTCAATGACACATATATATATATATATATATATATATATATATATATATACTGTATATATATTTTCCCGAACATTTGAGCACATAAATCCATTAGATGTCGGTTTTGCAAGCCTGCGCGAAAATCTCGCAGTACGGATGCCATACGGATTACATACGGAGGATGCCATGCGCAAAATACGCTGAAACACCCTGACTACGGATCAATATTTTGGGAACATTTCTCCGTATTACGGCCGTAGTACGGACGTATAATACGTGGCGTATTGTCTTACGCCAAGTGTGAGGCCGGCCTAAGTTTGTTGTTACCTCCTCTCTGTGCATGCCACAGGTGGGGTAGTTGGCCCTGGAAGCTCTGAAGTCACAGCCCTTCTTATCCCGGAGAGTCAGTGGAAGGGTGAGAATCTGTAATTTGCACCATCTTGGGTATTTTGATGGGACTGTTGCATGTGTTATTTGCCTGTTTTGTGGTTCAATAAAGTATTGCCACACTGTTTTATTCTCACCCTGTGTTGTCTGAGGAGTATTATGCCCACAGTAAAAGGAGAATGGTGGTTCGGTTTCATGATCCCTGGTCTGTACGGTTTTTGGCTAGCGGACTAGGGCATCCGCTAACCGCCCATGCCTCCACAGTACATATTCGCGAGAGTAATTTATAGTATGGAATCCCATAGAAAATGTGGATTCTGAAAAGAAACTAAAGGATTTCTGACAAATCTGTTGGGGTGTACTTATTCATGCTGAGTACAATATATCCCTCTGAGTAAAAATTGCTCCACACTGTAACTCTAAATATAACTTTGTTCACACGTTGCCTTTTTGCTGCGTTTTTTTAATGCAAATTTTAAGCTGTGTTTTACAGTAGCAGCAAAAGCTAGAATTCAATATCTCATGCACACACATTGATTTTTTTTTTCTGACTGAATTGTAAAACTATTGCGTTATTGAAAACTGCAGAATGTCACTTTCAGAGTTTTTGCAGCATTTTTTCACTGATAGAAAACAATGAGAAAGAGCAAAAATGCAGCAAAAAACGCAGGTATTAGATTTTGATGTGTTTTTTGTGCAGAAAACTCAGGAAGTATCATTATGTTCCTTTGGAGGCCACTACACTTTATCAGCATGCACAAGAGACAAATGTAACTGATAAAACTGCAGTAAAAAATGCAGCAAAATTTGATTTTTGTAAGCAGCTTCTTTATTGCCAACAGACTAGGTTTTGCCTGCAGAAAAAAACAAACTGCAAAAACACAATGTGTGAACATAGCCTTACACTGTGTCACTAAATAAAAACCCTCAGTGTGCCCCTGAACACAAATATACCCCATAATGTATACCTCACTTGAATAAACTCTGCACCACACTTTGCCAGCTGAATAAATAAGGATTCTGGAATTCAGAGCATGTTGGTTCCACATCCAGAGGATAAGGTCGGGGTCACACTACTGTAGAATACGGACGAGTGCTGTGAGAGAAAACACCGCATAGCACTCGGACCTGTGTTAATCTATGGGGCAGCTCACATCACCATATTTTTTCTCAGGCGTATTCAACGTGCGTGTAAAATCTCAGCATGCTGCGGTTTTACACGTATATCGTCCAAGCCAATGCAAGTCTATGGATGTGAGAAAAAAATAGGCCACCACACGAACCATCCGTGTGACTTGCGAAAAACACGCACACATTTTCCTCATTTCAGCCCATTGAGCCATTAAATTAAATGGGGAAAAACAGTGAGAAATGTACAGCCATACAGATGTCATACGGATACATAGGTGCGAGAAAATCGCATCATCACATTGCAAACACATGACACACAGATGACCATACGGAGAACACTCGTGGTCACATTAGCATATAGCATCCAATGCAATATGCTAATGTCACTCGGCTCAAACTCTGCTGTGAGCGGGAGCAGAGTGTCAGTGCTTCGATTTTCCTTTACCTGATAGCATGACACAACTTTCCATAACCAGTATCAAAAAGCTCATATACAGGTGTTTCTCACTAAGTTAGAATATCATCAAAAAGTTAATTTATTTCAGTTCTTCAATACAAAAAGTGAAACTCATATATTATATGGAGTCATTACAAACAGTGATCTATTTCAAGTGTTTATTTCTGTTAATGTTGATGATTATGGCTTACAGCCAAAGAAAACCCAAAAGTCATTATCTCAGTAAATTAGAATACTTTATAGCACCGGCTTGAAAAATGATTTTAAAATCCGAAATGTTGGCCAACAGAAATGTATGTTCAATATATGCACTCAATACTTGGTCGGGGCTCCTTTTGCATCAATTACTGCATCAATGTGGTGTGGCATGGCGGCGATCAGCCTGTGGCTCTGCTGAGGTGTTATGGAAGCCCAGGTTGCTTTGATAGCAGCCTTCAGCTCGTCTGCATTGTTGGGTCTGGTGTCTCTCATCTTCCTTTTGACAATACCCATAGATTCTCTATGGGGTTAAGGTCAGGCGAGTTTGCTGGCCAATCAAGCACAGTAATACTGTTGTTTTTAAACCAGGCATTGGCAATTTTGGCAGTGTGGACAGGTGCCAAGTCCTGCTGGAGAATGAAATTTCCATCTCCAAAAAGCTTGTCGGCAGAGGGAACCATGAAGTGCTTTAAAATTTCTTGGTCGATGGCTGTGCTGACTTTGGTCTTGATAAAACACAGTGGACTTAAACCAGTAGATGACATGGCTCCCCAAACCATCACTGATTGTGGAAACTTTACACTAGACCTCAAGCAGCTTGGATTGTGGCCTCTCCACTCTGCCTCCAGACTCTGGGACCTTGATTTCCATATTAAATGCAAAATTTACGTTCATCTGAAAACAACACCTTGGACCACTGAGCAACAGTCCAGTTCTTTTTCTCCTTGGTCCAGGTAAGACGCTTCTGGCGTTGTCTATTGGTCAGGAGTGGCTTGACACAAGGAATGCGACACTTGTAGCCCATGTCCTGGATACATCTGTGTGTGGTGGCTCTTGAAGGAATTACTCCAGCAGCAGTCCACTCCTTGTGAATCTCTCCCAAATTTTTGAATGGCCTTTTCTTAACAATACTTTCAAGGCTGCGGTTTTCCCGGTTGCTTGTGCACCTTTTTCTACCACACTTTCCTTCCACTCAACTTTCCATTAATATGCTTGGATACAGCACTCTGTGAACAGCCAGCTTCTTCAGCAATGACCTTTTGTGGCTTACCCTCCTTGTGGAGAGTGTCAATGACTGCCTTCTGGACATCTGTCATGTCAGCAATCTTCTTCGTGATTGTGGAGCCTACTGAAACAGACTAAGGGATCTTTTTAAATGCGTAGGAAGCCTTTGCAGGTGTTTTTTGTTATTTATTCTAATTTACTGAGATAATGGCTTTTGGGTTTTCATTGGCTGTAAGCCATAATCATCAACATTAACAGAATTAAACACTTGAAATAGATCACTGTTTGTAATGACATAGTTACATAGTTATTAAGGTTGAAGGAAGACTTTAAGTCCATCTAGTTCAACCCATAGCCTAACATGCCCTAACATGTTGATCCAGGGGAAGGCAAAAAAAACCCATGTGGTAAGAGTAAGCTCCACCATGGGGAAAAAAATTCCTTCCCGACCCCACATACGGCAATCAGACTAGTTCCCTGGATCAACGCCTTATCAAGGAATCTAATATATATACCCTGTAACATTATACTTTTCCAGAAAGGCATCCAGTCCCCTCTTAAATTTAAGTAATGAATCACTCATTACAACATCATACGGCAGAGAGTTCCATAGTCTCACTGCTCTTACAGTAAAGAATCCGCGTCTGTTATTATGCTTAACCCCTTAACGACCGCCGATACGCCTTTTAACGGCGGCCGCTAAGGGTACTTAAACCACAGCGCCGTTAATTAACGGCGCTGTGGAAAAAGTGAATAGCGCCCCCCAGAGTCGGATTTTCTCTGGGGTCTCGGTTGCCGAGGGTAGCCGAGACCCCAGAGAACATGATTCGGGGGGTTTTTACCGACCCCCGAGTTGCGATCGCCGGTAATTAACCGTTTACCGGCGGTCGCAACAAAAAAAAAAAAAACGCGATTTGCCGTTTAATTTCTCTGTCCTCCGATGTGATCGCACATCGGAGGACAGAGAAATGTGGTCCCCGATGGCCCCCAATAGCCCCCCAATACTTACCTACCTCCCCCGGTGCTCCTCGTGTCTCCCCATGGGCGCCGCCATCTTTTTTCCGGGAAAAAATGGCGGGCGCACGCGCAGTGCGCCCGCCGCCCGGCACCCGGATGTTCTTTGGGGTCTCGGCTGCCGGGGGTAGCCGAGACCCCAAAGAACATAATCGGGGTCGATTTGCACCGACCCCTGCTTTGCGATCGCCGGTAATTAACAGTTTACCGGCGACCGCAAAAAAAAAAAAAAAGCGATCAGTTATTTCTCTGTCCTCTGATGTGATCGCACATCAGAGGACAGAGAAATAGGGGGATTCGGGGACCCTATCATACTCACCCGGGGTCCCTGGGTCCTCTTCTGTCTTCTCCTGCCAGCCGGCTTTTTCATCATGGCGGGCGCATGCGCAGTGCGCCCGCCATCTGCCGGCCGGCAGGAGAAGACAAGTTTGGGCTAAAATTAGGGTTAGGGTTAGGGTTAGGGTTAGAGTTAGGGTTAGAGTTAGGGTTAGGGTTGGGGCTAAATTTAGGGTTAGGGCTAGGGTTAGGGTTAGGCTACTTTCACACTAGCGTTTTTTGGCTTCCGTCGCAATGCGTCGTTGGAGAAAAAACGCATCCTGCAAAAGTGCTTGCAGGATGCGTTTTTTCTCCATTGGCTTGCATTAGCGACGCATTGCGACGGATTGCCACATGTCGCATCCGTCGTGCGACGGATGCGTCGTGCTTCGGCAGACCGTCGACACAAAAAAAACTACATGTAACTTTTTTGTGCGACGTGTCCCACAAATTTCAGTGCCACGTGCCACGTATTTAAGTGACACGTGCCACGTATCAAAGTGCCACGTGCCACATATTTCAGTGCCACGTATCAAAGTGCCACGTATCAAAGTGCCACGTGCCACGTATCAAAGTGCCACGTGCCACGTATCAAAGTGCCACGTGCCACATCTTTCAGTGCCACGTGCCACGTATTTAAGAGACACGTGCCACGTATCAAAGTGCCACGTGCCACATATTTCAGTGCCACGTGCCACGTATTTAAGTGACACGTGCCACGTATCAAAGTGCCACGTGCCACATATTTCAGTGCCACGTATCAAAGTGCCACGTGCCACGTATCAAAGTGCCACGTGCCACGTATCAAAGTGCCACGTGCCACGTATCAAAGTGCCACGTGCCACATATTTCAGTGCCACGTGCCACGTATTTAAGTGACATGTGCCACGTATCAAAGTGCCACGTATCACGTATTTCAGTGCCACGTATTTAAGTGACACGTATCACGTATAAGTGCCACGTGTCACGTATTTAATTGCCACATATTTAAGTGCCACGTATCAAGATTTTCCATGGAGAACAGACACATCCAGAGATATGTCTGCTCTCCACGGCTGCAGCAACACACTGACAGGAGCCATAGTTCCTGTCGGTGTGTCACTGCGCATGCGCGAGCGAGTTTACCGGCGGTCATTGACCCCGGCACTCTCGCTTAACGGCAGTGCTGCGTGGGAAAGTTCAACGCAGCTGTACTGCTGTTAACCGAGACGCCGGAGTCATTGAACTCCGGAACAGTACGCGATACACTGCTAGGAGCTTCGCTCCTGGCAGTGTATCGCCGGAGAGCAGCCGATCGGCGTGGGACACTCGTTTTATGGATTCTGCGGACAGGGAGTATGAATTTGGTTTATTATTTTTGGATTTTTTCCTGGAGGATCGAGGGCTTCGCCTACAAGTGTGCTGTTGGTGAGTATATACTCTGTGTTATATGTTGTATGTACTGTGTGTCATGTATGTGTATTGTGTGTAGGTGTTTTGTGTAACTTTACAATTGTGCTAAGTCGCCGGACACAGGGACAACTCTCCCATCCTAATACCGGATGGGAGTAGTAGTCCCATACGGCGACTTAGCACAATGGTGGCACTAGCGTCGCATGGGGACACACACACGCACACACACACACACACACGCACACACACACACACAGAAGGACTCCATGCTGCTTCACTGGGGGGCGGGGGCTTCCCTCTTCCTGTCCGACGTCACGTCCGGTCCTGGGTGTCAACCCCTCCGTACAAAGACGCCGACACCCAGGACAAAGGCGCTGTGTGTGGAAGGTAATATGGGGCCCTAGGGGGATACGCAGACACGCCGCTGCGTAAAGAATTGACATGTCAATTCTTTTTACGCCGGCGTGTTTGCAGACAAAAGCGCCGCGTTTTTTTGAGGTGTGTCTGAACGGCAAAGTGAATTTCTCATTCACTTTGCCGGCAGACGAAAATGACATTGCGCATTTTTGAAAAGGGCCCGCAAAATAGCGCTCAAAAATGCGCTATGTCTGAAAGTAGCCTAAGGCTTCTTTCACACTTGCGTCGGTACGGGGCGGTCGCAATGCGTCGGCCCGATGTACCGACGCACGTTGTGAAAATTGTGCACAACGTGGGCAGCGGATGCAGTTTTTCAACGCATCCGCTGCCCAGTCTATGTCCTGGGGAGGAGGGGGCAGAGTTACGGCCACGCATCCGCGGAAATGGCGGACGCGACGTACAAAAAAAAGGTTACATTGAACTTTTTTTGTGACGACGGGGGCTAAAGTTATGGTTAGGGTTGGGGCTAAAGTTAGGGTTGGGGCTAAAGTTAGGGTTAGAGTTGGGATTAGGGTTAGGGTTTGGATTAGGGTTGGGATTAGTGTTACGTTTGGGATTAGGGTTGGGATTAGGGTTAGGGTTGGGATTAGGGTTAGGGGTGTGTTGGATTTAGGGTTTTGATTAGGGTTATGGTTAGGGTTGAGATTAGGGCTGTTTTGGGGTTAGGGTTGTGATTATCGTTAGGGTTGTGATTAGGATTATGGATCGGGTTGAGATTAGGGTTAGGGCTGTGTTGGGGTTAGGGTTGGAGTTAGAATTGGGGGGTTTCCACTGTTTAGGTACATCAGGGGGTCTCCAAACACGACAGCCAATTTTGCGCTAAAAAAGTCAAATGGTACTCCCTCCCTTCTGAGCTCTGTCGTGCGCCCAAACAGTGGTTTACACCCACATATGGGGCATCAGCGTACTCGGGATAAATTGGACAACAACTTTTGGGGTCCAATTTCTCCTGTTACCCTTGTGAAAATAAAAACTTGGGGGCTAAAAATCTTTTTTGTTGGAAAAAAATATATTTTTTTATTTTCACTACTCTGCATTATAAATTTCTGTGAAGCACTTGAGCTTTCAAAGTTCTCACCACATATCTAGATAAGTTCCTTAGGGGGTCTAGTTTCCAAAATTTGGTCACTTGTGGGGGTTTCTACTGTTTAGGTACATTAGGGGTCTGCAAACGCAACATAACGCCCGCAGACAATTCTATCAAAGTCTGCATTGCAAAATGGCGCTCCTTCCCTTCCGAGCTCTGCCGTGCGCCCAAACAGTGGTTTACCCCCACATATGGGGTACCAGCATACTCAGGACAAATTGGACAACAACTTTTGGGGTCCAATTTCTCTTGTTACCCTTGTGAAAATAAAAATTTGGGGGCTAAAAAAATCTTTTTTGTGGGAAAAAAAATATTTTTTATTTTCACTACTCTGCATTATAAACTTCTGTGAAGCACTTGGGCATTCAAAGTTCTCACCACATATCTAGATAAGTTCCTTGGGGGGTCTATTTTCCAAAATGGGGTCACTTGTTGGGGGTTTCTACTGTTTAGGTACATTAGGGGTCTGCAAAGGCAACATAACGCCCGCAGACAATTCTATCAAAGTCTGCATTCCAAAATGGCACTCCTTCCCTTCCGAGCTCTGCCATGCGCCCAAACAGTGGTTTACCCCCACATATGGGGTACCAGCATACTCAGGACAAATTGGACAACAACTTTTGGGGTCCAATTTCTCTTGTTACCCTTGTGAAAATAAAAACTTGGGGGCTAAAAAATCTTTATTGTTAAAAAATATATATTTTTTATTTTCACGACTCTGCATTATAAACTTCTGTGATGCACTTGGGCATTCAAAGTTCTCACTACACATCTAGATAAGTTCCATGGGGGGTCTAGTTTCCAAAATGGGGTCACTTTTGGGGGGTTTCTGCTGTTTAGGCACATCAGGGGCTCTCCAAACGCGACATGGCGTCCGATCTCAATTCCAGTCAATTTTGCATTGAAAAGTCAAATGGCGCTCCTTTGCTTCCGAGCTCAGCCATGCTCCCAAACAGTGGTTTACCCCCACATATGGGGTGTCGGCGTACTCAAGACAAATTGTACAACAGCTTCTGGGGTCCATTTTCTCCTGTTACCCTTGGTAAAATAAAAATTTGGAGGCAAAAAGATCATTTTTGTAGAAAAAATGCGATTTTTTTATTTTCACGGCTCTACGTTATAAACTTCTGTGAAGCACCTGGGGGTTTAAAGTGCTCACCACACATCTAGATAAGTTCCTTAAGGGGTCTAGTTTCCAAAATGGTGTCATATGTGGGGGGTCTCTACTGTTTAGGCACATCAGCGGCTCTCCAAACGTGACATGGCGTCCGATCTCAATTCCAGCCAATTCTACATTGAAAAAGTAAAACGACACTCCTTCTCTTCCAAGCTCTGCGGTGCGCCCAAACAGTGGTTTACCCCCATATATGGGGTATCGACGTACTCAGGAGAAATTGCACAACAACTTTTGTGGTCTAATTTCTCCTGTTACCCTTGTGAAAATAAAAATTTGGGGGCAAAAAGATCATTTTTGTAGAAAAAATGAGATTTTTTATTTTCACGGCTCTACGTTATAAACTTCTGTGAAGCACTTGGGGGTTCAAAGTGCTCACCACACATCTAGATAAGTTCCTTGGGGGGTCTAGTTTCCAAAATGGTATCACTTGTGGGGGGTTTCCACTGTTTAGGCACATCAGGGACTCTCCAAACGTGACATGGCATCCGATCTCAATTCCAGCCAATTCTGCATTGAAAAAGTCAAACGGTGCTCCTTCACTTCCAAGCTCTGCGGTGCGCCCAAACAGTGGTTTACCTCCACATATGGGGTATCGACGTACTCAGGAGAAATTGCACAACAACTTTTGTGGTCTAATTTCTCCTGTTACCCTTGTGAAAATAAAAATTTGGGGGCAAAAAGATCATTTTTGTAGAAAAAATGAGATTTTTTATTTTCACGGCTCTACGTTATAAACTTCTGTGAAGCACTTGGGGGTTCAAAGTGCTCACCACACATCTAGATAAGTTCCTTGGGGGGTCTAGTTTCCAAAATGGTATCACTTGTGGGGGGTTTCCACTGTTTAGGCACATCAGGGACTCTCCAAACGCGACATGGCATCCGATCTCAATTCCAGCCAATTCTGCATTGAAAAAGTCAAACGGTGCTCCTTCACTTCCAAGCTCTGCGGTGCGCCCAAACAGTGGTTTACCTCCACATATGGGGTATCGACGTACTCAGGAGAAATTGCACAACAACTTTTGTGGTCTAATTTCTCCTGTTACCCTTGTGAAAATAAGAATTTGTGGGCGAAAAAATCATTTTTGTGAAAACAAATGCGATTTTTTATTTTCACGGCTCTACGTTATAAACTTCTGTGAAGCACTTGGGGGTTCAAAGTGCTCACCACACATCTAGATAAGTTCCTTGGGGGGTCTAGTTTCCAAAATGGTGTCACTTGTGGGGGGTTTCCACTGTTTAGGCACATTAGGGGCTCTCCAAACGCGACATGGCGTCCGATCTCAATTCCAGCCAATTCTGCATTGAAACAGTCAAACGGTGCTCCTTCACTTCCAAGCTCTGCGGTGCGCCCAAACAGTGGTTTACCTCCACATATGGGGTATCGGCGTACTCAGGAAAAATTGCACAACAAAATTTGTGGTAAAATTTCTGTTTTTACACTTGTGAAAATTAAAAAAAATGGTTCTGAAGTAAAATGTTTGCAAAAAAAAGTAAAATGTTAATTTTTTTCTTCCACATTGTTTTAGTTCCTGTGAAGTACGTAAAGGGTTAATAAACTTCTTGAATGTGGTTTTGAGCAGCTTGAGGGGTGCAGTTTTTAGAATGGTGTCACACTTGGTTATTTTCTATCATATAGACCCCTCAAAATCACTTCAAAGGTGATGTGGTCCCTAAAAAAAACATGGTGTTGTAAAAATGAGAAATTGCTGGTCAACTTTTAACCCTTATAACTCCCTAACAAAAAAAAAAATTGTTTCCAAAATTGTGCTGATGTAAAGTAGACATGTGAGAAATGTTATTTATTAACTATTTTTTGTGACATATCTCTCTGATTTAAGGGCATAAAAATACAAAGTTTGAAAATTGCAAAATTTTAAAAATTTTCGCCATATTTCCATTTTTTTCATAAATAATCGCAAGTAATATCGAAGAAATGTTACCACTAACTTGAAGTACAACATGTCACGAAAAAACAATCTCAGAATCAGCGGGATCCGATAAAGCGTTCCAGAGTTATAACCTCATAAAGTGACACTGGTCAGAATTGTAAAAATTGGCTCGGTCATTAAGTACCAAATTGGCTCTGTCACTAAGGGGTTAAACCTTTTTTCCTCCAGACGTAGAGGATGCCCCCTTGTCCCTGTCACCGGTCTATGATTAAAAAGATCATCAGAAAGGTCTTTGTACTGTCCCCTCATATATTTATACATTAACATAAGATCACCCCTTAGCCTTCGTTTTTCCAAACTAAATAGCCTCAAGTGTAATAACCTATCTTGGTATTGCAGACCTCCCAGTCCTCTAATAACCTTGGTCGCTCTTCTCTGCACCCGCTCCAGTTCAGCTATGTCTTTCTTATACACCGGAGACCAGAACTGTGCACAGTATTCTAAGTGTGGTCGCACTAGTGACTTGTATAGAGGTAAAATTATGTTCTCCTCATGAGCATCTATGCCTCTTTTAATACATCCCATTATTTTATTTGCCTTTGTAGCAGCTGCCTGACACTGGCCACTAAATGTGAGTTTGTCATCCACCCATACACCCAGGTCTTTTTCATTGGCGGTTTTGCCCAGAGTTTTAGAATTAAGCACATAATTATACATCTTATTACTTCTACCCAAGTGCATGACCTTACATTTATCCCCATTAAAGCTCATTTGCCATTTATCAGCCCAAGCTTCTAGTTTACATAAATCATCCTGTAATATAAAATTGTCCTCCTCTGTATTGATTACCCTGCAGAGTTTAGTGTCATCTGCAAATATTGAAATTCTGCTCTGAATGCCCCCTATAAGATCATTAATAAATATATTAAAAAGAAGAGGGGCCAATACTGACCCCTGTGGTACCCCACTACTAACCGCGACCCAGTCCGAGTGTGCTCCATTAATAACCACCCTTTGTTTCCTATCCCTGAACCAGCTCTCAACCCACTTGCCTGACTCCATATAATATATGAGTTTCACTTTTTGTATTGAAGAACTGAAATAAACTAACTTTTTGATGATATTCTAATTTAGTGAGAAGCACTTGTATGTCCTGTATAGTATAGTTACATACACGGCTCTGCTCTGCAGACATTGTACACACATGGCTCCGCTCTGCAGACATCATATACACATGGCTCTGCTCTGCAAACATCGTACACTGTTCACACGGCTCTTCTCTGTGCACACCGTACACACACTGCTCGCCTCCGTACATGTTGTACTCATACGGCTCCGCTCCGCAGACATCGTACAAACACAACTCCACTATGTACCTGTTTTACACACGGCTCCGCTCCGCACATGTCACACGCACACAGCTCTGCTCTGTACACCTCGTACACACACGGCTCCACACACCTCATACACACGGCTCCGCTCCGTACACCTGGCTCTGCTACATCCACACTGTAAACCCCTCCTGACCCCACACAGAAACTTCCCCTCATCCAGCACCATGACAACCAGCACAGCAGAGTCCTGCATACACTGAGGCCCCTGATCATGTGACCCCTGACTCCTCCCCTCCTGTGACCTCATCCCAGGTCCTGTGCACACAGAGCAGCCATATATGTGGTGTGCGGCCCTGCAGGTGGAGGTAGGTGCTGGAGATTCCCCATTACTGGGGGCAGGGGGCATTAACCCCCTCAGTGCTGCGGTCCCATTCCAGGAGACAGAACGTGTTCCCGTCTGTGTCGCTATATCAGGATCTGTCTGTATTGGATTACATTGGGTCACTTCCCTCCTGACGGCGCTCGCTGCTCTGTTACTGTACAGTCTCCATAATGGCCGTCACCCGCTCCATGTTGTCACTATCAGGTGATATTAATGTTCTATCATCATCTGTTACTGACTAGAGATGAGTGAACTTGTTCGGAAAACGTTCGCCAATCTCAAATTCGGCACGAAGGTAGCACATTCGGATTCGTGTTGGCTTTCACAAGCATTTTTACTCAAAGTCGGCAAATGCCGGCCACAGTTCAGTAAATAATAGTGTTTCCACTAATGCTTTTCTGTGACTTTTGCTACAATAGTGCTGCTGTTTCATGAGCGGGTATACGGGGGAACGTATTTGATGAGGGGAGGGGGTGTGGAGTGGTTAGAGGAGCGGTGTGCTATTTTTTGCCCCCTTAACTTTATGTGTTGATTCAGGCAACCAATCAGGGCACAGAAACAATCCACAATGTCATGACCCAAGGTCTTCTGTGATTGGCTGCTGAAGTCACATGTCCCTGCCGATATGAAAAGCTGACATCTTGTTTTGCTGCCGCCATTTGCTCAGTGTCACAGTGCAGAGAGGTCACTCCTGTGCTAGAGCTGGTGCTGAAGATGAACTTGTCAGTGAAATAGATAGGATCCTGTCCTGTGTGAAATCGATCTTCCAGCATCGAAATAGATTGTGCAAAAACTGTATGGCAGTCTCCGAAGGCCCCATTATCTACTCCAAATCATTTGTACTAAAACTGTGTGTTCAGTGGCAAATCAAAAGGCCAGATTTCCACTTAAAAATCGTTAGGTATAACAGTGTTGTTCAGGCACACTATCAAAGAAAATTAATAGTGATTGTTCATTTAGTGACAGGTGACTGACAGCTGTGGGCCTAAAGTTGTGAAACAGCAGGGTACAAGAGGGGAAGGCTACTTACATTAGGAAAAAGCGAGGTCGTGGTGGAATGGGGAATAGGCTTGGTGTTCGACGTTAGATAAATACCAGATAACTTCATAATAACAACAAAATGCACCAAATTGTGCAAAGCAAAGCCACAAAAGAGAAAATGATAACCAACTCCGTATAAATGTGAAAAAACTGAGGAAATAGGAGTGTTTGGTTAAAAAGAGTATTTTATTATAAACATGCTAATATAACAATAAAAACTGGGTACAAAACACAAGAATAAAGTGCACAAGAATGATGTATAGGATCACCGGTGCCAGATACCTCATCCCAGAACACAAGAAAATGGGAAGCTTTATTTCAATACAAATGCAAGGGTAAATGTGGCCAAGTGGTCTCAGATAGACATGAGTGAAACAGCGCTTACCAGTGGGTAATGGACCGGGTGGATGGCAACGGAATGGATCCAATAAAGCCCCCACGTTCGATGTGTACATGGGTTAGGTGTTAATGTGAATGAAAGCTCAACTGAACAAACACCATCTTGCATTATCCAAAGACCACTGACAACATCTATTACTGGCCAGGCTACTCAACTCTCTTCCTTTGGCGGCCGCACAGCTGTATGTCTTGTAGATGAGACTCAGAAAGAGCATGTGCTCCAGTGGATGGCAAGCACTACATCAAGTGGCCTCTCCTCTTCTTCCTCCTCCTTAACATTACACACAGTACAATCCTCAGAGGTGGCACCCCAATTACCCTTGTTTCCCACCTCATCAAAATTTCCAAATGCCCAACTGACTGTGGGAAACCTTAGATGGCTCATTCTGAAGAGCTGTTTAAACATTCTATCCCATGGGCATCAGAGGTCTGTTCCAAATAATCACAGATTCCAGAGGAGGAAAGCATCATAACCAGTGCCCAAAATTTTTTCATGTTTGAATCGGGGCCAGACAAAGTATGGTCCGAGCAGAATTCAGACCCTCATCACCATATGTTAACCACCAAGGGTGGACGTGATCCTAATGAGACTCAGATACCAGAGGCGCACGAGGACTGTACTGTGCTGTCAGGGCAGGAAGAGAAGGAGGGTGATTCTCAGGGTGACAAGTGTTAGAAAAGAGAGAATGACGATGATGAGGTTGTAGATCCCACTTGGTGTCAACTCAGAGGTATGCAGCTGAGTAGCTCAGCAGAGGAGGTGGAGCAGGAGAAGGAAAATGAAGAGGTTATGTTGTGGCTTCCCACACAGACACGAAGTGATGCAGCCACGACAAGCGCTGAATCCTCAGCCCCAACTCTGGCTGTGGCCAGCATCGGTCACAATTGTGCAGTTCGCAGGGGTGGCAAGGGCCGCCTTGCCTGGGTGCTTTTTGAGACCGGATAGGATTGCCCAACACATATTATCTGTCAAATTTGCAGAAACAAACACAGTAGAGGCAAAAATTGCAATAATTTGACAACTATATGCATGAACCGGCATATGCGCCATCAAAATGTCTTAGTGTGGGAATCTTACTACTCTAAAATGCGGTCTAGCAGGCCTCGCCAACCACCAGCCGTCCCATCAACCCCATATGCTGCTTCTTCCTCCTCTGTCACCACTACAAGTCTTCACACACAGGTCTCCGGCCGCAGAAACGATAACTGTTTACCCACCATAGTCGGGGTGAGTGAGAGCCGGTCAGCTGTTATGGAAGTAGATATGACTGCTACTTTTGTGCCACCTAGCACAACACATCTTTCTCAATCCACCATAACATCTCTGCTTACCCCTCACGCACAGTCCAGCACTTTATCCTGTTCTCCGTTGTCTCTAAGCACAGCAGCCAACCCTCAGTCCCGCAGTTGTGGTCATGTAAAAGAATGTTTCCTCCTACACATGACAAAGCTAAGCGCTTGAATTCCACCATCTCCTATCTGAATGCTCACTTCAGATGATCGCACACCGCATATCATCAACTTGCATCACTACAGAGTTCTTTCGGTCTACCGGTTAACAGTTTGATTAGCGAATTTCCCACACAGTGGAATTCCACTCTGCAAATGTTGCATCGACTGTGGCAGCAGCGATAAGCCCTGGTGCAGTATGTCCTTTTGCATACCCTGAGCCAACACAGTCTGGACATGGTGCAAATCACGCTTGTTGAGTGGGCAGAGGTGACGGACCTCTGCACCCTTATTCACAGTTTTAAAACTGCTACTAAGATGGTTCGCGCTGACAATGCCATCATTAGCATCACTATTATGGTCATCTACATGCTGGAGAACACCTTGAGTAGTCTGCGTGAGGAGGTGATGGTCCCAGAGGAAGAGTTGGAAGCAGAGGAGGATGAGGAAGGGATAACAATATCTCAAATTTCCAGACTCGTCGCACAGGTGGGTGCCGTGGGACGATGGCTTACAGCGATCAAAGGGGGCTCATGGTACCAGATTAACTGTTAGTGAAGATGCAGGAGCCTCGGAACAAATGGAGGAGGATGAGGTGATGGATGCGCAACAGTCAGAGGATAATGATCTGCTCTCTGTTGTCCGTGGTTGGCAGGAGGGGATGGAGGAAACAACCTTGAGTGTTACTCCATCACCAAGACAGCATAGACTTGGACCTCATGGAAGCGCCCGACACATGATGGCCTTCTTGCTGTCCTACCTGCAACACGATGACCATATTCTTAGGATTAGATATAGTGCTGACTACTGGTTTGCAACTTTGTTGGATCCACAGTACAAGAGTAAAATTAGCAAGATGCTTCCCCCATTGGAAAGGGTTACGCGCATTCTGGAGTATCGAAACTCGCTTGTAGACAATCTTCAGAGTGGTTTTCCCCAAGACAGCAGTGAGGCACACAGTGTGCATCCCAGTTCTGGACATCCAACCCCGGGAACGTCAAGGCATCATCGCCAAAACATAAGCAGCAGCAGTGTAAGTGGCATAAGCAATTTCTGTTATTTTTTTCAACTCAGTTTTTAGATCAACGCGTGCACCAACAGAACAGAGTACAAGTCTGACACATTGTGAACAACTGGAGAGGATAGTGCAGGAGTATCTAGAGCTCTATGTCATTGCCATGAGGGGGGATTTGGACCCTTTTACATTTTGGTCTTCAAAAATGGAAGAGTGGCCTGAGCTCGCCTGTCACGCCTTGGAGGTTTTGTCATGCCCAGCAGCCAGCGTTCTCTCAGAACATGTCTTCAGCGCTGCTGGTGGTGTCCTGACATACTGTATAAGCGCATCCGGTTGTCCCTTCAAAGTGTAGACTGCCTAACTTTCATCAAAATGATTAAGTCATGGACCTCCAATGACTTTTGCACCCCAGTCGCACATTGGCCAGACTAGGCCATGGTATGGTTTTCAGTATCATGTATTGATCTCGTGTTATTGCAGTCTGTGCCATCTTTACATAGTTACATAGGTTGAAAGAAGACCTAGGTCCATCAAGTTCAACCTTTCTCTACCAATTGTACAAGGTCAGATTTTAATATCCTACATAGTTTGGTGTTGTCAGCAAAGACTGATACTTTACTCTCAATCCCATCCGCAAGGTCATTAATAAAGAGGTTAAAAAGAATTGGTTCTAGCACAGATCCCTGCGGTGACCACTGCTGACTATATCCCATTTAGATTACGTACCATGTATGACAACTCTTTGTTTCCTCTCATTTAGCCATTTCCTTACCCATTTGCATATAGTTTCCCCCAGTCGTTGCTTCTGTAGCTTCCTTATAAGGCTGTTATGTGGAACAGTATCAATTGCCTTTGCAAAGTCCAGATAAATCACAGCCGTATTACCTACATCCAGATTTGAACCTACCTCCTCATAGAAACCCAACATGTTAGTTAGACACGACTTGTTCCTCATGAATCCATGCTGGTTGTCAGTTATTATATTATTATCTACAATATATTTCTGGTCATCTCGTATAATGTCCTCAAAAATTTTGCACACTACTGAAGGTTTACCGGATGGTAGTTGCCTGTTTCCACCTTCTTACCTTTCTTAAATATTAGTACCACATCAGCCATCCTCCAATCCTGTGGCACCACCCCTGTTACAAGAGTCTAAGAATATGAGAGACAGTGGTCTGCAGGGCTGTGGAATCGGTAGGCTAAATCTCCGACTCCAACTCCGACTCCGACCCTCAATTATCATGACACCGAATCCAACTCTCTCGTACATGGCTCATGTTTAAGTTTAAGTGATAAATTTACTGTAGTAAAATAGTAACATCAGGCTTTTAATCAATATTATGATACAATAATCAAGCCATTTAGATAGAACATACAATATATTTATTGGAATACAACTTTAGAACAAAAAAACTTCATATTTACAATTTATTATACACTATGCAGTAAGTGTAAAAAATAGTTTTCAATGCTGGACACTGGGGCACATTGCTAGACACACTGGGGGCAATGCTGGACACTGGGGCAGATTGCTGGACACACTAGGGGGCAATGCTGGACACTGGGGCAGATTGCTGGACACACTGGGGGGCAATGCTGGACACTGGGGCAGATTGCTGGACACACTGGGGGCAATGCTGGACACTGGGGCAGAATGCTGGACACACTGGGGGCAATGCTGGACACTGGGGCAGATTGCTGGACACACTGGGGGCAATGCTGGACACTGGGGCAGATTGCTGGACACACTGGGGGCAATGCTGGACACTGGGGCAGATTGCTGGACACACTGGGGGCAATGCTGGACACTGGGGCAGATTGCTGGACAAACTGGGGGCAATGCTGGACACTGGGGGTAATGCTGGACACTGGGGCAGATTGCTGGACACACTGGGGGCAATGCTGGACACTGGGGCAGATTGCTGGACACACTGGGGGCAATGCTGGACACTGGGGCAGATTGCTGGACACACTGGGGCAATGCTGAACACTGGGGCAGATTGCTGGACACACTGGGGCAATGCTGGATACTGAGCCTGTGCGGCCGCCCGGCTTTTGAATCCCAGCCCCGCACTCTGCATAATGCATAACACACTGCGGGGCTGGGATTACCAAGGTGGGTGGCCGCACTCGCCGCACAGGCACAGTCTGCAAGCCTGGCTGTGACGTCAGACGGCCAGAGCTCTCTGCGCCTGCACCAAACAGCGACACACAGCGCAGGCGCCGGATTTCATGGGTAAACAGCGCTGAGGGGGCGGCGCCCTGCGTTGAGTGACGGCAATGGGGGGGGGGCGCCAAACTCGGGAACAGCCCCGGGCGGCAAAAGCTCTAGCTACGCCAGTGCTCAAATCTGACCTAATTATTTTAAGGCTAGAGAACAATCTTTCTACACTAACTTGGGTTGGTGGCAAAGCAGTAACTACATGGGCAACATCTCTAAGACTTTCAGGGTATAAAGGAATTTCCTCATGCACAGTCAGTTTTGATGAACGATTGAACACTTCTACTTCTTTGAGAGCAAGTGAAAAACGTGGCTGAAATATAGTCAATCTGTTTTCCATGGGATTGGAATCTTTTTCCCTGTGGCGATGATTTGCCTGCTCCATGTCATACAAATATTTGTCTAAATCAAATTCCTCATCTGATGAGGATGAAGGAACGGCGGCAGCAGCACTGGCAGGACCCAAGTTCTCTGTCTCTTGGCCGTCCTGTAGCCCACGCATCCTAACTGCTACCTCAATCAGATCTTCTTTTCCTTTAGTAAGCTGTTAATCATCCAGCATTATACGATGACTCGGGTCCACATAAACAGCTGCCAGAAGAATTTTATTTTCTAATAGCAGTGTCTCTCTCCATTTCATTGAAGCAGCAATGCCATCTGCGATTAAATCTTCTCTTTGCGACAGGCAAAGCAACAAGTTCTTCCACTCCTTTATAAAAATGCCAGGAGTTAAATCCTCAGGTTGTAACTTTTCAGTCACTGTAAATGGGTGATGAAGCAATTCCTTCAATTCAGCCACCTGTGTCCATTGACCTTCATGCAGTGTTACCTGAGGGTTGGCCATATCTACAGGGAAGGGTTTCAGCTCATGCAAGGCTCAATCATAAATAGGTGCTGCACCGAGTGGCTTGATCCACAATTGCCCCTTTTCCAGCATGTCTCTTCAAGATGGAATTAATTTTAGAGGTTCTGGCAGCAATAGCCAATTTCCTTACTTTGCTAATTAGAGTTCTAGCATGTCCCTCTTCCAGACTATCTCTTATTGCCAGCGTGTGCACAATACAGCCCATGTGATGAATATCAATGAGGTGTGAAGCAGATTCAACAAGATCATCTAATTGTAAAGAATCAATTTGCTGTTCTTCTGTAGTAATATCTGTTTGTTCCTCCATTATGGGAACAGGACTGTGGCCTTCCATCTCCAACATACTTCACCTTCATTATTCTCATTCATCCGTTTAATTGTACTTATGTTTGCAGCATTATCAGTTACAATAGCGAGAACCTGTTCTTTTTTGTGTTCATAATCTTTCAGAACTTTTTCCACTAAGGTGTGAAGAAACTGGCTGCTGTGAAGAGCTTTAGTATCTTTTACTGCCAGCGTCTTAGTAACAATTTTTTTGTTGTCAGAAACATATCGAACGTTGATAGCAAAATAGTTCACTCTGTAACTTGTGCAGGCATCCTTTTTAAGAAACATAAAGCGTCTTTTGAGAGACTTTTTAAGATCTTCCTTTTGGTTAAGGGCTTCTTCAATCACTAATTTTCTAATTCTTTCAAGAGAAACCCCAAGTTTGTGGGCCATTTCTTCATTAAGAGCTGTGAAAGCTGGTTGTGCAAATAATATTAATGGTACACTGTCCTTTACAACAAGCTACTGAGCTGTCTTTTAAACACATCTTCTGTCATGGTTACAGTAACTTTGTCACTTACAAAATATCTTGTAACTGACGTTTGAGACGCTCTTTCCTCCTCCTTTGCCTGGCAGGAAATGCCGATCTGTGGTTTCTTGTTGCTGCTGTGATCTTTTTTTTAATCACCGCTTTGTAAACTTCTGGGTGGCAGCGTTGTAAATATCTTCTTAGATTGGAAGCTCTTAAAGGAGCATTTTTATCACTGCCTGATTTTGGCATCACAGCATTTGTTTTAATCTGGGTCACTTATACACTGACACACAAAATGTTTTATATTGAGTCACTGTAAAATGCTCAAATACAGCTGACTTCATAAGATGCTTCTTAGACATTTTGTAATTATGTAAATTCGCTCTCAAAATATTTTTGTCCTGTAAAGAAATAAGGTATATTGTTATTCTTGCAAGAATAGGGTATCATGCACTGTATAATTTAGGATATGAATAAAACAATCTCTGCATAAATCAATAGGACAGATGATAAGTTTAAAGTTTGTAAAATATGTTAGATAGCTTTATGCTGAATTTTCAATGTAAGGCTTGTCTCAGGGTACAGCTCACTAAATGCTTCACATCATATTTCTTCACAGTCTATGAAGAGGGGATGAAGGAGGGAGCATGTTTGTGCTGAGTCATATTGCAGAACACACACACAAATATATATATATATATATATATATATATATATATATATATATATATATACAGTATGTTCTCATCGAAACTGTTACTGTATTTATGAATTTGAGATGTTAGAAAACAGTTTCTCCCCTTATATTCTATGTGTAATGTATATAAGTCATCAGGGCAGCTATTTTCTCCAAACATGAGCCAAGTGGAAAAACAATCTAAAACATCAAGCTTACAGAGACAACATATACTGGACTATTGTTTTATGCGCAGTTTATTGAGAGTTTAGATATACTTTAAGGCCGAGGTCACACTAGAGAGAAATACCGACATATGAGAGGTGCAAAAACAACGCATTGCACACGGACCAATGTTTCTCTATGGGGCAGCTTCCATCAGCCGTATATTTCTTGACTGTATTTTACGGGCTGAGAAAAACGCAGCATGCTGCGTTTGTCAGCGTATTGTGCAAAAAATCCGCCAATGAAAGTCTATGGGTGCAAGAAAAATATGGATTACACATGGACCACACTTGTGACTTGCGAGAAATACGCACCGTTCTATAGAAAAGTCGGCAATTCAGTGCGGTGTACAGTAAAATCACACTGACAGGTTAGAAAAGAATAGATAGAATAAATGTCTACACATAGAATAGGTATATAGATATATTATATATGTGTCATTGACACACACATATATATATATTTATATTTAATACAGAGCTAGATAGCATGAAAGCCGGAAATTCAATTCGGGCTTTTGCTAACTCCTTACCAAACTTGACAGGATATGAGACATGGTTTACATACATTAAACCATTTCATATCCGTTATATTTTTACATATGCCTCACTAAGAATGTTAGTAGTTTGTGTGTGCAAAATTTGGGAGCTCTAATATGAAATATAAATATATATATATGTATATATATACAGTACAGACCAGAAGCCTGGACACACCTTCTCATTTAAAGATTTTTCTGTATTTTCATGACTATGAAAATTGTACATTCACACTGAAGGCATCAAACTATGAATTACCACATGTGGAATTATATACTTAACAAAAAAGTGTGAAACAACTGAAATTATGTCTTAAATTCTAGGTTCTTCAAAGTAGCCACCTTTTGCTTTGATGACTGCTTTGCAAACTTCAATCTTAATAACTATGTAAAAACTGCATTGAACTATTGTACCGAATTTATTCTATATTTTAGAAGTGAGAGTCGGTCCATTTTATACCAACTCCAACTCTGACGCCACCAAAATGGGCTCAAACTCCGACTCCACAGCCCTGGTGGTCTGTCAATTATTGAGCTCAATTCCTTCATTATCTTTGTAAGAATGGCATCTGGGCCAGGGGACTTGTCAATGTTTAAATTGCTCAGATGTAGGTGTACTTCTTTTTGCGTTAAACTATTTATATCAGGTTGTGAATTTTGATTTTTGAATTGTTGAATGATCCCTGTAACAGACAGTTCATTGGTGAACACAGTTGAAAAGTGCCTGTTTAATATCTCAGCCTTTTCTTTATCCTGAGTAATTATCTTGTTATTGTCATTTTTTAAGGGGCTGATAATCTATTTTTTTCTTTTTTGCATTGATGTATTTATACAAAATTTGGGGATTTATTTTAATTTCGCTGGCAATTTGTTTCTCTCTAGATAACTTTGCTAGCTTGATTTCTTTTTTACATTTCTTATTTAGATCTTTTGTTGCTACTGCTGCTGATGTTACAAAAAATTTTTGAAATGTGGAGACTCCAAGTTAGGTCTCCGTCTGGTGGGTTGCCTGTGTAAGTAGGGCTCCCAGACAGGCAGGCTTTCACTCACTTTCACTCAACTACCTGTGTTACTTTCCTTTTTTTTTACTCAAATACATTTTTATTAAGAATAACATTACAATTGACATGTTACATTCTTGTTTTCAGTACAAAGTTTTCCCCCCAAACGAATCCCGCAATCCCAACTTATCCCGCCCCCCCTAATAAGACAGCCCACCTTGTTTAATAGCTCCACACTCAAATCTATAGGATTACTATCCCCTCAGTTAGGACCATAGGCCACGTGTTATGTTTTCACCAATTTAGGGTCTTGATTCACCCGGTCTCTATAACAAACCTATCCTATGGCAAGCCACGGAGACCACAGCTTATCGAACATTTCAATTTTCCCTCTTTTCTGATAAAACCCATTTTCCAGTTTCAGGCCCTGCTTCACATATTGGAGGAATTCTCTTCTTGAAGGCGGCTCGTCCTTAATCCAATTTTGCGCTATTACCTTCCGGGCCATATACAGCAATCTGGCAATAGCTGTCTTCAGGTTGTTATCCACTGCAATCTCATCCACGCACCCCAACAAGCACACCATCGGCTCCCTTGGCACCGTGCATCTGTATGCTCCTTTCACACGACTCAAAACTACCAACCAAAAAGCAGCCAGTCTCGGACACGTCCACATCATATGAAATATATCTGCATCTGTAGATTTACACCTCGGGCACTCAAAATCGTCACGCAAGCCTGCCTTATATAACACCTTCGGAGATTTGTAAACTCTGTGTATTACATAAAGCTGTGACAGCCTATACGGTTCACTCAGAGACAGCCGTGGAACCCACTCCAGCACCGACTCCCAAGTTTCATTCTCCATTGGGCCCAGATCCCTCTCCCACTTAGCTCTCGCCAGTATTGGAAACCTTAACAGGAAAGTGTGCAGCAAGTCTTTATAAAGAGTGGAAATAACCCCCCCAGTAGTCCCTTCACCACACACATACTCTAACACTATATCCCTTTGAATTCTAATGCCTCCGTCCCTATTCTGAGCTCCAAATGCGTGTCTCATCCGCAAATAATGATATTCCCCCGCAGACCCGAGATCAAATTCCACCTGCAATTGAGAAAAGGATTTCAACTCTCCCTGCTCAATTATCTGATAGACATATTGAATCCCCTTGGCCTGCCATTTTGGTAGTACCCCCATTGCCACAAACTCCTTTAAATTATTATTATGCCATAGCGGGGAGAATCTGGTCAGACCCGTAATCCCACGTATATGTTTTAGCCTACCCCACAGCTTACATATCAATAACATAGTAGGATACAATTTCCCCAAAGCCCTCAGGGAGCCATCCTCCAGACATTGTACTACTGGCCTTCTTTTTGTCACCTTTTCCATTAATTGCTGTACCGCCCCGGACGACCCTTCATGCGCCCAGCCCTTTAAGTGCTGACTCTGGGCTGCAAGAAAATATACTTCAGGGTTAGGCAATGCCAAGCCCCCATCTTCCTTGGGTCGCTGAAGTGTCTCCAGTCTGATATGTGGATGTTGTCTCCCCCATACCAAATTCCTGAACAGGGAGTTAATCTGCCGAAATTTCCCGCGCGGTATCCAAACTGGTGCATTATGAAGAACATACAGAATCTTCGGCATCAAAATCATTTTGATAAGATTCACCCTGCCCACAGCAGATAAATGCAGCTTAACCCAAGCATCCACTTTTGCCTTAAGAACACCTAAGATCGGAGTCAGATTCCTATGTATGTAATCCGTAACCGGCATAGATACCCATATCCCAAGATATTTAAAATGACTTACCACCTTCAGTCGCTCATCCTCCAGCAGCTCACTCCCCTCCTCCCCTACGTCGTCCACTTTAAACAAAATAGACTTACTCCAGTTTATCGTCGGTCCTGACAGTGAGCCAAATCTTTCAATAATCCCAATAGCCCCCCCAAGGAAGCAACCGGGTCAGCTAGAAACAGTAGAATATCGTCCGCATACAACACCACCCTCTCTTCAATCATCCCATATTTAAACCCAGACACCTCGTCAGACTGTCGAAGTTAAGCAGCCAGTGGCTCCACGGCCAGAGCAAACAAAAGAGGAGAGAGCGGACACCCCTGCCTTGTCCCTCTAGCTAATTGTATAGTCCGTGATAACTCCCCATTCACCCAGACTCTGGCCATCGGCTGCGAATACAGCAGCCGAATCCAGGACACAAAACGCGAGCCAAACCCCATATATTGCAACACCTGCCAGAGATATCCCCATTCCACACTGTCGAACGCCTTATGGGCGTCTAAAGATGCAATAACTCTCTGGCCACAGTTATCAGACCTAAGTTGCAGATTCATAAATAGCCTCCGTAGGTTGACCGCCGTGGATCTATCAGGCATAAAGCCAGATTGGCCTGGGTGCACCAGGCCGGAAATCACACTCGTCAACCTCATCGCCAACACCTTGGCCAGAATCTTGACATCTATAGTGAGCAAGGAGATTGGCCGATATGACTCAGGATGCCCCAAGTCTTCCCCTCCTTAGGAATCACCGCTATTATGGCCTCTCTCATGGATGTAGGCAGACACTCCCTAGTCTTAGCCTCCTCTAGGACCGCCTTTAATCTGGGAATTAGCACCTCCCCCATATGTTTATAGATCTCAGCAGGAAACCCATCTACTCCAGGCGCCTTCCCATTTGCCATAGACTGTAATGCCCGACCCAGCTCCTCCTCCATGATAGGAGCCTCCAAGCCCTCTCTATCTGCATCACTCAACCTCGGGAGCTCCAGTCCCTCAAGGAACGCCACTGTGTCTCCCACCGTCCCATCCACCCGAGAGGAATATAGGTCCTCGTAAAAATCCGCAAAAACCTCCAAAATCACACTCGTATCACTTCCGGAAACCAGAGAATGGACAAACAAAGTACTTATCTGTGCAGAAGCCACCAGCGACAGCATGTGACCTACAGTTTCACCCTCCTGATAATAAGCCAGCTTCATGAATTCCCGCTTCCTTTCAGCTTTACCCAGCAAAATTTCTTCCAGATGACTTTGAGCTGCCTTTAATCTCTTCCCAGCTTCCGGAGAACCCAGTGTCACCATCTCATCCTCCGCTGCCCTCAACCCATCAATCGCTGCCTTCTCTGCCTCTCTCGACTTCCGCTTACATCTACTAATGTCTCTAAACAACAGCCCTCTTAAGTACGCCTTCATGGCTTCCCATACAGTAAGGGTATCTACACTCCCTTCATTCAGCTCAAAAAATTCCACCAACTCCCATTTTATCTTATCTAGATCTATACTGTGCAGCCAGTTAGGGTGAATCTTCCACTCTCTCCTGTTCACGGCCCCTGTCCCCATCGGCCGAAACTCCACCTCAATTGGACTATGGTCCGAGAGGGCCCTAGGCAAATATCTCACATCCCCTACCATCGTGTCCAACAGACGGTTGCCCAGTGCCAAATCAATTCTGGATAGAGTACCATGAGCTGGTGAATAACATGAATACCCCCTTTCCGCAACATGCCTAACTCTCCATAGATCAGTCATACCCACTTCACGAATATAAGTCCCAAACGTAGTAATGTGTCCCACTGTCCTATTCTGGGAGTTTTTATTTTTATCCCAAAAGGCATCACATATATTATTAAGATCCCCAATAATTAGAAATGGTATCGGGCCCCAGCTCTCCACCCTCTCCAGCACCTCTCTAATTTTCTTACTTGAGTATGGAGGTGGAATATACATCGCCGCTATACACATCAACACTCCATTTATTTTGCATTGCACCACCACATACTGACCATCCACATCCTCCTGTACCATCACCTCTTCATACTGCACTCCCACAGGTACCAACACCAACACACCCCTAGAGTACGTAGAGAAGGTAGAATGGTATGCCCTCTGTATCCAGCGCCTGTTCAGTACATCCACCTTTTCCCGCACTAAATGTGTCTCCAGCAGGCATATCATTGAGATCCTCTGTTCTCGAACATACTGCAGACTTGCCGCCCGTCGAGTTTTATCCGCTAGGCCTCTTACATTCCAACTCAATATTTTAATGCGGTCCCCCATCATACGGCTCATCATCCTTCATAGTATCCACTTTTCCAAGTATGAGCTGTCTAATCCCTCCCACCCCCCCTACCAACTCCCAACTTGCCCCCTAACCCACCCAATACAACACATTCTTCCTCTCATCAAGAGTGGGGCTCCACCGCCCATTGCGAACACTCTCCCTTACTTAACCCTCTCCATGCGCCTCCCGCTGCAGTAACAATCCGAATTTCCCACAGTTTTTGTTTTTTTCCCAACATTCCAACTTAAATAAACATGTAGAGAAATTACCAAACCAATTTGCAGTACCCGGCATAACCCACCTCCCCCATACTTATTAATCATTACTATCCCCTCCGGTCAATCACTCAATATGGCACAGCCGAGCCCTCAGCAGCTGCTCAACCCTTTAACCAATGTGCCATTAAATGCAAATCCCTGCTCCAGCAACAGAGAAACATCTCCCGTCCGGATCTCGCCGAGATGTCAATCGCCCTTTCCCTTAAGTTTTTTCGCATTAGTATCAATCCACTGGGTAGCGTCCTCTGGTGTCAGAAAAAAGTGGGTCTTATCAAAAGCCACCAGTCTCAACTTTGCGGGGAGCAACATAGAGTATTGCACTCCCAGCTCCCTCAGTCGTCTCTTAACCCCAGTGAACTTCATCCGTTGTTTCTGAACTGCAGCAGAATAATCCAGGTAAATGGCAATCTTTTGACCTCCAGCCGTCAGATCCTCCATTTCTCTAGCCTTTCTGAGGATAATATCTCTGTCCCTGTAGTTCAGTATTTTGGCCAGCATGGTACGGGGATTCGCTCCTGGGGCAGGGGGCTGCGGCGGGACCCTATGAGCTCTTTCAACAGCAAATACTTTTGTCAGCACTGTGCCCCCAATTTTCTCCAGCAGCCAGCTTTCTCCCCTCAGTCTTTTTAGGCAGCCCCACTATACGTATAATATTCCTTCTGGATCTATTTTCCAGATCCTCATTCTTGGCAGCGAGCTCTGATATTGCTTGGGCGAACTTTTTCTCAGCTTTTTGCAGTTTAACTATGTGATCTTCTGCCGTGCTCACCCTCTCCTCCACCGCTCCCATACATCTGTCCATCTTTTGCAGGGCTGCATTAATCTGTGCTGTGTCCCCTTTTACCTCCTGAATCTGCAGGGCTAGGGAATTCAAGGATTGCTGGCACGAGGATATCAGCACAACAACATCTCTGAGGGTCGGCTCCTCTTTCTGCATTAAGCCTTCAGGTCCCCCCCCTGCCCCCACCATGCTGCCTCTCTCCTTCCCCCTCTGTACCTCATGCTTTGCAGCAAGGACTGTATTCTCCTCCTCCTTATCAGCTCCAGCTCCGGTTCCTTGCTCTGCCTCCTCCGCAGCTTCCACTCTGGCATACTGCTGATGCTTCGCCGCCACCTCCATACGCCGTTGACATGCGGCATTCTCCCTGTCAGCTTCTTCTCTGACCTCGGTGCCATCTTGGCTGGCTCCAGCATCGCCAGCACCTGCATCCTTCTGCCTCCATCTGGTCATTGCCTCTGATGCCGGATCCAGCACTCAGCACCGCTTTGCTCCCCAGACCTTCAGCTAACCGGTTTGTGGCAAAAAAGTCCGGTAATCAACGTTTGCACAGGATATTTGTCCCTTTAGTAGCGGGAGCACTCTTCCCTGTGTCCACTCACATGGCCAGCTAGGACACGCCCCCCACCTGTGTTACTTTCCTTACATTTTTCTACCAATAGTACTGTATGAAACTGGTGCTTCTGCCATCTGAGTGTGGCTAGAATTAAAAAATAAATAAATGGAGGAATTGCATGATGTATCAGGTCTCCCAGCTAAGAAAGCGTACATTACTCCCTTAACCACCAGGTCCTCATTGAAACTTTAATTCCAAGCTGTAAATGCTGGCTCAGACCTTGTCTCATGCATGGCCCATGCTTGACTGCTGCGCCATTATAAAATATCTACTGTTGGTCAATTGATGCCACTTTTCATGGTGTCTGCCCCTAACTTGAGTTTTTTGGGCAACTTTTTGCTCCACCTGAAGGTGTTGCCTTTGCATTTGATTTTGCCTCCCATTGAATTAAATAAGGTTTGAATAATTTCAGCAAACATCGGTCCGTTCGGTGAGTCTGAACCGAACCTTGAAAGATTTGCTCATCTCTGTTACTGACATCTCTGGTTCTGCTGTTCCGATCTCTGTGGATGTTCCCTGCACTTTAAAACTTTATGTCTTGTTTTTAAGAAATATTTAATAAAGATTCAGATATTTTAGATTTTTCTTTTTGATTTCTTCTGTGTATTTGGTGCTGGATTGGAGACATTATGTGTTGTGTCCCATAATTGGGAACAGCTTGTTGTGTGTTTTCTGTGTTATGCATTGCATTCTGTTTTTGCTAGGCAGAAGCCCTGCCCTTTGAAGTTTGTCCCTTCTTCTTTCCTGTAGTTGATGATGATAGCTCTTGCTCCTCCCTTCTTCCTCATTATTAGTTTGCTGTAACCATCTTTGGATTTACATGTGCACATCTCTGTTTCGGATTACACTTTCCACCTGCTGCATTGTGCTTAATACAAGATTTTCAGAGAAAATCAACTCTGTTTCTCCTGAACTCTTATTACAAGTCAGTGTGGCCGAGTTGGAACTATCTGAGGACACTTTGCATGTGAGTACAACAATCATGCAGTTATCTAAGGGATTGATGGCTAAGGATTTAGATACTTATACTGCCTTGAGGAGTCAGAATATTATGTGATAAATCTCTATATGTGACTATAATCGGATTGTGTGTTATACCGGGGGCAGGACGGGGCCAAGACTGGATGCAGTGATCATGTGAAGGCGGTAACAGCTTCGGAGATTTCTTACATGGGATCTTTATGATGTTACATCGTCATCTTCTCCCTATTCAGGTCCCTACAATATCGAATCCTCTTAGTGGAGATCTTCTATATAAGAGAATTTTCCTGATTTACCCTGTAAGAAAGTCCTTACTGAGAGATGGAAGAGCCGGGAAAAATATGTAGACAATCCTCTTATCAAACTGAGACTGAAGGTTATTCGAAGATACACAGCAAAACAGTTTAATGGAAAGGCAATGAGACAAAGCATGCAGACACAAAGAGGTTTACAGAAAGACAGAGTAACGCTGGGATATCTGGCATTGATCTGGCCATGGTCTGGCGATGGTGTGGCCTGGCGGCAGACTGGCGATGTTGTGGCCTGGCAGCATACTGGCGATGTTATGGCCCCGAACAGCAGTAACAGGGGCTTTTTATACATGATACAGACAAAGAAAGCACATTGCAACAAAAGGGCGTATACATGATAACCTCATACTGCGGAGAATAACATATACCGTATATACTCGAGTATAAGCCGACCCCCCTAATTTTGCCACAAAAAACTGGGAAAACTTATTGACTCGAGTATAAGCCTAGGGTGGAAAATACAGCAGCTACCGGTGAATTTAAAAAATAAAAATAGATGCTCCATACCGTTCATTATTGCCCCAAAGGAGGTTCCATATAAAGCTGTGCCATATATAATGCTCCATACCGTTGATTATTGCCCCATAGATGCTCCACATATAGCTGTGCCATATAGAATGCTCTGCACTGTTCATTATGGCCCCATAGATGCTCCTTATAAAGCTGTGCCATATATAATGCTCTGCACCATTCATTATGGCCCATAGATGCCCCATATACAATGCTCTGCACCGTTCATTATGGCCCCATAGATGCTCCATATAAAGCAGTGCCATATATGCTCTGCACTGTTCATTATTGCCCCATAGATGCTCCTTATTAAGCTGTGCCATATATGCTCTGCACTGTTCATTGTTGCCCCATAGATGTGCCATATAAATCTGTGCCATATATAATGCTCTGCACCGTTGCCCCATAGATGTGCCATATAAATCTGTGCCATATATAGTGCTCTGCACCGTTGCCCCATAGATGTGCCATATAAAGCAGTGCCATATATAGTGCTCTGCACCGTTGCCCCATAGATGTGCCATATAAAGCAGTGCCATATATAGTGCTCTGCACCGTTGCCCCATAGATGTGCCATATAAATCTGTGCCATATATAGTGCTCTGCACCGTTGCCCCATAGATGTGCCATATAAATCTGTGCCATATATAGTGCTCTGCACCGTTGCCCCATAGATACTCCACATAAATCTGTGCCATATATAACGCTGCTGCTGCAATAAAAAAAAAAAACACATACTCACCTCTCTTGCTTGCAGCTCCTCAGCGTCCCGTCCCGGCGTCTCTCCGCACTGACTGATCAGGCAGAGGGCGGCGCGCACACTATATGCGTCATCGCGCCCTCTGACCTGAACAGTCAGAACAAGAGGACCCGAAGACAGAGCGGCGCCCGGCGGTTGGAACGTGGACAGGTGAATATAAAATACTCACCTAGTCCCGGCGATCCTGGCGCTCCCCCTGCCTGTCACACTGTCTTCGGGTGCCGCAGCTCTTCCTCTGTCAGCGGTCACCAGCACCGCTGATTAGAGAAATGAATTTGCGGCTCCACCCCTATGGGAGTGGAGTCCATAATCATTTCTCTAATGAGCGGTCCCACGTGACCGCTGAACAGGGGAAGAGCTGCGGCACCCGGAGACCGTGGGACGGGCAGGGGGAGCGTCAGGATCGCCGGGACTAGGTGAGTATGCCTCAGCGCCGTCTCCCCCTCACCCGCCGACCCTGCCGCAGACCGTGACTCGAGTATAAGCTGAGAGGGGCACTTTCAGCCCAAACATTTGGGCTGAAAATCTCGGCTTATACTCGAGTATATACGGTATTCAAGAAAAAAGCATACAATTGTTAAATGTAATGACATTAACGCTTTTCACCCCAAACTTCATTAGAACTCGTAAATCTCCATATTCCTCTTAGCCTCTGTCATTAATCACATCACAGCTCTTAACCCTGTCCCATAATTCCCACTATATTGACAACTATGTATGTCTGTTTTCCAATATCACTACAACAAATACACTTACCAGTTAACAAAAGCACATTAATGTATGTGATTATAATCGGATTGTGTTATACCGGGGGCAGGACGGGGCCATGACTGGATGTAGTGATCATGTGACACCGGTAACAGCTCCGGAGATTTCTTACATGGGATCTTTATGATGTTACATCGTCATCTTCTCCCCATTCAGGTCCCTACAATATCGGATCCTCTCAGTGGAGATCTTCTATATAAGAGAATTCTCCTGAGTGACCCTACAAGGATGGATAGGGACAGGGACAAGATGGCGGAGAGGATATTACACCTCACCCTAGAGATCCTCTTCCGGCTTACTGGAGAGGTGAGAGATTCTGATGACGTCACATTACATCATTCTTATCTATGGGAATAACAGATGGACAGAACTGGAGAGGTGAGGACTCTGGAAATGTCTGTAGTGAGATTTATTAATGTGTCTCTCCATAACCAGGATTACACAGTAGTGAAGAAGATCTCTAGTGAGCGCTGTCTGATACATGAGAACAACAATGACCAGAAGATCCTAGAACTCACCTACAAGATGATTGAGCTGCTGACTAGAGAGGTGACACTGCTGGGAATGCTGGGACATTATACAGTAACGCTATGGAGGGTTCGGGGGATGACGGTATCATTGTATATGTCAGGTTCCTATAAGGTGTCAGGATGTCGCTGTCTATTTCTCCATGGAGGAGTGGGAGTATTTAGAAGGGCACAAAGATCTGTACAAGGACGTCATGATGGAGGTTCCCCAGCGCCTCACATCACCAGGTAATAGACAGGACTAAATACACAAAGCCTATAATTATCTGTTTGTAAAGAATAAATTCAGTCCCTGTATGTGTTTCTTCCAGATCTATCCAGTAACAGGACAACACCAGAGAGATGTCCCCGTCCTCTTCTTCCACAGGACTGTAAACATGAAAATCCTAATGTTCCTCAGGATTATCAGGTAGATTGAGAGAAGGTGTCATGTGATCTCCCCTATGATGTGTAGAAGGCTGTGAAGGTCTTGTATTCAGTTACGTTTTATCTACCAGTATTAAGGCCCCGTCTCACATAGCGATTTACCAACGATCACGACCAGCGATACGACCTGGCCGTGATCGTTGGTAAGTCGCTGTGTGGTCGCTGGGGAGCTGTCACACAGACAGCTCTCTCCAGCGACCAACGATCAGGGGAACGACTTCGGCATCGTTGAAACTGTCTTCAACGATGCCGAAGTCCCCCTGCAGCACCCGGGTAACCAGGGTAAACATCGGGTTACTAAGCGCAGGGCCGCGCTTAGTAACCCGATGTTTACCCTGGTTACCAAAAAAAACAAACAGTACATACTCGCCTTTCGGTGTCCCTTGCCGTCTGCTTCCTGCTCTGACTGAGCCGCCGTACAGTGAGAGCAGAGCGCAGCGGTGACGTCACTGCTGTGATCTGCTCTCACTTTCCGGCCGGCAGTCAGTCAGAGCAGGAAGCAGACGCCGGGGGACCTGACGGACATCAGATGGTAAGTATGTAGTGTTTGGTTTTTTTTACATTTACGCTGGTAACCAGGGTAAACATCAGGTTACTAAGCGCGGCCCTGCGCTTAGTAACCCGATGTTTACCCTGGTTACCAGTGAAGACATCGCTGAATCCGTGTCACACACACCGATTCAGCGATGTCAGCGGGACCTCAACGACCAAAAAAAGGTCCAGGCCATTCCGACACGACCAGCGATCTCACAGCAGGGGCCTGATCGCTGGTACGTGTCACACATAGCGAGATCGTTACTGAGGTCGCTGTTGCGTCACAAAACTAGTGACTCAGCAGCGATCTCGCTAGCGATCTCGCTATGTGAGACGGGGCCTTTAGACACTGAATGGCCAATTTATTAGAGACATCGGCCATTTCCAGATCAAATCTTATCAGTTTGTAAATTAGATTTGTGACTCCGGAGTGCAGCAGAAAATCTAGTGAATAGTTTTCCGTGCCTCCACATAAGAATGAGAAGACTGAGCTATCTGAGTGACTTGGAATGCTTTCATCTATAATGATGCTGACAGTCTGCTGAGAATGTTGGGATCGTCCTGTTTCAGTGGGTGATAACTTTGGAGAATTGACCGTGAGGCCATCCCCCAGTGACGTCCTGTTTCAGACTTTCCTCAAACTAAACGTCATATGAAGTCAAGTTTTAAAAAAAATAACAGATTTAGGTATTGGCTGAATAGGAAAAAAAGTACGGAATTTTATTACAAAACAAACAACAAAAGTGGTTAGGGCTTAAAGATAGATATTTGTAATGATTGCTTAAAGTTACCGGCAGAGATCACGGCAGGAGAGCCACCGGCCACCGATTTTCACACATCTGACACATTGTATTATAATCCTATCACTGTACATCACTGTCAGTGAAATTTGGCATGCAGAATCATTAACCTCTTTGGTTCTGACTGATCAGTAAGGCTAAGTACTCATTAGCGTTTCTGTGCGCAGCGTATCTTCTGCATGCGCAAACGCATGCCAAAACGCATGCAAATGCATGCTTACGCTGTGGTTTTACTCCACATCATCTTATGCATGACGCAAAAAAACTGCTGCGTGTGCATGCATTTAAATGCGTTTTGGAATGCGGTTGCATTGTTTATGTGCATACTGGAGGTGGTGAAATCATTTCCTGGACATGCGCAGTTTGAAGTACGCATGCGTATCGAACGCATGCGTACCCATGTCAATGCGATCCCATAGACAGTAATGCGTTGTTTTGATGCACTCATCCGCATGTGCATGCCTGCGCATAATTGACGCCTCAAAAAATACAACATGTTGCATTCACCGCACACCGCGAAACGATGCTGCGCACGCATCCGGATGCGAACTTATGCAAACGCATGTCCCCTGTGTACACCATGTTAAAAATATGTACGCAAGATGCATGCAGATTGGTACACAGGTATACGCTGCGCACACATACGCTAATGTGAACCCGGCCTTAGGCTGGTTTCACATTAGCGTATCTGTGCACAGCGTATGATCCGCATCGATCCACATACATCATGCGTATATATCTTTAACATGGTGTACGCATGGGACATGTTCGCATGCGGATGCGTATGCATGCGGCGTTCCGCGGTGTACGCGAACGCAACATGTTGCATTTTTTGAGGCGTCAAATATTGTGCAATCATGCGTATGCTGATGATTGCAGATGAGTGCATCAAAACAACACATTACTGTATATGGGAATGCATTGATACACAAGGACATGCGTACGCATGCGTTTGATGCGCTTGCGTACTTCGGACTGCACATGGTCAGGAACTGATTGAGACACACCCTTCTGGAAATATCGAACGCATGCGCATAAACGGCACAAACGCAGGCAAAAAACGCATACAAACGCATACACACGTACCTTTTTTTTTCATCATGCGTAAGCTGATGCGGCTAAAAAATGCAGCGTAAGCATGCATTTAAATGCATTTTGGCATGCGATTGCAAATGCAGATGATACGCTGCACACAAATAGGCTAATGTGAACCTAGCCTTAGTACTGACTGACCCATCGAAGCCCTAAACAAAGGTGACTCCACCACATCCCCCTTTTTGCAATGTTATCTCAGAGAGCACAAATTACCAGTTAACAAAAGCACATTAATGTATGTGATTATAATCAGATTGTGTTATACCGGGGGCTGGACGGGGCCATGACTGAATGTAGTGATCATGTGACGCCGGTAACAACTCCGGAGATTTCTTACATGGGATCTTTATGATGTTACATCGTCATCTTCTCCCCATTCAGGTCCCTACAATATCGGATCCTCTCAATGGAGATCTTCTATATAAGATAATTCTCCTGAGTGACCCTACAAGGATGGATAGGGACAGGGACAAGATGGCGGAGAGGATATTACACCTCACCCTAGAGATCCTCTTCCGGCTTACTGGAGAGGTGAGAGATTCTGATGACCTCACATTACATCATTCTTATCTATGGGAATAACAGATGGACAGAACTGGAGAGGTGAGGACTCTGGAAATGTCTGTAGTGAGATTTATTAATGTGTCTCTCCGTAACCAGGATTACACAGTAGTGAAGACCTCTAGTTACCGCTGTCAGGACCCTGTGTCTGAGGGATGGGGAAGACCCCCGAGTGCAATCAGGATGCCTCCTCACCCCCTAATACATGAGGACATCAATGACCAGAAGATCCTAGAACTCACCTACAAGATGATTGAGCTGCTGACTGGAGAGGTGACACTGCTGGGAATGCTGGGACATTATACAGTAACACTATGGAGGGATCGGGGGATGACGGTATCATTGTGTGTGTCAGGTTCCTATAAGGTGTCAGGATGTCACCGTCTATTTCTCCATGGAGGAGTGGGAGTATTTAGAAGGGCACAAAGATCTGTACAAGGACATCATGATGGAGGTTCCCCAGCCCCTCACATCACCAGGTAATAGACAGGACTAAATACACATGGCCTATAATTATCTGTATGTAAAGAATGAATTCAGTCCTTGTATGTGTTTCTTCCAGTTCTATCCAGTAAGAGGACAACACCAGAGAGATGTCCCCATCCTCTTCTTCTACAGGACAATCTGACATATATCAATACTACAGATACATATGTGAGGGGTGATGAGTGGTGTAAAGAAGAGATTCCTGCATATGACTACCCGGGTAAGTAACCACTAAATGCAAAGGAGTAACATTCTACTCAGTCACTGGCTCCTACAATTGTGTTGACTATTTTTATACACTTAGGCTGTGATTAATAATTAGACTGGCCACAGTGGCTGGGTGCTGGACTAATGCTTCCCATGGTTTTGAAATTGGCCATGCTGTCTGGGCCCACATTCTTCCCATTGCTTATTCACTTTATGACTGCCTCAGTATATACCACGTTTGTGTGTGTGTTATATATATATATATATAGATATATACCGTATATACTCGAGTATAAGCTGAGATTTTCAGCCCCAAAAAATGGGCTGAAAGTGCCCCTCTCTGCTTATACTCGAGTCATGGAAGGCGGGGGGGTCTCCTGTCAAATACTCACCTGCTCCCAGCGCTCCTGGCGCGGTCCCCACATGTCCCACAGTCTTCGGGCGCTGCAGCTTCTTTCCCTGTTCACGGTCACTGGTACCGCTCATTAAAGTTATGAATATGAACTCTGTAGTGAGCGGTGCCACGTGACCACTCACTACAGGAAGAAGCTGCCGCTCCCGGAGATGTGTGACATGCGGGGACCGCGCCAGGAGCGTCGGGAGCAGGTGAGTATGTCATATTCACCTTTCCGCGTTCCACCGCCGCCTCGTCTTCCGCGTCCTCTGCAGTGACTGTTCAGGTCAGAGGGCGCGATGACGTGTTAGTGTGCACGCCGCCCTCTGCCTGAACAGTCACTGCGGAGAGACGGGACGCTGAGGAGCAGCGACGAGAGGTGAGTATGTAATTTTTTTTTTTTTAGTGCAGCAGCAGCGGCTTTACATGTGGCACAATGCTATATGGAGCGTCTATGGGGCCATAAAGAACTGCATGGAGCATTATATGGGGCATCTATGGGGCCATAACTACATGGAGCATTATATGGGGCATCTATGGGGCCATAAAGAACTGCATGGAGCATTATATGGGGCATTTATGGGGCCATAATGAGCTGTATGGAGCATTATATGGGGCATCTATGGGGCCATAACTGCATGGAGCATTATATGGGGCATCTATGGGGCCATAAAGAACTGCATGGAGCATTATATGGGGCATTTATGGGGCCATAAAGAACTGCATGGAACATTATATGGGGCATCTATGGGGCCATAAAGAACTGCATGAAGCATTATATGGGGCATCTTATGGGGCCATAAAGGACTGCATGGAGCATTATATGGGGCATATTTGTATATGGAGCATCTTATGGGGCCATAATGAACTGTATGGAGCATTATATGGGGCCCATTTTGTATGGAGCATCTTATGGGGGCCATAATGAACTGTATGGAGCATTATATGGGGTCTATTTTGTCTTATTATGGGATAGGATCACAGAGAGGTTAAAAGGCCCCTTCCACCTCCACCCCCCAGTGCCTTATTTCAACAGGGCATAGTTGCATGATAGTTTCTCCTAGAGTGAAGATATTTTATCCTGTGAAGCTTCATTGTGCAAACTCGGGGGCACTGGGGGGATCCAGCCTTCTCTTCCCTGCCCAGCAGTTCGGGGATGACACCTTTCTGAGTAAAGGTCCCTCAGCCATCAGTTGCTGTATCAGAGTACAGACTCGGCACGATCAGGTAGTCTCTGCCTTCCCTTCCACCTGTCCAGTGGTCCAGGGCCAGCACCTCTCTCGGTAGAGCTCCTTCAGCCAACAGCCAGCCGGTGCACCTTCTGCAATAGTATTACCAGCTCCCCCTGTTCTTCTAATGGTATCTGGAGGCAAAAATTATGAGGAAAGAAGGGGTGAAGCTATAGAATGAAATGGGGCAGCACAGATAATTGAGTGAATGTTTTCTCTAAGGACTAGGCCTCTGGGCTCATACTAGCCTTATGCCTTTATGCCGAAGGTGGGCCTGGAGCCTCACGTGCTGAAGTTTGTCTTTAGGTACGGAAGTTAGGATCTGTACCTCTAGACTAAAGTTAAGCCACATGTTTGGGATATGTCTCATGGTTTTACTTGAGTTTGCCACATGTCTTAACTGCACATGACCTCATAATTTGGCTTCAGAGTTTATCTTAGGACTTAGGTTTGTCCTCATTTTGTGGTCGAATAACACTCAGATGTTTCCACTGTTGCCTGCCAGACCAGTATCAATCTAACTACTCCATCCATAGGAAGGCACATGGTGTTAATATAGCACATTATTTCTGTGAAGACTGCCATTCAGCTGCGCCTCATTAATTGGCTTCTTCAGGTGGGGCTAGTCTAACATTTGAGATGTACCACTCAAAGTGAAGGTTTATCCTGAATTAACAGATACTCTCTGAAATTTAAGTCCGAATCTGGTCTCATGTCTCGTTCCCTCCAATGCGGCCCTAACCTTCGCCTCCAGGCCTGTGTCTTGTAGTGTTTCAGTGCCTCAGGGGAACTCATATTACCTCATAGTGTCTTGTGCTTCTGGCTTCGTGCCTTGTGCCTCTGGCTTCATGCCTCATGCCTCTGACTTAGTACTTTGTGCCTTGTGCTTCAAACTGCATGCTTTGGGCTGCGTGCCTTGTGCCTCTGACTGCATGATGCGTGCTTTATGCCTCATGACTCTAAGCTGCGTGCCTCGTGTTTGTGTATCTGGCTGCGTGCCTCTGACTTCATGCCTTGTGCCTTGTGCATTTGGGTTCATGCCTCCAGGCTTACACTTCACACATTGTCTCTAGCCTCGACTCTGGTTAGAGACTCCTTGTGTCTCTGAACCCAGATCCAGCTTCCTTTGCCTCATTCTTTGGAAGTTGGATTAGCCAAATGAGCAACTATCCTCGGATTGGCAGCAGTCTCAATGCAGCTACTGTCTATGCTCTGTCCAGTCAGACTTGGCCCTTAATTGCTAAAGTTGGGACACTCTTTCATAGTTATAGTTGAAGGGAGACATAAGTCTACCGAGTTCATCCTATAACACGACTTACTACTGATGAGGGAGTAAAAAAAATAAATAATAATTTCTTCATGTTGGGGGATAAGATCCTTCCCGACTCCACATACGACAATCTGACTTGTTCAACATCCTGTCAAGAGATTCTAAATATAACCTTTAATTATTAAGTTAAAAATTCAAAAACTCTCAAAGTCATATATTAGAAAAATGCATATTACAGCCAAAATACATAAGGGTCCTCCAAAAAGTATAATAAATTGATAAGATATAATATATAGGGACTATATCACCCTAGAGTTCCTTATCGGACTCCCTGCCTGTCAGTAGAAGTTGGCACCCTAAGTTGTGATATATAGCCCCCCTGCTCCTCGGCGGCTGTCTCTTAGGACCCTAATATACCCCTAATATAAAGTACAGCACAGGTAGTGATAAATGCGAAATCCTGAATGTGTTTAAATATATTTTATACAATAATCAAAATTCCTAGTTGACATAGTAAAACATAAGTATTAAAAACAATCCTGCTACGTGGTAAGTATAATAGACCATATTGAATTTTTTCCATAAACATGGGAATAAACAATAAAAAGCAAAATAAACCCTCTAAACAAAAAACAAGACTATAACTTAACTTAATAACGAAAGTCACCAAATGGATGACAAATATATACTGTATGGACTTGCCACTAGCAGAAAAGGAAACTAGCAACATTAAACTGATCATTGAGCCCTCTCGGACTCATGGATTCCATCCAGTAAATCCACCTCGTTTTGTGCTAAATTATTTTTTGTCCCAGCCCTTTCATCACCTCCATGTTCTGAATTAACAATACGTGCCAACAGGGTATGTCTGCGGTGCCTAATGTCCCCTAGATGTTCATTGAGAACAAATCACCAAAAGGTGCAATGGCCACTGCTAAAGTTGCCTATCAATGTATTGTCAAGCACAGGTCTTTTCCCTCTTTGATGGGAAAAAGTGACTATGTACAGTATGATCCTTAATTGATTTTCCTTTCCGAAAGATAGCAGATGGTTTAGAAGAACTGAGGCTGCAGATGTCGGGATCAGCTCTCAAAATTTGACAGTGCCTTCTAAAAATATCCATGACCTTGTTGAATTGATCATCATGGGTCCCTATTAATCGTGGATCAAGTCAGAATAGTTTTTTGGTTTAGGAGTCAGGAGAGATGGTCTATTGACACATACAGCATGTCTATATGCTGAATCCACAATACCCCTTAGAATACCCCCTATCCAGGAATCTTCTTTTTAAGATCCCTCGATTGAGTCCTAAAATCAGCGAAAGAGGAACAATATCTTCTTAGTGTAAGAAATTCCATTTAGAATACCTTTCTTTAATGGAGTAGGGTGGTAACTCTCCCATTTGAGCAAGCTGTTGGTTTCCGTGGGTGTCCGAAATATGAAAGTACTGAGAGAACCATCCAGGAAAGCAATTTGATCCCCCCCAACTTCATAAGTGAATGCCAGGCCTATATCATTGGTGTAATTCAAAGGATTCAAATGACATTCAGTCACCTGCCCATAGGATGAGGATGTCATCGATATAGCGACCCCAAAAGATAATCTTGGGTCACCAGACGACATCCTTCTACCTGAAAACAAAAGTGTCTTTCTACTAGCCTAGGAGCAAATTGGCATAGGTAGGAGTAGAAGGACTCCCAATCACCGTACCCCTAAGCTGGTGTTAATACTTGCAGTTGATGAGGGAAAAATTGCACTGCAAGACAAATTCAAGCAGCTCAAGAAAAAATGTAATGTGGGGCCCTAGATATTCACAGCTGCAAGGCCTACAGTATGCCAAATGCTACTGTAATGTGCCTTAACATTTATGGAGGTCAAGATGGTACCTGAGTCAATAGAAATTCCCACCAGTTTAATCAAGAGAGCTGTCATATTTCTTAAATATGAAGGGAGGGCCTTCACAAAAGATCTCAGCAATCTGTCCAAGTAGATACTTGAATTCTGAAAAAGGGCATCAACCTCCGAGACGATGTGTTGCCCCTTGAGGGCATTGATGCCCTTATTAATCTTTTGAAGTGCGTAAAAGGTTGCTGTCACAGGAAACTTCGGGAGTAAAAAACAGATTCTAGTACCATAATAAGTAATATTATATCTATCAAGGAAGGCATCCAGACCCTCCTTGTAATTTTGTTGCGATTCAGCACTACAGCATCATGTGGCAGAGGGTCCCATACTCCCACTTTTTTTTCAGTGGATAACCCACGTGCTCAAGACTCTTACTGTAAAGAATCTATAGTCTCAAGGTTCTTACAGTAGATAATCACCCTCAGTGATAAGAAACCTTTTTTCCTCTAAATATAGAGGATGGTCACTGTCACCGTTGCAGTCCGAGTGTGCAAATACAAGTGCTTCTCACTAAATTAGAATATCATCAAAAAGTTAATTTAATTCAGTTCTTCAATACGAAAATACCACCTCTATCAGGTGGTCTGATGGTGAACCCATTAATGGCAGGGGTTGTAACCTGCCAGACTGCATATTTCCTTAGTTTCAATAGCGTCCAGCCCCTTACTTGAGGCCTAGAGATTTAAGGACTCAATATAGACGTTAGTGGGCTCCCTTATGTTTATCTTTAGGCTTATGCAAGATCGATCTTCCTGCAGATTATCAGGATATACACTCCCTGACAGAAGTTATGTCGCTTATCCATGTTATGTAAATAAAAGCTTATAACCTGATGTTAAATTCATCCATTGGTTGTATAAATTATTCTTTTGAAAGCTGAAACCCTCCGAAATGTGGTTTTGGTTAAGAAAATAAATTGGCATCAATGCAGAAATATTGATCAGTTAATGGACACAGAATGGTCAGATTTTGGCAAGACAAAGGTTTTGTTGCCTGGTCATATAATGCACCCAATCCTAGTTGACATCCTCACCTGTGCTCAGTAAATGATCGGATAATTAGTATGTGTGTATAAAAAGAAACCCAGCACCGGAGACCTTCACTTGAACTGCAACTTGAGCTCTGACAACATGCCAAAAATCACCCTGCGACCAAAGCCTGGATTATCAAGAGGCTGAAGACCAGATCCACTGCAGAGTTGGCTGGCACCTTTAATGTTTCTCAGCGTCAAGTACAAAGAATTAAAAAAGATTTGAAGAGACTGGAGATATGTTTGACAAGCCCAGGTCCGGCAGACCCCGCAAGACAACTGCTCAGGAGGAACGTTTGTTGGTTAAAAAATCCAAAGAAACCCCCTCTTCCACTGTAGCAGAGCTCCAACAGGCCTGGTCACCTCAAGTCCCTGTGTCATCTAGAACAGTTTGTAGGATTCTGTCTCGCAATGGCCTCCATGGTCGAATCAGTGCCCAGAAGCCAGCACTAAACAAAAGGCAAACAAAAAACCGTGTGGCATTTGCAAAGTTCCACAGCCTGCTAAACAGATGGACGCTGGAAAAGTGGCAGAAGGTGGATTTCTCTGATGAATCTTCAGTAGAATTACACCACAGCCGCCGCAAATACTGCAGGAGACCTACTGGAGCCCATATGGATCCAAAATACACCCAGAAAACAGTTACATTTGGTGGTGGAAAGATCATGGTCTGGGTTTACATTCAGTATGGGGGTGTGCGAAACATTTGCAAGGTGGAAGGCAATATCAATAGCCTAAAATATCAAGAAGTATTAGCTACCTCTTATATTCCAAATCATAAAAGGGGTCAAATTCTGCAGCAGGTTGGTGCTCCATCTCATACATCCATCTCTATAACAAAGTTCCTCCAGGCAAAAATAGATCATAGTGCTCAAGGACTGGCCAGCCCAGTCACCAGACATGAACATCATTGAGCATGTTTGGGGTAGGATGAAAGAGGAAGCTTGGAAGACAAAGCCAAAGAATCTAGATGAACTCTGGGAGGCATGTAAGACTGCATTCTTTGTTATTCCTGATGACTTCATTAATAAATTGTATGAATCATTGTTGAACCGCATGAATGCAGTCCTTCAAGCTCATGGAAGTCACACAAAATATTAACTATGACTCTAGTAGCACCACAACTTCATTCACCAATGTTATGCAACATATATTTGTATTGTAAGTTAATTATTTGTTTGAATATCACATTACTTTATTCGGACTCCCATGACAGCACCACGAGAGAGGGGATCCGCCCCTTTAGGAACAGGAAACCCACAGATACAAAAGGGCGGCACCTCTCCCATGCATCAGTTGGTTTCCTGTTCCTAACGGGACGGGATCCTGCAGATTTCACAAAAGGATCCCAGGCCGGCCGGCCGACTCAGGTAGCGAGGGGGTCTCCTACCTCGGCCGGTGCGGGGTTCCTGGTAGATGTCGCAATGGTCCTGGCAGGGCTGCATGTGGCGACATTCCAGCAGGGAGCAGCCACCGGTGGTGTCCTGTCTCCGGGCCAGCGCCGGGTGAGTATGTCCCCTGGGTCTCCTCCTTCTGTGGTGGCTGGGGTCTCAGGTATGCGGCGGTGCTCGGGGGCGCCATCCGGGGGTGCTGCGGCTCTGTCCGGCGTCCTCGCCGCTCTGTGCGCCGATACTGAAGCGCTGGGAGCCCGGGTGACGCCGGGGGAGGAGTCGGCGGTCACTTCCGGGTTTCCGGGGTCCTGCGCATGCGCAGTGAATCCAAGATGGCGGCGCCCACCGGTAATAGCGTCGCCGGCGTTCTGAGCTCCAGGGCTTACCGCCTGCACCAGGGGGAGGCCGAAAGAAATAATCAGGGGAGCGCTAGGCACAGCTGCTGACCGGAGGAGGGGTTATAAAAGGAACTCCGGATCGTGATCCCTTGCTTCTGGCCCCATATGGTGAAGATGGAGGACGAGCACGTGCAGTTGCTGCAAGAGGTGTCTCAGAAGCCTAAAGGGAAGGATCGCGACAGGAGGAGTAGTGAGTCTGGCCACAAAAGCACCTCCAGACAGGGGTCTGGAGCATCAGCCAGTGGAAATCCCCCTCGTATTCCGGTACTTTTTCTTTGGGCAGCACTGGTAAGTGATCTTCGTGAAAGTTCACCCAGTGACATGATTCCCCTCATATGTTCCATTATAGGGGAAGAAATGTGCCGGGAAGGCGAAACACAGGGAATGTGGCATCTGCGGGGTTCCCCTACCTGATTCGTGCCCTAAAAAGTTATGTGGGCCCTGTATCCAGCAGACGGTGAGGTCTCAGGAAAGGGGTGAGGGGGAGAGCATTATATCTACAGGGATTAGATTGCTTTACTTACCCCCCTCAGGTAGCGGAGGAATCCCTTACTATGACCACCAGCTTGAAGGAGATGATCAGAATGGAGGTCAGACAATCCTTAAAGGGTCTTTCTCAAGGAAGCTCTAAGTCCAAAGCTCCGTTACTCTCCGATTCTTCAGTGGAAGAGGATAAGGAGGAAGTTTTTTCCGGTTCAGCTGCGTCTTCCTCTTCCTCGGATGAGGACACCGCCCGCTTCTGTCTACCCCTTGAACGAGTGGATAAGCTGGTTAAGGCGGTCAGAGGAACGATGGGCATAACGGAACCGAGACCCCAACTTTCCAAGGAGGAAATTATGTTCAGTGGGTTGGAGCAGAAAAAACGGAGAGTCTTCCCGCTCAATGAAAAAATCCAGGATCTCATCAATAAAGAGTGGAAAAAACCCGAAAGAAAGGGTTCCTTACCTCCAGCGCAGAAGCGCAGATATCCATTCGATGATCCTGCAGTCACCAACTGGGAAAAAGCCCCTAAGTTGGATGCGGCAATAGCCAAAGTGGCAAAACGAGCCTCTCTCCCTTTTGAGGACATGGGGACCCTTAAGGACCCCCTTGATAGAAAAGCGGACACCTTTCTAAAAAGTACCTGGGAGATGGCGGCCGGCTCTTTAAGGCCTGCGGTGGCTTCAACCTGTACAGCCAGATCAATGATGGTCTGGTTGGAACAGTTAGAGACTCAGTTAAAAGAAGGTGCATCAAGGGATTCTATTTTGACTGCCTTACCACTGATCCAAGAAGCGGCTGCTTTCTTATCAGATGCATCTATTGACTCTGTCAAAATGGCGGCTAGAGCAGCAGGTCTCTCGAACGCGGCCAGGAGGGCTCTTTGGCTGAAATGTTGGCCAGGCGATATACAATCAAGGTCAAAACTCTGCATCATCCCTTGTAAAGGGGAATACCTATTCGGGCCCACCTTAGACGAACTCCTAGAGAAGGCGGGAGATGACAAAAAGAAGTTCCCCAATCTGCTGGGGTCCTACCGTCGTCCCTTTAATAAAAGAAGGTTCGGTCGCGGAAGGAAGCGTACCTTTTCACCTTCAAGGGATCGGTCTAGGTGGGATGACAGACGTAGACGAGGTACGGGATATATGTTCCGTCGTTCCTCAAAAGAAAGGAAGAAGGAGGACAAATGACTAGGAGCCCCGGTGGGGGGTAGACTTTTACATTTTGGTTCAGAATGGTCAAAGATCACGAATAGTATTTGGGTGCAAGATACTATTTCTCGGGGTCTTACTCTTGAGTTCTGCCATACCCCACGGGATAAGTTTATGTTAACTCCATTGCGTTCTAATCCTCTAAAGCAATCTGCTCTGGAAGAAGAGGTGTGGTCTCTCTGTTCAAAAAATGTCCTTACACAGGTTCCAGAGGCTGATAGAGGGAAAGGGTTCTATTCTCCCTTGTTTCTTATTCAGAAGCCCGACAACACGTATAGAACCATCATAAATCTCAGACATCTTAACAGTTATTTGGTTAAGCATACCTTTAAAATGGAGTCCATCAGCTCAACAATAAAGATACTGTTCAAAAACTGCTTTATGGTGGTAGTCGATTTAAAGGATGCCTATTACCACGTACCTATTCATGTGGATTTCCAGCAGTTCTTGAGGGTAGCAGTATTAATGGGAGGAGTTGTTTATCATTTTCAGTACAGAGCTCTTCCTTTCGGTATAACATCAGCCCCTAGAGTATTCACAAAAATAGTGGCGGAGGTGATGGCTCACTTGCGAGAATCTAATGTCCTTATTGTCCCATACCTTGATGATTTCCTCATAGTAGGTAACTCTGTAGAACACTGTTTGTCCCAACTAGAGCTAACTAGAGTTAAGTTGGAACGCCTGGGCTGGATAATTAATTTTGAAAAATCTCGGTTACAGCCTCAAAAAATTCAGAAGTTTCTGGGCTTATTACTAGATTCAACTACACAACAGTGTTATCTTCCAGAAAATAAATTAACTCAGATTCAGCATCAGGTTCTAAAAGCAGTTAATACACCCTCTATGACCCTGCGGCAAGCTATGTCCCTGTTGGGGTCCCTCACATCGTGCATTCCAGCGGTAAGGTGGGCACACTTTCACACTAGATCCCTCCAAAAAGAGATTTTGGTTAAGGATAGGATCTTGAGGGGTGTATTAGAAGAAAAAATAACGCTTGAACCAGCGACTCTCAAATCCCTAAGTTGGTGGCTGGATAGGGATAATTTGTCAGCAGGCGTTCCCTGGATGATAGATGTGTCCCGGGTTGTGACTACGGATGCCAGCTCCTCAGGTTGGGGGGCTCACATGAATGACGTTGTAGTACAAGGCCAATGGGAACCATACTCAACGTCCTCTTCCAATCAGAGAGAATTATTAGCAATCGAGTTGTCGGTTAAAAACCTCCTCATGTATCTGCAGGGCCACCACGTCAGGATCCTCTCAGACAACCGGGTGGCAGTCTCCTATATAAATCATCAAGGAGGGACACGCTCCGAGGCTCTGATGCAGATCACAGATCGTCTCCTCCGGGTGGCAGAAGAGAATTTACAATCTTTGACTGCTCTGCACATCACAGGAAAAGACAACATAAAAGCGGACTTTCTCAGCCGCAATGTCCTAAAGCAAGGAGAATGGTCTCTAAATGGAGACATCTTCAAACAGATTGTCCGCTTGTGGGGTCAACCGGTGGTGGACCTATTCGCCACAAGGGAGAACAAAAAAGTAAAAAGCTTTTGTTCCTTAAATCCCAGGGAAAATCCACTGGCAGTGGACGCATTCCTCATGAAATGGAATTTTTCTCTGGCCTACGCCTTCCCGCCACTGAACCTACTACCTCTAGTGGTGAGGAAAGTCAGAGAAGATCGGGCGAGACTCATTCTGATTGCTCCCTTTTGGCCCAGGAGAACCTGGTTTTCATGGCTCAGGACGATGTCAGTGGGCGATCCCTGGGTACTCCCAGACATCCCAAATTTGCTTTCCCAGGGGCCGATACTCCATCCACAAGTAAAGGGACTTCATTTGACGGCTTGGATTTTGAGCGGTCATTGTTAGAAAATAAAGGCTTCTCTCCTAAATTAGTCGATACCCTTTTAAGAAGTAGAAAGCCGATAACAACAAGAATCTACTCCAGAACCTGGAGAAAGTTCTTAACTTCCTCAAAATTTAATATTAATGATGGTGTACCAATACGTCAAATATTGGAATTTTTGCAAAGAGGGTTAGAGTTAAAACTCTCCACAAGCACATTAAGGGTACAAGTTTCAGCGCTTGGAGCCCTGTTCTCATGTAATATTGCGGGTAACTACTGGGTGTCGAGGTTCATTAAGGCGGTCGGTAGAATTAGACCACTGTATAGAAACAAAATGGTACCATGGGATTTAAATCTGGTCCTTTCTTCTTTGACAAAGCCCCCTTTTGAGCCGTTGAATGAAGCCTCAGTCAGGATGTTGTCTCTTAAAACAGCTTTCCTAATAGCTATAACATCAGCTCGCAGAATAGGAGACATCCAGGCGCTCTCTAGAAATCCCCCGTATACAGAATTTCTTCAGGATAGAGTTATCCTTAGACCGGACCCAGCCTACTTACCAAAAGTAGTATCCCAGTTTCACAGATCGCAGGAGATAGTTTTACCTTCGTTTATCCCTAATCCTTCTAACCCTAAAGAAAGTGAGCTCCATACCTTAGATGTCAGGAGATGCCTTCTTCAATATATCTCGGTCACTAATGATTGGAAGAAGGATAATGCACTATTCCTGTCCTACCAAGGTCCAAGGAAAGGGGCTAGAGCATCTAAATACATATTAGCGAAATGGATTAGGGAGGCTATCTCTCTTGCTTACACGACAGGTGGGGGTCCAGCTCCGCAGAATCTGAGGGCACATTCCACCCGAGCCATGGCGTCATCCTGGGCAGAGAGGTCTGGAGTGTCGGTCGACCAGATATGTAAGGCGGCCACATGGTCATCCCCTTCTACCTTCTTTAAGCACTATAGGTTAGACTTGGGGTTCTCCTCAGATCTCACCTTCGGGTTAAGGGTGTTACAGGCTGTGGTCCCTCCCTAAAAATGGCTTACATCTCTGTAAATCTCTCGTGGTGCTGTCATGGGAGTCCGAATAAAGCATTAAGCTACTTACGGGTAGCGGCATTTTTCGGAGGCCCATGACAGCACCCTTAGTTCCCTCCCTTTTCACGTGGGGTTGCACATCCTGGGTTTATAATCAACCAAATAATTTAAAGAAGGAATGTTATCTTCTCACGTGTATTACTTTATTAAAAGTCATTGTGTTTAATTGTATGCAATTTTGTGTTTGCTTGTCATTAACTGCGGTTAGTCCTCTCAGGCTCTGTAATCCAACTGATGCATGGGAGAGGTGCCGCCCTTTTGTATCTGTGGGTTTCCTGTTCCTAAAGGGGCGGATCCCCTCTCTCGTGGTGCTGTCATGGGCCTCCGAAAAATGCCGCTACCCGTAAGTAGCTTAATGCTTTCTGTGGGCGGCAAAACTTTTGTCTTGCCAAAATCTGACCATTCTGTGTCCATTAACTGATCAATATTTCTGCATTGATGCCAATTTATTTTCTTAACGTAAACCACATTTCGGAGACTTTCAGCTTTCAAAAGAATAATTTATACAACCAATGGATGAATTTAACGTCAGGTTATAAGCTTTTATTTACATAACATGGATAAGCGACATAACTTCTGTCAGGGAGTGTACACTTATTCTAGTCCATTTAATGGACATATGTATATTGCTCCCCCAATCTTTCTAATAACATTGTCCATATCTTTTGAACAGAGAATCTTCACTATAATACCTTGTGGTACATAATCCGGTAACTGTTTCTGGCTGTAACTCTGTGCACACTGCAATATGTCTGACTGATTAAGGTCATCGCAGGATCGAAAACGTCTTCTTAATTTTATTGTGTGCAGGCAATCCAAAAATAATCTGCTTACAACATTTACCTGAGTGCCAAGTTTTCTACAAGATTTACATAGGATAGGATCCTACTTGGGCACCATCCACAGGAGTGCCGTTATTACCAATTTTAAGTGGAGAATGAGGCATAATTCAAGTCAGATGTAAGCCAAGGTAGATATCAGTAGTATGAGGTCCATTATGGCAAACATTGACCAAGTTATTTCAAAATGTTATTTTATTACAAATTGTATAGACATTTTTCTATAAAAATTATAAATAATATAGAATAAACTTTGAATGAAATGTTATTGAAAATTAATAAAATTGGTTTTATCTTTGGCAGATGACTGTACCATGAGTTCAGAGAAATATCTGTTGGTTTCAAATATTAAAGCAAATGATTATGGTATCAAAACAGATACATATGAAGAGCCAGCATTTATCTCGGATATAGCTCCAGCCCTACACAGCAAAAGTCTATCACCTGATTATTTTAAACATCTCCTATATTCATCACAGACTGTTAAACAGAACAAAAATAACAGAAAAAATGGTGAACATCAAAGACTTTGCAAAAGAAAGAAGCTGCATGCATGTTTAGAATGTGGGAAATGTTTTACAAAGAAATCAACTATTGTAACACATGAGAGAAGTCACACAGGGGAGAAACCATTTTCATGTTTGGAATGTGGGAAATGTTTTATAGATAAATCCAAACTTGTTCAACATCACAGAATTCACACAGGTGAAAAGCCATATTCATGTTCAATATGTGGGAAATGTTTTACAAGGAAATCAACTCTTGTAATACATGAGAGAAGTCACACAGGGGAAAAGCCATTTTCATGTTCAGAATGTGGGAAATGTTTTACAGAGAAATCTAAACTTGTTAAACATCATAGAATTCACACAGGGGAGAAGCCATATTCATGTTCAGAATGTGGGAAATGTTTTACAGAGAAATCTAAGCTTGTTAAACATCAGATAATTCACTCAGGGCAGAAGCCATTTTCATGTTCAGAATGTGGGAAACATTATTCTCTGAAATCTGATCTTGCTAAACATAAGAGAATTCACACAGTGGAGAAGCCATTTTCATGTTCAGAATGTGGGAAATGTTATACAGATGAATCGACTCTTGTTAAGCATCAGCGAGTTCACACAGGGGAGGAGTTATTTTCATGTTTAGAATGTGGGAAATGTTTAACAGATAGATACAAACTTGTTAAACATCAAAGAATTCACACAGGAGAAAAGCCATTCTCGTGCTCCGAATGTGCAAAATGTTTTACAGAGAAATCAAAACTTATTATACATCAGAGAATTCACACAGGGGAGAAGCCATTTTCATGTTCAGAATGTGGGAGAAGTTGTTCTACAAAATCCGATCTTGCTAAACATCAGAGAACTCACACAGGGGAGAAGCCATTTTCATGTTTAGAGTGTGGGAAATGTTATGCAGATAAATCAAATCTTGTTAAACATCAACGATTTCATACAGGGAAGCAATTATTTTCATGTTCAGAATGTGGTAAATGTTTTATTCAGAAAACGGGTCTTATTACACATCAGAGAATTCACACAGGGGAGAAGCCATTTTCATGTTCTGTATGTGGGAATTGTTTTACAAGAAAATCAACTCTTGTAACACATGAGAGAAGTCACACAGGGGAGAAGCCATTTTCATGTTCAGAATGTGGGAAATGTTTTGTAGATAAATCAAATCTTGTTAAACATCATAGAATTCACACGAGAGAAGCGATTTTCATGTGCAGAAACTGGAAAATGTTGTAATCAGAAAATAATTCTTGTTACAAATCTGAGAATTCACACTGGAGAAATGTGATTTACTTGTTCAGAATTTATGGAATGTTGTTTAAGGACCTTGATTAATGCTAAATATCAGAGTTCACACAGAGGAGAAACCATTTTCATGTTAATAATGAGGGTAAAGGTCTAATCTTTTAAGCACTAAATCATGATTGAAATGTATGCAATTATCAGTCAACATCTGTTATCGAGAATCAAATAGGATAAAAAACCACAAAAATTGGATCACTGCCTACTTGAGTCTTTGATTTCTGTTAGACATCATTGGCACTTAAGCTGGTAATTTTGTGACCTGTGACCTGTTTGCTTGTAATCAGTGTGTGTGCATAAAAGCTGAGTGAGTTTCTGGGATCCAGACAGACTCTCGCATCTTTCATCCAGCCACTGACGTTTCTGGATGTATGTGGAACCTCTCGGTTGTCAAATGACAGGTGTGGGAGGTATCTCTCTCAGTCACCCCCGTAAGAGTCAACCAACATCTTAAGCTTCTGCTTCAGGGTGTCATTGAACCATTTGCATAGGACATCAGTCAGTGGGTGGTACGGGCTTGTCATCAGATGTTGCCCCTGTATCTGCATACAGAGGAACTCCATCAGCTGCTACATTAAGTGTGTCCCCAGGTCAGTGAGCATTTCCTGGGGAAAATTCACTCTGGAGAAAATCTCCAGTTAGATAGTAGTCTCCTTGTTGGCCCCCTTCCTATGGCACCCTCCTTGGGTGCCATACTATACTACTGTCAGTACAAAGCGTTTCCCAGAGCTGCTGGGAGTTGACCGGGTCCAACCAGATCCAGAGCCACCCTTCTGAAAGGCTCTTCATTAATGGCCAGAGTTACCAGTGGGGCTTTGGGGTGCTGCTCTGACAGGTGTTGTACGAACAGCAGTAGGTAGCCACATCGGCCCCCATCTTTGGCCAGTAAAAATACTGGGCTAGCTTGGTCTTTCTTAATGATCCCTAGATGTCTGGCCATGGTAATGTCATGCTTAATCGGCAACAACTCTGCCCTGAATAAATAGAGTACCAATAACTGTCGTTCCCTATGCCACGCCTCTGGTGCTGGACCGTCAGCTATACAACCATCCTTGGTTCCAGACCACCTGCTCAAGGTTTCAAGAGTATGAAAGAGGCTGTGCCCTCTGCACCTTGAGAACTGTCAGGCTGTCATCAGTTTCCAACGCCACCTGAAACCCATGACTGGATGTGGCCAGAATAGACGAGAATGCCATGTTTTCTGTTAGGTCCAGGGAAACTATTGACCTCCGTCTGAACAGACAGCCACTTGGTCAGAAGGGGAGAAGCGGTTAAACCCCCATGGGACCCCTTGGGTCCCGGTGCTACCACTTCGCATGACATCGGCCATGGCAATTTCAACCACAGAGCGTGTCCGCTTGCCCCGGCTTCTGACCAAGCCGGTGGTCCAGACTGACTAAGCCAGCCATCTGACATCCCGGTGGTAGATGAACCCTGCAATGAGGCCTTAACTGGGAGCCCTATCTCTCCTGGGACAGCCCCGCCTTCAAATGCATGCTCCACCTACGCAGTTGTCTGTCCCTTCTGTAACAACCTCACAGGACAAATGATTCCAATGTGCCAAATGGCCACACACTAACGCATTACTTAAGTTTGCTTGATAATTCCCCCGCTTGGGACACAGTACATCAGCCACCCCCACATCCCCATCAGTAGGCATGTTAATCACATTGACATCAACAACAGGGGTGAATATTACATTGCTGTCTAAAGGATCAGGTCTTGGGGGTTCAGTGGCCACATACTAGAACACTAGCCTCCTCAAGTCTGTCGCAAGCATAACACTTGCAGAATTTTCAAGAATACCCCCACCTCCCGCACTCCCTTCCTAGCACCCCAGTCCAAATACACCTTGGCGATGGGTAGCACTGGTTCGACTCCAATCCCGGAGACAGCGAGGGTTTTTACCAGGCACCAAATCCTGTGAGGACATCAGCTCAGGCCGCACAATAGTCATTTCAGGGCCGGTGTCCATCAGTCCCATGGCCATGTACAGACATAAAGTGGGTATGGAAAGTATTCAGACCCCCTTTAAATTTTTCACTCTTTGTTTCATTGCAGCCATTTGTTTAATTCAAAAAAGTTCATTTTTTTTCTCATTAATGTACACTCTTGCACCCCATCTTTACTAAAAAATACACAGAAATGTAGAAATTTTTGCAAATTCATTAAAAAAGAAAAACTGAAATATCGAATGGTCATAAGTATTCAGACCTTTTGCTCAGTATTGAGCAGAAGCACCCTTTTGATCTAGTACAGCCATGAGTCTTCTTGTGAATGATGCAACTCGTTTTTCACACCTGGATTTGGGGATCCTCTGCCATTCTTCCTTGCAGATCCTCTCCAGTTCAGTCAGGTTAGATGGTGAACATTGGTGGACAACCATTTTCAGGTCTCTCCAGAGTTGGTCAATTGGGTTTAGGTCAGGGCTCTGGCTGGGCCAGTCAAGAATGGTCACAGAGTTGTTCTGAAGCAATTCCTTTATTATTTTAGCTGTGTGCTTAGGGTCATTGTCTTGTCGGAAGGTGAACCTTCAGCCAAGTCGGAGGTCCAGAGCACTCTGGAAGAGGTTTTCATCCAGGATATCTCTGTACTTGGCCTCCTTCATTTTTCCTTCAATGACAACTAGTCGTCCTGTCCCTGCAGCTGAAAAACACCCCCATAGCATGTTGCTGCCACCAACATGTTTCACTGTTTGGATTGTATTGGACAGATGATGAACAGTGCCTGGTTTTCCCCACACATACTGCTTAGAATTATCACCAAAAAGGTCTATCTTTGTGTCATCACACCAGAGAATCTTAATTCTCATAGTCTGGGAGTCCTTCATGTGTTTTCTAGCAAACTCTATGCGGGCTTTCATATGTCTTGCACTGAGGAGAGGCATCTGTCTGGCCACTCTGCCATAGAAGGGCTGCAGTGAAAGTTCACTTTGTGGACCTTTCTCCCATCTCCCTACTGCATCTCTGGAGCTCAGCCACAGTGATCTTGGGGTTCTTCTTTACCTCTCTCACCAAGGCTCTTCTTCCACGATTGCTCAGTTTGGCTGGATGGCCAGGTCAAGGAATACTTCTGGTGGTCCCAATCTTCTTCTATTTAAGGATTATGAAGGTCACTGTGCTCTTAGGAACCTTGAGTACTGCAGAAATTCTTTTGTAACCTTGGCCAGATTTGTGCCTTGCCACAATTCTGTCTCTGAGCTCCTTGGCCAGTTTCTTTGACCTCATGATTCTCATTTGGTCTGACATGCACTGTGAGCTGTGAGGTCTTATACAGACAGGTGTGTGCCTTTCCAAATCACGTCCTATCAGTTTAATTAAACACAGCTGGACTCTAATGAAGGAGTAGAACCATCTCGAGGAGGATCACAAGGAAATAGACAGCATGTGACTTAAATATGAGTGGCTGAGCTAAGGGTCTGAATAGTTATGACTATGTGACATTTCAGTTTTTCATTTTTAATAAATATGCAAAAATTTCTACATTTCTGGGTTTTTTTTTCAGTCAAGATGGGGTGCAGAGTGTACATTGAGAAAAAAATGAACTTTTTTGAATTTACCAAATGGCTGTAATGAAACAAAGAGTGAAAAATTTAAAAGGGTCTGAATACCTTACGTACCCACTGTACATCGCATTATATGAAAGACTGTTTTATTCCTTGCAATCCGGATTTGAAAAAGGCCCATGTTGTATGGTTGAAATGTTATAATTTTTATTTTTTAGAGTATTGCCTTACAAATAAAGAACCATATTCATTTCCAATACTTATGACCATCTGATATTTCAGTTTTTTTTCTTTTTAAATAAAAAATGAACTTTTTTGAATTTACCAAATGGCTGCAATGAAACAGAGAGTATAATTTAAAGGGGTCTGAATACTTTCCATACCCACTGTATGGTGACGGGCTGAAAGTTGTCAAGGGACCTCTCACCACCCTCACCCACACACAAAGCAGTGCCGGTTTCTGGGAAGAGGACAGGCCCTTCTTCCACTGTGGACACATGACTTTGAAGTGTCCTAGTTGTTTGCAGAGATGGCACAGTTGGAGTTCCCCTGCCGATGTGGAAATGGAAGCATGGGCAAGTGTCCTGTTAGGCTTGGTTACAGGGACAGCGTACACTGCAATCATCTAACTCCCTCTTAAGCCAGCAGATTTCTTGGCTTCTGAAGTCTTGTTGTTGGAGTACTCGTCGGCAAATGTTGTTATTGCAGAGGCCCCCTTTAGCTTCCCATCAAGGAGATACTGCTGGAGGTCCTCTGGGAACTTCCAAAAAAACTTCAGTTGCAATTAGCTCTTTCCATTGGTCGACTGCTCTCAGTAGGGCCTGCATGTGATCAGCCTAGCTGACTTCAGGACCCCGCTGCATAATCCGTAGCTTCTTTCAGTACATCTCAGGGGTCAAGTTGCATTGCTGGACTAGATCTTGCTAGATATTGTCATAGCTCAGGGTGGTCTCACGGGGCAGGTGCTCAAAAATTTCCAAGCCCTTACCCCAAAGGCGAGGAGATAAGAACCGGACTGTTGTGAATTCCGTTCTGGAGCTCCCTCCTGTGGTTGCTAATGGTATTTTTGTGAGTTCTGCCCTTGGGCTCCCTCTGGTGGTTTCGAGTGGAACTGCTGCTCCGTTAGGTAGCTGTAGCAGCTGCCATCACTGATCGCCTTGCCTGGGTTTGTTATTTAAACCTGCTCTGGGCTTTAGTTCATGCCAGCTGTCAATGTCTTCGGTTGGATTTGGTTCTCTCCTTGGATTTCTCATATGGCCTGTCCTTGTCAGCAAAAGATAAGTTCTGCTAGTTCTTGTTCGTCCATTTGCTTTGGACATTATTGCTTTGCAAATATGTCTCTTTTTGTCCAGCTTGTCACTATGTCATATTCAGGCTAGCTGGAAGCTCTGGGAAGCAGATTTGCCCCTCCACACCGTGAGTCGGTGTGGAGTTCATTTTTTGTAAACTCTGCGTGGATTTTTGTAGTTTTTAATACTGACCGCACAGTATCCTTTTCTCTCTGTCTATCAAGTTTAGTATTGGCCTCCTTTGCTGAAAACTGATTTCATTTCTGTGTATGTCATTTCCCTCTCCACTCACAGCCAATATTTGTGGGGGGCTGTCTTTCCTTTTAGGGTTTTCTCTGAGGCAAGATAGCTTTCTATTTCCTTCTTTAGGGGTAGTTAATTCTTAGGCTGTGAAGAGGTGTCTAGGGAGAGTCAGGAACATCCCACAGCTATTACTAGTGTTGTTGTTAGGATTAGGGATTGCGGTCAGTAGAGATACCACCTCCTCAGAGCTCGTCCCATGTTGCGTTTTAGCCACCAGGTCATATCGGTGTGGCCTCTTAACCACCAGGTCATAACACCGGACATACTGGTCCTCAGGCAGATAGTATTGATGGCAAGTCTTTTCAAATGTTAACAAGAAAGTGTCCAACTTCCCTCCTTTGTCCAGCAAGGGACAGTCCTCTGCCCATAGCTTCAAGACTCAGATCATTGGGGACTCGTGATTGACTGCGATCTGCGGCTGGAGTTGTAGCCAGAGCATTTGTAGCTGGAGCTCACGCTAACATTCTGCCATGAGGGTCTCACAAGTGGCCTTGTCTCCTGCCTGGAGTCTGTCCAGGACAGATTGCAGGAGGGCATCCGACCTGCCTGGCTGGTGACAGCAGGTGGTGAGCGGCCCACTGCTGGGACTGACCGCCGGGGTCTGACTCTGCCCCTGTGTGACCGGCCATCCTTGCAATCTTTGGTCACTGACAAAGAGCTGCAAAGTGATGCACCCAGACACCTCACAGTATTTGCACTTGGACTGTCTAGTGCTGAGCTGATCTTAAGACCCAAGCAAAAAGAAGCTATTGCTGGTAATCTTTAGTGCCTGAGAGTATGGGTCCCACACTCACACACTTTTATCTCAATCCCACCATGCTGCCGTGATGAACCTGCACCTCTAAGCCCCACCTGACATCACTATTATGTCAGACGGATCACGCGATACAGTCTCCCCACTTTCACCAAAGCGACGTTCTGCACCCCCTGGAGACACATAATGTCAGCTTGGTACAGTTTACACAGACACCCCCTGTCCACACGGACACAGGGAGAGTGTGGCCCATGCAGCTGCTGACATGGCACAATGATCGTTCACAACCGTGACCTGCTAAGAGACCCCTTTCACTAGCACCAGTTAAGCAGAGCCTTGACAGCCCGGTAGGGCTATCACCAGTTCCTGATATAAGTCCGGTCCGTCAATGGGATTATATCGGGCCAAAAGCCAGCCCAGGTAGTATGTGAAGTTAAACCAAGAACACTGACATGTGGATTTGTGGATAGAGATAAAAGAGCAGCCTAAGGTTAAATTATATATTTATATGTATTTAAGGCTGGACCACCTGCTGAACCAGGCATCCTGTTATAGCTACACATACTGGAGGAGGATTATAATCTCAGACTGTATATGATACAGTTGACTGGCATGACATTAAATCCCCCCACATTCTTTACACAGGCTACAGACCTCAGCGGAATCAGTGGACACCCAGTTTTTTCCACATGCAGAAGTTTTCTCGACAGTTCAAGTGCAACAGATTGTGACACACCCTCTGTTTCCATAATAAAGTACATTTCCAGCTTTTCTTTTCATTTTACCTGGACTATCCCTGTGTTCTCTTAGCCGTCCAGTCCTAGGGATTCCCAGTCCAGTTCCGCAGTACAGCTGAGATGTTACCTTTCCTACACAATGTTCCACATCAATCTTCCTCTGTAATGAAGGGCTTAAAGTGAACCTGTCAGCAGGATTGAGCTCAGTAAACTACTGACAGTGTCAGTTTGGCATTATACTGATTTAAAATAATACCTGGGTTGATAAAATCGGCCTTCTGGTTGTTGTTTATCTTTAGTTGCTATTTTCAGTTAATGAGATTTGTGTGCTTCGAGCGGGCCTGTGGTCGAGGCTTTATGTGGTGCTCTGCTTACATATTCATCCCTATGGGATGAATAAGACACTGACTGCAGTTTACTGAGCATAATCCTGCTGACAGGTTCACTTTAAAGTGCTTGCCATAGGACCTGAATCTTGAGCCCTGGACATTGCAGTAATATCCACAGGAAATTTTGTAAGGCCTCATGCCGCCCAGAAAAATATGTACTCCCTTTTGCCTTCAACTCATTGCACCTTGAACGTTACCTTATCACATTAGCTAACCAACTTGAACTCCTTTCAAATGGGAAAGCAAGTGTCTTTTTTTCTGGCACGTGCCCCTCCCACTATGGGTTAGTCACGAACAGTAACTATATGTTCCTGCAGTATATTGCTGGCTAGATATGACATACAAACACTATGAATTACATTACTATATACTAAGCATATTACACTTACAGTGCTTATCATACTCTATCTTACCCTCTTAGTATTTAACTACAGTCACTACCTTATCTTGCCTATGTTATGTCTTAAGTCCTAACCTATGTGTTATCCTATAGTTATTCTGCACTGTACATTACCCACATTATGCACAACATTTATGTTACATATATCGCAATACATGGCAATTCACAACATATCCCATAACTACAGTATACATTCCAAAACTGCAAGACATAGTTTGCAAGAGTGTAACAATGTTTTGAACTTTGACTTTCAGGCTCCATATCTCACCATCCACTACTGCTTCAAACTTGAGACTACCATCATCTTGGCTATCTCATTAATTTGACCTGCAAACTATTTAGCATATGATTAAATATGCAGATTCTTGTCATGTCACTGCATTGTCACTGTCTTGCTTCTAAAAATCTACATTTTTCTTTTTATTATTTTGTAAATCTACCTTTGTCTTTCAACACTGTCTGAAACATTCCTATCATTCAAACATGTCTTGACTGAAATCGGACCCCAGGTCTTTTCTACACAATTCCAAAAGTTGGTTCATACTGGTCGACTCACTTGGGTATGTATAGTTTTTTCTTCAATTCTACACACAAGTGTTCAATTAGGTTGAGGTCTGGGGACTGTGAGGCCAATCCAGGACCTCTACTTCATTGCCATTGAACCATTTTTAACTAATCTTGATGTATCCTTCAGGGTGTTGTCCTACTGGAACACTATATGTTGTCCTTTTCACTATATTGGTGTCCTGCTGGAACACTGTTGTCCTTTTCATACCCTCAGTACTTCAGTGTACGAAGTAACTCGTCTTATTGAGAACTAGCATATCATTCAGCATTAGTGTTGAGCATTCCGATACCGCAAGTATCGGGTATCGGCCGATACTAGCGGTATCGGAATTCCGATACCGGGATTCCGATACTTGCCGCGTATCGGATACCGGAATCGGAAGTTCAATGATTCAAAATTCAGAAATTCAGCCAATGAGAAAGATTCCAAGTGTGGGCACATCCTGTTTAGCATGGAGGGCATGAAACTACTGGCAAGGCTGTGATTGGCTGCTGAAATGATGTCATGATGCAGTTTAAAAGTCGCTGGCGCCATTTTGCGATCACTCTGCTGTGAATTCAGTTAGTGACAGGACGCTGTTTGCTGACTGAGGGACAGTTTAGAGATAGCGATTTGCTTCTTTGTGCTTTCCAAAGGCTAATTTAGCAACCGCTGTGTTCACCTACTATTCACCTTCCTTTTGCCTTGTAGCGCTGTTTTCACAGCGATCTGCAAGGTCTCTCTGTGTGTGTGTGTGTGAGTGCAGCCCACTCTCTAGTCTGAGTGCAGCCACATAGGCCATCCATAGCTGGTTGTATTCAGTTCAGGGAGGGTGGTTCATTGCCTCATACTGTTCTTTTTTTTTTTTTTTTTTTTTTTTTTTTCAAGTAGTGTAGTCTGCTGCTAATTTATTCAAAAAAATCCTATTAGTGTCTTTCCACCCGTCTCCAGCTAATTTGTGGAAAAACACTACATAGGATAAAGTAGAGGAGGGTTTTTGGGCCTTGCAGCGCCGTTTACGGCTGTCTGCACGGTCTCCGTGTGACTGCAGCTCGCCCTGTAATCTGTGAGCAGCTATAGCCTGGTTGTCTCCAGCTCAGGGTTTTTCACTGCGTCATACCGCCAAATCAATTTTCTTTTTTTTCAAAGTAGTGTAGTCTGCTGCTAATTTATTTTAAAAAATCCTATTAGTGTCTTTCCACCCGTCTCCAGCTAATTTGTGGAAAAACACTACATAGGATAAAGTAGAGGAGGGTTTTTGGGCCTTGCAGCGCCGTTTACGGCTGTCTGCACGGTCTCCGTGTGACTGCAGCTCGCCCTGTAGTCTGTGAGCAGCCGTAGCCTGGTTGTCTGCAGCTCAGGGTTTTTCACTGCGTCATACCGCCAAATCAATTTTCTTTTTTTTCAAAGTAGTGTAGTCTGCTGCTAATTTATTTTAAAAAATCCTATTAGTGTCTTTCCACCCGTCTCCAGCTAATTTGTGGAAAAACACTACATAGGATAAAGTAGAGGAGGGTTTTTGGGCCTTGCAGCGCCGTTTACGGCTGTCTGCACGGTCTCCGTGTGACTGCAGCTCGCCCTGTAGTCTGTGAGCAGCCGTAGCCTGGTTGTCTGCAGCTCAGGGTTTTTCACTGCGTCATACCGCCAAATCAATTTTCTTTTTTTTCAAAGTAGTGTAGTCTGCTGCTAATTTATTTTAAAAAATCCTATTAGTGTCTTTCCACCCGTCTCCAGCTAATTTGTGGAAAAACACTACATAGGATAAAGTAGAGGAGGGTTTTTGGGCCTTGCAGCGCCGTTTACGTCTGTCTGCACGGTCTCCGTGTGATTGCAGCTCTATCCGTTGTCAGTTCAGCCCCCAAAAAAATAAATAAATAATAAAGTTCACCAAACACACCAGTTACACCACTTTACATTTGTGTAGGCCACATTAGCTCATATTCAAGTCTAGTCCACACTTTAGAAAATTAGTGTGTCTTATACCTGTTAGGAGGAGTTGCTCAGGAATAAGCACACAAAGCCGTTAGTACTTTTCTGCTTATCTTTATCAGTCAACCAAGATGAAGAAGGCAGTGAGTAAGGCACGTGGGCGTGGGCGTGGGCGCGGAGCAGGGAGGGGACGTGGGGATTCTGTGCCTGCTGCGGGCACCGGTGAGTCATCAGCACCCACTTTCACAAGGGAACAGTCGTTCATGCGCAGCTTTGTCGCCGAGCGCCGTACACCGCTGCTGCGTGAAGACCAAATTGAAGCCGTTGTGGGATGGATGGCAGCTAATGCATCAACTTCCATTAGTGCCACATCCTCTCAGACACAGAGCACTGGAGAGCAGCCATCTGTCTCTTCACCACCTGCAAAATTGCCCAGGCAGACAGAGATCCCAGGACAGGAGCAGTCTCTACTTCTGTTCTCTGAATCATCTCTTGGCTTGGAAACAGGGGGCCAGCCAAGCAGCATTGGAGAAATGGAAGAAGAGGCAGGGTGCAGTGATGCCCAACAGCTTTTTCTGTCTTCCTCTGAAGAGGCGGGTGGGCCAGTGGCTCCGGTCACCACCTCGCAGGCCGCATCAGCTGATGATGACACTCAGGTGCCACTTACTGGTGCGTGCTCTGCTGCTGAGACTACCCAGGAGGAGCAATTGGGGGCAGAGGGTAGTGTAGATGATGAGGTCCTTGACCCATCTTGGCGTCAGGGACAGGAAGGTGGTGGGAGCAGCTCTGAGGAAGAGATTCCCCGTACGGCCCAAAGAGGGAGGGGGAAGACTGCGGATCCTGCAGCCTCCGCTTTGGCACCCGTAAGGAGCATGTCTCTTCCAAAAGTCAAAAGGGGGGCTCCCAAGACTTGCAGTGCCTGGTCCTTTTTTGACACAGTTGCAGATGACATTTGCTATGTCAGATGCAAGGTGTGTCATCAAAAAATCAAAAGAGGTCAAAAAGTCGCCAACCTCAATACCTCCAACATGTGGAAACATGTGCGCAACAGGCACCCGGCGGAGTTAGACAAACACACTGAAGAGCTAGGCCAACCAACAGCGGCAGCTACCACCTCTTCAGCTCGTGTTGCCTCTTCCTCTAGCTCACACGCAGCTGGTTCGGCTTCCTCCCAGGATCGCCGTGGAAGAACCTCTGGCCCTGTTGTCCAGAGACCCGCTGTCATTCCACCCGCAGCACCACTTTCCCAGTCATCCACACACTCCCAGCCCAGTCTACAGCCATCGGTAGTACAGGCATGGGAGAAAAGGCGGCCTTTCTCGTCAAACCACCCACGAGCACAGGCTCTGACTGCAGGCATTGCCAAACTTCTGTCACTGGAAATGCTGTCATTCAGGCTGGTGGAGACTGACAGCTTCCGTGACTTGATGTCATTGGCAGTCCCACAGTACAGTGTGCCCAGCCGCTTTTACTTCAGCAGGCAAGCCGTCCCTGCCCTGCACAAGCATGTGGAGGGACACATAAAACACGCGCTACTGAACGCCGTCAGTAGCAAGGTCCACCTCACCACCGATGCGTGGACCAGTCACCATGGACAGGGGCGATACCTTTCCCTCACTGCCCATTGGGTTAATGTCGTTGAGCCGGGTACAGACCGTGCGAGTGGCGCAGGACGTGTCCTGCCCACTCCAAGGATTGCAGGAATCCATTCTGTACGCATTGACTCCTCCTCTTACACCAGTTCCTCAGAATCATCGCTGCAGGAGCCGTCACAGTCCACCTCCACATGGACCCGTGATGAACGTGTACCTGTTACGACCGACATGAGCACAGCCGTGGCCAAACGTCAACAGGCCGTCTTGAAATTAATTTTTTTGGGGAATCGTAGCCACACAGCGCAGGAGCTCTGGAATGCCATCAAGCAGGAGAGCGATGTGTGGTTTGAGCCAGCGAATCTCCAGCCAGGCATGGTAGTGTGTGATAATGGCCGAAATCTGGTGGCAGCCCTGGGCCTCGGCAACCTCACTCACATCCCATGTCTGGCACATGTGCTCAATTTGGTCGTGCAGAGTTTTTTGAGGGACTATCCGGATCTTGATGCACTGCTGCACAAGGTCCGCCTAGAGTGTGCTCACTTGCGGCGTTCCAGCACGGCAAAAGCGCGCATTGCGGCTCTGCAGCGCCGACACCGCCTGCCGGAACATCGCATCATATGTGACCTACCTACCAGGTGGAATTCCACGTTACATATGTTGGAGCGGTTGTGTGAGCAGCAGCAAGCTGTAATGGAGTACCAGCTGTATCAGGCGCAAAAAAGTCGCAGTCAGCGCCGTACAGACTTCACAACCACAGAGTGGGCCACTATGAAGGATGTCTGCCAGGTTTTGCGTCCCTTTGATTATTCCACGCGGATGGCGAGTGCAGATGATGCACTAGTCAGCATGACTGTCCCCCTTATCTGCCTGCTTGAAAAATCACTGCAAGCGCTAAGGGATGATGTTGTGGAAGAGGTGGAGGATGAGGATTCACCACTTCCATCATCTTCTGGACAGTCAGCGCCACGTGGTTCCTCACAAACGCGTAGGCAGGGGACAGTTTGTGAGGAGGATGAGGAGGAGTCAATGGAGGAGGAAGACATCCGTCCAGAGGAGGGAGTTCCCGAATTGTCCAGTACTCAGTCTGTACAGCGAGGGTGGGGTGATGACGAGCGGGCAGAGATCACGCCTCCAGCTGGGGACAGCGTTTCTTGGGCAGTTGGCAGTCTGCAGCACATGGTGGATTACATGCTGCAGTGCCTGAGAAACGACCGCCGCATCGCCCACATTCTCAACATGTCTGATTATTGGGTGTTCACCCTCCTCGATCCTCGCTACCGGGACAACGTAGAAAGCCTCATCACACCGTTGAACCGGGAGCGAAAAATGCGGGAGTACCAAGACACACTGGTCAGTTCCATCATCTTCTCCATTCCAACTGAGAGAAGTGCTGCTAGTGCATTCCAAAGCAGCTCAGTGCGTCCAGGCAGTGGTGGAGGCTCTGCACAAAGAGGGAGCAGAAGCAGTGCCTCTGCCCAAGGCAAGACCAGTATGGCCGAACTGTGGCACAGTTTTCTGTGCCCGCCACAAAAGTCTACACCATCACAGACGGCTCCAGTCAGCAGGAGGCAACGGTTCCGTCAGATGGTGACAGACTACATGTCTTGCCCTCTTGCTGTACTCCCAGACGGCTCTTCCCCTTTCAAGTTTTGGGTCTCAAAGCTGGATACATGGCCAGAGCTAAGCCAGTATGCATTGGAGGTGCTGTCTTGCCCTGCGGCCAGTGTATTATCGGAACGTGTCTTTAGTGCTGCAGGTGGTGTACTAACTGACCGTCGCATGCGACTATCCTCCAATAACGTTGACCGGCTTACTTTCCTGAAAATGAACAAGGCCTGGATCTCGCAGGAATTTGCCACTCCTCCTCCTGATTAAATAATTAGGTCACTGTATACGTTATCCAGGTCTCCTGTTGTGTTCATCTTTCTACCACCTGAACTTAAATTCCTGGGCTCCAACACCGCCAGTTGAGGCTCAGATGTGCCGTCTGCACAGTCAAAACATACGACCCAGTGTTATTGGGTTTCAGTAACGTCAGCTGATCCCCAGCTGTGTAGCCGGCAATGTGTCATGCGACCGCCACGCTGACACAACAACTGAAATGTAAGGGAATCTGTCCCCCCCCCCCCCAAGGCGTTTGTTACTGAAAGAGCCACCTTGTGCAGCAGTAATGCTGCACAAGGAAAAAGGTAGCTATTTTGGTTTTGCTCCTTGCACACGCAAAACTTAACACTTATAAAATTGTGTCCACTGATACCGTAAAACCGTCCCGGAGGTGGGACTTTCCTTCGTAATATGACGCAGCACAGCCGTCATTCCTACCCCCCCGGCGCCGCGCCCCGGCTCCTCAGCGTTGTTTGATTCCGTCCCGGAGCCTGCGCTGTTATGTTATCCCGTGGCCAGGCACACTTAGCGCTGCCCGTCTTCTGGCATCATTTGGTGTCAGGCTGGCTGCGCCTGTGCGGCCACGCTGGCCGAGAGCCCGCCTCGCAGTGTCTTCTGATTTAATCCCACTGGGGGCCTGGGATCTATGGACATGCGCAGTGCATATCTGAACCTCCACCTCTCACTCATCTCCCTATGGCTTCTTCAGACTGTTCGGTGTCAGCTGGTCCCTAATAGCATGCCACGGCCGTGACACCGCACAGTCTGAAAAAGAAGCCGTAGGGAGGGGAGTGAGAGGCGAGGATATGCACTGCGCATGGCCATGGATCCCAGGCCCCCAGTGGGATTACATCAGAAGACACTGCGAGGCGGGCTCTCGGCCAGCGCGGCCGCACAGGCGCAGCCAGCCTGACATCAAATGATGTCAGAAGATGGGCAGCGCTAAGTGTGCCTGGCCACGGGATAACATAACAGCGCAGGCTCCGGGACGGAATCAAACAACGCTGAGGAGCCGGGGCACGGCGGCGGGGGGGTAGTAATGATGGCTGTGCTGCGTCATATTACGAAGGAAAGTCCCACCTCCGGGACGGTTTCACGGCTTCAGGGGACACATTTTAAAAGTGTTTAGTTCTGTGTTTGCAAGGAGCATGATGAAAAGAGCCACCTTTTCCTTTTGCATCTTTTGTGCTGCACAAGCTGGCTCTTTCAGCTACAAACGCCTTGGGGGGGGGGGGGTTAAAGGTTCCCTTTCGACTTTCTCAGGCTTCGGCCTACATTGTGTTCCTCTGCTTTTCCACCTGTCCCTGGGCTCCAACACCGCCAGTTGCCGTCCAGAAGTGCTGTACGCACAGTCAACAGTCGCTCCTCTGTTATTGGGGTTCAGTAACGTCAGCTGTTCCCCTGCTGTGTGTGTGGCAATCCCTCCTACCTCCTCCAACCTCCTCCTCCTCCACCTCCTCCACCTGTCCCTGGGCTCCAACACCGCCAGTTGCCGTCCAGAAGTGCTGTACGCACAGTCAACAGTCCCTCCTCTGTTATTGGGGTTCAGTAACGTCAGCTGTTCCCCTGCTGTGTGTGTGGCAATCCCTCCTACCTCCTCCAACCTCCTCCTCCTCCACCTCCTCCACCTGTCCCTGGGCTCCAACACCGCCAGTTGCCGTCCAGAAGTGCTGTACGCACAGTCAACAGTCGCTCCTCTGTTATTGGGGTTCAGTAACGTCAGCTGTTCCCCTGCTGTGTGTGTGGCAATCCCTCCTACCTCCTCCAACCTCCTCCTCCTCCACCTCCTCCACCTGTCCCTGGGCTCCAACACCGCCAGTTGCCGTCCAGAAGTGCTGTACGCACAGTCAACAGTCGCTCCTCTGTTATTGGGGTTCAGTAACGTCAGCTGTTCCCCTGCTGTGTGTGTGGCAATCCCTCCTACCTCCTCCAACCTCCTCCTCCTCCACCTCCTCCACCTGTCCCTGGGCTCCAACACCGCCAGTTGCCGTCCAGAAGTGCTGTACGCACAGTCAACAGTCCCTCCTCTGTTATTGGGGTTCAGTAACGTCAGCTGTTCCCCTGCTGTGTGTGTGGCAATCCCTCCTACCTCCTCCAACCTCCTCCTCCTCCACCTCCTCCACCTGTCCCTGGGCTCCAACACCGCCAGTTGCCGTCCAGAAGTGCTGTACGCACAGTCAACAGTCCCTCCTCTGTTATTGGGGTTCAGTAACGTCAGCTGTTCCCCTGCTGTGTGTGTGGCAATCCCTCCTACCTCCTCCAACCTCCTCCTCCTCCACCTCCTCCACCTGTCCCTGGGCTCCAACACCGCCAGTTGCCGTCCAGAAGTGCTGTACGCACAGTCAACAGTCCCTCCTCTGTTATTGGGGTTCAGTAACGTCAGCTGTTCCCCTGCTGTGTGTGTGGCAATCCCTCCTACCTCCTCCAACCTCCTCCTCCTCCACCTGTCCCTGGGCTCCAACACCGCCAGTTGCCGTCCAGAAGTGCTGTACGCACAGTCAACAGTCCCTCCTCTGTTATTGGGGTTCAGTAACGTCAGCTGTTCCCCTGCTGTGTGTGTGGCAATCCCTCCTACCTCCTCCAACCTCCTCCTCCTCCACCTCCTCCACCTGTCCCTGGGCTCCAACACCGCCAGTTGCCGTCCAGAAGTGCTGTACGCACAGTCAACAGTCCCTCCTCTGTTATTGGGGTTCAGTAACGTCAGCTGTTCCCCTGCTGTGTGTGTGGCAATCCCTCCTACCTCCTCCAACCTCCTCCTCCTCCACCTCCTCCACCTGTCCCTGGGCTCCAACACCGCCAGTTGCCGTCCAGAAGTGCTGTACGCACAGTCAACAGTCCCTCCTCTGTTATTGGGGTTCAGTAACGTCAGCTGTTCCCCTGCTGTGTGTGTGGCAATCCCTCCTACCTCCTCCAACCTCCTCCTCCTCCACCTGCCCCTGGGCTCCAACACCGCCAGTTGCCGTCCAGAAGTGCTGTACGCACAGTCAACAGTCCCTCCTCTGTTATTGGGGTTCAGTAACGTCAGCTGTTCCCCTGCTGTGTGTGTGGCAATCCCTCCTACCTCCTCCAACCTCCTCCTCCTCCACCTCCTCCACCTGTCCCTGGGCTCCAACACCGCCAGTTGCCGTCCAGAAGTGCTGTACGCACAGTCAACAGTCCCTCCTCTGTTATTGGGGTTCAGTAACGTCAGCTGTTCCCCTGCTGTGTGTGTGGCAATCCCTCCTACCTCCTCCAACCTCCTCCTCCTCCACCTGTCCCTGGGCTCCAACACCGCCAGTTGCCGTCCAGAAGTGCTGTACGCACAGTCAACAGTCCCTCCTCTGTTATTGGGGTTCAGTAACGTCAGCTGTTCCCCTGCTGTGTGTGTGGCAATCCCTCCTACCTCCTCCAACCTCCTCCTCCTCCACCTGCCCCTGGGCTCCAACACCGCCAGTTGCCGTCCAGAAGTGCTGTACGCACAGTCAACAGTCCCTCCTCTGTTATTGGGGTTCAGTAACGTCAGCTGTTCCCCTGCTGTGTGTGTGGCAATCCCTCCTACCTCCTCCAACCTCCTCCTCCTCCACCTCCTCCACCTGTCCCTGGGCTCCAACACCGCCAGTTGCCGTCCAGAAGTGCTGTACGCACAGTCAACAGTCCCTCCTCTGTTATTGGGGTTCAGTAACGTCAGCTGTTCCCCTGCTGTGTGTGTGGCAATCCCTCCTACCTCCTCCAACCTCCTCCTCCTCCACCTGCCCCTGGGCTCCAACACCGCCAGTTGCCGTCCAGAAGTGCTGTACTCACAGAGCCAAACACCTCGCCAATGTGTTAGTGGGGTTCAGCACCGCCAGCTGTTCCCCTGCTGTGTATACGGCAACGTGTACTGCGACCGCCACGCAGGCACAACAAGTTAAATTTAAGGGAACCTGTCCCCCCCCCCCCAGGCGTTTGTTACTGAAGGAGCCACCTTGTGCAGCAGTAATGATGCAAAGGGAAAAAGTGCCTCTTTTCGTGGTGCTCCTTGCAGATGCTGAACCTAACACTTATGAAATGTGTCCCCTCACAGCGTTCAACCGTCCGGTAGGTGGAACTTTCCTTTGTCATGTGACGCAGCACAGCCGTCATTTTTACCCCCTTGTCGCCGTGCGCCGCCTCCTCAGCGTTGTTTGAATCTGTCCCGGAGCCTGCGCTGTTAGGTTACCCCTTGGCCATGCACACATTTTGCGCTGCCCGTCTTCTGACATCATTTGCTGTCAGGCTGGCTGCGCCTGTGCGGGTGCGCTGTCCGAGATTCAGCCTCGCGGTGTCGTCTAATGTAATCCCACCGCGGGCCTGGGATCCGTGTCCATGCGCAGTGCATATCCTCGCCTCTCACTCCCCTCCCTACGGCTTCTAAAGACTGTTCGGTGTCAAATGAACCCTAATAGCATGCCACGGCCGTGACACCGCACAGTCTTAAGAAGCCGTAGGGAGGGGAGTGAGAGGCGAGGATATGCACTGCGCATGGACACGGATCCCAGGCCCGCGGTGGGATTACATTAGACGACACCGCGAGGCTGAATCTCGGACAGCGCACCCGCACAGGCGCAGCCAGCCTGACAGCAAATGATGTCAGAAGACGGGCAGCGCAAAATGTGTGCATGGCCAAGGGGTAACCTAACAGCGCAGGCTCCGGGACAGATTCAAACAACGCTGAGGAGGCGGCGCACGGCGACAAGGGGGTAAAAATGACGGCTGTGCTGCGTCACATGACAAAGGAAAGTTCCACCTACCGGACGGTTGAACGCTGTGAGGGGACACATTTCATAAGTGTTAGGTTCAGCATCTGCAAGGACCATAATTAAAAGAGCTAAGTTTACCTTTTCCAGCATTAGTGCTGTACACGATGGCTCTTCCAGCTACAAACGCCTGTGGGGGGGGTTAAAGGTTTCCTTTCAACTTGCTCCAGTGCAGGCTTCGGCCTACACTCCGCTCCCCCTGCTCCTCCTGCTGACCCTGGGCTCTAACACCGCCAGTTGGGGCCCGGTACTGCTAGCTGCACAGAGAAAAACACCTCGCCAATGTGTCAGTGGGGTTCAGCACCGCCAGCTGTTCCCCTGCTGTGCAGCCGGCATCGTGTCCTGCAACTGCCACGCAGGCACAACAGACCCAAAGCTGCCGCCAGTGCAGGCTTCGGCCTACACTCTGCTCCCTCTCCTCCTCCTGCTGACCCCGGGCTCCAACACCGCCAATTGGGGCCCGGTACTGCTAGCTGCACAGAGAAAAACACCAGCCAATGTGTCAGTGGGGTCCAGCACCGCCAGCTGTTCCCCTGCTGTGCAGCCGGCAACGTGTCCTGCAAAAGCCACGCAGACACAAGAACTGAAATTGAAGGGAACCTGTCCCCCCTCCCCCAGGCGTTTTTACGTTATCCAGCCACCTTGTACAGCGGTAATGCTGCATGTGTGCAAGGTGGCTCAGAAACGTATTCTCCTCGCACATGTGGAACTGAAAACACGTCTGAAATGTGTCCTCTGTGTGACCATTTAACCGTCCCGGTGGTGTGACTTTCCTTTGTAATGACACGCTGCAACCCCCTTGGTAGCGCTGCCCGTCTTCTGGCATCATTGTTTGGCTGGCTGCGCCTCTGCGGCCGCCCTGACCCACACAACGCCCCTCGGTGTCTTATTTATTGGGACTGCGAGGGTGTGATTGATGGGCAGGATCAGTGCATCAGTTCGCCTGTCCCTCCTCTCCTTCCGCCTTCTTCGGACTGTGCGGCTTCATGGCCGTGGCATGCGATAAGGGATCAGATGACGCCGCACAGTCTGAAGCGGGTGTAAGGACCCGAGTGTGAGAGGCGAACATATGTGCTGCGCCAGGCCCTGAATCCCAGCCCCGCAGTGTTTTAACAATGTTAAGACACTGCGGGGCTGGGATTCATGGGCATCGCGAACCGCACCGGCCGACATTACATGATGCCAGAAGATGGGCAGCGCTAACGGCGCTAGGCCAGGGGATAACACGACAGCGCAGACTCCTGTACAGCAAATAACAACGCTCGGGAGGCTGCACCCAGCACCAAGGTGGGATTCTTGACACCTGTGCTGCGTCTCATTACAAGGGGAACTCTCGCCTCCATTACACAGTTTGACTGTATAAAGGGCTAAATGTTATACGTGTTCCATTCAGCGTGTGCAAGGAGAAAAATTACAAGAGCAACCTTTGACTTGCGCAGCACTGCTGCTGCATAAGCTGTGGCTCTTCTACTTTGTAACCCCTGAGGGGGGGTTAAAGGTGACTTTTGAAATCGGTTCAATTAGGCTTCGGCCTACACTCTGCTCCACCTGCAGAGCCCGGGCTCCAACAACGCTAGTTGCTGTCCGGAAGTGCTGGCTGCACAGAGCCAAACACCTCGCCAATGTGTCAGTGGGGTCCAGCACCGCCAGCTGTTCCCCTGCTGTGCAGCCGGCAACGTGTCCTGCAAAAGCCACGCAGACACAACACACCCAAAGCTGCCGCCTGTGCAGGCTTCGGCCTACACTCCCCTCCCCCTGCTCCTCCTCCTCCTGCTCCTCCTCCTGCTGTCCCTGGGCTCTAACACACCGCCAGTTGGGGCCCAGATGTGCTAGCTGCACAGAGAAAAACACCAGCCAATGTGTCAGTGGGGTCCAGCACCGCCAGCTGTTCCCCTGCTGTGCAGCCGGCAACGTGTCCTGCAAAAGCCACGCAGACACAAGAACTGAAATTGAAGGGAACCTGTCCCCCCTCCCCCAGGCGTTTTTACGTTATCCAGCCACCTTGTACAGCGGTAATGCTGCATGTGTGCAAGGTGGCTCAGAAACGTATTCTCCTCGCACATGTGGAACTGAAAACACGTCTGAAATGTGTCCTCTGTGTGACCATTTAACCGTCCCGGTGGTGTGACTTTCCTTTGTAATGACACGCTGCAACCCCCTTGGTAGCGCTGCCCGTCTTCTGGCATCATTGTTTGGCTGGCTGCGCCTCTGCGGCCGCCCTGACCCACACAACGCCCCTCGGTGTCTTATTTATTGGGACTGCGAGGGTGTGATTGATGGGCAGGATCAGTGCATCAGTTCGCCTGTCCCTCCTCTCCTTCCGCCTTCTTCGGACTGTGCGGCTTCATGGCCGTGGCATGCGATAAGGGATCAGATGACGCCGCACAGTCTGAAGCGGGTGTAAGGACCCGAGTGTGAGAGGCGAACATATGTGCTGCGCCAGGCCCTGAATCCCAGCCCCGCAGTGTTTTAACAATGTTAAGACACTGCGGGGCTGGGATTCATGGGCATCGCGAACCGCACCGGCCGACATTACATGATGCCAGAAGATGGGCAGCGCTAACGGCGCTAGGCCAGGGGATAACACGACAGCGCAGACTCCTGTACAGCAAATAACAACGCTCGGGAGGCTGCACCCAGCACCAAGGTGGGATTCTTGACACCTGTGCTGCGTCTCATTACAAGGGGAACTCTCGCCTCCATTACACAGTTTGACTGTATAAAGGGCTAAATGTTATACGTGTTCCATTCAGCGTGTGCAAGGAGAAAAATTACAAGAGCAACCTTTGACTTGCGCAGCACTGCTGCTGCATAAGCTGTGGCTCTTCTACTTTGTAACCCCTGAGGGGGGGTTAAAGGTGACTTTTGAAATCGGTTCAATTAGGCTTCGGCCTACACTCTGCTCCACCTGCAGAGCCCGGGCTCCAACAACGCTAGTTGCTGTCCGGAAGTGCTGGCTGCACAGAGCCAAACACCTCGCCAATGTGTCAGTGGGGTCCAGCACCGCCAGCTGTTCCCCTGCTGTGCAGCCGGCAACGTGTCCTGCAAAAGCCACGCAGACACAACACACCCAAAGCTGCCGCCTGTGCAGGCTTCGGCCTACACTCCCCTCCCCCTGCTCCTCCTCCTGCTGTCCCTGGGCTCTAACACACCGCCAGTTGGGGCCCTAGGAAGACAAGCTTGAATAGGTCCCCATCCGGGTTCCAGTACCGTCAGCTGGTTCTCGGCAGTGTCTTTTGCTCTTGTACCTTCTGCTCCCCATCCTGGTTCCAGTACCGTCAGCTGGTTCCGGGCAGAGCCTTTGGCTTAGGTGCCTCCCTCTGGGTATCCGAGTTCCACCAACGTCAGGTGGTCCTTGGTAGTGCTTTCAGGCACGGGTACCTCCTGCTTAGTAACCGGGTTCCAGTAACGTCAGCTGGTCCTCGGTAGTTCCATTGGCTCTTGGACCTTCGGCTACCCATCCGGGTTCCAGTACCGTCAGCTGGTTCTCGGCAGTGTCTTTTGCTCTTGTACCTTCTGCTCCCCATCCTGGTTCCAGTACCGTCAGCTGGTTCCGGGCAGAGCCTTTGGCTTAGGTGCCTCCCTCTGGGTATCCGAGTTCCACCAACGTCAGGTGGTCCTTGGTAGTGCTTTCAGGCACGGGTACCTCCTGCTTAGTAACCGGGTTCCAGTAACGTCAGCTGGTCCTCGGTAGTTCCATTGGCTCTTGGACCTTCGGGTAGCCATCCGAGTTCCAGTTCCATCAGCTGTTTCTCGGCATTTTCTCAGCCTTCTTGTACCTTCTGCTACATTTCCAAGTTCAAGACCCGAAAGACGATGACCCGGAAGACCACCCCTAAGATGATGACGACACCAGAGACGACAACCACCGAGATGACGACGACCCTGGAGACGATGACCCTGAAGACGACCCCGATGACGACGACCCCGATGACGACGACCCTGGAGATGACGACCCTGGAGATGACGACGACAACCTGGAAGACCGAGAAGCAGAAGAACAAGAGGCTGCAGAACAAAGAGCAGAAGAACATTAAGCATAAGACTAAATATCAGAGCAAAAGATATTATCTAAATTATAAGCAGAAGAAGACTAAGCAGTGTATGGGGGTGAGTCCGTTCCTCCTCGTGGTGCCCCTGGATAAAGCCTGATGCTGCAGGCCAAACTGAACGCGGACAAATGTAACTGTTTTGTGACAGGCAGAACGGAAGGTGTAATCTTCAAACTTTTATAGATAACAACTACGGGAATGCCTGTCACAAATAAGAATATGATGAAGAAGTTGAATATAAAAAAGATAATAGTTAAATAAAAAGAATATGAACAATGTAAAAAAAAAAATATATATATACGTAGAAAAGAAGAAGATGAATAAGGTGAAGAAGTTGATGTCACAGAAGCTGATGATGAGGATAATGAAGAAGAAAGTGTGGGAGAAGTAAAAAATAGGGTGAAGGGCGTGGAAGTAGTGAAACATCAATATCTGACAAAATAAATAAAAAATTAACATAGTCAAATTCTTTCTAACGCCGAACGTCATAAAAAAATTAAAAATACTGCTATTCTATTTGATTGGGATAAACCCCTGTGCCTTTAATGTCTCCGCCACCTCCCCCAATACATCCTACATTATTCTTAGTTGTTTTCCTTCATGTAGAATTAACCTACAAGGAAAGAAAGGGTTTATTTTAATTCCGATATTTTCGTCCCATTGACTTGCATTGGGATCGGGTATCGGTATCGGATTGGATTCCGATACTGTGACGGTATCGGCCGATACTTTCCGATACCGATACTTTCCGATATCGGAAAGTATCGCTCAACACTATTCAGCATTGACACCACCATCGATCCTGGTTAAGTATTCAGCACCTTTGGCTGTGAAACAACCCCATATCTTCAGGTTTCCTTCACCAAACTTAACAGTTCCTTCTATTCCTCATTGTTAGCCTTTTTCCCTTAACTCTTACAGACCATTTGCACCCACCAGAGCCTAGTCTATTGACTTTCAGTTCATCATTCCAAATCACCTCTTTCCAATCTTCTACAGTCTACTATTAGTACTTTTTTCAAAACTCAAGCAGACACTTCTTATGGTGATATTGAAGTTAAGGCTTCTTCACCTTTTATGAGCCACTATTTCAGACTTGTGTCATGTGTATCGCACGATTCTTAAATAGACATCTGTGATTTCACTATTATGAAGCAAACGAGCCACATTCACCAATGTGTTTGTTGCACCAGAACTGAAAGAACTTGTGATTAGTTGACTTGTTGACTCTGATATTTTGCTTGGATGTCCACCACTTAGCTTTTGAATGGATGGAAGGACTTCATTTTGTATTTTTCCAACTGTCATGGCACTCACATGATGCAGTTTGACAGCTATCGATTAGCTGGATGATGCTGTTTCTCTTTTCTTGGGAGATCTTCATGGCTGCTCATCGATTTGAACAAGGGACGTTTCGCTTGGGAATCAACCTAATAACACACTAAGCTATTAGGGAATATGACAACAGGTTGTATTTTGTAGAATACAGGAGGAAAAAGATTTTTCCACCACCAGGAGCAAAATAGTATCAATGCATTGACATGATAAGTATCTGCATAACTAATCATATGCAAAATTTATGTATGAGATAGCCAAGATTATTGGTGGTAGTCTCACATTCTAAGCAGTAGTGAATGGGGAGATAAGGAGCCTGAAGTCAAAAGTTCAAAACATTGTTACCCTTTTGCTCATCAGTGCATGACACCATTCACATGACTTTTGTTTAGAGAGGTAAAATCACCTTCCATGGCTCTTCAGATGGGCAGCACAATGGCGAAAAGATTATCCTTGTTTGCCAACGCTATCTAGTGTTGTGCCTAATTGGACAACCATACCAGGTGAACAAAACCATTTTCTCTCACCTTGACAAGACGTATCACTTGCACTACGCTAAGACAGTGCTCTCCCCCTTCCCCTGATCTTCTCTTTCTCAAGTTCCATTCACACACCATTCACATGACGCAATTGGTGTCTTCAGGGGCAGTCCAGTCCACACCCCTTTACAGTACTACTGTATATGTTCACTGGGAAGCGCCCAATAACCTGCCAAGTAGAAAAGCAGCTTACGTCTCATCAGTCAATTGTGTAATTGTCCTCATCATTGGTGGCAGTGGTGGAGAATGATGGTGATCTCCCTGACAATTGTTGGCAAGTGGTCTGCAGTTTGTGACACATACAAACACATAAATATAAACGATAGATCCCTCACAATGTAAAACGCCTTATTACCATTTGTGAGAAATGCGTGATCAGAAATACAAAAGTAAAAAATATTTTGTTAATAAAAACAAGAATATCATGGAATATCATACTCAGTCATATCACATAAACACAGAAATAACTCAATGTAACCAGTACTGCTGTATGAATAACAGACTAATAAAGGACAAATATATATCTAATAACTGCAGTATCTTGCAAAAGTAAAACAAGCGCAAAAAGAAAAATGCCTTAATTAATTCACTAATTCCAAAATTATCTTAAATTAGACATCAAACAGCTTCATAAACCTCTTTCTCTTACAAACGTGTCTGGGCCAACCCTAGGGTGTTTTACCACAGAACGTATAATTTATCGTATATTTAGCCAAAGTTCCTCTTTTACGATGGACATAATTTTCCATCAACAGCCAATTCACTTTAGTTTTAAGTTCAGTTGTTGCTGAGAAAACATCAATCCAATGCTGAGCCATTAGTTTCCTTGCTATATACGTTGGCATGTAAAATTATTTGGAACACCCGCCAGGGCCGTGGGGTACTCGGTACCGGGTCTGGTACCTAAAAGGATGTGTCACGGCGGCGGCGACCTGGTCCGTGGCCCTGGGCGCCCATGTTAAAGGGACGGTCTTTAAAGGGGTTAGTTGAATAATAAAAGTTTGTGACGCCACCAGGGGTGACCGACGCTGCTTAAAGGGGTGCTTAAAGGGGCACCAAGATTTATAAGGCACATTCAGGAGAAGCATGAGTCAAATCCTCATTGCCTGTGTTTTGCAGGGTTAGAAGTAGTTAAATTCCCACCAAGTGGGGGAGATCATAATAAAATTCTTTTGAGATGAGAGGCAAAATGGATCATCAAAGCGAACGCGCAAGGTCCCTTAGGACTTAATTGTTTTTTGTAAGAATGTTTGTCATTTTAAATGTATAGTTCTATTGGTACTTTTTAAAAATGTATTTTAATGATATTCAAATGCCATCACATGATGAGGCATAAAAGGAAATGACAAATTACTTGTTACCCCTGGACCCGTGGAAGTGTATCTTAACGCGAAAAGGCCGTCGTCCTGTTCATTTGCCTGTTTTATCTGCCCTTGTCCTGCCCGTAAAACCATGTCCATGAAAATCTTTTTGTAATAAAGGACTAAGGTTTATACGCCACGAAAGAATGAAGTGTTGCTGCTTTTTTTTTCTTTTTTTCATTGGATTACTTCATGTGTGATTTCTACCGTAAGGGCCTTCATCATCGTGTTTTCACTCTGCTATGTGACGTTGACCCGGAGCTCATCTACTTCACCAGTAAGTAGACTGATTTCTTAGTGCCATTCGACTTTTTCCTTTTTTGGCTACACCAGCAGATGACATGGCTCCTCTCTGTACACCTCATACACACGGCTCCTCTCTGTACACGCACGGCTCTGCTCCGTACACCTCGTGCACACAAGGCTCCTCTACTTACGCCTCGTACACACTCAGCTCTGCTCCGTACGCCTCGTGCACACATGCCCCTGTTCCGTACACCTCATACACACGACTCTGCTTCGTACATACACGGCTCTGCTCCGTACACCTCGTACACACACGGCTCCGCTCCATACACCTCGTACACAGAAGGCTCCGCTCTGTACACCTCGTACACACACGGCTCTGCTCCGTACACCTCGTACACACACGACTCCTCTCCTTACGCCTCATACACACGCAGCTCTGCTCCGTACGCCTCGTACACACATGCCCCTGCTCCGTACACCTCGTACACACGCGGCTCCGCTCCGTACACCTCGTGCACACAAGGCTCCTCTACTTACGCCTCGTACACACTCAGCTCTGCTCCGTACGCCTCGTGCACACATGCCCCTGTTCCGTACACCTCATACACACGACTCCGCTTCGTACATACACGGCTCTGCTCCGTACACCTCGTACACACACGGCTCCGCTCCATACACCTCGTACACAGAAGGCTCCGCTCTGTACACCTCGTACACACACGGCTCTGCTCCGTACACCTCGTACACACACGACTCCTCTCCTTACGCCTCATACACACGCAGCTCTGCTCCGTACGCCTCGTGCACACATGCCCCTGCTCCGTACACCTCGTACACACGCGGCTCCGCTCCGTACACCTCGTACACACACGGCTCCGCTCCATACACCTCGTACACACGCGGCTCCGCTCCGTACACCTCGTATACAGGCGGCTCCGCTCCGTACACCTCGCACACACACGGCTCCGCTCCATACACCTCGTACACACACGGCTCAGCTCCGTACACCTCGCACACACACGGCTCCGCTCCATACACCTCGTACACACACGGCTCTGCTCCGTACACCTCGCACACACACGGCTCCGCTCCATACACCTCGTACACACACGGCTCCGCTCCATACACCTCGTACACACACGGCTCTGCTCCGTACACCTCGTACACACACGGCTCTGCTACATCCACCCTGTAAACCCCTCCTGACCCCACACAGAAACTTCCCCTCATCCAGCACCATGACAACCAGCACAGCACAGTCCTGCATACACTGAGGCCCCTGATCATGTGACCCCTGACTCCTCCCCTCCTGTGACCTCATCCCAGGTCCTGTGCGCACAGAGCAGCCATATATGTGGTGTGCGGCTCTGCGGGTGGAGGTAGGTGCTGGAGATTCCCCATATCCAGGGGAATGGATAAATCAGACGGAAAAAATACATAATGAAATATCAGAAAAATCAAAAAATATATCAAAAAATATATGTCCTCACAAAAAGGAAGAGAAACTAAGAGATTCATTCAGGCCACTAGGTGCCATGGTGTTAAGTCTAACAATCCAGGTGGCCTCCCATTGCTCCAATGCTTTTGTTGCCACCCTTTATACCTAAGTGAATGCTATCGATGCCCCTGACACGAAAGGACCCCGCGTCACAATTATGAAAGGATTTAAAATGACGGGGAATTATCTTCAAGTCCGATAAATCAGTCGTAGTCTTAGCCTTTTGGGCCTGTATTTTCATTGCTGCATGTTAGTATACATAGCTTTCTTTCTGACCTGTGAAACACAGAATACCCTGACAAATACGATACTCCGTTTATGACCTACACACGCTTGCCCCTCACTCCACTATAGTAGCTGAGTGCAGCAGATTTACAGGAGGGTCCGTTCTGCTGTGCGGTGATCGCTGATATAGTGACGTCACTGCATCTTCTGCCCTGACCTCAGATGGAGCTGGGGGGCACAGGTGGGGGACGCAGATACAGGTGACATCAGGACAGTGCATCGGCCTCCCTGACAGCTTCCCACATCTGAGAGTGTCCCCTAGATCCATGCTGATGAGGAGGAATGGTGGATGATTGAGAAGTTCTCTGTACTATCTGTTGGAAGCATTTTGGAAACACAAACAGTGCCTTGAAAAAGTATTCATACCTCATAACCTTTTTCACATTTCCTCACTTTACACCCACAATCTTAAATGTATTTTCTTTGGATTCTATGGGATCTACCAACACAAAGCAGCAATGATTTGTGAAATGTAAAGGAAATGATACCTGGATTTCTAAGTATTTTAACAATATAAACCTGAAAATTGTGACATGCATTTGTATTCAGGCCCCCTAAATCCATTATTTGTAGGACCACCTTTTTCTGCAATTACTGATGTAAGTCTTTTAGAGTCTGTTTCTACCAGCTTTGCACATATAGAGACCAAACGTTTTGCCCATTCTTCTTGACAGGCGAGCTGACTCCGAGGCAGAAACTGTGTGTGGTCTAAAATCAATAGGTTTTATAAGTGGATATATAAAAGACTCTCCGAAGGCTATAAAAATAGTAATACATTAGCGATCCACCACCGCCCCAGATCTCAATGGTGCCTTAGGTTCTCCATCACTTCCTGCACTTTCTGCTCATGTAATCAGTACAGACAGTTTGTAGCCTAAGCAGTTCTTGTCCTTACATTTACATGTTATATCTTATCATGTTTTCCCTTATAATCTCCAGTAATTGTATTATTACATGGGATCTTTACGATTGTAGGGATTCACATTTATAGGTAAGCATGAGGAAGCCTTCACACAGGCAACGCAGTTTGGTCCAAACATGCAGTTTTATTGCTTTCATAAAATTCCAAGGGATTAAAAATCTAAACAGCCTCTTCTGGGGACATTGCTATATTAGCACATAAACAGTATATTCAACAGGCATATACAGTTGTGTGAAAAAGTGTTTGCCGCCTTCCTGATTGCCTATTCTTTTACATTTTTGTCACACTTGAATGTTTCAGATCACCAAGTAAATTTAAATATTAAACAAAGATAACACAAGTAATCACAAAAAAACAGTTTTTAAATGAAGGTCTTTATTATTAAGAGGAAAATAAATCCAAATCTACAGGGTCCTGTGTGAAAAAGTGATGGCCCCCCTCCCCCCCTTAACCCCTTCACCCCCAAGGGTGGTTTGCACGTTAATGACCGGGCCAATTTTTACAATTCTGACCACTGTCCCTTTATGAGGTTATAACTCTGGAACGCTTCAACGGATCTTGGCGATTCTGACATTGTTTTCTCGTGACATATTGTACTTCATGATAGTGGTAAAATTTCTTCTATATAACTTGCCTTTATTTGTGAAAAAAATGAATATTTGGCGAAAATTTTGAAAATTTCGCAATTTTCCAACTTTGAATTTTTATGCCCTTAAATCACAGACATATGTCACGCAAAATACTTAATAAGTAACATTTCCCACATGTCTACTTTACATCAGCACAATTTTGGAACCAAAATTGTTTTTTTGTGACGGAGTTATAAGGGTTAAAAGTTGACCAGCAATTTCTCATATTTACAACACCATTTTTTTTTAGGGACCACATCTCATTTGAAGTCATTTTGAGGGGTCTATATGATAGAAAATACCCAAGTGTGACACCATTCTAAAAACTGCACCCCTCAAGGTACTCAAAACCACTTTCAAGAAGTTTATTAACCCTTCAGGTGTTTCACAGGAATTTTTGGAATGTTTAAATAAAAATGAACATTTAACTTTTTTTCACACACAATTTATTTCAGCTCCAATTTGTTTTATTTTACCAAGGGTAACAGGAGAAAATAGACCCCAAAATTTGTTGTACAATTTGTCCTGAGTACGCTGATACCCCATATGTAGGGGTAAACCACTGTTTGGGCGCATGGCAGAGCTCGGAAGGAAAGGAGCGCCATTTGACTTTTCAATGCAAAATTGACTGGAATTGAGATGGGACGCCATGTTGCATTTGGAGAGCCCCTGATGTGCCTAAACATTGAAACCCCCCACAAGTAACACCATTTTGGAAAGTAGACCCCCTAAGGAACTTATCTAGATGTGTGGTGAGCACTTTGACCCAACAAGTGCTTCCCAGAAGTTTATAATGCAGAGCCGTAAAAATAAAAAATCATATTTTTTCACATAAATGATCTTTTTGCCCCCAATTTTTTATTTTCCCAAGGGTAAGAGAAGAAATTGGACCCCAAAAATTGTTGTGCAATTTGTCCTGAGTACGCTGATACCCCATATGTGGGTGTAAACCATTGCTTGGGCGCAGGGCAGAGCTCGGAAGGGAAGGAGCGCCATTTGACTTTTCAATGCAAAATTGACTGGAATTGAGATGGGACGCCATGTTGCGTTTGGAGAGCCCTTGATGTGCCTAAACATTAAAAACCCCCACAAGTGACACCATTTTGGAAAGTAGACCCCCTAAGGAACTTATCTAGATGTGTTTTGAGAGCTTTGAACCCCCAAGTGTTTCACTACAGTTTATAACGCAGAGCCGTGAAAATAAAAATTCTTTTTTTTTTTCACAAAAATGATTTTTTAGCCCCCAGTTTTGTATTTTCACAAGGGTATCAGGATAAATTGGACCCCAAAAGTTGTTGTCCAATTTGTCCTGAGTACGCTGATACCCCATATGTGTGGGGGAACCACTGTTTGGGCGCATGACAGAGCTCGGAAGGGAAGGAGCGCCATTTGGAATGCAGACTTAAATGGATTGGTCTGCAGGCGTCACGTTGCATTTGCAGAGCCCCTGATGTACCCAAACAGTACAAACCCCCCACAAGTGACCCCATATTGGAAACTAGATCTCCCAAGGAACTTATCTAGATGTGTTGTGAGAACTTTGAATCCCCAAGTGTTTCACTACAGTTTACAACGCAGAGCCGTGAAAATAAAAAATCCTTTTTTTCCCACAAAACTTATTTTTTGGCCCCCAGTTTTGTATTTTCCCAAGGGTAGCAGGAGAAATTGGACCCCAAAAGATGATGTCCAATTTGTCCTGAGTGCGCTGATGCCCCATATGTTGGGGTAAACCCCTGTTTGGGCACACGGGAGAGCTCTGAAGGGAAGGAGCACTGTTTTCCTTTTTCAACGCAGAATTGGCTGGAATTCAGATCGGATGCCATGTCCCGTTTGGAGAGCCCCTGATGTGCCTAAACAGTGGAAACCCCCCAATTATAACTGAAACCCTAATCCAAACACACCCCTTACCCTAATCCCAACAGTAACCCTAACCACTCCTCTAACCCAGACACACCCAACCCTATTCCCAACCGTAAATGTAATCCAAACCCTAACCCTATCTTTAGCCCCAACCCTAACTGTAGCCCCAACCCTTGCCCCAACCCTAGCCCTAACCCTAGCCCTAACCCTAGCAATAACACTAGCCCTATCACTAGCCCTAACACTAGCCGTAACACTAACCCTAGCCCTAATCCTAACCCTAGCCCCAACCCTAGCCCTAACCCTAGCCCCTAGCCCCAACCCTAACCCTAGCCCTAACCCTAGCCCCAAGCCTAACCCTAACCCTAGCCCTAACGCTTGCCCTCACCCTAACCCTAGCCCTAACTCTAGTCCTAACTCTAGCCCTAACCCTAACCCTAATGGGAAAATGGAAATAAATACATTTTTTAATTTTTGTATTTTTCCCTAACTAAGGGGGTGATGAAGGGGGGTTTGATTTACTTTTATAGCGGGTTTTTTAGCAGATTTTTATGATTGGCAGCCGTCACACACTGAAAGACGCTTTTCATTGCAAAAAATATTTTTTGCGTTACCACATTTTGAGAGCTATAATTTTTCCATATTTGAGTCCACAGAGTCATGTGAGATCTTGTTTTTTGCGGGACGAGTTGACGTTTTTATTGGTAACATTTTCGGACACGTGACATTTTTTGATCGCTTTTTATTCCGATTTTTGTGAGGCAGAGTGATCAAAAACCAGCTATTCATGAATTTCTTTTGGGGGAGGCGTTTATACCATTCCGCGTTTGGTAAAATTGATAAAGCAGTTTTATTTGTCGGGTCAGTACGATTACAGCGATATCTCATTTATATCATTTTTTTTATGTTTTGGCGCTTTTATACGATAAAAACTATTTTATAGAAAAAATAATTATTTTGGTATCGCTTTATTCTCAGGACTATAACTTTTTTATTTTTTTGCTGATGATGCTGTGTGGCAGCTCGTTTTTTGCGGGACAAGATGACGTTTTCAGCGGTACCATGGTTATTTATATCAGTCTTTTTGATCGCGTGTTATTCCACTTTTTGTTCGGCGGTATGATAACAAAGCGTTGTTTTTTGCCTCGTTTTTTTTTTTTTTTTCTTACGGTGTTTACTGAAGGGGTTAACTAGTGGGGCAGTTTTATAGGTTGGGTCGTTACGGACGCGGCGATACTAAATATGTGTACTTTTATTGTTTTTTTTTTATTTAGCTAAAGAAATGTATTTATGGGAATAATAAATATATTTTTTTTTTCTTTATTTAGGATTTTTTTTTTTTTTTTTTTTACACACGTGGAGAATTTTTTTTTAACTTTTTTACTTTGTCCCTGGGGGGGACATTACAGATCATTGATCTGACAGTGTGCACAGCACTCTGTCAGATCGACGATCTGCTGTGCAGGGCTGCAGGCTTATCAAGCGCCTGCTCTGAGCAGGCATTCGGTAAGCCACCTCCCTCCCTGCAGGACCCGGATGCCGCGGCCATCTTGGATCCGGGACCTGCGGCGAGGAGGGAGGTAGGAGACCCTCGGAGCAACGCGATCACATCGCGTTGCTCCGGGGGTCTCAGGGAAGCCCGCAGGGAGCCCCCTCCCTGCGCGATGCTTCCCTATACCGCCGGCACACCGCGATCATGTTTGATCGCGGTGTGCCGGGGGTTAATGTGCCGGGGGCGGTCCGTGACCGCTCCTGGCACATAGTGCCGGATGTCAGCTGCGATATGCAGCTGACACCCGGCCGCGATCGGCCGCGCTCCCCCCCCGTGAGCGCCGCCGATCGGTGATGACGTACTATCCCGTCGGTGGTCATACGGGCCCACCCCACCTCGACGGGATAGTACGTCCGATGTCAGGAAGGGGTTAAAACATAAATTAACTGTGGTTTATCATATCTTTGGGAAGCACTGTTCAAATTCCCTAGCCACACGCGGGCCTGATTACTGCCACACCTGTTCTCAATCTAGAAGTCACTTTTAATAGGAACTGCCTCAGAAAGTGAAGTAGACTTAAAGAGCCTCAAAAGCTAGACATCATGCCGCAATCCAAAGAAATTTTGGAACAAATGACAAATGACAAATGAAAAGGTTATGAAACCATTTCTAAAGCATTTGGACTCCATCTAACCACAGTGAGCGCCATTATCCTCAAATGGCAAAAACATGGAACAGTGGTGAACCTTCCCAGGAGTGGTTGCCTGATCAAAATTACCCTGAGAGCACAAAGAGGTCTCAAAGACTCGACAATAACATGCAAAGAAGCGGAGGCCCCAGTTAAGGTCAGTGTTCATGATTCCAGCATAAGAAAGAGACTGGGCAAAAATGGCTTGCATGACAGAGTTCCAAGATAAAAACTTCTGCTGTGCAATAAGAACATAAAGGCTCGTCTCAGTTTTGCCAGAAAACATCTTGATGATCCTCAAAACTTTTGGGAGAATACTCTGTGGACTGACGAAACAAAAGATGAATTTTTTAGAAGGTGTGTGTCCCATTACATCTGGCGTAGAAGTTACACAGCATTTCAGAAAAGGAACATCATACAAACAGTAAAATATGATGGTCTGGGGCTGTTTTGCTGCTTCGGGACCTGGAAGATTTGCTGTGGTAAATGGACCATGAATTTTGCTGTCTACCAAGAAGTCCTGTTGGAGAATGTCTGTTTGTGACCTCAAGCTGAAGCACACTTGGGTTATGCAGCAGGATAATGATACAAAACAAACAAGCAAGTCCACCTCTGAATGGCTTCAGAAAAACAAAATTAAGACTTTTGAGGGCCTAGTAGTCAAAGTCCTGACCTTAATTCGACTGATGCTGTGGCATGACCTTAAAAAGGCGGTTCATACTCGGAAACCCTCGAATGTGGCTGAATTACAACAATTCTGAAAAGATGAATGGGCTAAAATTCCTCCAGAGTGTTGTAAAAGACTCGTTGCCAGTTATCGCAAATGCTTGATTGGGCCACCCTTAGCAGCAACAACTGCAATCAGTTATTAGGTTTAGGGGGCAATCCCTTTTTTGTCACCCAGGGCCCTGTAAGTTTAGATGTTTCATTCCCTTAATAAAAGAAGACCGCCATTTAATAACTGCGTTTTGTGTTTTACTTGTGTTATCGTTGTCTAATTTTTCCATTTGGTGGTTAGAAACATTTAAATGTGACAAACATGTAAAAGAATATGAAATCAGTAAGGGGGCAAGCACTTTTTCACACAACCGTATATGTCAGTGCAGGCTCACCTAAACAGACATCAGTCCTTTCTCCCAGAGCAAACTTTATACATAGACGAGGTATCATCCTACCAGTCTCGGTATCCCCTTCAGCCTGTGTTCCAGCATCTTCCAACACCAAAAAGAAATGTTCCGGTCCGTGAACAGTTCACACAGCTTCCACATGTTACTCTGCAGCTCCGACATACAGACTGTTCAGATGTCCTAGCTGTCACCATTCAGAGAGACTATGGCTTGTCTCTCTCCCAGCTGTCACGTGCAGCTTTACATTCAGAGAGAGACCATGGCTTTTCTCTTCCAATTACAGCTCACTTTTTGGCTGGTCAGTCTCCAGCTTCAACCTAATCCACTCTGCTTCATTCGGCAGACTGACTAAAGGAGAACCCACTTTCTGGTTCTTGGTTAAAGCTAGCCAGGTGAATCTAATAAAGACCTGCAGTACTAGGATTTAGCCCAGTCATACCTGGCTTTGGTACAGTTGTTGCATCGACTCATCTTTTTACCATTCAGGTCTCTACAATATTGGATCCTCTCACTGGAAATCTTTTAAGAGAATTTTCCTTATTGACCCATCAAGCATGGATAATGACAGGGACAAGATGGTGGAAAGGATATTACACCTCACCTTAGAGATCCTCTTTTGGCTTACTGGAGAGGTGAGAGATTCTGGTGATATTATTATTATTTTTTTTATTATTAAAGCGCCATTTATTCTGCGGTGCTTTACATAAGGAGGGGTATACATAACAAAAAACCAGTATAGTAATCTTAAACAATACAAGTCATGACTGGTACAGGAGGAGAGAGGACCCTGCCAGCAAGGGCTCACAATCTACAAGGGATGGGTGAGGATACAGTAGGTGACAGTAGAGCTGGTCATGCAGCGGTTTGGTGGTTACTGCAGGTTGTAGGCTTGTCGGAAGAGGTAGGTCTTCAGGTTCCTTTTGAAGGTTTTCATGGTAGGCGAGAGTCTGATATGTTGTGGTAGAGAGTTTGAGTAGGGGGGATGCGCTGGAGAAAGCATGCATGCGATTGTGGGAAGAGATAAGAGGGGAGTAGAAAAGGAGCTCTTGTGAGGATCGAGGTTGCGTGCAGGTAAGTACCGGGAGACTAGATCACAGCTGTATGGAGGAGACAGGTTGTGGATGGCTTTGTATGCCATGGTTAGGATTTTGAACTGGAGTCTCTGGGTAATGGGGAGCCAGTGCAGGGATTGACAGAGGGGAGAGGCTGGGGAATAGTGGAGGGGCAGGTGGATTAGTCGGGCAGCAGAGTTTAGAATAGATTGGAGGGGTGTGAGTGTATTAGAGGGGAAGCCACAGAGCAGGGGGTTGCAGTAGTCAAGGCGGGAGATAATGAGTGCATGGACAAGGGTTTTTGCAGATTCTTAGTTGAGGAATGTACGAAACCGGGAAATATTTTTAAGTTGAAGTCGGCAGGAAGTGAAAAGGGCTTGGATGTGTGGTTTGAAGGAGAGATCAGAGTCGAGGATTACCCCGAGGCAGTAAGCTTGTGGGACTGGGGAGAGCAAAGCACCCATTTACTTTAATGGATAGGTCTGTTGTGAGGATCGAGTGAGATGGGGGAAAGATGATGACTTCTGTTTTGTCCATATTAAGTTTTAGAAATCTAGCCGTGAAAAAGGATGAAATAGCAGACAGACATTGTGGGATTCCGGTTAGTAGGGCGGTGATATCTGGTCCAGAGATGTAGATCTATGCTGATGACACACAGAGGTGCATTCTTATCTATGGGAAGAACAGATGGATAGAATTGGAGGTGAGGACTCTGGAAATGTCTGCAGTGAGATTGATTAATGTGTCTCTCCATAACCAGGATTACACAGTAGTGAAGAAGAACTTTAATGAGAGCTGTCAGGCCCCTATGTCTGAGGAATGGGGAATAGCCCTGAGCCCTATCACGGGACCTCCACCTCACCTCGTGATACATGAGGACATCAATGACCAGAAGATTCTACAACTCTCCTACAAGATGATTGAGCTGCTGACTGGAGAGGTGACACTGCTGGGAATGCTGAAACATTATGCAGTAACACTATGAAAAGATTCGGATGATGACACAATATCATTGTGACAGGTTCCTATAAGGTGTGAGGATGTCACCGTCTATTTCTCCATGGAGGAGTGGGATTATTTAGAAGAACACAAAGATCTGTACAAGGACGTCATGATGGAGGTTCCCCAGCTCCTCACATCACCAGGTAATAGACAGGACTAAAAACACATGGACTATAATTATCTGTATGTAAAGAATTAAGTCAGCCCCTGTATCTGTTTCCTCCAGTTCTATCCAGTAAGAGGACAACACCAGAGAGATGTCCCCGTCCTCTTCTACCACAGCGCTGTAAACCGGAAAATCTCAATGTTCCTCAGGATCATCAGGTAGATGTAGAGGTGTCATGAAATCTCCCATATACTGTAGACGGCTGTGATAGCAAAAGGGTGAAAAGAAAAATACCTAGGCACTCATCTGTCTTGCCAACACACAGCTTGGTTCAGTCCTCTGCACAGCTCCATTTGGTTTCTTCTTTACCTTTACACTACACATGACATCCTCTTTCTCGCTTTCTTTACTTTGGTATGGAGATCATTAGTTTGCTCAAATTTGTCCAGAAAATTTGTTGAGTATTAATTTTGTTCAATCCAAACTGATTAAGCTCCAAGGCATAATAAATGTAAGGTGAATAACATAAAACCTTGCAACTCTTGTGTCTGAAGTTCCTGAGGCCAAAGGAGCTCCAATGTGTTACTATATGGATGTCCGTAATAATGTGTCCAATTGGTGCATGTTTTGCACTTGGTGGAGATGACCAGATAAAGCTGATCACAGAAGTTAGATGTTGTCTAGAACTTCTCACAATTTTCTGGTTATAGAGACTGCTAGATACAATTAGAAGCCGACGGGTTTGATTTTTGGTCATCATGTTAATTTATGATCTTTTCTGTTCTTCTCAATCTGGATTCAACTTTTACAATCTTTGTTTCAGGGTGAAAATCGGACCCATATTAATACTACAGAGACATATGCGAGTGATGATGAGCAGTATAAAGAAGCGATTTCTACAGGTAACGGCACAGGTGAGTAGGCGCCAATAAATCTGACTTAGTCACTGGCTGGTGTAATTCTGTATTGTAGAATTTACGTTGAAAAAATTTGTCACATATTTAACTGGAAAAAATATCTGGGTTTTTTTTTTTTTTTTTTTTAAACCATATAAGAAAAATCTTTTTTTATTTATAATATTAATGCCAAAATGTAATGTGCAAAATGACATGATGCTTTTTCGGTACCAAAAAGCAACAGGGCAAATCCCCATACCTATTATGCTGACCTTATGGATGTGTGATCACCGCAGCCATTTTCTGGCCAAACTGAAAGCGTATTGGCCATAACTGCGATTAATGATTGGCTGTAGTAGTCGCACCCTTGCTTGGTCAGAAGAGTGAGTATAGAGACTAGCTGTGTACCGAGGCAGCATTATAAAAAGCATTTTGAGGATCATTAAGGTACAAATGCTTTATTCTAATAATAATAATAATAATCTTTATTTATATATAGCGCTAACATATTTCGCAGCGCTTTACAGTTTGCACACATTATTATCGCTGTCCCTGTTGGAGCTCACAATCTAAATTCCCTATCAGTATGTCTTTGGAATGTGGGAGGAAACCGGAGTACCCGAAGGAAACCCACGCAAACACAGAGAGAACATACAAACTCTTTGCAGATGTTGTTGCAGCGCCCCCACTGCCGCAGGGCCGAGGGGTACCCGGTACCGGGCCTCTGAGTCTCTGCTCTGGGGTTGTCACGGTGGCTAGGCCCGGTCCGTGACCCTGCTGAGGGGCGCACAATGAAAGGTGGTAGTATGGTGCTGATGGGAATAGTGCTTATGTTATAGTGCGGTGTAGTGCCGGTCGCAGTCAATAACGAGGACACCAGGTTGCAGTCTCTTTACCTCTTTACTGAAGGCTTCTGAGTCCTCAATCCGGAATATGGTTAACAGGGCTGCGCAAGTCCGGCCGGTCCGATGGCACCTCCAGAGTTTCCTTTGCAGGTGGAAATCTGTGCCTACCTTCCTACGCTTGTGTTGTGGTCCTCCCCTGCTGTGCTTACGGGATAGTACCCCACAACTGTTGTGTCTGTTTCTCGTGCTCCCTCACAACTCGATCTGATGTTCTCCCTCTACGTCCCCCTGATCTTACGGTTAGGACGCACCCGTATGACGGGGAGGCTCGGAGCTGTTCCGGGACTCCAGCGTCGCCCCACTCCTGTTGTTACCCCCCTGTGTCTTCCTGGGTCTGGGTGAGACAGCCCGCCTGTAACTGACTGTCCTGCCGTAGGTTTGAAGTTTGGCTTGGAGCTCTATACTTCCTCGGCGTTCCGGCCACCGGTTATGCGCCTCAATAGGATGTTGCCTCGTCTTACAGCACGACTCCTACTGGTATTCTCCTTCTTGCGTTGATCTCGTTTCTCACTCAGCACAATAAACCTCGCTTCTTATCCTTTCTTGGGGTACCGCCGCTATATCGTGCAGGTGCGGTCCCGTAACGTTCTCTCTGGTTGCTAGGCCTCTGTCAGGATCCCACCCCTGACAGGGACCCCTCTGAATCTTCCCCCACAACACCCTCTGCCACAAGGTGTTTTTGCCTGGTTCCAACCCAGTCAGCTTTCTCTCTAACTTCCTGCCTAACCCCCAGTTTTACCAGACTGTGAGGAGTGGCCTAATAAATAGAACCCTTAGCTCCCCCTGGAGGCCAGACTGTGAAATGTATTGGTGTCTGTGATACTTGGTCAGATGAACTCCTTCAGTGCCATCAGATGTACCATAGCCCCCCTTAGCGGCGGAGCCACAGTACTGCAACAACCAGGACTCTGGGGCGCTGCATTGTCCTGGGTGGGATTAGAACCCAGGACTCCAGCGCTGCAAGGCTGCAGTGCTAACCACTGCGCCACCGTGCTGCCTACTGTTTTAAAGTGTGCTTAATAGTTTTTGAAAAGAATTGGCAATCTGAAAAGATGCTGGAGAGCACATCATGGAATTAGCTGTGACCAAGAGCTTAAGTGTTGGATATGTATTGGGGAAAGTTCCTAGATCAAAACTAAAAGAGAAACCTGCTTTTCATAAAAGGGAGTGGAGAGGCGTGCATATTCCTTACCTTAGTGAGCGGGGCCATGTGATCGCTCGGCCGAAAATGCTGCTGGCGCCGTAACAAACGAGATGCAGCGAGGGCGCGAAGGAAGGTTTGTAGGATGTGTGCTGGAAGCCGACGGCTGTCACTGTGCGCTATTACAGAGAAATTAATATTCATTTCTCTTTAGCAGCCGCACAGGCTTTGGCAGCAGCAACTCGCTCCTGCCTCTGTGACCCGCCGCTCCCTCCCCCGCTGGCTTTCTGGGACAATTGACTCATGTATAAGCTGAGGGGGCGTTTTCGTTACAAAAAAATATACGGTATGTTTCCAGGTCATTTTTACTGCACAATGACACCATAAAAATTACAGTAGAATGAAGGGTCTCATTCATAACTACAAAACATCTTAAAAAAAAAAAAAAGTCTTCATAATTCAATGTTCATGGAAAAATAATAAAACATTATGGCTGTTTGATGAAGGGGGGGACAAATTAAAAATTTAAGCCACTCATCAACAGGCAGTTAAACAGTTGATACTTGAATCCTAATGAAATTTGTGTCTAAATGTTTATATAGAAATATTCTAAATATATTTTACAATTGCTAATTTAATTTCAAAGCACTGCTATTGAAAAATCATATTTATTCTCTGATGTTTTTAGATTTCAGATATCGAGGCATCACATCAGATATTGGTGAAGAAAATGCCATTATCCAAGATATTGCTCCAGCCTTTTTGAGAAAAATTAAATCATCCAATCTTTTTCAGCAGGTTTTATCTCCTGATTCTCCAAAGTTTGTTAAGCAAAATAATAATCACAGACTGCATGTTGAACATCAAAAGTTCCATACAGTGGACAAGCCATATCCATGTTCAGAATGTGAGAAATGTTTCACACAGAAATCACATCTTGTTCAGCATCAGAGAATTCACACAGGGGAGAAACCATTTTCATGTTCTGAATGTTGGAAATGCTTTACAGAGAAATCGGATCTTGCTAGACATATGAGAATTCATACAGGGGAGAAGCCATTTTCATGTTCAAAATGTGGAAAATGTTTTAACCAGAAATCAAGTCTTGTTAGACATCACAGAAGTCACACAGGGGAGAAACCATATTTATGTTCACTTTGTAAGAAATGTTTTACAGAGAAATCAAGTCTTGTTATACATCAGAGAAATCACAAAGGGAAATGGCCCTTATACGCTCCTCAAAATTGAAACTGCATCATCAAGAAGGAAAAGTCTTTGAATTATGGAAATTACAGGATAGATAAACATGTTAATGATAACCAAACTATGAAAATGTGGAAACAAAAATTTTAAAACACCTAGATTTATTCTATATTGAGTATGAGCTCCACGCTCACAAATACATGCACTTCAATGCTTTGGTTGTTATCTTATTGCATATTGCATGCAAATCAAGATCCATTGTTAGCATTTCCCTTTGCAATTTGCCACCAATGACGTCCCAGATGTACTCGAAGAAGACAGATCCGGAGATGCAGCAAGCAATGGTAGCACGTTTCAGGCTCCTCATACTAGCATGAGCAACATAGAGGCTGGAGTTGTTGTGCCGATAAACAACTCCTTAGAAACCTTGGAGAAATGGTTGCATCACTCGTTCCATGACCAAATCAATGTAACGCCAAATTGTTCAAGCTGTTAGTGTTCCTGGTATGAAGACTATAAGAGTCCAGGTTTTCCATGCATAATGCCACACCACACCATAATCCTGGACGTAGGACCAGTGTAACGTTCCCTCATAAATGCCCCATCATATCATTCATTGAACATGTGGTATCCAAATGAAGACCGGAGGATTGAATGGAGCAATGGAGGTGTAACCTCTTTTGAATTTAGTTCCTCTTTTGTAATGGAAGCAGTATTTGGTAGAGGCTGGTCTGGAGACCACTTGGACAACTCCATGAAGAGGCCTTCACGAGAGAACATCATACCAGTACTTCTCACAAGAATATTGCGTGGGGCGACATAATGTACGATAATTGAACCCCTCTCGTCTTTATTTAAAGGTGCACTAGCAGCTCAGTGTTACACTAATTTTGTTGCGCAATTCGTGGTATGGCCATGTCTCCAAAGTGTCCTTAGAGCCATTCTACATATCTTGGGTTCACCCATTTAGAATAAAGTCCTCTCTCAATCTCTGGAAGAGATTAACGAACAGAAGTCCTTTCCTCCTCCCACACACTGACCGCTCCGAGCCAGCTCAGCTGCCTTAAATAGGCCCTGCAAATCCTGGACCGGAGATAAAGGAGTGACTATTTCCACCCAAATTTGTATGGTGAAGAGGGTGCTCACTTAATAAGTCAGAGGTGCTCTGGAAAAATAGTATAATAAGAAAAAAACTCCGGCACACTGCTTTTCTTGAAATGAACAATTCTTTGTTTATTACTTTTTTATCATATTTTTTCAAAATATTCTTTCAAATGGTGGGATTCCATATATGAAAAAAACTTTCAACAAACTTCAGGTGGATATATATATATTCTCTCTGATGGACACATACACTTTCGGACACATACGCTTTCAACGTTTCGGCTGAAAAGCCTTTATCAAGAAATAATGTCCTTCTGTAACACATATGAAAGATTATTTAAGACAACAAAACAAAAACAAAAAGAAAAGAACTTTCAAATGTCGAGACATTTAATAACATGTCCCTTATTAGCTTATTATCCCCAACCACCGTATGAATAATACAACCCTTACATACTTTTTGTATACCTGAGGAGAATCTTCAAAGGAAAAAAATAGTAAAAAAATCATAAGGAAATGTGTTTCTATACACAAAATAGGGGTTCTTTTAACACAGAAACCTATGTATTTGATATATTCAGCTAACAACAAGGGCCACATCCTAACTGACCATGTGGTATATCCTTATAATTCTTACACATGTTGTATTGAAAAAAAGAAAGAAATCTAATGAATATATATCCCTTATCTATCGCATAGGGATATAAATATGCTGGAGATGTGGAATAGAGTAGAGTGGAAAATTGGATTTTTAAAGCGCTCATGCAGAAAACCATATACAATAAAAGGAAAATTGCTATACTTGCAAGTGTGTTGCGCAGGAGAAAAGAGAATCCACTCTGTGGAGACAGATTTCCATTATTAGTGCCTTATATACAGGCTAATCAGAAGACCGTGCATTAGATAAATACCTTAGTCCAATAACCGGTATGCACCGTGCTCGATATGCTATTCCTGGAGAAAGTGCGCAACCGCTGTCAAAGAAGCGTGTGTAAGGAGACAGCATGTTACCAGCTTTTACCCTCTCGGTGCTCGTATCCGCCCTAATACTTCCGAGTGAAAGTTCACAAAAGAACATGTGACGGGAGCGCTATTGCAAGGTCCGGAGTGGGACGAGAAGTGCCGGAGAAGACCGATGTTATGCGCATGCGCTGTTTAATGGTGCTCTGTTTCTAATTCCCGCTTGTGTGCTGAAAGAGGAAGGAGAGAAAGGACATAATTAGAGCATATAATATAAGTTTTATCCTATTCTATCCACTCTCCATGTATTTGTATATAAGGGAAAGCATATATAGAAAGTCATTAATAGAAATTATGATTTAGGCTGAAACTAATCTTTTGACATAACCTGAGGACCATCAAGTCTATATTTGAGTCATTTTAGAGGTTAGAAGAATATACCTCAACATACATTACCATCACTTGTTACAGTCTGGAGAATGAGAAGAACATACAGTTATGATGAGAAAGACCATATGATAATTTTGAGAACAAATGACTATTATGAGAGAAGTCATATGTACTTCATTATCTTAATAAGAGATCTCATATTCTCTATTTAAACCGTGTGGTGATAAGGTTTGTAGTGTGTGGATCCAAAAAGAATTCCAGCTCATTTTTTACAGGCAAAACATAGTGTGGCACAATTAAAATATCAAGTGATAGATCATGTCCCATTGGCCAGAAGAGGGGGTGACAGGATCAAAAAACTGAAGGAACGTGAATCTTTTTGGATCCACACACTACAAACCTTATCACCACACGGTTTAAATAGAGAATATGAGATCTCTTATTAAGATAATGAAGTACATATGACTACATATTGAGAACATAGTCATTTGTTCTCAAAATTATCATATGGTCTTTCTCATCATAACTGTATGTTCTTCTCATTCTCCAGACTGTAACAAGTGATGGTAATGTACACTCACCGGCCACTTTATTAGGTACACCTGTCCAACTTCTTGTTAACACTTAATTTCTAATCAGCCAATCACATGGCGGCAACTCAGTGCATTTAGGCATGTAGACATGGTCAAGACAATCTCCTGCAGTTCAAACCGAGCATCAGTATGGGGAAGAAAGGTGATTTGAGTGCCTTTGAACGTGGCATGGTTGTTGGTGCCAGAAGGGCTGGTCTGAGTATTTCAGAAACTGCTGATCTACTGGGATTTTCACGCACAACCATCTCTAGGGTTTACAGAGAATGGTCCGAAAAAGAAAAAAAATCCAGTGAGCGGCAGTTCTGTGGGCGAAAATGCCTTGTTGATGCCAGAGGTCAGAGGAGAATGGGCAGACTGGTTCGAGCTGATAGAAAGGCAACAGTGACTCAAATCGCCACCCGTTACAACCAAGGTAGGCCTAAGAGCATCTCTGAATGCACAGTGCGTCGAACTTTGAGGCAGATGGGCTACAGCAGCAGAAGACCACACCGGGTACCACTCCTTTCAGCTAAGAACAGGAAACTGAGGCTACAATTTGTACAAGCTCATCGAAATTGGACAGTAGAAGATTGGAAAAACGTTGCTTGGTCTGATGAGTCTCGATTTCTGCTGCGACATTCGGATGGTAGGGTCAGAATTTGGCGTAAACAACATGAAAGCATGGATCCATCCTGCCTTGTATGGAGCATCTTTGGGATGTGCAGCTGACAAATCTGCGGCAACTGTGTGATGCCATCATGTCAATATGGACCAAAATCTCTGAGGAATGCTTCCAGCACCTTGTTGAATCTATGCCACGAAGAATTGAGGCAGTTCTGAAGGCAAAAGGGGGTCCAACCCGTTACTAGCATGGTGTACCTAATAAAGTGGCCGGTGAGTGTATGTTGAGGTATATTCTTCTAACCTCTAAAATTACTCAAATATAGACTTGATGGTCCTCAGGTTATGTCAAAAGATTAGTTTCAGCCTAAATCATAATTTCTATTAATGACTTTCTATATATGCTTTCTCTTATATACAAATACATGGAGAGTGGATAGAATAGGATAAAACTTATATTATATGCTCTAATTATGTCCTTTCTCTCCTTCCTCTTTCAGCACACAAGCGGGAATTAGAAACAGAGCACCATTAAACAGCGCATGCGCATAACATCGGTCTTCTCCGGCACTTCTCGTCCCACTCCGGACCTTGCAATAGCGCTCCCGTCACATGTTCTTTTGTGAACTTTCACTCGGAAGTATTAGGGCGGATACAAGCACCGAGAGGGTAAAAGCTGGTAACACGCTGTCTCCTTACACACGCTTCTTTGACAGCGGTCGCGCACTTTCTCCAGGAATAGCATATCGAGCACGGTGCATACCGGTTATTGGACTAAGGTATTTATTTAATGCACGGTCTTCTGATTAGCCTGCACATAAGGCACTAATAATGGAAATCTGTCTCCACAGAGTGGATTCTCTTTTCTCCTGCGCAACACACTTGCAAGTATAGCAATTTTCCTTTTATTGTATATGGTTATCTGCATGAGCGCTTTAAAAATCCAATTTTCCACTCTACTCTATTCCACATCTCCAGCATATTTATATCCCTATGCGATAGATAAGGGATATATATTCATTAGATTTCTTTCTTTTTTTCAATACAACATGTGTAAGAATTATAAGGATATACCACATGGTCAGTTAGGATGTGGCCCTTATTGTTGTTAGCTGAATATATCAAATACATAGGTTTCTGTGTTAAAAGAACCCCTATTTTGTGTATAGAAACACATTTCCTTATGATTTTTTTACTATTTTTTTCCTTTGAAGATTCTCCTCAGGTATACAAAAAGTATGTAAGGGTTGTATTATTCATACGGTGGTTGGGGATAATAAGCTAATAAGGGACATGTTATTAAATGTCTCGACATTTGAAAGTTCTTTTCTTTTTGTTTTTGTTTTGTTGTCTTAAATAATCTTTCATATGCGTTACAGAAGGACATTATTTCTTGATAAAGGCTTTTCAGCCGAAACGTTGAAAGCGTATGTGTCCGAAAGTGTATGTGTCCATCAGAGAGAATATATATATATATCCACCTGAAGTTTGTTGAAAGTTTTTTTCATATATGGAATCCCACCATTTGAAAGAATATTTTGAAAAAATATGATAAAAAAGTAATAAACAAAGAATTGTTCATTTCAAGAAAAGCAGTGTGCCGGAGTTTTTTTCTTATTATTTCCACCCAAGCTCTTCTGGTTTCTACTAAAACCTGGACACAAAATCCAGTCCCATTAAAACTTTTTCAGCAACCTATTGTTACTGGAACCTTCTTCTCTGGGACCTACATCACCAAGGCTAGCGACATTGGTGATATACAGTGGGTATGGTAAGTATTCAGACCCCTTTAAATTTTTCACTTTGTTTCATTGCAGCCATTTGGTAAATTAATGTACACTCTGCACCCCATCTTGACTGAAAAAAACAGAAATGTAGACATTTTTGCAAATGTATTTAAAAATAAAAACTGAAATATCACATGGTCATAATTGTAACAACTCTGCTGGCATCACGGCGTTGCCTCTCATCTCTCACACTATCTTACCCACTGCTCCAGGTCATGATGTGGTTTCTGTTTCGTGCCAGCTCCATATTCTGTGTCTCTGCTCTCTGCATGCTTCCTGGCTGTGTGCAAAGGGGGGCGACGCCTGAACTCTCTGGTTCTTATAGGAATCAGGTGCACCTGTCTAATCTGTTCCTGACCAATTACCAAGAGGCCTCCAGTATTAATGCAGCTCCACCCAGTGGACTGGGCTTGTGCAATGTGTTAGCTCAGTTTGTGTTTAGCTTCTGAGTCTGCCAGGCCTTGTTCTGTGTTACTCCCTCTCTAGAGGCTTTTCTCAGTGTTCTTGCCTTGATCTTGTTGTCCGCCCTCCAGGAGGCAGAGTATCCTGGTCCCTGTGTCTTTGTTCTTGTTTCTTGTCTTGTTCCATTTCCTTGTCTGAACTTAGTCTTATCTCGGTCTCCTTGTCTGTGGCTTCCTTCCGTGCTGTGTCTTTCCTTGTGTTCTCAGTCTGCTTATGCTCCGCACTCTTGCAGCTCTGCCTGCTCTGTACCTTTGTGGCTTTACTACTGCTCTGCACTCCTGCGGTTCTGCCCGTTCTACTCTGCTTATCTGCTGCTGCAGAAACCTCTTGCTGCAGCTCCTCTCCACATTCCTTGTGACTCCGCTCTGCTTAGCTTCTGCTGCAGTAATCTCTTGCTGCAGCTCCTCTCAACATTCCTTGTGGCTCCACTCTGCTTAGCTTCTGCAGAAATCTCTTGCTGCAGCTCCTCTCTGCATTCCTTGCGGTTCTGCTCTGCTTAGCTTTTGTTGCTACGCTATCTCTTGCTGCTCTTCCGCTCCTATCTGCAGCCTTGCTCTTCTCTTCCTGTGTGAACAGGTCCCAACCTGTTCCTTCATTCTCCTTTCCTTCTGACTTGTTTCCGTACCTGCGCTTCCAGTGTCAACAGGTCCCAACCTGTTCCTTCATACTACATATCCGTACCTGCACCTCCAGTGTGAACAGGTCCCTACCTGTTCATTCATACTACATGTCCCTACCTGTTCCTTCATACACCACACCAACCTGCCCTGTGTTCTGTGCCGTGCCTGCCAGCCCTGTGTTCTCTGCCGTGCCTGCCAGCCCTGTGTTCTCTGCATTGCCTTCCAGCCCTGTGTTCTCTGCCGTGTCTCTGCCAGCCCTGTGTCTCAGCCGTGCCAGCCTACTCGTCTGAGTTTCAGCCGTGCTCTTCTGCCAGTCCTGCCTGATGCCCGCACCTGTCCTAGTGTTCCTGTTCTCCAAGTGGGATCAGCAGCCACAGCGAGACACCACCCTGGAGTAGCACCTGGCAGCTGCCTTCTGCACAAGCCTGACCTCACTATCAGAGGCTCCAGTGAAAACCCAGGCAGCTGTCATAGTCATGCCCCTTCCAGGGTAGTCTGGTTTGTGGCACAGTGGGACCAGAAACCCCCCGAGCTCACGCCCACCAGTCAGGGCGGGAGCGTGACAATAAGTATTCAGACCCTTTGCTCAGTATGGAGTAGAAGCACCCTTTTGAGATAGTACAGCCATGAGTCTTCTTGAGAGTCATGCAACAAGTTATTCACACCTGGATTTGGGGATCCTCTACCATTCTTCCTTGCAGATTCTCTCCAGTTCCATCAGATTATATGGTGAACGTTGATGGACAGCCATTTACAGGTCTCTCCAGAGATGCTTAATTGGGTTTAGGTCAGGGCTCTGGCTGGGCCAGTCAAGAATGGTCACAGAGTTGTTCAGAAGCCACTCCTTTGTTATTTTAGCTGTGTGCCTAGGGTCATTGTCTTGTTGGAAGGTGAACCTTCAGTCAAAGCTGAGGTCCATAGCACTCTGGAAGAGGTTTTCATCCAGGATATCTCTGTACTTGCTGTATTCATGTTTTCTTCAATGGCAACAAGTAGTCCTGTCTCTGCAGCTGAAAAACACCACCATAGCATGATGTTGCCACCACGTTTCACTGTTGGGATTGTATTGGGCAGTTGATGAGCAGTCCCTGGTTTTCTCCACACATACCGCTTAGAATTATCACCAAAAAGGTCTATATTCGTCTCATCAGACCAGAGGATCTTATTTATCATAGTGTGGGAGTCCTTCATGTGTTTTTAGCAAACTCTATGCGGGCATTCATATGTCTTGCACTGAGGAGAGGCTTCTGCCATAAAGGCCCGATTGGTGGAGGGCTGCAGTGATTGTTGACGTTGTGGAACTTTCTCCCATCTCCCTACTGCATCTCTGGAGCTCAGCCACAGTGATCCTGGGGTTCTTCTTTACCTCTCTCACCAAGGCTCTTTTCCCACGATTGCTCAGTTTGGCTGGACAGCCAGGTCTCATATCCTGTCGGGTTTGGGAAGGAGATAGCAAAAGCTGGCAAATGAATTACCGGATTTTCTGTAATCCAGCGCTATATGAAATATAAATATATGTATATATATATATATATGTGTCTCAATGACATGTATATATTTATTTATATACTGTATATATGTTTTTACGAATATTTGAGGCCATGGATCCATTCTATGTCCATTTTGCATGCCAGTGAGAAAATCTCGCCGTATGGATGCCATACGGATGACACACGGATAATTTTTGGAGAAAAAATCGCATCCTCACATTGAATACGGATCACTGTTCAGGAAATTTTCTGCGTATCTCGGCCATCAAAAATGGACCGTATTTTTATACGTTGTGTGTGACGCCTAAGGCCGGCGTCACACTGACATTTTAAATGGCCGAGTGCAATGCGATAAAAAATCGCATTGCACTCGGACCAATCTTAAGCTATGGGGCAGCTCCCACCAGCCAACTTTTTGTCTGCCGTTTTCCTCGGTCCAAGACAATCGCAGCATGCTGCGATTGTCTCAGACCGAGGAAAACTCTTGGCTCACTCGCACCCATATAAGCCTATGGGTGCGAGTGAGACAACACACATCACTTGGATATCATCCGAGTGCTGTGCGTTATAAGGGGACCCCAGCAATGGAGGAGATGGAGAAATTCATTTCTCCGCCTCCTCCGCAGCTGTGCTCCGATCCTCCCTGTGCGAAAGAATCGGAGCAGAGACGCATGACACTTGGCTCCTTCTCTGCTGCGAGCAGGAGCCGAGTGTCATTAGCATATCGCATCCGATGCTCTCGCATCAGATGCAATACGCTAGTGTGACGCCGGCCTAAGATGTGTAGTAGAGGGGTTACAAGGACACTAATCTTCAGGAACGCAAATTTCCAATGGATGAGAGATGATCTTGGTGCAATTAACTGGGACAATATCCTGAGACATAAAAATACACAAAGAAAATGGGCAAGGTTTCTTAGCATCCTGGATAGGACCTGTGCACAGTATATACCGTATGGGAATAAACATACTAGAAATAGGAGGAAACCAATACGGCTAAATAGAGCTGTAAGGGGCGCAATAAGTGAAAAAAGAAAGCATTTAGAGAATTAAAGCAGGTAGGTAGTGATGAGGCATGAACCCCTTAGTGACAGAGCCAATTTGGTACTTAATGACTGAGCCAATTTTTACAATTCTGACCACTGTCACTTTATGGGGTTATAACTCTGGAACGCTTTAACGGATCACGCTGATTCTGAGATAGTTTTTTCGTGACATATTACTTCATGTTAGTGGTAACTGGTAACATTTCTTCGATATTACTTGCGATTATTTATGAAAAAAACGGAAATATGGCAAAAATTTTAAAAATTTTGCAATTTTCAAACTTTGAATCTTTATGCCCTTGAACAAGAAAGATATGTCACTAGTGTTGAGCATTCCGATACTGCAAGTATCGGGTATCGGCCGATACTTGCTGTATCGGAATTCCGATACCGAGATCCGATACTTTTGTGGTATCGGGTATCGGGTATCGAAACAACATTAATGTAATAATGTGTAAAAGAGAGAATTAAAATAAAAAATATTGCTATACTCACCTCTCCGACGCAGCCCGGACCTCAGCGAGGGAACCGGCAGCGTTGTTTGTTTAAAATTTGCGCGTTTACTTGGTTACGTGAAGTCCCGGCTTGTGATTGGTCGCGGCGGCCATGTTGCCGGGACGCGGACCAATCACAGCAAGCCGTGACGTAATTTCAGGTCCTTGCAGGATTTTAAAATTACGTTCCGGCGTTGTGATTGGGCGCGTCGTGGTCACATGGGCGACGTAACCAATCACAAGCCGGGACGTCACGGGAGGCTGGACACGCGCACATTTTAAAATGCGCGCGTGTCCAGCCTCCCGTGACGTCCCGGCTTGTGATTGGTCGCGGCGGCCATGTTGCCGGGACGCGGACCAATCACAACGCCGGAACGTAGTTTTAAAATCCTGCAGGACCTGAAATTACGTCACGGCTTGCTGTGATTGGTCCGCGTCCCGGCAACATGGCCGCCGCGACCAATCACAAGCCGTGACGTCACGGGAGGCTGGACACGCGCACATTTTAAAATCGCGCGTCCAGCCTCCCGGCTTGTGATTGGTTGACCGCGATGCAACCAATCACAAGCCGGGACGTCACGGGAGGCTGGACAAGCGCGCATTTTAAAATACGCGCGTGTCCAGCCTCCCGTGACGTCACGGCTTGTGATTGGTTGTGTCGCCCATGTGACTGCGGCGCAACCAATCACAACGCCGGGACGTAATTTTAAAATCCTGCAGGACCTGAAATTACGTCACGGCTTGCTGTGATTGGTCCGCGTCCTGGCAACATGGCCGCCGCGACCAATCACAAGCCGGGACTTCACGTAACCAAGTAAACGCGCAAATTTTAAACAAAGAACGCTGCCGGTTCCCTCGGTAAGGTGCCGGTTCCCTCGGAGAGGTGAGTATAGCAATATTTTTTATTTTAATTCTTTCTTTTACACATTAATATGGTTCCCAGGGCCTGAAGGAGAGTTTCCTCTCCTTCAGACCCTGGGAACCATCAGGAATACCGTCCGATACTTGAGTCCCATTGACTTGTATTGGTATCGGGTATCGGTATCGGATTGGATCCGATACTTTGCCGGTATCGGCCGATACTTTCCGATACCGATACTTTCAAGTATCGGACGGTATCGCTCAACACTATATGTCACACAAAATAGTTAATAAATAACATTTCCCACATATCTACTTTACATCAGCACAATTTTGGATACAAAAACTTTTTTTGTTAGGAAGTTATAAGGGTTAAAAGTTGACCAGCAATTTCTCATTTTTACAACAAAATTTACAAAACCATTTTTTTTAGGGACGGCCCCACATTTAAAGTCACTTTGAGGGGTGTACATGACAGAAAATACCCAAACTTGACACCATTCTAAAAACTACACCCCTCAAGGTGCTCAAAACCACATTCAAGAAGTTTATTAACACTTGACGTGCTTCACAGCACCTGAAACAATGTGGAATGAACATTTAACTTTTTTTTGCACACATTTTACTTCGGAACCAATTTTTATTTTATTTTCACAAGGGTAAAAAGAGAAAATGAACCACACAATTTGTTGTGCAATTTCTCCTGAATACGCCGATACCCCATATGTGGGGGTAAACCACTGTTTGGGCGCACAGCAGGGCTTGGAAGAGAAGGAGCGCCGTTTGACTTTTTCAATGCAGAATTGGCTGGAATTGAGATCGGACGCCATGTCGTGTTTGGAGAGCCCCTGATGTGCCTAAACAGTGGAAACCCCCCACAAGTGACACCATTTTGGAAACTAGACCCCTTAAGGAACTTACCTAGTTGTGTGGTGAGCACTTTGAACTCCCAAGTGCTTCACTGAAGTTTATAACGTAGAGCCTTAAAAAATAAAAAAAATCTCATTTTTTATACAAAAATGATATTTTCTCCCACAAATTCTTATTTTCACAAGGGTAACAGGATAAATTAGACCATGAGAATTGTTGTGCAATTTCTCCTGAGTACGTTGATACCCCATATGTGGGGGTAAACCGCTGTTTGAGCGCACGGCAGAACTTGGAAGAGAAGGAGCACCGTTTGAGTTTTTCAATGCAGAATTGGCTGGAATTGAGATTGGATGCCATGTCGTGTTTGGAGAGCCCCTGTTGTGCCTAAACAGTAGAAACCCCCCACAAGTGACCACATTTTCTAAACTAGACCCTTTATGGAACATGTCTAGATGTGTGGTGAGCAGTTTAAACCCCCAGGTGCTTCACAGAGGCTTATAACGTAAAGCCTTGAAAAAAAAAAAAATTGCGCTTTTTTTCTACAAAAATGATCTTTTCGCCCCCAAATCTTTATTTTCACAAGGGTAACAGATGAAAGTAGACCCGAAAAGTTGTTGTGCAAATTGTCCTGAGTACGCCGATACCCCATATGTGGGGGTAAACCGCTGTTTGAGCGCATGACAGAGCTTGGAATAGAAGGAGTTCCGGTTGACAGTGGAAACCCCCAACAAGTGACCCCATTTTGGAAACTAAACCCATTAAGGAACTTATCTAGATGTGTGGTGAGCACTTTGAACCCCCAAGTGCTTCACAGAAATTTACAACGTAGAGCAGTGAAAATAAAAAATCCTTTTTTATTCATCAAAAATGATTTTTAGCTCACAATTTTTTATTTTTTCAAGGGTAACAGGAGAAATTGGACCCCAAAATTTGTTGATCAATTTGTTCTGAGTACGCTAATACCCCATATGTGGGGGGAGACCACTGTTTGGGCACACATCGGGGCTCGGAAGGGAAGTAGTGAAGTTTTAAAATGCAGAATTTGATAGAATGGTCTGCAGGCGTCATATTGCATTTGCAGAGCTCCTGATGTATCTAAACAGTAGAAACCCCCACAAGTGACCCCATTTTGGAAACTAGAGCCCCCAAGGAACTTATCTAGATGTGTGGTGAGCACTATGAACCCCCAACTGCTTCACAGAAGTTTATAATGTAGAGCCATGAAAATTAAAAAAAAAACATTTTTTTCCACAAAAATGATCTTTTCACCCCCAGATTTTTACTTTCACAAGGGTAACAGGAGAAATTGGACCATAATATTTATTGTGCAATTTATCCTGAATACGCTGATACCTCATATGTGGGGGGGACCACTGTTTGGGCATATAGCAGAGCTTGGAAGGGAAGGCGCGCCGTTTTGGAATGCAGACTTTGATAGAATGGTCTGCTGGCTTTATGTTGCATTTACAGAGCCTCTGATGTACCTAAACAGTAGAAACCGCCCACAAGTGACCCCATTTTGGAAACTAGACCCCCCAAGGAACTTATCTAGTTGCGTGGTGAGCACTTTGAACGCCCTAGTGCTTCACAGAAGTTTATAATGCAGAGTCGTGAAAATATATATTTTTTTTCCACAAAAATGATTTTTTTTTATCCCCCAATTTTTTATTTTCCTAACGGTAAAAGGAGAAATTGGACCCCAAAATTTGTTGTCCAATTTGTTCTGAGTACGCTGATACCCCATAGGTGGGAGGGACCACTGTTTGGGCACACATCAGGGCTCGGAAGGGAAGTAGTGACGTTTTAAAATCCAGACTTTGATGGAATGGTCTGCGGGTGTCATGTTGCATTTTCAGAGCTCCTGATGTACCTAAACAGTAGAAACCCCTCACAAATGACCCTATTTTGGAAACTAGACCCCCCAAGGAACGTATCTAGATATGTGGTGAGCATTTTGAACACCCAAGTGCTTCACAGAAGTTTGACGCAGAGCCATGAAAATAAAAAATCATTTTTCCCCACAAAAATTATTTTTTTAGCCCCCAATTTTTTTTATTTTCGCAAGGGTAACAGGAGAAACTGGACCTCAAAAGTTGTTGTCCAATCAGTCCTGACTACGCTGATACCCCATATGTGGGGGTAAACCTCTGTTTGGGCACACGGCAGAGCTCAGAAGGGAGGGAGCACCAATTGACTTTTTGAACGCAAGTCGCGTTTGGAGACCCCTGATGTACCTAAACCGTGGAAACCCCCCCAATTCTAACTCCAACCATAACCCTAACACACCCCTAATGCTAATCCCAACCCAATCCATAACCCTAATCAAAACCCTAGCCCCAAAACACCCCTAACCCTAATCCCAACCCTAACCATAACGGTTATGGTTAGGGTTGGGATTAGGGTTAGGGGTATTTTGGTGTTAGGGTTGTGATTAGGGTTATGGCATAACCCTAATCACAACCCTAACGCCAAAACACCCCTAACCCTAGTCCCAACTCTAACCCTAATCAAATCCCTAAGCCCAACACACCCCTAATCATAATCTCAACCCTAACCTCAAACCTAACCCCAACCCTAACCCTAATCCCAAACCTAACCCTAATCCCAAACGTAACCCTAATGCCAACCTTAACCCTAATCCCAACCCTAACCCTAATCCCAACTCTAACCCTAACTTTAGCCCCAACCCTAACCCTAACGTTAGCCCGAACACTAACCCTAACTTTAGCCCTAACCCTAACTTTAGCTCCAGCCCTAACTTTAGCCCCAACCCTAACTTTAGCCCCCACCCTAACCCTAACTTTAGCCACAACCCTAACCCTAATCCTAACCCTAATTGGAAAATAGAAATACATACATTTTTTTTTAATTTTATCATTTTTTACTAACTAAGGGGGTGATACAGTGGGGAAGGGGTATTTACAATTTTTTTTATTTTGATTACTGTGATGGGATTTCTGTTGTGAACTCTATTTTTGGGCTCCCTCTAGTGGTCACAAGCGGTACTGTGTAGTGTTGTCTTTCTGCAGGTTGGCAGCATCAGCTGGTTCGTTATCCTTGGTTGGTTTCCTATTTAGCTCACCTGGATACTCAGTTCCTTGCCTGCTATCAATGTATTCAGTGCTCTTCAGATTCCTTGTGACTACCTTGCTCCCAGTCTCTCCAAGACAAGCTAAGTTTTTGTTTGTTCCTTTTTTGATTATCAGCATTCATCATGTTTCTTGTCCAGCTTGCTAAAATGTGATCTCCTCGCTTGCTGGTTGCTCTAGGGGACTGAGTTTCTCCCCCCACACCGTTAGTTGGTGCGGGGGTTCTTGAAATCTCAGGGTGGATATTTTGTAAGGGTTTTTTACTGACCGCACAGACCCCTTTCCTATTTTCTGCTATCTAGTATTAGTGGACCTCATTTGCTGAATCTGCTTTCACCCCTGTGTATGTGCCTTCCTCTTACCTCACCGTTATTATATGTTGGGGGCTTCTATATCTTTGGGGATTATTTCTCTGGAGGCAAGAGAGGTCTTTCTTTCTCTCTAGGGGTAGTTAGTTCCTCAGGCTGGCTCGAGACGTCTAGGATTTTTAGGCACGTTCACCGGCTACCTCTAGTGTGTTGGATAGGTTCAGTTTTGCGGTCAGTCCAGTTTACCACCTCCCTAGAGCTTGTCCTATGTTTGTTACTTAGCTGGAGTAATTTGTGATCCTCAACCACTAAGGATCATAACAGATTTCACAGTGACCAAAATAAAACAAGAGGAAGAATCTATCTCTGCCGTCCGGCACATCCCGGAGGAAGAAGCCGGCGGCCAGGAGGGGAAGCAGGAGGACCCAGGGACACCCGTAAGTATGATAGGGTCCCCAAATCCCCCTATCTCTCTGTCCTCTGATGTGCGATCACATCAGAGGACAGAATGACATGCCGCTTTTTTTTTGCGTTCGCCGGTAAGCGGTTAATTACCGGCGATCGCAAAACGGGTCGGTAAAAACTGACCCCGATCATGCCGGGTGGGGGAGACGGGTGAGTATCGGGGGGCTATAGGGGACCACATTTCTCTGTCCTCTGATGTGCGATCACATCGGAGGACAAAGAAATTAAATGGGAAATCGCTTTTTTTTTATGGGGCCGCCGGTAAATGGTTAATTACCGGCGGTTGCAACCCGGGGGTCGGTATAAAACCCCCGAATCATATTCTCTGGGGTCTCGGCTACCCTCGGCAACCAAGACCCCAGAGAAAATCTGACTCTGGGGGCCCTATTCACTTTTTCCACAGCGCCGTTAATTAACGGCGCTGTGGTTTTAGTACCCTTAACTGCCGCCGTTAAAAGGCATATCGGCGGTCGTTAAGGGGTTAGATAAATACAGAAAATTAAATAAATTCTGTAAAAAGCAACTCAAGGCAGCAAAGATTGAGACAGAGAGACTCATTACCAGAGAGGGTAAAAATAATCCCAAATTATTCTTTAACTACGTAAATAGTAAGAAACTAAAAAATGATGGTGTTGGCCCCCTTAAAAATAGTCTGGGTGAAACGGTGGATGAGGATGAGGAAAAAGCCAATATGCTGAATGACATTTTTCAACAGTATTTACACAAGAAAATTCCATGGCAGACAATATGATCAGTGATAACTAGTGTTGAGCGATACCGTCTGATACTTGAAAGTATCGGTATCGGAAAATATCGGCCGATACCGGCAAAGTATCGGATCTAATCCGATACCGATACCCGATACCAATACAAGTCAATGGGACACCAAGTATCGGACGGTATCCTGTATGGTTCCCAGGGTCTGAAGGAGAGGAAACTCTCCTTCAAGCCCTGGGATCCATATCAATGTGTAAAAGAAAGAATTAAAATAAAAAATAGGGATATACTCACCCTCCGACGCAGCCTGGACTTTACCGCCGTAACCGGGAGCCGTTGTACCTAAAAATGCGCGCTTGAAGGGCCTTAGATGAGGTCACGGCGCTCTGATTGGTCCGTAGCGGTCGCGTGACCGCTACGCGACCAATCACAAAGCAGTGACGTCACCTAAGGTCTTTCAAGCGCTTGAAATACCTTAGAAGACGTCCGCAGCTTCTGATTGGTCGCGTAGCAGTCGCGTGACCGCTACGCGACCAATCACAAAGCAGTGACGTCACCTAAGGTCTTTCAAGCGCTTGAAAGACCTTAGGTGACGTCACTGCTTTGTGATTGGTCCGTAGCGGTCACGCGACCGCTACGGACCAATCAGAGCGCCTTGACGTCATCTAAGGCCCTTCAAGCGCGCATTTTTAGGTACAACGGCTCCCGGTTACGGCGGTGAAGTCCAGGCTGCGTCGGAGAGGTGAGTATATCCCTATTTTTTATTTTAATTCTTTCTTTTACACATTGATTTTAATCCCGATACCGATTCCCGATACCACAAAAGTATCGGATCTCGGTATCGGAATTCCGATACCCGCAAGTATCGGCCGATACCCGATACTTGCGGTATCGGAATGCTCAACACTAGTGATAACAAAAATTCCCCATTAAGTGTCACCTGCTTAACCCAGCAGGAAGTACGGCGGCGTCTAAAAATCACTAAAGTTGACAAATCCCCGGGCCCGGATGGGATACACCCCCGAGTACTGCAGGAACTAAGTACAGTCATTGATAGACAATTATTTTTAATCTTTAAAGACTCCATAATAACGGGGTCTGTACCACAGGACTGGTGTACAGCAAATGTGGTGCCAATATTCAAAAAGGGGACAAAAACTGAACTCGGAAATTATAGGCCAGTAAGCTTAACCTCTACTGTGGGTAAAATCCTGGAGGGCATTCTAAGGGATGCTATGATGGAATATCTGAAGAGGAATAACCTCATGACCCAATATCAACATGGGTTTACTACGGACCGTTCCCGTCAGACTAATCTGATCAATTTCTATGAAGAGGTAAGTTCCGGACTGGACCAAGGGAACGCAGTGGACATGTGGTGTATATGGACTTTTCTAAAGCTTTTGATACGGTGCCCCACAAAAGGTTGATACATAAAATGAGAACATTGGGGATAGGGGAAAATATGTGTAAGTGGGTTAAAGGGAACCTGTCACCCCGTTTTTTCAATATGAGCTAAAAATAGCGTTCAATAGGGCCTGAGCTGTGCTTTACAATAGTGTCTTTATTGTCCCCTGATTCCCCACCTTTGCTGCCAAAATACCTTAGTAAACTCGCCGTTTTCGGCTGTGAATCACGCTGGTCCGGTCAAATGGGCGTTGTTAAATCGCTGTTTCTCCCCCCACTCCTCGGCGTGTCAGACTTAACTCGATCTGTGAATAGCACAGATCGCGCTCTTTTTTTGCAGTTGTGCAGTGGATTCGGCTCTAGCGCCTGTGCAGTATGCTTTGCCCAACTGTGGGCAAAGCGTACAGCACATCATTGCGCATGCGCCGGTTTTTTACTGTAACCTCTGTGCCCCGGAAGTCTCGATATGCAAATTTGCACCATTTCCGGGGCGACTGCGGACTGTTATTTGTAGCCTGGGGGGGGGGGGGGCAATATCCATGGCCCCTCTCTAGGCTATGAATATCAGCCCGCAGCCTTTCTGGCTATAAAATATAGGGGGACCCCTCGTCATATTTTTGGGGGGTCCCCCTAGTTTAATAGCCAGTAAAGGCTACGCAGACAGCTGTGGGCTGATATTCATAGCAGGCTACAAATATTGGCCCCCGGCCATCAGCTTTCCCCCTCTGGCACAGAAAATTGCGCGGGAGCTCACGCCTTTTTTCTTTTCTTAAAAAAATTCAACGCTCATTAAGGCCTCTTTCACACGTTGTGAAATTTGTGGACGACGTGGGCAGCGGATGCAGTTTTTCAATGCATCGGCTGCCCATTCTGAAGTCCGGGGAGGAGGGGACGGAGTTTCGGCCACGCATGCGCGGTAGAAAATGGCGGACGCGATGGACAAAAAAATGTTCACTTTAACGTTTTTTCGTGCCGACGGTCCGCCAAAACTCGCCAGATCCGTTTTTTTCCGCCGGATCCGTTTTTTCACACAGGATCCGGTTTTACACGCCGGATCCATTTTTTCCATCGGATCTGTTTTTTCACGCCAGATCTGTTTTTTCACACATCAAAACTGCACCAAAAACTGCATCAAAACTGCATCAAAAACTGCATCATAACTGCACCAAAAACTGCATCAAAACGGCACCAAAAACTGCATCAAAATCTGTACCAAAAACTGGTGCTGTTTTGCCGTTTTTGGTGCAGTTTTTGATGCAGGTTTTTGGTGCGGTTTTTGCGCGGTTTTGATGCAGTTTTTGGAAATAAATAAATAAACGGAAAACGTGCATGATTTGAATGGAAACCTGCATGAAAAAAATGGATTCGGAGGCCGGATTCATCATTTCACATCTCAGTTTCAAACGTTTTTTGCCGGATCCGTCGCTGTGCGTTTTTTCGCCGGACAGAAAAACAGTTCCTCTGTATGTGTTTTCCGTCCAGGGGAAACAGCTTTTTTGACGGATATGGAAAAAAAACGTATGAAACGTGTGGCCATCAGGCGCAATCCGGCGCTAATACAACTCTACTGTGGGTAAAATCCTGGAGGGCATTCTAAGGGATGCTATGATGGAATATCTGAAGAGGAATAACCTCATGACCCAATATCAACATGGGTTTACTACGGACCGTTCCCGTCAGACTAATCTGATCAATTTCTATGAAGAGGTAAGTTCCGGACTGGACCAAGGGAACGCAGTGGACATGTGGTGTATATGGACTTTTCTAAAGCTTTTGATACGGTGCCCCACAAAAGGTTGATACATAAAATGAGAACATTGGGGATAGGGGAAAATATGTGTAAGTGGGTTAAAGGGAACCTGTCACCCCGTTTTTTCAATATGAGCTAAAAATAGCGTTCAATAGGGCCTGAGCTGTGCTTTACAATAGTGTCTTTATTGTCCCCTGATTCCCCACCTTTGCTGCCAAAATACCTTAGTAAACTCGCCGTTTTCGGCTGTGAATCACGCTGGTCCGGTCAAATGGGCGTTGTTAAATCGCTGTTTCTCCCCCCACTCCTCGGCGTGTCAGACTTAACTCGATCTGTGAATAGCACAGATCGCGCTCTTTTTTTGCAGTTGTACAGTGGATTCGGCTCTAGGGCCTGTGCAGTATGCTTTGCCCAACTGTGGGCAAAGCGTACAGCACATCATTGCGCATGCGCCGGTTTTTCACTGTAACCTCTGTGCCCCGGAAGTCTCGATATGCAAATTTGCACCATTTCCGGGGCGACTGCGGACTGTTATTTGTAGCCTGGGGGGGGGGGCAATATCCATGGCCCCTCTCTAGGCTATGAATATCAGCCCGCAGCCTTTCTGGCTATAAAATATAGGGGGACCCCTCGTCATTTTTTGGGGGGGTCCCCCTAGTTTAATAGCCAGTAAAGGCTACGCAGACAGCTGTGGGCTGATATTCATAGCAGGCTACAAATATTGGCCCCCGGCCATCAGCTTTCCCCCTCTGGCACAGAAAATTGCGCGGGAGCTCACGCCTTTTTTCTTTTCTTAAAAAAATTCAACGCTCATTAAGGCCTCTTTCACACGTTGTGAAATTTGTGGACGACGTGGGCAGCGGATGCAGTTTTTCAATGCATCGGCTGCCCATTCTGAAGTCCGGGGAGGAGGGGACGGAGTTTCGGCCACGCATGCGCGGTAGAAAATGGCGGACGCGATGGACAAAAAAATGTTCACTTTAACGTTTTTTCGTGCCGACGGTCCGCCAAAACTCGCCAGATCCGTTTTTTTCCGCCGGATCTGTTTTTTCACACAGGATCCGGTTTTACACGCCGGATCCATTTTTTCCGTCGGATCTGTTTTTTCACGCCGGATCTGTTTTTTCACACATCAAAACTGCACCAAAAACTGCATCAAAACTGCATCAAAAACTGCATCATAACTGCACCAAAAATTGCATCAAAACGGCACCAAAAACTGCATCAAAATCTGTACCAAAAACTGGTGCTGTTTTGCCGTTTTTGGTGCAGTTTTTGATGCAGGTTTTTGGTGCGGTTTTTGCGCGGTTTTGATGCAGTTTTTGGAAATGAATAAATAAACGGAAAACGTGCATGATTTGAATGGAAACCTGCATGAAAAAAACGGATTCGGAGGCCGGATTCATAATTTCACATCTCAGTTTCAAACGTTTTTTGCCGGATCCGTCGCTGTGTGTTTTTTCGCCGGACAGAAAAACAGTTCCTCTGTATGTGTTTTCCGTCCAGGGGAAACAGCTTTTTTGACGGATACGGAAAAAAAACGTATGAAACGTGTGGCCATCAGGCGCAATCCGGCGCTAATACAACTCTATGAGAAATAAAGGATCTGACGTGAAAAATTGGATCTGGCATAAAAAAACGGATCCTGTGTGAAAAAAACTGATCCTGTGGAAAAAATGGATCCGGCGGAAAAAAAACGGATCCTGTGTGAAAAAAACAGATCCGGCGTGAAAAAACAGATCTGGCGGGAAAAAACGGATCCGGCGTGAAAAAATGGAACCTGTGTGAAAAAACGGATCAGGCGTGAAAAAACGGATCCTGTGTGAAAAAACAGATGCGGCGGAAAAAAAAGGATCCCGCGGAAAAAAACAGATCCGGCGGGTTTTGGCGGACCGTTGACACGAAAAAACGTTAAAGTGAACTTTTTTGGTCCATCGCGTCCGCCATTTTCTACCGTGCATGCATGTCCAAAACCCCGCCCCCTCCTCCCCGGACTTCAGAATGGGCAGTGGATGCATTGAAAAACTGCATCCGCTGCCCATGTCGTCCACAAATTTCACAACGTGTGTCGGCCCGACGCATAGCGACGGACCCGTACCGACGCAAGTGTGAAAGAGGCCTTAATGAGCGTTGAATTTTTTTAAAAAAATAAAAAAACCGGGGTGGGCTCCGGCGCAATTTTCTGCGCCAGAGGGGGAAAACAGACGGCCGGGGGCCAACATTTGTAGCCTGCTATGAATATCATCCCGCAGCTGTCTGCGTAGCCTTTACTGGCTATTAAAAGTAGGGGGACCCCAAATAAAATGACGTGGGGTCCCCCTTTATTTTATAGCCAGAAAAGCTACGCAGACAGCTGCGGGCTGATATTCATAGCCTGTAAGATGCGCCAATTCCGGCACTTAGCCCCTCTCTTCCCACTCCCGTGTAGCGGTGGGATATGGGGTAATAAGGGGTTAATGTCACCTTGCTATTGTAAGGTGACATTAAGCCGGGTTAATAACGGAGAGGCGTCAATAAGACGCCTATCTGTTATTAATCCAATAGTAATAAAGGGTTAATAAAACGCACACACACTGTAGGAAAAAAGTATTTTAATATTCTTCATTTAACCATACTTACCATACTTCAGCGCCTGCAAAAAACGTAAAATAATAAACCTTATACTAACTGTCCGCCGTAGTCCAATTAATAACGAGTGTCCCACAACGATCTCCCCTATAGAACAGTGACATCGGGTGATGTCACTGCTCTATAGGACCTTCAGTGACACACTGACAGGAGACAATGGCTCCTGCAGTGCATCACTGAGAGGTTACTATAGTTCACTAGTCTCACTTTCTGGCAAAGCTGCTTGGGATTTTTCCAAAACAGCATTGCCAGAAGTGAGACTTGGGACTATTTTATCACAGGGCCGTAGAAATACATTGTGAGGACTACATTATGGAAGAATACCTTCCATCATTGTAGTCCTGGAGCCCCTGGAGAGCAGTCACATCAGCTGATGCTGCTGCTCTCCACAAAAGATCGTGGAGGGACACTCCTTTACATTGGATTTCTGCGGATCAGGGAGTATAGTGTTTGTTTTTTTAATATTTTTTTACAGATGACACTGGCTTCGGGGATCAAAGTGACAAGTGATGGTGAGTATGTAATCTATGTTATATGTACTGTATGTCTATATGTATGTATTGTATGTATGTGTTGTATGGTGTATGTTGCATGTTGTATGGTGCATGCTGCATGTAGCCGCATGTTGCATGTCGTCGCATACAGTCGCATGCTGTCATCGCATGTTGCATGTTATCACATGTCGCATGTTGGTGCATGTCGCATGCTGTCGCATGTCGCCCAATGCCGCATATTGCCGCATGTAGTCGCATGTCTTCGCATGTGGCATGTTGTTGCATGTCGCATGTTGCCGCATGCTGTCACATGTCGCATGTTCCTGCATGTCGCATGTTGCATGTCGTCGCCTGCTGTTGCATGCCGCATGTTGGTGCATGTCGCGAGTTGTGGCATGCTCTTGCATGTCGCGTGTTGTTGCATGTCGCATGCAGTCACATGTCGTCGCATGACGCATATTGTCGCATGTAGTTGCATGTCGCCGCACGTTGCATGTCGCCGCATGTTGCATGTCACATGCTGTCACATGTTGCTGCATGTCGCATGTCGTCGCATGTGTCATGTCGCCGCATGTCATCGCATGATGCATATTGACGCATGTAGTTGCATGTTGCTGCACATTGCATGTGGCATGTCGCCGCATATTGTTGCATGCTCTTGCATGTTGCATGTTGTTGCATGTCGTCACATGTTGCTGCATGTTGCATGTCGTCGCATGTTGCATGTCGCCGCATGACTCATGTTGTCACATGTAGTTGCATGATGCACGTTGCGTGTCGCATGTCGCCGCATGCTGTCGCATGTCGCCGCATATTGTCGCATGCTCTTGCATGTCGCATGCTGTCACATGTTGCTGCATGTCATTGCATGTGTCATGTCGCTGCATGTTGCATGTCGTCGCATGATGCATATAGTTGCATGTTGCATGTCGCCGCATGTGGCATGTCATCGCATGTTGTCGCATGTCGCCGCATATTGTCACATGCTCTTGCATGTCACATGTCGTCGCATGTCGCATGCTGTCACATGTCGCTGCATATCGCATGTCGATGCATGTAGTTGCATGTTGCCGTATGTTGCATGCTGTCGCATGTTGCATGTCGTCGCATGTTGCATGTCGCATGTTGTCGTCGCATGACGCATATAGTATGTTGCATATAGTATGTTGCATGTCGCATGTAGTATGTTGCATGTCGTATGTTGCATGTCAAATGTGGTAGGTTGCAAGTATATCGCTGGGTGTATGTCACAGTGTGTATGTCACAGTGTGTATGTCGCAGGGTTTATGTTGTAGGGTGTATGTCGCAGGGTGTATGTTGTAAGGTGTATGTCGTGGGGTGTATGTTGTATGTTATCTGCTCTTAGATAGATAAGATAGATAAATAGATAGAAAGAAGGAATAAGAAAGTTAAGGTACCTTCACATTTAGCGACGCTGCTAGCGATAACGATGCCGATCGCTGCAGCGTCGCTGTTTGATCGCTGGAGAGCTGTCACACAGACCGCTCTCCAGCGACCAACGATGCCGAGGTCCCCGGGTAACCAGGGTAAACATCGGGTTGCTAAGCGCAGGGCCGCGCTTAGTAACCCGATGTTTACCCTGGTTACCATCGTAAAAGTAAAAAAAACAAACAGTACATACTCACCTGCGCGTCCCCCGGCGTCCGCTTCCCTGCACTGTGTGAGCGCCGGCCCTAACAGCAGAGCGGTGACGTCACCGCTGTGCTTTCACTTTCACTTTAGGGCTGGCGCTCAGTCAGAGCAGGAAGCGGACGGCGGGGGACGCGCAGGTGAGTATGTACTGTTTGTATTTTTTACTTTTACGCTGGTAACCAGGGTAAACATCGGGTTACTAAGCACGGCCCTGCGCTTAGTAACCCGATATTTACCCTGGTTACCAGCGTAAAACATCGCTGGTATCGTTGCTTTTGGTGTCAAACCTGACGATAAACGCCGGTCTGACGACCAAATAAAGTTCTGGACTTTATTCAACGACCAGCGATATCACAGCAGGATCCTGATCGCTGCTGCGTGTCAAACTAAACGATATCGCTAGCCAGGACGCTGCAACGTCACGGATCGCTAGCGATATCGTTTACTGTGAAGGTACCTTTAGAAGGAATACCACAGATAGAAAGAGATAGATAGCTGGAAAGAGATAGATAGACAGGCAGAGAGATAGATAGATAGATAGATAGATAGATAGATAGATAGATAGATAGATAGATAGATAGATAGATAGATAGAAAGATAGATAGAAAGATAGATCGATAGATAGATAAGCGATTTTCTTCCAAAACTTCCGCAAGAAGTTCTGGATGGGGAAATTTTACCGGCATCCAGGACAACATCATTTGCATAGCCAGACTTCCGGGGCACACAGGTTACAGAGAAGAGCCGCGCATGCGCAGAGACGACCTGTATGCTATGCCCACAGTTGGGCAAAGCATAATGCGCAGGCGCAACATTAGACTTAACTGCGCAGGCGCGAAACACTACGCATACGCCGGGAAGAAATTACTTAGGGAAAAGCAAGAGGTGGGGAAAAACAGCGAATTCACAACGCCCATTTGACCAGACCGCCGTGATTGACAGGCGAAAACGGCGACTTTACTAAGGTATTTTGGCAGCAAAGGTGGGGAATCAGGGGACAATAAAGACACAGTTATAAAGCACAGCTCAGGCCCTATTTAAAGCTATTTTTAGCTCATGTTGAAAAAACGGGGCGACAGGTTCCCTTTAACCCCTTCATGACCCAGCCTATTTTGACCTTAATGACCTGGCCGTTTTTTGCAATTCTGACCAGTGTCCCTTTATGAGGTAATAACTCAGGAACGCTTCAACGGATCCTAGCGGTTCTGAGATTGTTTTTTCGTGACATATTGGGCTTCATCTTAGTGGTAAATTTAGGTCGATAATTTCTGAGTTTATTTGTGAAAAAAACGGAAATTTGGTGAAAATTTAGAAAATTTCGCAATTTTCACATTTTGAATGTTTATTCTGTTAAACCAGAGAGTTATGTGACACAAAATAGTTAATAAATAACATGTCTACTTTACATCAGCACAATTTTGGAAACAAATTTTTTTCTTGCTAGGAAGTTATAAGGGTTAAAATTTGACCAGTGATTTCTCATTTTTGCAACAAAATTTACAAAACCATTTTTTTTAGGGACCACCTCACATTTGAAGTCAGTTTGAGGGGTCTATATGGCTGAAAATACCCAAAAGTGACACCATTCTAAAAACTGCACCCCTCAAGGTGATCAAAACCACATTCAAGAAGTTTATTAACCCTTCAGGTGTTTCACAGCAGCAGAAGCAACATGGAAGGAAAAAATGAACATTTAACTTTTTAGTCACAAAAATGATCTTTTAGCAACAATTTTTTTATTTTCCCAAGGGTAAAAGGAGAAACTAGACCACGAACGTTGTTGTCCAATTTGTCCTGAGTACGTTGATACCTCATATGTGGGGGTAAATCACTGTTTGGGCGCACGGCAGGGCTTGGAAGGGAAGGAGCGCCATTTGACTTTTTGAATGAAAAATTGGCTCCAATCTTTAGCGGACACCATGTCGCGTTTGGAGAGCCCCCGTGTGCCTAAACATTGGAGCTCACCCACAAGTGACCCCATTTTGGAAGCTAGACCCCCCAAGGAACTTATCTAGAAGCATAGTGAGCACTTTAAACCCCCAGGTGCTTCACAAATTGATCCGTAAATATGAAACAGTACTTTTTTTTCACAAAAAAATTATTTTAGCCTCAATTTTTTTCATTTTAACATGGGCAACAGGATAAAATGGATCCTAAAATTTGTTGGGCAATTTCTCCTGAGTACACCGATACCTCACATGTGGGGGTAAACCACTGTTTGGGCACATGGTAAGGCTCAGAAGGGAAGGAGCGCCATTTTGACTTTGTGAATGAAAAATTATCTCCATCGTTAGCGGACACCATGTCACGTTTGGAAAGCCCCTGTGTGCCTAAACATTGGAGCTCCCCCACAAGTGACCCCATTTTGGAAACTAGACCTCCCAAGAAACTTATCTAGATGCATAGTGAGCACTTTAAACCCCCAGGTGCTTCACAGAAGTTTATAACGCAGAGCCGTGAAAATAAAAAATAATTTTTCTTTCCTCAAAAATGATTTTTTAGCCCACAATTTTTTATTTTCCCAATTGTAACAGGAGAAATTGGACCCCAAAAGTTGTTGTCCAGTTTCTCCTGAGTATGCTGATACCCCATATGTGGGGGTAAACCACTGTTTGGGCACACGTCGGGGTTCGGAAGGGACGTAGTGATGTTTTGAAATGCAGACTTTGATGGAATGCTCTGTGGGCGTCACGTTGCGTTTGCAGAGCCCCTGATGTGCCTAAACAGTAGAAACTCCCCACAAGTTACCCCATTTTGGAAACTAGAACCCCAAGGGAACTTATCTAGATGTGTGGTGAGCACTTTGAACCCCCAAGTGCTTCACAGAAGTTTATAACGCAGAGCCGTGAAAATAATTAATGTGTTTTCTTTCCTCAAAAATATTTTTTTAGCCCAGAATTGTTTAATTTTCCCAAGGGTAACAGGAGAAATTTCACCCCAAGAGTTATCCAGTTTCTCCTGAGTACGCTGATACCCCATTTGTGGGGGAAAACCACTGTTTGGGCACATGCCGGGGCTCGGAAAGGAAGAAGTGACGTTTTGGAATGCAGACTTTGTTGAAATAGTCTGCGGGCATCATGTTACGTTTGCAGAGCCCCTGATGTGCCTAAACAGTAGAAACCCCCCACAAGTGACCCCATTTTGGAAACTAGACCCACAAGGAACTTATCTAGATATGTGGTGAGCACTTTGAACCCCCAAGTGCTTCACAGAAGTATACAACGCAGAGCCGTGAAAATAAAAAATCATTTTTCTTTCCTCTAATATTATGTTTTAGCAAGCAATTTTTTATTTTCCCAAGGGTAACAGGAGAAATTGGACCCCAATAGTTGTTGCCCTGTTTCTCCTGAGTACACTGATACCCCATATGTGGAGGTAAACCACTCTTTGGGCACAAGTCGGGGCTCGGAAGGGAAGTAGTGACGTTTTGAAATGCAGACTTTGATGGAGTGGTCTGCGGGCGTCACATTCTATTTGCAGACCCCTGATGTGCCTAAATAGTAGAAACCAGCCACAAGTTACCCCATTTTGGAAACTAGACCCCCCTATGGAACTTATCTAGATGTGTGATGAGCACTTTGAACCCCCAAGTGCTTCACAGAAGTTTATAACGCAGAGCCGTGGAAATAAAAAATAATTTTTCATTCCTCTAAAATTATGTTTTAGCAAGCAATTTTTTATTTTCACAAGGGTAACAGGAGAAATTGGACCCCAATAATTGTTGCCCAGTTTGTCCTGAGTATGCTGGTTGTTATGAACTGGTGGTTTAGGAGCAACATGGGACGTGCTCTGGAGGAGGTGGTACCTGTACTGACCGCAGTTCCTGAGCTTAACACAACACTAGAAGTAGCCGTGGGATGTTCCTGTCACTCCCTAGACACCTCGTCACAGCCAGAGGACTAACTACCCCTAAAGATAGAAACAGGAAAGCTATCTTGCCTCAGAGAAAATTCCCAAAGGACAGACAGCCCCCCACAAATATTGACTGTGAGTGGAGAGGGAAATGACATACACAGAATGAAACTAGGATGTAGCAAAGGAGGCCAATCTAGCTAGATAGATAAAACAGGACAGAATGCTGTGCAGTCAGTATTAAAAACTAGAAAAATCCACCACAGAGTTTACAAAAATCTCCACACCTGACTAAAGGTGCGGAGGGTTAATCTGCTTCCCAGAGCTTCCAGCTTAACTGAATAAATCCATACTGACAAGCTGGACTAGAAAAAAAAAACATAGAATGTGCTGAACGATTAAGTCCACAACAAGTGGAAAGCAAAAGAACAAAGCAAGGACTTATCTTTGCTGAACTGGTCAGAATATCAGGGAAATCCAAGAGAGATGTGAATCCAAGCAGGAACCATTGACCACTGGCACTAGCTGAAGGATAGAGCCAGGATAAATAGCCGAGCCAGAATAGACGATCAGTGGAAGCAGCTGCTGACTGCTAAATCCAAGGAGCAGCAGTTCCACTTAAATCCACCGGAGGGAGCCCAAGAGCAGAACTCACAAAAGTGCCACTTACAACCACCGGAGGGAGCCCAAGAGCGGAATTCACAACAGTACCCCCCCTTGAGGAGGGGTCACCGAACCCACACCAGAGCCCCCAGGCCGATCAGGACGAGCCAAGTGAGAGGCACGAACCAAATCGGCGGCATGGACATCGGAGGCAACAACCCAAGAATTATCCTCCTGGCCATAACCCTTCCACTTGACAAGATACTGAAGCCTCCGCCTCGAAAAACGAGAATCCGAAATTTTCTCCACCACATATTCCAACTCCCCATCAACTAACACCGGGGCGAGGATCCACAGAGGGAACAACGGGCACCACATATCTCCGCAACAAAGATCTATGGAAAACATTATGGATGGCAAAAGAGGCTGGAAGGGCCAAACGAAAAGATACCGGATTGATAATCTCAGAAATCTTATAAGGACCAATAAACCGAGGTTTGAACTTAGGGGAAGAAACCTTCATAGGAACATGACGAGAAGATAACGAGACTAAATCCCCCACCCGAAGCCGGGGACCAACACACCGAAGGCGGTTAGCAAAACGTTGAGCCTTTTCCTGAGACAACGTCAAATTGTCTACCACATGAGTCCAAATCTGCTGTAACCTGTCCACCACAGAATCCACACCAGGACAATCAGAAGGCTCAACCTGCCCCGAAGAAAAACGAGGATGAAAACCAAAATTACAAAAGAAAGGCGAAACCAAAGTAGCCGAACTAGCCCAATTATTAAGGGCAAACTCGGCCAACGGCAAGAAAGCCACCCAATCATCCTGATCAGCAGACACAAAGCATCTCAAATAGGTTTCCAAGGTCTGATTAGTTCGCTCAGTTTGGCCATTTGTCTGAGGATGGAACGCCGAAGAAAAAGACAAATCAATGCCCATCCTAGCACAAAAGGCCCGCCAAAACCTAGAAACAAACTGGGAACCTCTGTCAGACACAATATTCTCCGGAATGCCATGCAAACGAACCACATGCTGAAAAAACATTGGAACCAAATCAGAGGAGGAAGGCAATTTAGGCAAAGGTACCAAATGGACCATTTTAGAGAACCGGTCACAAACCACCCAGATAACAGACATCTTCTGGGACACAGGAAGATCCGAAATAAAATCCATGGAAATATGCGTCCAGGGCCTCTCAGGGACCGGCAAAGGCAAAAGCAACCCACTAGCGCGGGAACAGCACGGCTTGGCCCGGGCACAAGTCCCACAGGACTGCACAAAAGAACGCACATCCCGCAACAAGGAAGGCCACCAAAAGGACCTAGCAACCAAATCTCTGGTACCAAAAATCCCAGGATGACCAGCCAACACTGAACAATGAACCTCAGAAATTACCTTACTAGTCCATCTATCAGGAACAAACAGCTTCCCCACTGGACAGCGGTCAGGTTTATCAGCCTGAAATTCCTGAAGCACCCGCCGCCAATCAGGGGAGATGGCAGAAAGAATCACCCCTTCTTTAAGAATGCCAACCAGCTCAAGGACTCCAGGAGAATCAGGCAAAAAACTCCTAGAGAGGGCATCAGCCTTAACATTCTTAGATCCCGGAAGATACGAGACCACAAAATCAAAACGGGAGAAAAACAGGGACCATCGAGCCTGTCTAGGGTTCAGCCGCTTGGCCGACTCGAGGTAAATCAGATTCTTATGATCGGTCAAGACCACAATGCGGTGCTTGGCTCCCTCAAGCCAATGTCGCCACTCCTCAAATGCCCACTTCATATCCAACAACTCCCGATTGCCAACGTCATAATTGCGCTCCGCAGGTGAAAACTTTCTGGAAAAAAAAGCACACGGTTTCATCAAAGAACCATCAGAATTCCTCTGAGACAAAACGGCCCCTGCCCCAATCTCAGAAGCGTCAACCTCAACCTGAAAAGGAAGAGAAACATCCGGCTGACGCAACACAGGGGCAGAAGTAAATCGGCGTTTAAGCTCCTGAAAGGCAGAAACAGCCGCAGAGGACCAATTCGTCACATCAGCGCCTTTCTTCGTCAAATCGGTCAGGGGCTTAACCACACTGGAAAAGTTGGCAATGAAACGGCGATAAAAATTAGCAAAGCCCAAAAATTTCTGAAGGCTCTTCACCGATGTGGGTTGAATCCAGTCATGAATGGCTTGGACCTTAACAGGATCCATTTCTATAGACGAGGGAGAAAAAATAAAACCCAAAAAAGAGACCTTCTGAACTCCAAATAGGCACTTAGACCCCTTCACAAATAAAGCATTATCACGAAGGATCTGGAATACCATCCTGACCTGCTTCACATGAGACTCCCAATCATCGGAAAAAATCAAAATATCATCCAAATACACAATCATGAATTTATCAAGATAATTGCGGAAAATATCATGCATGAAGGACTGAAATACAGAAGGAGCATTAGAAAGCCCGAAAGGCATCACAAGGTATTCAAAATGGCCTTCGGGCGTATTAAATGCAGTTTTCCATTCGTCACCCTGTTTAATACGAACAAGATTATATGCCCCTCGAAGGTCAATCTTAGTAAACCAACTAGCCCCCTTAATCCGAGCAAACAAATCAGAAAGCAAAGGTAAAGGGTATTGGAATTTGACCGTGATCTTATTAAGAAGGCGATAATCAATACAGGGTCTCAAGGAGCCATCCTTCTTGGCAACAAAAAAGAATCCCGCTCCCAATGGTGATGAGGACGGCCAAATATGCCCCTTCTCCAAAGACTCCTTGGCATAACTCCGCATGGCAGCATGCTCTGGCACAGACAGATTGAAAAGTCGTCCCTTAGGGAACTTACAGCCAGGAATCAAGTTAATAGCACAATCACAGTACCTATGTGGAGGAAGGGAACTGGACTCATCAAATACATCCTGGAAATCCGACAAAAACTCAGGGACTTCAGAAGAGGGGGAAGAGGAAATTGACATCAAAGGAACGTCACAATGTACCCCTTGACAACCCCAACTAGTCACATACATAGATTTCCAATCCAGCACCGGATTATGTTCCTGTAACCATGGAAAACCCAGTACAACAACATCATGCAAGTTATGCAACACCAGAAAACGGCAATCTTCCTGATGTGCTGGAGCCATGCACATGGTCAGCTGAGTCCAATACTGAGGTTTATTCTTGGCCAATGGTGTAGCATCAATCCCCCTCAAAGGAATAGGGCTCTGCAAAGGCTGCAAGGAAAAACCACAGCGCCTGGCGAATTCCAAGTCCATTAAGTTCAGGGCAGCGCCAGAATCCACAAATGCCATGACAGAAAAGGACGATAATGAGCAAATCAGGGTCACAGATAAGAGAAATTTAGGCTGTACAGTACTGATGGTAACAGACCTAGCGACCCTCTTAGTACGCTTAGGGCAATCAGAAATAACATGAGCAGAATCACAACAGTAAAAACACAGCCCATTCTGACGTCTGAATCCCTGCCGTTCTGCTCTAGTCAAAATCCTATCACATTGCATAGGCTCAGGACTCCGCTCAGAGGACACTGCCATATGGTGCACAACTTTGCGCTCGCGCAGGCGCCGATCAATCTGAATGGCTAGAGACATAGATTCGGTCAAACCAGCAGGCGTGGGGAACCCCACCATAACATGTTTAAGGGCTTCAGAAAGACCCTTTATGAAAATTGCTGCCAGAGCATCCTCATTCCATTTAGTGAGCACAGACCATTTTCTAAATTTCTGGCAGTATAATTCTGCCGCTTCCTGACCCTGACATAGGGCCAACAAGGTTTTTTCTGCATGATCCACAGAATTAGGTTCGTCATACAATAATCCGAGCGCTTGAAAAAATGCATCTACATTAAGCAATGCCGGATTCCCTGATTCAAGGGAGAATGCCCAGTCCTGAGGGTCACCACACAGCAGAGAGATGACGATTTTAACCTGCTGAATGGGATCACCAGAGGAACGGGATTTCAAAGCAAAAAACAATTTGCAGTTATTTTTAAAGTTCAAAAACTTGGATCTGTCCCCAAAAAAACAAATCAGGAGTAGGAATTTTAGGCTCTAAAGCCGGAGTCTGGACAACATAATTTTGGATACTCTGTACTCTTGCAGCAAGTTGATCCACACGAGAAAACAAACCCTGAACATCCATGCCAGCGCCAAAATCCTGAACCACCCAGAGATTAAGAGGAAAAAAAAGACAAAACAGACTACAGAAAAAAAATGGCTCAAAATTTTTTTTTTCCTTCTTTTGAGATGCATTTAATTCATTTTTGGCCAGTGGTACTGTTATGAACTGGTGGTTTAGGAGCAACATGGGACGTGCTCTGGAGGAGGTGGTACCTGTACTGACCGCAGTTCCTGAGCTTAACAAAACACTAGAAGTAGCCGTGGGATGTTCCTGTCACTCCCTAGACACCTCATCACAGCCGGAGGACTAACTACCCCTAAAGATAGAAACAGGAAAGCTATCTTGCCTCAGAGAAAATTCCCAAAGGACAGACAGCCCCCCACAAATATTGACTGTGAGTGGAGAGGGAAATGACATACACAGAATGAAACTAGGATGTAGCAAAGGAGGCCAATCTAGCTAGATAGATAGAACAGGACAGAATGCTGTGCGGTCAGTATTAAAAACTAGAAAACTCCACCACAGAGTTTACAAAAATCTCCACACCTGACTAAAGGTGCGGAGGGTAAATCTGCTTCCCAGAGCTTCCAGCTTAACTGAATAAATCCATACTGACAAGCTGGACTAGAAAAAAAAAACATAGAATGTGCTGAACGATTAAGTCCACAACAAGTGGAAAGCAAAAGAACAAAGCAAGGACTTATCTTTGCTGAACTGGTCAGAATATCAGGGAAATCCAAGAGAGATGTGAATCCAAGCAGGAACCATTGACCACTGGCACTAGCTGAAGGATAGAGCCAGGATAAATAGCCGAGCCAGAATAGACGATCAGTGGAAGCAGCTGCTGACTGCTAAATCCAAGGAGCAGCAGTTCCACTTAAATCCACCGGAGGGAGCCCAAGAGCAGAACTCACAAAAGTGCCACTTACAACCACCGGAGGGAGCCCAAGAGCGGAATTCACAACAGCTGGTACCCCATATGTGGGGGTAAACCACTGTTTGGGGCGCACATCAGGGCTCGGAAGGGAGGGAGCACCATTTGACTTTTTGAACTCAAGATTGGCTGGAATCAATGGTGGCGCCATGTTGTGTTTGGAGACCCCTGATGTGCCTAAACAGTGGAAATCCCTCAATTCTAACTCCAACACTAACCCCAACACACCCCAAACCCTAATCCCAACTCTAGCCATAACCCTAATCACAACCCTAACCCCAACACACCCCTAATCCCAACCCTTACCCTAATCCCAACCCTAACCCCAACCCTAACCACAACGTTAACCCCAACACACCCCTAACCCTAACCCTAACCCTAACCACAAGCCTATTCTTAACCCTATTTCCAACCATAGCCCTAATTCCAACTCTAATTCCAACCCTAAGGCTATGTGCCCACGTTGCGGATTTGTGTGAGATTTTTCCGCGCCATTTTTGAAAAATCCGCAGGTAAAAGGCACTGCGTTTTACCTGCAGATTTACCGCGGATTTCCAGTGTTTTTTATGCGGATTTCACCTGCGGATTCCTATTGAGGAACAGGTGTAAAACGCTGCGAAATCCGCACAAAGAATTGACATGCTGCGGAAAATACAACGCAGCATTTCCGCGCGGTATTTTCCGCACCATGGGCACAGCGGATATGGTTTTCCATAGGTTTACATGGTACTGTAAACCTGATGGAACACTGCTACGAATCCGCAGCGGCCAATCCGCTGCGGATCCGCAGCCAAATCCGCACCGTGTGCACATAGCCTAATTCTAACGCTAACCCTAGTTCTAACCCTAACCCTAACATTACCCCAAACACTACCCCTAACCCTAGTTCTAACCCAAGTGGAAAAAAAAATATTTTCTTTATTTTATTATTGTCCCTACCTATGGGGGTGATAAAGGGGGGGTCATTTACTATTTTTTTAATTTTGATCACTGTGATAGGTTTTATCACAGTGATCAAAATGTAGCTGGAATGAATCTGCTAGCCGGGAGATTCGGCGGACACACTGCGCATGCGCCCGCCATTTTGGAAGATGGCGGCGCCCGTGGAGGAGACGGACCGACACCGGGAGGCTCGGTAAGTATGAGGGGGGGGGGGATCAGAGCACGGGGGGGGTGATCGGAGCACGGGGAGTGGGATCGGAGCACGGGGGAGCGGACAGGAGGACGGGGGAGCAGACAGGACGACGGAGGGGAGCGGAGCACAGGATGGAGGACTGGGGAGGAGATCGGTGGCGGTGAGGGGGGACAGATCAGGGTTTCCAGCCATGGCCGATGATATTACAGCATCGGCCATGGCTGAATTGTAATATTTCACCAGTTTTCATAGTGAAATATTACAAATCGCACTGATTGGCTGTTTCACTTTCAACAGCCAATCAGAGCGATCGTAGCCACAGGGGGTGAAGCCACCCCCCCTGGGCTGAAGTACCACTCCCCCTGTCCCTGCAGATCGGGTGAAACTGGAGTTAACCCTTTCACGCTATCTGCAGGGATGCGATCATTCCATGACGCCACATAGGCATCATGGGACGGATTGGCACCGACTTTCATGAAGCCTACGTGGCGTCATGGGTCGGGAAGGGGTTAAGAGCTGGCTCAGGGATAGGAAACAAAGGGTGGTTATTAATGGAGCACACTCAGACTGGGTCGCGGTTAGCAGTGGGGTACCACAGGGGTCAGTATTAGGTCCACTTTTTAACATATTTATTAATGACCTTGTAGGGGGCATACAGAGTAGAATTTCACTATTTGCAGATGACACTAAACTCTGCAGGGTAATCAATACAGAGGAGGACAATTTCATATTACAGGAGGATTTATGTAAACTGGAATGTAAATGTAAAGATCATACACTTGATCAGAAGAAATAAGATGTATAATTATGTGCTTAATTGTAAAACACTGGGCAAAACCGTCAATGAAAAAGACCTGGGTGTATGGGTGGACGACAAACTCACATTTAGTGGCCAGTGTCAGGCAGCTGCTGCAAAGCATATAAAATAATGAGATGCATTAAAAGAGGCATAGATGCTCAAGAGGAGAACATAATTTTACCTCTATACAAGTCACTAGTTCGACCACACTTAAAATACTGTGTACAGTTCTGGTCTTCGGTGTATAAGAAAGACATAGCTGAGCTAGAGAGGGTCCAGAGAAGAGCGACCAAGGTTTATTAGAGGACTGTGGGGTCTGCAATACCAAGAAAGGTTATTACACTTGGGGTTATTTAGTTTGGAAAAATGGAGGCTAAGAGGTGATCTTATTTTAATGTATAAATATATGAGGGGACAGTAAAAGACCTTTCTGATGGTCTTTTTACCCATAGACCTGAGACAGGGACAAGGGGGCATCCTCTACGTCTGGAGGAAAGAAGGTTTAAGCATAATAACAGACGCAGATTCTTTACTGTAAGAGCAGTGAGACTATGGAACTCTCTGCCGTATGATGTTGTAATGACTAATGAGTGATTCACTACTAAAATTTACGAGGGGAATGGATGCCTTTCTTGAAAAGCATAATGTTACAGGTTATATATACTAGATTCCTTAATAGGGCGTTGATTCAGGGAACTAGTCTGATTGCCGTATGAAGAGTCGGGAAGGACTTTTTTTCCCCAATGTGGAGCTTACTGTTTGCCACATGGGATTTTTGCCTTCCTCTGAATCAACATGTTAGGGCATGTTAGGTTAGGCTATGGGTTGAACTATATGGACTTAAAGTCTTCTTTCAACCTTAAAAACTATGTTACCATGTTACTTCATTGTCATTGATTCATTTGTTTTCCAATATTGACGTATGCTTGGGGTCGTGTTATGGACCTGGTGGTTAGGAGCACCCGGAATGACCTGATGAGTAAACTCAAAATCGGGACTAGCTCTAGGGAAGTGGGAACTCTGCTGACCGCAAACTCTACTCCTATTACACACACTAGAAATAGCCGTGGAGCGTACCTAACTCTCCCTAGACGCCTCTTCACAGCCTAAGAGCTAACTACCCCTAAAGATAGAAATAGAAGCCTAACCTTGTCTCAGAGAAATTCCCCAAAGGTAAAGGCAGCCCCCCACATATATTGACTGTGAGTTAAGAGGAAAGTCACAAACACAGGAATTAAACAGGTTTCAGCAAAGGAGGGCAGACTTCACTAAATAGTCAGAGGATAGAAAAGGAAACTATGCGGTCAGCACAAAAAACTACAAAAACCACGCAGAGTATGCAAAAAGACCCCCACACCGACTCACGGTGTGGAGGTGCAACACTGCACCCCAGAGCTTCCAGCTAGCAAGGAAATATCATGATAGCAAGCTGGACTAGAATTAGCAGTACTAACAAATATATTCAGGCAGCAGTAACAACAAATGAACTAGCAGGGACTTAGCTTCTGCTGGAGTAGACAGGTCCTCAGACAAGTCCAAGAGAGATCTGAACCAATACTGATACATTGACAGCTGGCATGAAGTAACGATCTGAGTGGAGTTAAATAGAGAAGCCAGCATAGCAATAAACGAGAGCAGCTGATAAAGCCAACCTCAGTGACCAGCAGTTCCGCTCGAAGCCACCAGAGGGAGTCCAAGAGCAGAACTAACCAAAGTACCATTCATGACCACAGGAGGGAGTCCGAGAACGGAATTCACAACAGGGTCGTTGTCCTTTGGGAACACTATGTTGTCCTTTTCATACTCATAGTACTAGAGTATATGAATTAACTCGTCTTGTAGGATACTCATATACTGTATAGCTCAGCACTGAGACCACCATCAATACTGGACAAGTATCCAACGCTTTTGGCTGTGAAACAATCCTATATCATCAGGCTTCCTTCACCGAACTTGACAGTTCCTTCAATTTGTCCATACGGTAGCCTTTTTTTCCCTTATTTCTTCCAGACTCATTTGCACTCATCAGAGGCTAGTTTATTGACTTTCGTCTCATAGCTCCAAATCACACATTTCCAATCTTTTACAGATCAATTTTCGTACTTTTTTGCAAACTTGAACCAACGCTTCTTATGACGATATTGCAGTCGAGGCTTCTTCACTTTTTTGAGCCATGATTCCAGACTCGTGTTACGTGCATCGCATGGTGCTTGCATGGACATCTGTGATCTCATTATTATGAAGCATATGAGCCAACTCCACTGCCGCGTTTGTCGCACCACAACTGATAGACCTTGTGATGAGCTGACATGTTGACTTTGATATTTTGCCTGGACGTCCAATTCTTGGCTTTTGAATGGATGGACAGATTTAATTTCATATTCTTCCTACTGTTATGGAACTTATGATGCAGTCTGGCAATTTTCTTGGTCGAGAGACCACTATTGATGAGCTGGATGATGCGGTTTCTCTTTTCTTGGGAAATCTTTATGGCTTTTCCTCGATTCGAACTAGTGAAGCTTTGCTTGGGAATCAACCTGATACACAGTGAACTATTAGTGATTGTGCGAACAGGTCATATTTTGTAATATAAAGGAAGAAATAGATGTTTCCACCACCAGGAGCAAAACAGTAACAAAGCAGTGACATGACAAGAATGTGTATAACTAATCATATGCTAAATAGTTGCAAGTTAAATTTATGTATTAGATAGCCAAGATGATTGTCTATAAAATGATGGCAGCCTCATGTTCGAAGACATAGTGGATGGTGAGATATGGAGTCTTAAAGTCAAACGTTCAAAACATTGTTGCCCTTTTGCTTGTCAGTGTATATACAGTATATCCCCTCACAGTTTTGTAAATATTTTATATCTTTTCCTGGGACAACACTGAAGATATATATACAGTTGGTATGGAAAGTATTCAGACCCCTTTACATTTTTCACTGTTTGGTTTCATTGCAGCCATTTGGCAAATTCGACAAAGTTCATTTTTTTCTCGTTAATGTACACTATGCACCCCATCTAGTCAGTGTACGGCTAGTATAAGAGTGTAAATTTGGTGTGGCTTCTAAATAACTCAACATACAGCCATTAATGTCTATACCGCTGGCAACAAAAGTGAGTGCACTCCTAGGTGAAAATGGCCAAATTCTGCTGAAATTGACATTATTTTGTGTGGCCCCCATTATTTTCAAGCACTGCCTTACCTCTCTTGGTATGAGTTCACTAGAGCTTCACAGGTTGCCACTGGAATCCTCTACCACTCCTCCATGACTACATCAAGATGGATGTTGGAGACGTTGGGTTCCTCCACCTTCTGGTTAAGGCCTCTTTCACACTTCCGTCTTTCTTTTTCCATCATAATGCATTGTTTTGTGAAAAAACGGATCCAGCAAATGTTTCTGCTGGATCCGTTTTTTTCTCATAGACATGTATTAGCAATGGATTGTGACAGATGGCCTTCTGTTTCATCCGTCGTGCACTGGATCCGTCGTAAAATTGCTGTCCGTCGGGCAGAGACAACGCACATAGAAACGTTTTTTCTGTGCGTCGGAAAATCGCTCAGCAACGGATCCTGTGCTGCCCATCATTGGCTATAATAGAAGTGTATGGACACAGGATCCATCGCTGTCAAAAGCAGGAATCCAGCGACGGATGCCGTCTTTTGAAACTGAGCATGCGAGGAAGAATTTCCCGTCAGGGAAATTCTCTCTCGCTCTCTCCTTTAACTATTGATGCTGCCTATGCAGCATCAATAGTAAAAAGATATAATGTTAAAAATAATAAAAAAATAAAAAATTGTGCTATTCTCACCTTCCGGAGGCCCCCACAGCCTTCCCGCGGCATTACTGGGATCGGAGCATTGCAAGCATCGTGAAGGCTGCAGAATATCACGATTTTTTAAATTATTTTTAACCTGGATTGTTTTGTGTATGCATATTCGCAGCGGAATAACGCGGTGAAGACGCATGCACAACGTGTGCACATAGCCTCGACTGATCCGTCAAAAAAACGGACCCAGTGCACCCGTTTTTTACAATCTGCACAGGATCCGTCTTTTCAACATCTTGACGGATTGTGACTGATTGTAAAATAACGGAAGTGTGAAAGAGGCCTAAGCATGCCCCACAGATGCTCAATAGGGCTTAGGTCTGCAGACAGGCTTAGCAGTCCTGCATCTTTACTCACAGTTTCTTTAGCAAGGCAGTGCTTGTCTTGGAGGTGTGTTTGGGGTTGTGTTATGGACCTAGTGGTTAGGAACACTTGAGATGACCTGATAGGTAAACCAGAAATATAGGACAAGCTCTGGGGACGTGGAAACTTTACTGACCGCAACCCTGATGCTATCACACACACTATAGGCAGCCGTGGAGCGTACCTAACTCTCCCTAGACGCCTCTTCACAGGCTGAGAACGAGCTACTGGATAAAATTTAACCTTTATTAGGTATTCTTTAAAAAGAACCAATCAATGGCCCACTTAAATAGATCCACAAACAAACAAACAAAAATGGATAACCTATAGTGATTTGTGCCCTATTACCAACACAGAAGGGGGAAAAAATGCAACAACAGACAAATACAAATACAAGTAACTAACAGCACTGTCAGTGTTGGGAATCACTCACCAATCCACAATTGTTTGCATAGACACCCAAAAATGGGCCAACCAATATGTAATACAGTGTAAACTGCCGTATGTAGATATAAAATACTCTCCTACCATTCGGTTTTCACTGTAACTGTTTGTACCTCAATAGAAAAAATACAATTTAAGCCTATAATCAGAACTTACGGTGGTTTTTGGACCACCAAAATACGTATGCTGTGTATCTCATAACTTCACCAATACCTTGCATACAAATATTCTGCTTAATTTATACACTTAGATGCTATGTTGGATTGGGATACTTTCAGTGCTGATTGGCAAACCATACCAAATATCTTTCAAGATGCATCACCAATAATATAACCACCCATCCATATATTCATGGGAAACTTCCTAACTCATTTTCAATCATATGAGTGTTCCCTGATGGGTTGAATAGTTGCACCTTCTAAGGTTTAATGATGGTGGGATATCTTTCACTGGAACGCTGTAATGCGTGGGACCAAATAACCATAAGGGCTCATATGCTTGGGTGGATCTCACCGCGTATTCAGCTCAGTCATTTCCCAGCTGTTCCTCTCATCTCCGTCCACCTCATGTCCATCCTTAGTGTACAGGTATGCTGCTAAAAGGAGCGTCTCCCGACGCGTTTCTTCCTTATGGAGTCATCAGGGGAGAATACTGCTGCCATTACGGGTCTCCCCCTTGTTCTCTGTGTTATTTATCAAGTCAGCTCCGTGCCGCGCTAATCTAAGCTCCGCCCTCTAGCATGTGACGCGCACTCCGGGCTTACCCTTGTATTTCCGGATAGTTTTAGATGCTCTCCTGCTTCATTGAGCGCTGGGATTCCCCGCTCAGTGGCGCATGCGCACCGCCATAGCTGGGATATACATGTCCCTAGATATAAGAGCACACTATTGCCGGACATATATAAAGAAAAGGGTTATAACTTAAATGCATATGTTAATGCTATTTAGTCCCCTAAGGTGCCTCTTCATACTGCAGCACTAATTCCATTCTCAATTCATTATGCCGTGTATCACATTGACACCTTGATAACAGGAAAGTTCATATACTAACTAATCCTGTTCACCTATTGGCATGATTCATGATTTTCTCAGTTTTTTCTATGACTACACAATGATATGAGACCCAAATTGTGTTATTAAAAATCCCTTTCAATAATGTGACCTGAAGAGCAAGCCAGGATAAGAGGAAGAATAACAATAGTAAATCGGAAAATTACTATATGAAAATTGATAACTTATATTAAAAATGTCAAACTTATTGATAAAAATTAGTTGACCAAAAGAAAACAAAATATAGGGTACAAATTACCCTATGCGGGACAGCACCCTCCATCACCTCCAACAAACGTGGGAAAAGGTGACCCTATGGATGCCCTTCTTCATTATATCTACACTCCTTTCCCTACCTATCGCGGAGGTTGGCACCCTAGGAGAAACCTGCGCATATGGCGCCCCCACTCAACGTAGACTATCCCAAATTAACTCTCCCTATAAATCCCTCTCATATACAGAGGATAGCTGGAAAGAAGAGAAAAATGTGTCCAAGAAATCATTTTTCCGAATGTCTTATTAGGTCTAGGGTGTTGTAGGGGGTCTCAACATCTCTGACCCTACCTGTCACGGGGGTTGGCACCCTGATAACCTTTGCTTGTGGCGCCCCCACTCCACGATGGCTAGCCCTCATCAAAAACCTATTATTCTTCATGTCAAAGATGTATTAAATGGTTATTACGGGGACAGACTTATCTAATTTCACTAAAGGCTACTGTATAGTTGTATTTCATTCAAAGAGATACTCTGATAGTTGTTACCGAGATAGTCTTATCAGATTTCACAAGAAGCAACTATATGATTGTGTTTCATTCAACCCTGATGGGTATACTGTTCTCAACATAAATATCCATCTGGTCTCCTTTTGGAGTATGTGTTTGTCCCAGTCCCCCCCTCTTTGTGGAGGCACTATCCTGTCGATCCCCATGAAGCAAATTTTACTAGGGTTACCCTGATGAAAACGATTCATGTGGGATGCCACCGGTGTCTCTCTCTTGTTTGCAATGTCACAAAGATGTTCGCCAACCCTTCTGCGAAACTCCCTTTTTGTCTTGCCAACGTACTCAAGGCCACATTCACACGTGGCTTTATATATAACACCTTTCGTGCGGCAATTGATGAAATGCCGAATCGTGTACGTGGTACCCGTGACATTGCTTACAAAGCTTTTTGAAGGTCTAATGGAGGCACAACTTTTGCAATTTCCACACCTGTAACAGCCTTTCACTTGGTTTGTTATTATGCCGGATCTGTTTCCAGTGTCAAAATGGCTGTGGACCAGTCTGTCACGGAGAGATCTACCCTTTTTGTAGGTGATTTGAGGTACCGGTGAAACATATTTATTTATGTCTCTATCCATTTGTAAAATCGACCAATGTTTTTGGACAATTTCCCTAATCTGATTTGCACCGTTAGAATACCTGGTGATGAGACGTATCGTGTTTTCTTCATCCGATTTAGGCCTTGGTGTCAATAAATCTTTCCTTTCTTTTCTCAAGGATTCCTTATAGGCTCTATTCAGTACACCCTCGGGATAACCCCTTTCCAGGAACCAATTTTTTAGGTCCTTAGCTTGTTCTTGGAACATGTCATTATTTGAACAGTTTCGACGTATTCTAAAGTATTGTCCCTTAGGGATACCTCTTTTTAATGGAACAGGGTGACTGCTCTCCCACCTGAGGAGAGAGTTTGTGGCTGTGTCTTTTCTGTGTGTCCTTGTGATCAATTCACCATTGGAATGCTTTTCAATGTGTATGTCCAAAAATGCCAAGCTGGTGGTGCTGGCCTCATGGGTGAAGCGAAGGCTCAAGTCATTAATGTTTAGCCCTTCAACAAAATTCTCAAACTTATTGACTTCCCCTTTCCAAATCACAAGGACATCATCTATATACCTCAGCCACAAAATTATCCTCTCCTCAGGATGGGTATATGTATCCCCGAAAACGACTGTTTCCTCCCACCAGCCCAGGAGCAAATTTGCATACGAGGGCGCGCAAGGGCTGCCCATTGCAGTGCCCCTGAGCTGGTGGAAGTACTTGCGGTCAAACAGAAAAATATTTCGGGTCAAACAAAATTCCAAGGCCCTTAAGACAAAGTTGTTGTTTCTCTCATATTGTAAACCTCTCGTGCCCAGATAATGGCCCACAGCCATAAGGCCCTTATCATGTGGGATCGACGAGTATAGTGCCTCCACGTCAATGCTGCCCAAGATCATGTCAGGGTCAAGACAAACATCCTCCAACTTAAGCAAGAGGTCGGTGGTGTCCCGCACATGGGAATTCAAGGCTCCCACAAATGGTTTTAGAATCCTATCTATGTAAATGCCAAGTTTTTCAGTCAAACTGTTGTTACCTGAGACAATTGGACGTCCCTTCAACGGATTGGTGCCTTTGTGAACTTTTGGGAGGCAGTAAAAAGTTGGAATTACTGGATGTCTTGGCAGCAGATACTCCCTCTCATCCTTGCTTACTACTCCATCCCTAAAGCCTTCCTCAATGATGGATTTCAATTCACCTTCAAATTGTTTAAGGGGGCTATGTGGTAGTATTCTGTATTCATCTTCTCTCTCCAATAATGAGAGACACAGAGTATGATATTTTTTCGTGTCCATTACCACCACATTGCCCCCCTTGTCTGAAGGCTTTATTGTGATATCCTTATCTTTTTCCAAATTGCACAGACAGTTCATTTCACTCTTTGACAGATTATGAGGGTTCTCAATCCTAGTATCTGATAATCTTAAAAGATCCTCTGTGACCAGGTTCAGAAAAATATCAATGGAGCTCAAATCTCCCATAGTCGGGGGCATCTTAGAGCTCTTGTTCTTCAATTCCGTGAAAGGACCTAGGCCTTCCATATTTGGGTCTATGTCTCCTAAATGAAACAACATACGAACATCCTGCAATAGATCATCTGCAATTCCTAAATCTGTACATTGTTTTTTCTCTTCCCTTATAAAATTTTTTTATAAACTTATTTGTAAGACGCCTTAAGTGGAAAAATTTTTTTATAAGGGAAGAGAAAAAAACAATGTACAGATTTAGGAATTGCAGATGATCTATTGCAGGATGTTCGTATGTTGTTTCATTTAGGAGACATAGACCCAAATATGGAAGGCCTAGGTCCTTTCACGGAATTGAAGAACAAGAGCTCTAAGATGCCCCCGACTATGGGAGATTTGAGCTCCATTGATATTTTTCTGAACCTGGTCACAGAGGATCTTTTAAGATTATCAGATACTAGGATTGAGAACCCTCATAATCTGTCAAAGAGTGAAATGAACTGTCTGTGCAATTTGGAAAAAGATAAGGATATCACAATAAAGCCTTCAGACAAGGGGGGCAATGTGGTGGTAATGGACACGAAAAAATATCATACTCTGTGTCTCTCATTATTGGAGAGAGAAGATGAATACAGAATACTACCACATAGCCCCCTTAAACAATTTGAAGGTGAATTGAAATCCATCATTGAGGAAGGCTTTAGGGATGGAGTAGTAAGCAAGGATGAGAGGGAGTATCTGCTGCCAAGACATCCAGTAATTCCAACTTTTTACTGCCTCCCAAAAGTTCACAAAGGCACCAATCCGTTGAAGGGACGTCCAATTGTCTCAGGTAACAACAGTTTGACTGAAAAACTTGGCATTTACATAGATAGGATTCTAAAACCATTTGTGGGAGCCTTGAATTCCCATTTGCGGGACACCACCGACCTCTTGCTTAAGTTGGAGGATGTTTGTCTTGACCCTGACATGATCTTGGGCAGCATTGACGTGGAGGCACTATACTCGTCGATCCCACATGATAAGGGCCTTATGGCTGTGAGCCATTATCTGGGCACGAGAGGTTTACAATATGAGAGACACAACAACTTTGTCTTAAGGGCCTTGGAATTTTGTTTGACCCGAAATATTTTTCTGTTTGACCGCAAGTACTTCCACCAGCTCAGGGGCACTGCAATGGGCAGCCCTTGCGCGCCCTCGTATGCAAATTTGCTCCTGGGCTGGTGGGAGGAAATAGTCGTTTTCGGGGATACATATACCCATCCTGAGGAGAGGATAATTTTGTGGCTGAGGTATATAGATGATGTCCTTGTGATTTGGAAAGGGGAAGTCAATGAGTTTGAGAATTTTGTTGAAGGGCTAAACATTAATGACTTGGGCCTTCGCTTCACCCATGAGGCCAGCACCACCAGCTTGGCATTTTTGGACATACACATTGAAAAGCGTCCCAATGGTGAATTGATCACAAGGACACACAGAAAAGACACAGCCACAAACTCTCTCCTCAGGTGGGAGAGCAGTCACCCTGTTCCATTAAAAAGAGGTATCCCTAAGGGACAATACTTTAGAATACGTCGAAACTGTTCAAATACTGACATGTTCCAAGAACAAGCTAAGGACCTATAAGGAATCCTTGAGAAAAGAAAGGAAAGATTTATTGACACCAAGGCCTAAATCGGATGAAGAAAACACGATACGTCTCATCACCAGGTATTCTAACGGTGCAAATCAGATTAGGGAAATTGTCCAAAAACATTGGTCGATTTTACAAATCGATAGAGACATAAATAAATATGTTTCACCGGTACCTCAAATCACCTACAAAAAGGGTAGATCTCTCCGTGACAGACTGGTCCACAGCCATTTTGACACTGGAAACAGATCCGGCATAATAACAAACCAAGTGAAAGGCTGTTACAGGTGTGGAAACTGCAAAAGTTGTGCCTCCATTAGACCTTCAAAAAGCTTTGTAAGCAATGTCACGGGTACCACGTACACGATTCGGCATTTCATCAATTGCCGCACGAAAGGTGTTATATATAAAGCCACGTGTGAATGTGGCCTTGAGTACGTTGGCAAGACAAAAAGGGAGTTTCGCAGAAGGGTTGGCGAACATCTTTGTGACATTGCAAACAAGAGAGAGACACCGGTGGCATCCCACATGAATCGTTTTCATCAGGGTAACCCTAGTTAAATTTGCTTCATGGGGATCGACAGGATAGTGCCTCCACAAAGAGGGGGGGACTGGGACAAACACATACTCCAAAAGGAGACCAGATGGATATTGATGTTGAGAACAGTATACCCATCAGGGTTGAATGAAACACAATCATATAGTTGCTTCTTGTGAAATCTGATAAGACTATCTCGGTAACAACTATCAGAGTATCTCTTTGAATGAAATACAACTATACAATAGCCTTTAGTGAAATTAGATGTCTGTCCCCGTAATAACCATTTAATACATCTTTGACATGAAGAATAATAGGTTTTTGATGAGGGCTAGCCATCGTGGAGTGGGGGCGCCACAAGCGAAGGTTATCAGGGTGCCAACCCCCGCGACAGGTAGGGTCAGAGATATTGAGACCCCCTACAACACCCTAGACCTAATAAGACATTCGGAAAAACGATTTCTTGGACACATTTTTCTCTTCTTTCCAGCTATCCTCTGTATATGAGAGGGATTTATAGGGAGAGTTAATTTGGGATAGTCTACGTTGAGTGGGGGTGCCATATGCGCAGGTTTCTCCTAGGGTGCCAACCTCCACGATAGGTAGGGAAAGGAGTGTAGATATAATGAAGAAGGGCATCCATAGGGTCACCTTTTCCCACGTTTGTTGGAGGTGATGGAGGGTGCTGTCCCGCATAGGGTAATTCGTACCCTATATTTTGTTTTCTTTTGGTCAACTAATTTTTATCAATAAGTTTGACATTTTTAATATAAGTTATCAATTTTCATATAGTAATTTTCCGATTTACTATTGTTATTCTTCCTCTTATCCTTGCTTGCTCTTCAGGTCACATTATTGAAAGGGATTTTTAATAACACAATTTGGGTCTCATATCATTGTGTAGTCATAGAAAAAACTGAGAAAATCATGAATCATGCCAATAGGTGAACAGGATTAGTTAGTATATGAACTTTCCTGTTATCAAGGTGTCAATGTGATACACGGCATAATGAATTGAGAATGGAATTAGTGCTGCAGTATGAAGAGGCACCTTAGGGGACTAAATAGCATTAACATATGCATTTAAGTTATAACCCTTTTCTTTATATATGTCCGGCAATAGTGTGCTCTTATATCTAGGGACATGTATATCCCAGCTATGGCGGTGCGCATGCGCCACTGAGCGGGGAATCCCAGCGCTCAATGAAGCAGGAGAGCATCTAAAACTATCCAGAAATACAAGGGTAAGCCCGGAGTGCGCGTCACACGCCAGAGGGCGGAGCTTAGATTAGCGCGGCACGGAGCTGACTTGATAAATAACACAGAGAACAAGGGGGAGACCCGTAATGGCAGCAGTATTCTCCCCTGATGACTCCATAAGGAAGAAACGCGTCGGGAGACGCTCCTTTTAGCAGCATACCTGTACACTAAGGATGGACATGAGGTGGACGGAGATGAGAGGAACAGCTGGGAAATGACTGAGCTGAATACACGGTGAGATCCACCCAAGCATATGGGCCCTTATGGTTATTTGGTCCCACGCATTACAGCGTTCCAGTGAAAGATATCCCACCATCATTAAACCTTAGAAGGTGCAACTATTCAACCCATCAGGGAACACTCATATGATTGAAAATGAGTTAGGAAGTTTCCCATGAATATATGGATGGGTGGTTATATTATTGGTGATGCATCTTGAAAGATATTTGGTATGGTTTGCTAATCAGCACTGAAAGTATCCCAATCCAACATAGCATCTAAGTGTATAAATTAAGCAGAATATTTGTATGCAAGGTATTGGTGAATTTATGAGATACACAGCATACGTATTTTGGTGGTCCAAAAACCACCGTAAGTTCTGATTATAGGCTTAAATTGTATTTTTTCTATTGAGGTACAAACAGTTACAGTGAAAACCGAATGGTAGGAGAGTATTTTATATCTACATACGGCAGTTTACACTGTATTACATATTGGTTGGCCCATTTTTGGGTGTCTATGCAAACAATTGTGGATTGGTGAGTGATTCCCAACACTGACAGTGCTGTTAGTTACTTGTATTTGTATTTGTCTGTTGTTGCATTTTTTCCCCCTTCTGTGTTGGTAATAGGGCACAAATCACTATAGGTTATCCATTTTTGTTTGTTTGTGGATCTATTTAAGTGGGCCATTGATTGGTTCTTTTTAAAGAATACCTAATAAAGGTTAAATTTTATCCAGTTGCTAAAAATAAGATTTAATTTTTTGGATAAGTACACCACGCTCAATATATGAGAACGAGCTACCCCTAGAGAGAAACAAAAGCCTCACTTGCCTCAGAGAAATTTCCCCAAAAGTAAAGTCAGCCCCCACAAATAATGACGGTGAGTTCAGAGGAAAATACAAACATAGGAATGAAAACAGGTTTTAGCACAGGAGGCCCACTAATACTAAATAGTAAGAAGATAGCAAGGGAACTGTGCGGTCAGTGTAAAATACTACAAAAATATCCACGCAGAGAATACTAAAGACCCTCACACCGACTCACGATGTGAGGGAGCAACTCTGCTCCCCAGAGCTTCCAGCTAGCAAGAAAATAGCATATAAGCAAGCTGGACTGAACTTAACATATACTGAGAAACATTTTCCAAAAGCAGTGAGCAAAAATGAACTAGCATGAACTTAGCTTCTCCAAGAGGAGACAGGTCACACGAGAAGTCCCAGAGAGATCTGAACCGATACTGAATACAACGACAGCTGGCAACAAGTAAAGATCTAGGTGGAGTTAAATAGGCAGCAGCACAGCAGAAAACGAGGCAGCTGGAGCCCAGCTAAAGACCAGCAGTATCACTCAAAGCCACCAGAGGGAGCCCACGAACAGAACTCAACAAAGTACCATTCACGACCACAGGAGGGAGCCCGAGAACGGAATTCACAACAGGGTTGTTTTGTTGGAATACTGCCCTGTGGCCCAGTTTCCAAAGGGAAGAGATATTGCTATGCTTCATTATGTTACAGTACGTGTTGACATTCATGGTTTCCCCAATGTACTGTAGCTCCCCACAGCCAACCTCACTCATGCAGCCCCAAACCTTGACAATCCCACCACCATGCTTGACTGAGGCAAGACACATTTTGCTTTGTACTCCTCACCTGGTTGCCGCCACACATGCTTATCAGCATCGAAACCAAATAAGTTTATCTTGGTCTCATCAGACCACATGACATGGTTCATTGGAGTTGAGAGAGTTCTTGACATGACGTGCCATCTTAAACTTCCATAAACAGTATGAGAGAATGTGATAGCGATAGCACCAAATTTTACACACCTGCTCCCTATTCACACCTGAGACTTTGTAACACTAATGAGTAGCGTGACACCAGGGAGGGAAAATGGTTAATTTAGGAGTGTACTCACTTTTGTTGCCAGTGGTTTAGACATGAATGGCTTTGTGTTGAGATATTTGGAAGGCACACCAAAATTTACACTCGTATACAAGCCATACACTGACTACTTTACATTGTATCAAAATATATACACTTAAACACACGGGCTGATGACCGGATCATGCAGCTTCATATGAAAATCCCTATTTATTATAATTGCCAGACCTGAAATAACAAGCACTTTTCACCTATTGTGTCCCCCCCATTTCCTTGTAGATTGTAAGCTTGCGAGCAGGGACCTCACTCTTAATGTCACTGTTTAAATTGTCTTAACTTGTATTGAATTTGTCTGTACATGTCCCCGCTTAATTGTAAAGTGCTGCGGAATATGTTGGCGCTATATAAATAAAAATTATTATTATTATATATACACTGCTCACAAGAATAAAGGTAACACTTAAAGAACACAATGTAATTCCAAGTCAATCACACTTCTGTGAAATCAACCTGTTCTGTTATGAAGCAACACTGAATGTGAATCAATTTCTCCTGCTATTGCCCAAACAGAACAGACAACAGATAGAAATCATGGGCAATTAGCAAGACAACCCATATAAAAGGAGTGGATCTACAGGGGGTGACTACAGACCATTTCTATGTTCATACTTTTTGGCTGTTTCTTGCCACCTAGGGATCATATGCGGCAGCCCCAACGTGCCTTTCGCGTGGGCTTCCTTGGAGGGCTTACTATCAGAAGACTGACCTAACATGAAGCCTTATTAAGCACATGCAGGAGGTGCACAATGCGAATCCTAGACTGTTCAGATTTGCAGGACTAGAAATAGTAAAATACCCGCCTCAAGAGGGAAACCACAATAAAATTATTTTGCAGCATGAAGCCAAATGGATTATGCGAATGAACGCTCAAGGTCCAATAGGTTTGAACGATAAATTAGATATGTCGGTCTTCCTGTAAAATAATTGTGAAAAAATTGCTCTGCACCTATAATGTGATCATATGTTGTTAATTGTTTATAATTTTAATGTAATATGGAAAGTTCTTTTTGCACTGGAGATGATTGAGATGCTCTATAAAGGAAATGACATCATCTTCGATCACATACCTGGACCCGTTGAAGCGCAGTCGGCACTTAATCCTTAATCCTTGTGACGGAGTAATAAAGGACTTTTATTACAACACGACTCGGTGAGTGCCACATCTTTCCTTTTTTCTTCATATATGCTATTTAGAATTATATATTTACAGTGATGGTCCAGCCATCTTCAGGGGTGGGGATAGGTGGAGATAGTGAATGGGCTACACACGCACACTTACACATAAAATTACTTTGATTAGGGAACGTGATAGGCCGCTCTGAACAAATGTGTTTTGAGGGAGTGCCTAAAACTGAGCAAGTGGTGGCTGGTCCTAATTTCTTGGGGTAGAGCATTCCAGAGGATTGATGCAACGCCGGAAAAGTCTTGGAGTCATGAGTGGGAGGTACGGATTAGTGCAGAGGTTAGTCGAAAGTCGTTTACAGACCGCAGCGATCGACTAGGCTGATAGAAATGAGGGAGATGTAAGGGGGTGCCGCACTGTGGAGCGCTAAGTGGGTGAGAACAAGTACTTTGTATTGGATCCTATAATGAATGGGCAGAAAGTATAACGACTGCTGAAGAGCGGATGCGTCCGAGTAACGATTAGCCAGGTGAATGACCCTGGCTGCTGCATTAACCCCTTTCTGCCAGCTGATGGAATAGTACGTCAGCTGGCAGATCCCCTGCTTTAAGGTGGGCTCCGGCGGAGGCTCTGACATGTGCGCGCAATGAGCGCGAGCGGAATCGCGATCCGCCCTCGCCCATTAACTAGTTAAATGCCACTGTCAAGTGCTGACAGCGGCATTTAACTAGCGCTCTCAGCCGCGCGGCCGGAAGTGCTCGCACCGCTGACCCCCGTCACATGATCGGGGGTCAGCGGTGCATTGCCATAACAACCAGAGGTCTCCTTGAGAACTCGATGGTTGTTGATGGCCGATTGCTTTGAGCGCCACCCAGTGGTCGGCGCTCAAAGTACACCTGCCTTTCTGCTACATAGAGGTGATCTGTATGTCACCTCTATGTAGCAGAGCCGATCGAGTTGTGCATGCTTCTAGCCTCCTATAGAGGCTATTGAAGCATGCCAAAATAAAAAAATAAAAAGTGGTTAAAAATATAAAAAAAATAAAAAATGTATAAAAGTTCAAATCACCCCCCTTTCGCCCCAATCAAAATAAAACTATTAAAAAAAAATCAAACCTACACATATTTGGTATTGCTGCGTTCAGAATCGCCCGATCTATCAATAAAAACAAAGGATTAACCTGACCGCTAAATGGCGTAGCGAGAAAAAATCAAAACGCCAAAATTACGTTTTTTTGGTCGCACCGACATTGCATTAAAATGCAATAACGGGCGATCAAAAGAATGTATCTACACCAAAATGGTATCATTAAAAACGACAGCTTGGCATGCAAAAAATAAGCCCTCACCCGACCCCAGATCACGAAAATTGGAGACGCTACGGGTATCGGAAAATCTCGTAATTTTTTTTTTTTTTTAGCAAACTTCGGAATTTTTTTTCACCACTTAGATAAAAAATAACCTAGACATGTTAGGTGTCTAAGAACTCGTAATGACCTGGAGAATCATAATGGCAGGTCAGTTTTAGCATTTGGTGAACCTAGCAAAAAAGCCAAACAAAAAACAAGTGTGAGATTGCACTTTTTTTGCAATTTCATCACACTTGGAATTTTTTTCCCGTTTTCTGTTACACGGCATGGTAAAACCAATGGTATTGTTCAAAAGTACATCTCGTCCCGCAAAAAATAAGCCCTCACATGGCCATATGGATGGAAAAATAAAAAACGTATGGCTCTGGGAAGGAGGGGAGCGAAAAACGAAATCGAAAAAACGGAAAAAGCTCCGGGGGTGAAGGGGTTAAGGATGGACTGGAGAGATGAAAGTCGAGTAAGAGGGAGGCCAATTAATAGAACGTAACAGTAGTCCAGGCGGAAGTGGATCAGGGCGACAGTGTGTGTGTGTATACAGTACAGACCAAAAGTTTGGACACACCTCATTTAAAGATTTTTCTGTATTTTCATGACTATGAAAATTGTTCATTCATACTGAAGGCATCAAAACTATGAATTAACACATGTGGAATTATATACTGAACAAAAAAGTGTGAAACAACTAAAATGATGTCTTATATTCTAGGTTCTTCAAAGTAGCCACCTTTTGCTTTGATGACTGCTTTGCACACTCTTGGCATTCTCTTGATGAGCTTCAAGAGGTAGTCACCGGGAATGGTCTTCCAACAATCTTTGAAAAAGTTCCCAGAGATGCTTAGCACTTGTTGGCCCTTTTGCCTTCACTCTGCGGTCCAGCTCACCCCAAACCATCTCGATTGGGTTCAGGTCTGGTGACTCTGGAGGCCAGGTCATCTGGCGTAGCTCCCCATAACTCTCCTTCTTGGTCAAATAGCCCTTACACAGCCTGGAGGTGTGTTTGGGGTCATTGTCCTGTTGAAAAATAAATGATGGTCAAACTGAATGCAAACCGGATGGAATAGCCTGCCGCTGCAAGATGCTGTGGTAGCCATGTTGGTTCAGTATGCCTTCAATTTTGAATAAATCCCCAACAGTGTCACCAGAAAAGCACCCCCACACCATCACACCTCCTCCATGCTTCACGGTGGGAACCAGGCATGTAGAGTCCATCCGTTCACCTTTTCTGTGTCGCACAACGACACGGTGGTTGGAACCAAAGATCTCAAATTTGAACTCATCAGACCAAAGCACAGATTTCCACTGGTCTAATGTCCATTCATTGTATTCTTTAGCCCAAACAATTCTCTTCTGCTTGTTGCCTGTCCTTAGCAGTGGTTTCCTTGCAGCTATTTTACCATGAAGGCCTGCTGCACAAAGTCTCCTCTTAACAGTTGTTGTAGAGATGTGTCTGCTGCTAGAACTCTGTGGGCATTGACCTGGTCTCTAATCTGAGCTGCTGTTAACCTACGATTTCTGAGGCTGGTGACTCGGATAAACTTATCCTCAGAAGCAGAGGTGACTCTTGGTATTCCTTTCCTGGGGCGGTCCTCATGTGAGCCAGATTCTTTGTAGCGCTTGATGGTTTTTGCCACTGCACTTGGGGACACTTTCAAAGTTTGCCCAATTTTTCAGACTGACTGACCTTCATTTCTTAAAGTAATGATGGCCACTCGTTTTTCTTTACTTAGCAGCTTTTTTCTTGCCATAACACAAATTCTAACAGTCTATTCAGTAGGACTATCAGCTGTGTATCCACCAGACTTCTGCACAACACAACTGATGGTCCCAACCCCATTTATAAGGCAAGAAATTCCACTTATTAAACCTGACAGGACACACCTGTGAAGTGAAAACCATTCCCAGTGACTACCTCTTGAAGCTCATCAAGAGAATGCCAAGAGTGTGAAAAGCAGTCATCAAAGCAAAAGGTGGCTACTTTGAAGAACCTAGAATATAAGACATAATTTCAGTTGTTTCACACTTTTTTGTTAAGTATATAATTCCACATGTGTTAATTCATAGTTTTGATACCTTCAGTGTGAATGTACGATTTTCACAGTCATGAAAATACAGAAAAATCTTTAAATGAGAAGGTGTGTCCAAACTTTTGGTCAGTACTGTGTATATATATATTTAAATATGCTATACGTGCACAGTGCTCAGCATATCAGCATAAAGGAGTACACTCCTTTTGAAAAGTAAGATTTTAAACATTATCTCACTGAATGCAAGAACAATTTCAAAAATGTTAACAAGACTAAATATTTTTTCTTAACTCCTAACATGAAAGGAGAGTTAATGAGATAACTTTCACTACAAAATCTTCAGGTCTATTTAAATTAGTTGACCAAAAAATGAGTACACCCCACATTAAAAACTAATACAGCTAGTATTTTGTATGACTTCCATAATATTTAAGGACAACACCAAGTCTTAGGCATGGAATAAACAAGTTGGGGACATATTGCAACATCTGTCTTTTTCCATTCTTCAAGAATGACCTCTTCTAGAGCCTTGATGCTGGATGGAGAGTAATAACAATTTGCCTCTTCAGAATTCCTTATAGCTGTTCAGTTGGGTTAAGATCAGCAGGTACTTGGCCACTGTGTCACTTTCACCATCATGATGGAGGCACCATCTTTTCCCATATCTGTTTTTAGTTGTCGTTGTCTCCTTATCCCATATATTCTATCTATTTAGGCATGTTAATATCAGTATTTTATATATCATATTTATGATTTCTTGTTAAATTTACCCCTTTTTGTCTTTGGTGTCTATCATTCCTGAAGGGCCATATAATTAATATGTCGTAGTCTCACTATTTGTCTAAGCCAGGTTGAACATAGAGTGAGATAAAATTTGTTTTGGTCATGTAGTTCAGTCCAGGGGTGTGCACCACTTGTGGTTTTTTGTTGTAGGTTAATTTCTGTGTATATACTTTTCTTTAGGGTTTGCATGACTTTGGCCCCACTAGGTTGGGACCCCGGACCAAAGTGTCTATGTCCATATTTAACAGAGAATCACAGGCCCACACAGCAGCAGCCCTTTCTGTCCAAGGCCACAGTCCTCAAGGTTCCTGACCTGGCCGGAACATCTGATCATCCAATCCCCTTCCCCAAACATTGGTCCTCACGACCAGGATACAGTCATTTTGGGGTACAGTCCCTTGTCCCCCATCAGTCCATAGTCCATAGGATGGGGATACAGTCCTTATATGAGAGCAAAGTCTTCACCATAACACAATTTCTACAAGCAGGCCTCTTCCAGCCATGAGGGCGTCCTAAAACATTCCCTCCTTCCTGTTAAGGGAGAGAAAACACAGACCTTACTGCCTAAAAAAGGTTCCATTAGTCATTTTTTTCCTTTTTGCAAACAAACAGAGGCGGGGCACCTCAAACTTGAGTCCTTAAGACCTGACTGGTCTCTTAACTGGAGAAATTTCCCTTGCTATTCAGCCAACTTGTGTAACAGAAACTGAAGAGGCACTTCTGCCTCCCTTCTCATGGTTTTCCTAAAGACTTCCTCTTCTCCTCCAGAAATGAAGCCCAGGCAGTGGAGGAAGGTGTATTCATAAAACCCAAACCAAACAACACCCACACTAAAATAGAAGGAGTGCCAGGATATAAATAATAAGGTCCAGTGCATATAAATACAAAAAACCAAAAGAGAAAAAAGCACCCAAAAAACCATTGATACCCACGGAAGAAGGCACGTAGCCGAAACGCGGCGTTGGGGTGGGTGGCATCGTGGTCCCGCAGGTAAACCCCCTTTTTCTACTTTGATTTATTAGCGTCTTTGCACGTCCTTTATGGACATAGCTACTCCTTGTTGGTGTCGTATACACTTTGTATTTATTTAAGCACACTTACATACTTGCATGTTTGCTTTACTTGGGCACAGATAAGCAAGGTTTCTGTGACGCTTATTTACTTATGTATTACGGTTTGCCTGGTGGATACCACGTTGCCACCTTTTATGGTGTGTTCCCTGTCAGTTTTCCTGTGATTCTCTGTTTTGTTATGTTTTATTACAATTTTTCTTGACTCAATAAAATGTATTACTTCTTTTTAGTCATTGGTTCTTTTGGTGCTTTTTTCTCTTTTGGTTTTTAGTGGAGGAAGGTGGTATTTTCCAATTCCAGGGCTGGTCAGAATATTTAGCCACTCCTGGCTCATCCCGGACACCAAACTACCATAGCCTACTTGGGTCGCCTCATAGCGGGTAATATGGAAATGTACTACCTGCCCCGGAAGCCTCAGCTGCCTCCTGCTCCATCACAGTCTCTGAACGTCTCGGTCTTTCTTCCCTTGGGTGGGACAGTGGTTATGGAGCTGCCTGGATGGTCCATTCAGGAACTCTACCGCCCCCCAGGGGTTACAGCACCGTATCTTCAGTCTTCTTCAGCGGAGTCTCCTCCCAGGTCTGTCTTTCTCCTTCCTAGTGAGGTTCACCGACCATGGGGATCTGGATAAATCCCTTTGGGGCTTGCTCAGTTCACTTCTTTTGGGCCTGTACTCTGGCCTTCTCCCGAGCCCTTTCTTTCTCCCACTGCTTGACATCTTGGTCACTATGGGCCATATTCACACAAACCCTTTTCTTTAGCTCATCACTCCAAATACACTTCCAAGAAAATGGCACCTGAAGCTGACTTACTTCGTGCTTCCTGTAGGCTTGACTTCGCCTACTCCTGGGCTGGACTTCTGACACAACCACCATGTCACGCTTCACTCCTGGCGACTTCACATTAGGCCACGCCTCCTGCCTTTTGAGTCTTCCACTCGATGGGCTGCACGTCACATTGCGCCATGTCCTCTTCAGGTACGCACCTCCCACTCTGGGCTGGATCCTGGCTGCAGTGCACATACTTCTTTTGGCTGGCACCTTTGGGGGCTGGACAAATTTTTGCACTCTTGGGTACCATCCACGCCCATGATAGGCGGTCCTTCTCTTAACCGCTGCCATCGCCATCTTGGAGTCCATGCTTCTGGTCGCCATCTGTATTCGAGTGCTCACTCTTTTGGACCGTGGGCATTCTTTCAACCGCTCTGTTCATGTGAGGAACTTGCATCCTTCTGAATATGACACTTGTAAACGTGCCCAGGCAACAGGTACCACAGAGGCATGTGGAGAAGTTGGAGCTGCATGCATTTTCCCAGGAGTAGGGTCATACGTGTCCTGGTGTGTTGCTATGACCCTGGTACTCTGAGTCCTTGCCTATATCAGTCCCAGTCGTTGAGACGATGCACCCTGTTTCAATAATAATGTGAATGATGTCGTCAGGGGAAAATACAAGAACCCGACCACCACCCACACACGGCTTAATACAGATTGTAAACACACTGCTCCACTCTGTACAAATTTTACACACACGATTCTGCTCTGTACACGTACGCACACTCAGCTCTGCTACATACATGTCCTTTGCACACTGCTCTGCTACATACACATCGTACGCACACGACTCCACACCTGTTGTAAACACAGCTGTGCTCCACTGCATACACGTCGTACACACATGGCTCTGCTTCATACACACACAGCTCTGCTCCATACACATTGTAAACACACAGCTCTGCTCCATACACGTTGTACACACTCGGCTCCTCTCCGTACACGTCGTACACACGCGGCTCTGCCCCATACACCTCGTAAACACACGGCTTTGCTCTGTACACCGTGAACACACACACAGCTCCGCTCCGTACACCGTGTAAACACACGGCTCCGCTCCGTACACCTTGCACACACACAACTCCACTTCATACACACGGCTCTGCTTCATCCACCCTGTAACCCCCTCCTGACCCCACACATAAACTTCCCCTCATCCAGCACCATGACAACCAGCACAGCAGAGTCCTGCATACACTGAGGCCCCTGATCATGTGACCCCTGACTCCTCCCCTCCTGTGACCTCATCACAGGTCCTGTGCGCACAGAACAGCCATATATGTGGTGTGCGGCTCTGCAGGTGGAGGTAGGTGCTGGAGATTCCCCATTACTGGACGCTGGGGACAGTAACCCCCTCAGTGCTGAAGGTGTTTAGATGTATTTTTGTTGCTGTATTCTAATATCTGTAACATCTTTTTTTTTCACATTTCCTCTGAACTATCAAACACAGGACACATATTGCCCTCACACAGTATGTTGTCCCCCACAGAGCACCCCCCACCACACAGTGCGGACCCCCTCCTTCCACTATAGGTGCTGACTATTCCGTGCTGTTTGCCCCTGGGGTGATATAGTGGTGTCATTGCGTCTACTTCGTCGACCTCAGAAGGTGTGGTGGGCACAAACACAGATAATATCAGGACATACAACTGACCTCACAAAAGGTACCAGTTCCAAGATGGGGGATAGTGGATGTGTGAGGGGCTGCTCTCTGCACATTCTGATTGAAGCATTGTTAATAAAAAAATAATTCCAAAAGATACAGCTATTTACCTTTTATTATTGATTTGTTTATGTGTTTTATATACCTGGTTTAAAATCAACAGTATCACTGTGCTTGATTGGCCAGCAAACTCGCCTGACCTTAACCCCATAGAGAATCTGTGGGATATTGTCAAGAGGAAGATGAGAGACACCAGACCCAACAATGCAGATGAGCTGAAGGCTGCTATCAAAGCAACCTGGGCTTCCATAACACCTCAGCAGGGCCACAGGCTGATCACCTCCATGCAACGCCGCATTGATGCAGTAATTGATGCAAAGAAGCCACGACCAAGTACTGAGTGCATTTACTGAACATACATTTCAGTAGGCCAATATTTTGGATGTTAAAATCATTTTTTTCAAGCTGGTGTTATAAAGTATTCTAATTTACTCAGATAATGACTTTTGGGTTTTCATTGGCTGTAAGCCATAATCATCAACATTAACAGAAATAAACACTTGAAATAGATCACTCTGTTTGTAATGACTCTATATGAGTTTCACTTTTTGTATTGAAGAACTGAAATAAATTAACTTTTTGATGATACTTTAATTTTGTGAGAAGCCCCTGTATATCACAGTGATCACATAGACTTAGAAGCTGTGAGGTATTGAATTCTGGAATTACTGCCTATCATTGTAAGTGCATATGGTTTGGAGACCGATTGAAGTTTTTCCGGTAACACAGTATACGGTAAATGTCAAGCACAGATAACCTTGGCCCTACATGGTCGAGGCTTTCAGCTTTACATAACCAATTAAAAAGTTGCTTTGGACTAATCCTCCTCGCCTCTTCGCTCTTCGCCAGTCATTACACTGGCTGCCCATTCATTACAGGATACAATTCAAAGTACTTGTTCTCACCCACAAAGCTCTCCACAGTGTGGCACTCCCATACATTTCCTCCCTCATTTCGGTCTTTCAACTAACCTCTGCACTAATCCGTACCTCCTACTCCCAACCCCAAGACTTCTCCCGCACTGCCCCAATCCTCTGGAATGCTCTACCCCAAGATATTAGGACCATCCACAATTTGCATAGTTTTAGGCGCTCCCACATTTGTTCAGAGCGGCCTATCACGTTCACTAATCAAAGTCATTTTATGTTTGTGTGTGTGTGTGCAGCCCATTCACTATCTCCATCTACTCCCCACCCCCTGAAGATGGCTGGACCATCATTGTAAATACATCATTGTAAATACACACCTGTACTTTGTATCTCCCCCACCTCATTGTAGATTGTAAGCTCTCATGAGCAGGGTCATCTTATTTCGCTTTAATTATTGTATTGTTAATGTTGTTACTTATGACTGTTGTGTTTGAAACTGTTAAACTGTAAAGCGCTGCGGAATATGTTGGCGCTATATAAAGATGATTATTATTATTATCCTGGTACGGACAAAGGCCTTCAGCCCACAACTTTGTGCAAAATTCTTTGACTGAATTTAACCTGTAATCACCCCCGACACTTTGATTCACTGCTCGCTCTGCAGATACTCGCTGCAGAGTGAGGTTTGATTCAAAGTGGCGTTGTGTGATTACATTCGCCACTCGCAGTATAGTGAGTAACCACTCCATACACACCCCTGTGATTGAAAGCGGGCGGCTCCTAGGAGGATATAAACTAATTTTCTCATAGTAATTTTGCTTTTAAAAAGGTGGCCGGACAGCATTTTAATAATATTTACCAGCATATTGACCCAATATCTGCAGCTTACATGCTGCCCAGACACTTGTATGATTTCAGCCAGGGCTGTGGAGTCAGTAAACCAAACCTCTGACTTCGACTCCTCAATTCCATGACACCGACTCCATCAAAATGGGCTATGACTCTGACTCCACAGCCCTGCCAGGGTTGTGGAGTCGGTAAACCAAACCTCCGACTCCACCAAAATGGTCTCCGACTCCATGACTCTGGCTCCACAGCCCTGATTCCAGCCTTATATATTTGACTCTGAAATGCTATGCCGTTTCGTAGAAAAACTTAGTTTATAAGCTGACCGAGGACCAAACAGGTGACTAGTCAAAATGGCCAGTCCCTGGTGAATACTCCCCAACTGCTGCCAGTGACTTATAGAATATTCCTTATACATGCATGCAGGGGAAGACCCTTCACCCAAGGGGATCAAGTGAGGACAAGCCGCTGGGCATCAGACAAGTGTTTGGTGCTTCTGCACCATGGGTGCAGCTGGACTTCATCACCCACTTGTTTGTCATCTATTTCCACCCTCTTCTCACTACTGTAAAGCTAGAACTGTCAATCAAATAAGAGGAGGACAGAAAACAAGTAGGTGGGAAGTAGCATTGAATTGTTCCGCCATGTGATGGGTGCACTGAGCATCTGTGCTTGGTTTAGTTATTTGTGCTGACAAACTCTATAAAGGGAACCTGTCAGCAGGATTGTGCCCAGTAACCTACAGACAGTGTCAGATCGGCGCCATTATACTGATTACAATGATACTTTTGTTGATGAAATCCTTCTTGTGGTCGTTGTTTAATCTTTATTTGTAGTTTTCAGTTAATGAGATTCTTCTGCTCCCAGGGCAGGCCTGTGAGTGGGTCTTTATGTGGAGCTTGGCTTACATATTCATCTGTATTTCTTCTGACAGGTCACTGATCCTTCACTGACATGCCTGCTATTTTACATACTGCATAGAATATTGTGTGGGGAAAGAAAGCAAAATTAACATTTATCACACCAATGCCTGTACTGTAGCATAATATAATGGACAATATGCATATATTCATTTATGATTTAGTCAAATGTATAGTATTGCGGGGAGAAAAAAAATATATATACATCAAAATGGCGCTGGCAGCCGTGTCTGTACAATAGCATCTATCATGTTCGCTGGCACCATTTTGCTAGAGAAAATAAAAATTGGCTCCATCAAAATGGTGCCTTCGCAGTAGTGCCAACAATTGTTTTCCTCTAGCAAAATGGCAGTGGCGCAGTAGCATCTATTGCGTTCCAATAGATGATACTGGGCAGGCGCCGCCATCTTGATGGAGCCAATTTTTTTCCTGTAGCAAAATGGCGGCAGCGCCTTCGCAGTAGTGTCTATCGGAACATGGCGCCAGTTTGATGAAGATTTTTTTTTCTCTCCACAATACTATATATACATACCAGTGATTGTATCATACTACAGCGCAGGTGCTGTCGCCTGCGTGATGAATGTTCATTTTTTTTCCCACACAATATCCTATGCAGTATGTAAAGTAGGGGGCAGGTCAGTGAGGGATCAGTGACCTGTCATAAGCCATACAGATGAATATGTAAGCAGATCACCACATGAAGCCCAGCCCACAGGACCACGAAAATCTCAATAACTGAAAACTGCAAATACAGATTAAACACCAACCACAAGACGCGTTTCATCAACCAAGGTATCATTTTAATAAGTATAATGGGGCCAACCTGACACTGCCTGTAGTTTACTGAGCAAAATCCTGCTGACAGGTTCGCTTTAAACCGCACTTAGCTCAATCTTGGAGTGTCCAGTATTTTGCAGAAGAGCCTGCATTAGACTAACTGGTACTAACTATAGACTATCACAACTTGGGCTTGCTTCTACAACTCTCCATTTTTTGGCTATCACACAAGTAAGTAACATTAAGTTTTTACAGTACCTCTCATTGTAAACGCAACTATATCAAATTTGTGACTCTTTTTATTATTAGTATAAACTGAATTAATTGTCCTCATCAAGTACTACATATTTGTGAACCTAGAACTTGTAGTGTTAGTAATGCCAAATTCATTGAATGTAATGGGAGACATTAATGAGCAAATTGGAAAAGGAATCTATGAACAACATATTCAGCTGCCGACTGTGCGCAAGAAACTTCTTGTTACTGTGTGCGGCCTAAAATATATAGTTTTTACCTGTAGATAAATATGCAGGAAAAATCTCGGATGGTGTAATATAATAGATATAGTGAAACTTACATTAACGATTCACTGCCATTTCATATCCAATGATGCTTGAGTTCTCCACCAGTTTCTATTTTTCCTGCTCAAACATGTAATCAATAGAAACTATTAGTGGCAAAAGCAGTTCCAGTCCTTAACAAGAGCGAAAGTAATATCAATCTCTTCTTGTTTCCCTTTATTTCTCTAATAATTCTATTAATACTACTTTTTGATTTCCCTTGCAAGTCTCTACAATATTGGATCCTCTCAGTGGAGATGGCGACAAAGATATTACATCTCACCCTAGAGATCCTCTTCCGGCTTACTGGAGAGGTGAGAGATTCTGATGACGTCACATTACATCATTCTTATCTATGGGAATAACAGATGGACAGAACTGGAGAGGTGAGGACTCTGGGAATGTCTGTAGTGAGGTTTATTAATGTGTCTCTCCATAACCAGGATTACACAGTAGTGAAGAAGACTTCTAGTGAGCGCTGTCAGGCCCCTGTGTCTGAGGGATGGGGAAGACCCCTGAGCCCAATCATGGGGTCTCCACCTCACACCCTGATACATGAGGACATCAATGACCAGAAGATCCTAAAACTCACCTACAAGATGATTGAGCTGCTGACTGGAGAGGTGACACTGCTGGGACAATATGCAGTAATGCTATGGAGGGATCGGGGGATGACGGTATCATTGTATGTGTCAGGTTCCTATAAGGTGTCAGGATGTCACCGTCTATTTCTCCATGGAAGAGTGGGAGTATTTAGAAGAACACAAAGATCTGTACAAGGACGTCATGATGGAGGTTCCTCAGCCCCTCACATCACCAGGTAATAGGACTAAATACACACGGCCTATAATTATCTGTATGTAAATAATGAATTTGGTCCCTCCCTATATGTGTTTCCTCCAGTTCTATCCAGTAAGAGGACTACACCAGAGAGATGTCACCGTCCTCTTCTTCCAAAGGACTGTAGACAAGAACACCCCAATGTTCCTCAGGATCACCAGGTAGATGGAGAGAAGGTGTCATGAGATCTCTCCTATGATGTGTAGAAGGCTTTGAAGGTCTTTTTTTTAGTCTTGTTTTATCCACCAGTATTATATGTTTTATACTTGTGTAATGGGAACGGAGGAGATGGTAGGATTAGAGCTGATCATAGATGTGACTTCTCCATCTGTTTGTGATTTTTACAATATTTGTTTCAGGGTAAAAATCTGCCCCATATTAATACTACAGAGACATATGTGAGGGGTGATGAGCGGTGTAAAGAGGAGATTCCTACAGATAACAGCACAGGTGAGTAGTAACTTCTAAATGCAGAGAAGTGACAAGAGTCTAGGCATGTTAAGAAGCAAACTAGGCACTCTCTTAGGGGTCCCCAATGTTTCTGTTCTGACTTTAAAACACCCCCAAAACAAAGCAGACTCCAAGAAAAGAATTGCACTCACAAGATCACACAATAATAAGAGTTGACCAGTGCCAGGCTCTCATACACAGATTGCATAGTTCCGCAGGCATCACTCCACTCCGTAGCCTGAGAATTCTGGTTGCTTCTAGACATCAGGGGGAGCCAACCACTACACTTGGCTGCAGTAGAACGTATCTGCAGTGCAGGTGGGACCTGACAGTGATACGTCTTTGACTGGAGTGATGCAGATCTGTGGACGAGAACCCATGCATCATTGCCACTTGCCAACTAATTGATATGGGCCTAAGGGGGTCTAGGGATTGTGATTCTTTTGGTGGTGCATGCTTTTCTTGTTGAATAGTCATCCACCATTTAATGCAGTACAGTACTCAATGTACCGTAAAGCAGAGGAACAAGAAATATTCTGTACATTTTGACCCATAGACAACATCAGTTCAAAAAGAAAGAGCTATTCCATTTAGTACGAGAAATGAATTTTGGAGGACTCCCAGGGCGAAAATCTTAATGTTTTCTGCAAAGCATAATATATGAATGGTACGAAAATGGGGAGCAAAGTATGATAACCTCAGTCAATAGGTGTGCAAGGGAAATGCTAAAAAGTGTGAGTGTAGATCATGTCGGCATCCATTATTTCCTGAGCTTGAAGACATGATTTGTGAATGGGTTGCTGACAGGAGAGCAAAGGCTTTGGTTATACGCAGGTATGATATTCAAGAATTTGCTTTTGCAATGGCACCACAATTAGAAATATCCCCAGAAGATTTCAAAATAACACATCACTGGCTTGATGGCTTCCTTCAGTGAGGTGAACTGTCTCTAGGAAGATCTACAACTCTGTTTAAGCTGGAAGATGCTTATTAAACGTGGATTTGCATTCAAGATCTTTGATGGCATTGACTTTTCAAAGTACCAACATTCCAACATGTTTTCTATGGATGCAACTCCAGTGTTTATGGGCAAAGGATCACGAACGACAATTGATCAGCAGGGTGCCTCCTCACTCTACTTTTCCTCCACTGGTCATGAAAGTGTGAAAGTGCACTTGTTACCTGTATTTTGTCAATTCATCTGGATGGAACTAAAGTCCCATCTCTAATCATTACTTACGGGAAGAAGTGGAAGATAGAACATGTTTCAAGTATTTATAATCTTGAAACCAAAAACACATGATGCAGAGAAGCAGTTATAAGGCATTGGATTAACTTAATACTACCGCTTTTTTTGTGAGGTGGCCAAAGTGTTTGTGAGGAAAGATATATATCTTTGTACCGTGTTAGCCAGTTGATAAAAAAATATTTAGAATTGAGAGTCCTCAGTGGTTGATACCTTTTAATGGCTAACTGAAAAGATGGTAACAAATTGCAAGCTTTCGAGACTACTCAGGTCTCTTCATCAGGCTGTGTTGCAGTGACCAATGTTACAGCCAGGAGGCCCTGTGTGTGTGCTTCAGGATGCGCTTGGAGGCATAATAGTGATGAGAGAAAGTCTGGCAGGGTTATAAATGGCCGGTATGTGTGTCGCAGAGGAGGTCACTCTGCGCTGTCAATCTGCAGTTAAGTTGGTGTGCTGGGACCTGTAGTCCCACAAGTAGTTGTGTAATGCTAATGGGAGATTGGCAGGGCTAGTTATGAGAGATGGGAGGGTCAAACTAGCCACACACCCACACTCCCACCCAGGGGAGTGGTTACAGGTAGATAATGTGACCAGGGTGTGGGTCACAGGTGCCTGGGAGGTTCCTGTGTATGGAGCCGTGTGTTCCTGTGCAAGGTCCTGGACGGTCAGTGTTGGAGACTCTTGGGATTGGAGTCGTCCTGGAAGCACTGTTAGACCGTCGACCTGGACAATCAGTGTTGGAGGCTCTTGGGATTGGAGTTGTCCTGGAAGCACTGTGAGACCGTCGACCTGGATGGTCAGTGTTGGAGGCTCTCGGGATTGGGGTTGTCCTGGAAGCACTGTGAGACCATCGACCTGGACGGTTCTGTTGTGGACCTTGGACTGACGTGGAGTCTACCTGTGGAGCAGGAGTTCCTAAGAGGTAACCCCTGGTATGGGGAAAAAGAACTATTGCTGAACTGTGCAGTCACCCGGTGACTGGAGGGATACCAGTGTGACCACTGAAGGATTTGTAAAGCCATATATAATGAACTGTTTGTGTTATGGTTTATGACGTTTAATAAACCAGAATAGACTGTTTAAAGTGGAGAAATCGTGCCTGAGTGCTTAAATCCCATGCTAAGCGAGTGTCCCCCAACACACTCAGGTAGCGTATCACCACAAGGCATAGACTAAAAGAAATTCTGAAGAATCACATATTTATACACAACACCGCACAGAGCTGTCATTATGGGAGAGTGATAAACAGTCGTGTCCATAAATATTGGAAGGTTCCTAGATAAGGAGGGAATGTTTTGTTGTCCTCTGATTGGGGTCTGGTACTGTTATGATGCCCCATAAGGTCCGAGTGCAAATTCCTTAATTGATGTAAAAAGACATAAATCCATTGGACACATTCATTCCTGCATCAAGTGTGTCAAAGGTTGTCATAAATGTATACTCCGAGATTCTCCTGTCTCTCTGAGATTTGAAGTTACCTTTCAATACAAGTAATTTCAGGTCCATGGTGCTATGATCAGGCATACAGAAATGTTTGGCCACCGGTAGATCCATTAATTTTTCTTTTATTGTGTGGCAGTGAGAATTTATCCTTGTTCTCAGTTCTGCCCTGTCTCCCCAACATACAGACCCCCAGTTGGACATTTAGTACATATAATTAGGTACGCCACTTTAGAAGTGACGCAGCTGAAAGTACCTGGTATCTTGTAATCATAATGTGAATTGGGGATCTTTATCTTGTCCGTGGTCATTATAAATGGACAGGTTTTACATTTTTTCTGGTTGCAAGGAAAGGTTCCTGCAGCTGTTGGAGAGGACAGCGAGCTCCTGACAATGATACTTCTTAGATTTGGGGGCTGCCTAAAACACAGTAGTGGGGGGCCTGGAAAAATGGATTGTAATCGGGCATCTTTTTGTAGTAAAGGTTGTAATTTCCGTGCAGCTCCCCTTAGCACCTCCAGATTTGGATTGTAGGTAACTACTAGAGGTACCCGGTTATTTTCTTCTTTAGCTTTGTAATGTAGCAGGTGATTCCTTGATATTCTGATGGCTCTTGTGATCTGGTTTTCAATTGTTCTTGGATGGTAGCCCTGATTCAAAAAGGCCTTTCTGAGGCGACCAAGGTGTTCATCTCTATCCATGGGGTTGGAACATATACGATTGTATCTGATGGCTTGGCTGTAGACAATAGAGTTTTTTATGTGTTTTGGATGGAAACTGTCCCATTTAAGGTATGTTGGATGGTCGATTGGCTTCTGATACAGGGATGTTTCTATTTAATTGTTCTGCAGCTTAATGATGGTGTCCAAAAAGTTAATTTCAGTACAGGAGTAGTTGGGTGTCAAGTTGATGGTAGGATGAGATTGATTAAACTGTTCATGGAACGTCTCTAGCTGTAGCTGTCCAGATGATTAAAATATCATCAATGTAGCGGTAGTTGGCCAGAGGCCTGATGGGACATAAGGACAAAATGTTACTTTCAAGCTTGGCCATGAAAAGATTTGCATACTGTGGAGCCATTTTACTTCCTATTGCTGTGCCAGTCTCCTGTAGATATATCATGTTGTCAAATTCAAAGTAATTGTGGGTGAGGATGAATTTTATAAGTTTCACCACAGAGTCTGCATCAGTCCGTGTGTTTTCCATGAAGAATTTGCAGGCATTTAATCCATCCTGGTGTGGTATATTAGAGTACAAAGATTCCACATCCATGGTGGCCAGGATGGTTCCTTCTGGTAGAGGACCTATTGCTGATAGTTTATTCAGTAGGTCAGTTGTGTCGTGAATGAAGCTGGGTTTATCCTTTACCAGTGGTTTAAAAACACCCTCTACCCATCCAGATACCTGCTCGTTGCAGCTCTGAAATATGGCAAAACTGGTGGCAAATGCCATCTTCGCAGCTTCGCGCTTGATTTTCATCAATTCATGGACAGTTATTTTGTGCCTTTTTTGCCCAACATGCTTCTTGCGACCCTGTTAGCTATTTGCCACCATGGACCTGACATTACTTGTATTGAAAGGTAACTTCAAATCTCAGAGAGACAGGAGAATCTCGGAGTATAAATTTATGACAACCTTTGACACACTTGGTGCAGGAATGAATGTGTCCCATGGATTTATGTGTTTTTACATCAATTAAGGAATTTGCACTCAGACCTTATGGGGCATCATAACAGTACCAGACCCCAATCAGAGGACAACAAAACATTCACTCCTTATCTAGGAACTTTACAATATTTATGGACACAACTGTTTTTCACTCTCCCATAATGACAACTCTGTGCTGTGTTGTGTATAAATATGTGATTCTTCAGAATTTCTTTTAGTCAGATGAATTGGGTGAAGAATTCATGGGAGAAAATCACTGATAGTTGTGTTGCCAATGTGCTACAAGCAGGCTACATAGACAACAGGTGCTCATTTACCATTCTAAAGGCAATCAAGTCACAAGAAATTCACAATGAAATTCAGGGTTTGGAGAGTTGTGATGTTCCAGAATGTGATTACATGATTACATTTGAATAAATGTTGTTGTTTTTTTCTTCAAGAATAAATGTTTGTTGTTGATTATGTGGGAAAAAAGTTGTCCCCTGAAAATAAGCCCTAACTGATCCTTTGGAGCAAAAAAAATATAAGACCCTGTCTTACTTTTGGGGAAACATGGTAGTTTAACTCAAGGTCAGAATATTTTTGACCTTGAATTTCGCATCAGAAGATTCTGAGAGAACAGAGCGACTGCAATGGAAAAGATTTAGAATTAGTGGCTTAAAATGAAACACATGACATTTTTGAGACTCTGAAGAGATGTTGGAATGTGCAGGTTGTAGCACACCGCATTGACATACTTGATATGCCGAGTAGCGTCAGGCCTTGTTTCTAGGCCAAAACTGATTCATTCAACTAGGCCTTTGAACTGCAGCTGAGAAGCCAAAAATAAAGCTAAGTTGACCTGTAATTATCCACATGTAATTATAAACATAGCACCTTGATAGAAACTGTGCACATCTGTGAGAAACTATGTGCAAACGTTCTAAGAAAGCCACGGAGACCATAGAAACATGCTCTGAATGGGAATTGAAATCAGCAGAAACACCTCGAAATACTGTCATCATACTTGGATAACACTGACATATAAGAGGTTTCAAGCAATATCATTGACAAACTCTTGGAATACGGCTGGAGAATTACTGAATCCAAAAAACATGTCATTGCACTCAAATGTCTATCATGAGGAGAATAAAGGAGGTTTCAATACTGTAACCTTTCATTTTAGTCCAGAACCTTTCCAATTAACTAGATATTGTAGAGAGAACTTTTTACTTTTCTAAAATTAAAGTTCTAGGGCCTACTAAAGGGTACCCGTGTCATCATTAGCCAAGCCTTCCTAGCAACTCCATTTTATAATGACACAAACCCTCACAAGGTTTTGAATTGTTATACACCACTAAGTTTACTATCAGAAGAAAAAAAAGAGGAACAGGATCCAGCGATGGGCTGGGGTGGCTAAAAAATAACTTTTATTTTGAGGTTATAAAAACAATGAAAAACACATATTGTCAGGCACTGTACATGGTTGTGGCAGATCAACAGATTTTGACATTAGTCTTACTCATGATCATGGATCATGAGTAAGACTAATGTCAAAATGCATAAATCTACCATAACCGTGTACAATTCCCGACAATATGTGTTTTTATTTCGAAGTTATTAAAACATTGAGTTATTTTTATTTGGTCCCCCATGACAGCACTACGAGAGAGGGGATCCGCCCTTCAGGGACAGGAAACCTACAGATACAAAAGGGCGGCACCTCTCCCACGCATCAGTTGGTTTCCTGTCCCTGACGGGGACCCTGTTCCTACAGATACCTGTGAGGATTTGACGGATCCCAAGCCTAGCCGGTTGATTCAGATAGCGGGGGTTCCCTGCCTCGGCCGGTGTGGGGTTCCTGGAAGTGCCACGGTGTGTCCAGGGTGGACCGCACGAGAGTGAGCGGGCAGATGGAGCGGTGTCTGGAAGATTACCGTCTTCGGAGGGCCAGAGGTAAGTATGTCCCTTTGGATCTCTGCAGTTCCTGGCGTGCGCTGCCCGGTGTGCTGCTGGGGCTCTGGGTGTTCCAGGTTCCAGCTGCGTCTGGGGTGGTCTGAGGGCGGGCCGGTGGCTCGACTGGTGATGCGTCCTCTGACGCAGCTGGCGTCCTTGGCTGAGGTTGCCATCGAGATGGTATGGGGCCTGGGGATGTGTCGCAGGTGCCGACCGGCTCGGCCGATAATGGCGCCGCGGTCGCACGCACACATGCAGTGGGGCCTTGGGACTGCGGCTGGGGTCAGGGGCATCGGGGTCTGGGGTGGCAGCCGGCGTCCCTGTAACCTGTGAAGAACGGGACGGCATGTGACGCTTGGAGCGTGACCGTTTTAGGGGAGGAAGAGACGCCCAGGCCAGGACCTGCTGACCCGGATATCCAGGGGGAGGCGTGCATAAAGATAGAGACTGCACATGCACCAGTTCTTCTGAGCCCATTGGTCACAATGGAAGTAAGTGAGCAGCAGGAGCAGGAGAACCCTGCACAGCAGCTCGGAGATACTGTTCAGAAGCACCGTACTGCTGGGTGAAAGACACATGACCACACGGGTAGTGACCAGGCGAGTGGTCGGTCCAGCCACAGGAGTTCTTCCAGAGTGGACGAGTCAGCAACGTCGGCTGAGATATGCCCCCTCGTAATCCGGTACCTACTTACTGCAACACTGGTAAGTGGTCTTCATGAATGTTCACTCAGTGGTGCAGTCTTCCTCTTATTTTTCCTGTCCTGCCAGGGAAAGAAATGTACAGGAAAGTCAAGACACAAGGAGAATATGCCCTCTGCAGATGATACGTGCTGGACTCCTGTCCAAAAAGATTATATCAGCCCATTCAACTATCCCATTGGTACATTTCCAAGGATGAATGAAACAAAGATAAAGGAAGGAGTCTTTATTAGACCTCAGATTTGTAAGCTTCTTCAAGATGAGAAGTATCTCCATTTGTTGCAGGGCAAGGAAAAGCCTGCATGGGTAACATTTGTGGTAACTAATTTTGGGGGGGAAATTCAAGAGCGTATTGCTAGAGAGATGGTGTCAAATCTCAAAATATATAAGGGTCTTGGCTGTAAAACATCCTTAAACATTAATTTCTTGCATTCGCATCTAGTCATTTTTCCACCAAACTGCAGAGCAGTAATTGACGATTTCAGTGATAGATTTCACCTAGAAAATGTAATCCATCAATTCTTGCAGATTATTGTTGGACAATTGTAAGAGATTATCCAATGCAGGAGTACAAGAGACAAGCAAGCAAGAGTTGTCACTGAATGAGGACCAAACTTTGTAGTGCAATTTCTGTAACTGTTTATACCATATTTTGAGGTTTATAAGACGCACTGGATTATAAGACGCACCCCAAATTTTGAGGAGAAAAATAGGAAAAACAACTTTTTTTTTTAATAAAATGGTGGCACTTCTTACAATCCAGGCATCTTATTGCTTACCGGGGGTGGTGGCTGCAGTGAAGCAGGGTCCCTTCTGGCGGAGGCAGGAGTGAGGCGATGCTGCGTACCTTAGACTGGGAGAAAGGGGTGTTCGGATGTGTGACGTTGCAGGTGTTCGATGGTGCAGGCCACAGTGGAGCAGGGTCCCAGGGTCGAAGCTGGAGGAGGCAAGAGTGACGCTGCGGGTGTTCAGTGATGCGGAGGCTCCACCAACATTTTGTGAAAGGCCAGAGCCCCCGCACTGTTCATTATGTGGTGGGCCCCCCAAAAATGGCTGCCGGGGCTGTTGTGAATTTGGTTTCTGGGCTCCCCCGGTGGTCACTGGTGGTACTGAACTTGTGTGCTTCATCGCCTCTGTTCACCTGTTTCCATCAGGATGTGGGAGTTGTCTATTTAGCCTTGCTCCTCAGTCATTTCTATGCTGGCCATCAATGTTACCAGAAGCCTTTCTGTTGCATGTTCCTGCTCCTAGACTACTATCAGCTAAGTTGGACTTGTAGTCCTAAGTTTGTTTTGCATTTTTGTTCCAGTTCTCTGTGTTTGAATATTTCTGAGGCTGGAAGCTCTTGTGAGCTGAAATTGCCACTCTGGTGTCATGAGTTGATATTAGAGTCTTAAAGTAATTTCAGGATGGTGTTTTGAAAGGGTTTTCAGCTGACTGTGTAGTTCCCTTTTCTGTCTTCCTACTATCTAGTAAGCGGACCTCAATTTGCTAAACCTATCTTCATACTTCGTATGTCAATTTCCTCTAAAATCACCGACATTATATGTGGGGGCTACTGTCTGCCTTTTGGGGAAAATTTCTCTAGAGGTAAGCCAGGTCTGTATTTTCCTCTGCTAGGGTCAGTCAGTTCTCCGGCTGGCGCTGGGCGTCTAGGGATAAAACGTAGGCACGCTACCCGGCCACTGTTAGTTGTGCGGTAGGTTTAGCTCACAGTCAGCTCGAGTTCCCATCTTCCAAGAGCTAGTCCTTTTGTATGCTTTACTACGGTCTCTTGCCATTGAGAACCATGACAGTTTGGCCGGCCAAGGGTTAAAATAATTGGCAGAAGAAAGGAGAGAAAAGAAGTCTGCAGAGAATTTTTTTTTTTTTTTTTTTTTCCTGAGTTTGCTCATTAGTTGATTCACTAGCATCTCTGCTTACTGCAGCCTTCATCTCTCTCTCCTTCTAATCCTTGAATGGTTCTGATTTCACCTGATGAAAATGGATTCTCAGAGTTTAGCTACAGGTTTGAATAATCTCGCTATGAAGGTTCAAAGTTTACAGGATTTTGTTTACAGGATTCATGCTCCTATATCTGAACCTAGAGTACCTTTGCCTGAATTTTTCTCCGGGGATAGATCTCGCTTCCAGAATTTCAAACATAATTGTAAATTGTTTTTGTCTCTGAGATCTCGCTCCGCTGGAGATCCTGCACAGCAGGTCAGGATTGTAATTTCCTTGCTCCGGGGCGACCCTCAGGATTGGGCATTTGCTTTGGCACCAGGGGATCCTGCGTTGCTCAATGTGGATGCGTTTTTCCTGGCTTTAGGGTTGCTTTATGAGGAACCTCATTTAGAGATTCAGGCTGAAAAAGCCTTGATGGCCCTGTCTCAGGGGCAAGATGAGGCTGAAATATACTGCCAAAAATTTCGTAAGTGGTCTGTGCTTACTCAGTGGAATGAGTGCGCCCTGGCGGCGAATTTCAGAGAGGGTCTCTCTGATGCCATTAAAAATGTTATGGTGGGGTTCCCTGTGCCTGCAGGTCTGAATGAGTCCATGACAATGGCTATTCAGATTGATCGGCGTTTGCGGGAGCGCAAACCTGTGCACCATTTGGCGGTGTCTACTGAGAAGGCGCCAGAGATTATGCAATGTGATAGAATTCTGTCCAGAAGCGAACGACAGAATTTTAGGCGAAAAAATGGGTTATGCTTCTATTGTGGCGATTCAACTCATGTTATATCAGCATCCTCTAAACGTACTAAGAAGGTTGATAAGTCTGTTTCAATTGGTACTTTACAGTCCAAGTTTATTCTATCTGTGACCCTGATTTGCTCTTTATCGTCTATTACCGCGGACGCCTATGTCGACTCTGGCGCCGCTTTGAGTCTTATGGATTGGTCCTTTGCCAAACGCTGTGGGTTTAATTTAGAGCCTCTGGAAGTTCCTATACCTCTGAAGGGTATTGACTCCACGCCATTGGCTAGTAATAAACCACAATACTGGACACAAGTAACTATGCGTATTAATCCGGATCACCAGGAGATTATTCGCTTCCTTGTGTTGTATAATCTACATGATGTGTTGGTGCTTGGATTGCCATGGCTGCAATCTCATAACCCAGTCCTCGACTGGAAAGCAATGTCTGTGTTAAGCTGGGGATGTCAGGGGACTCATGGGGACGTACCTTTGGTTTCCATTTCGTCATCTATTCCCTCTGAGATTCCGGAATTTGTATCTGATTATCGTGACGTTTTTGAGGAGCCTAAACTTGGTTCACTACCTCCGCACAGAGATTGCGATTGTACAATAGATCTGATTCCGGGCAGTAAGTTTCCAAAGGGTCGTTTATTTAATCTGTCTGTGCCTGAACATGCTGCTATGCGGGAATATATTAAGGAGTCCTTGGAAAAGGGACATATTCGTCCTTCGTCATCTCCCTTAGGAGCTGGTTTTTTCTTTGTATCTAAAAAAGATGGCTCTTTGAGGCCGTGTATTGATTATCGGCTTTTGAATAAAATCACGGTTAAATATCAGTATCCTTTGCCACTGCTTACTGATTTGTTTGCTCGAATAAAGGGGGCCAAGTGGTTCTCTAAGATTGATCTTCGTGGGGCGTATAATTTAGTGCGAATTAAGCAGGGGGATGAGTGGAAAACCGCATTTAATACGCCTGAGGGCCATTTTGAGTATTTAGTAATGCCTTTTGGTCTTTCAAATGCCCCTTCAGTCTTTCAGTCTTTTATGCATGACATTTTCCGTGAATATTTGGATAAATTTATGATTGTGTATCTGGATGATATTTTGATTTTTTTCGGACGACTGGGACTCTCATGTCCAACAGGTCAGGAGGGTTTTTCAGGTTTTGCGCTCTAATTCCTTGTGTGTAAAGGGTTCTAAGTGCGTTTTTGGGGTTCAAAGGATTTCGTTTTTGGGGTACATTTTTTCCCCCTCTTCCATTGAGATGGACCCTGTCAAGGTTCAGGCTATTTGTGATTGGACGCAACCCTCTTCTCTTAAGAGCCTTCAGAAGTTTTTGGGCTTTGCTAATTTTTATCGTCGATTTATAACTGGTTTTTCTGATGTTGCTAAACCGTTGACTGATTTGACTAAGAAGGGTGCTGATGTTGCTGATTGGTCCCCTGCTGCTGTGGAGGCCTTTCGGGAGCTTAAGCGCCGCTTTTCTTCCGCCCCTGTATTGCGTCAGCCTGATGTTACTCTTCCTTTTCAGGTTGAGGTCGACGCTTCGGAAATCGGAGCTGGGGCGGTTTTGTCGCAGAAAAGTTCCGACTGCTCCGTGATGAGACCTTGCGCGATCTTTTCTCGTAAATTTTCGCCCGCTGAGCGAAATTATGATATTGGTAATCGGGAGCTCTTGGCTATGAAGTGGGCTTTTGAGGAGTGGCGTCATTGGCTTGAGGGGGCTAGACATCAGGTGGTGGTATTGACCGACCACAAGAATTTGATTTATCTTGAGTCTGCCAGGCGCCTGAATCCTAGACAGGCGCGCTGGTCGTTATTTTTCTCTCGGTTTAATTTTGTGGTTTCTTACCTACCGGGTTCTAAAAATGTGAAGGCGGATGCCCTTTCTAGGAGTTTTGAGCCTGATTCCCCTGGTAATTCTGAACCTACAGGTATCCTTAAGGATGGAGTGATATTATCTGCTGTTTCCCCAGACTTGCGACGGGTCTTGCAGGAGTTTCAGGCGGATAGACCTGATCGTTGCCCGCCTGGTAGAATGTTTGTTCCTGATGATTGGACCAGTAGAGTCATCTCGGAGGTCCATTCTTCCGCGTTAGCTGGTCATCCTGGAATCTTTGGTACCAGGGATTTGGTGGCTAGGTCCTTCTGGTGGCCTTCCCTGTCGCGAGATGTGCGAGGTTTTGTGCAGTCTTGTGATGTTTGTGCTCGGGCCAAGCCTTGTTGTTCTCGGGCTAGTGGATTGTTGTTATCTTTGCCTATTCCGAAGAGGCCTTGGACTCACATCTCCATGGATTTTATTTCTGATCTCCCTGTTTCTCAGAAGATGTCTGTCATCTGGGTGGTGTGTGACCGTTTCTCTAAGATGGTCCATTTGGTCCCCTTGCCTAAATTGCCTTCCTCATCCGAGCTGGTTCCTCTGTTTTTTCAAAATGTGGTTCGCTTGCATGGTATTCCGGAGAATATCGTGTCTGACAGGGGAACCCAATTCGTGTCTAGATTTTGGCGAGCGTTATGTGCTAGGATGGGCATTGATTTGTCTTTTTCGTCTGCTTTCCATCCTCAGACTAATGGCCAGACCGAGCGAACTAATCAGACCTTGGAGACTTATTTGAGGTGTTTTGTGTCTGCGGATCAGGATGATTGGGTTGCCTTTTTGCCCTTGGCGGAGTTTGCCCTCAATAATCGGGCTAGTTCTGCCACCTTGGTTTCTCCTTTCTTCTGTAATTCGGGGTTTCATCCTCGTTTCTCTTCCGGTCAGGTGGAGTCTTCGGATTGTCCTGGAGTGGATGCTGTGGTGGAGAGGTTGCATCAGATTTGGGGGCATGTGGTGGACAATTTGAAGTTGTCCCAGGAGAAGACTCAGCATTTTGCCAACCGCCGTCGTCGTGTTGGTCCTCGTCTTTGTGTTGGGGACTTGGTGTGGTTGTCTTCTCGTTTTGTCCCTATGAAGGTTTCTTCTCCTAAGTTTAAGCCTCGGTTCATCGGCCCGTACAAGATATTGGAGATTCTTAACCCTGTGTCCTTTCGTTTGGACCTCCCTGCATCTTTTTCTATTCATAATGTCTTCCATCGGTCATTGTTGCGCAGGTATGAGGTACCGATTGTGCCTTCCGTTGAGCCTCCTGCTCCGGTGTTGGTTGAGGGTGAGTTGGAGTACGTTGTCGAGAAGATCTTGGACTCCCGTGTTTCCAGACGGAGACTTCAGTATCTGGTCAAGTGGAAGGGCTACGGTCAAGAGGATAATTCTTGGGTGACAGCCTCTGATGTTCATGCCTCCGATTTGGTCCGTGCCTTTCATAGGGCTCATCCTGATCGCCCTGGTGGTTCTGTTGAGGGTTCGGTGCCCCCTCCTTGAGGGGGGGGTACTGTTGTGAATTTGGTTTCTGGGCTCCCCCGGTGGTCACTGGTGGTACTGAACTTGTGTGCTTCATCGCCTCTGTTCACCTGTTTCCATCAGGATGTGGGAGTTGTCTATTTAGCCTTGCTCCTCAGTCATTTCTATGCCGGCCATCAATGTTACCAGAAGCCTTTCTGTTGCATGTTCCTGCTCCTAGACTACTATCAGCTAAGTTGGACTTGTAGTCCTAAGTTTGTTTTGCATTTTTGTTCCAGTTCTCTGTGTTTGAATATTTCTGAGGCTGGAAGCTCTTGTGAGCTGAAATTGCCACTCTGGTGTCATGAGTTGATATTAGAGTCTTAAAGTAATTTCAGGATGGTGTTTTGAAAGGGTTTTCAGCTGACTGTGTAGTTCCCTTTTCTGTCTTCCTACTATCTAGTAAGCGGACCTCAATTTGCTAAACCTATCTTCATACTTCGTATGTCAATTTCCTCTAAAATCACCGACATTATATGTGGGGGCTACTGTCTGCCTTTTGGGGAAAATTTCTCTAGAGGTAAGCCAGGTCTGTATTTTCCTCTGCTAGGGTCAGTCAGTTCTCCGGCTGGCGCTGGGCGTCTAGGGATAAAACGTAGGCACGCTACCCGGCCACTGTTAGTTGTGCGGTAGGTTTAGCTCACAGTCAGCTCGAGTTCCCATCTTCCAAGAGCTAGTCCTTTTGTATGCTTTACTACGGTCTCTTGCCATTGAGAACCATGACACGGGGCAGCACATGCGCAGATGGAGATCTTGGCGCTGAGATCTCATCTGCCGAGATCTCCATCTACGCCGCATCGGCAGCCATTTTCCTGGAGACATAGCGTAGAGGCAGGCACGGATGGAGATCTCAGCTTTCCATTTGCGCCTGTGCCGAGTGAGAAGCCGGATGCCAGACCCTGGAAGAAGAATGGCGGCCACCATATGCCACCGCCGCAGGGCTACCGCTATCATAAAAACTACAGCCAACTAAGGGTATGTTTCCACGGTCAGTATTGTCAGAGCTTTGGACGCAGCACATGTCTGCTCCGTGCTGCGGGCTTTTGTATGCACAGTGATTCCTCATGTGTTGATTGAACCATATGGAATAACCGCATCCTATACAGTGTATGGGTGACTTTATCTTGCGGAGACGAAGCATCTCCACAAGATAAATAGACATGCTGCGGTCTGGAAAGATGTGCCGCATGCCGGGTATGCAAGGAAGCCTGTTGTGAATTCTGCTCTTGGCTCCCTCCGGTGGTTATAAGTGGTAGCGCTGCTGTCTTCGATCGCAGCATTTCATCAGGTGTGTCCACTTAATGCAATCCTCTGGGCTATTTAGTTTTGCTTCACCCTTTAGTCAGTGCCAGTTGTCCATTGTTCCTGGAGGATTCACATCTCTGTCTGGTCTCTCCTGCTTTGCTGTTCATTTTAACAAAGATAAGTTCTGACTTTGTTTTTGCAGTCCACATGCTGTGGGCCTTATAGTTCAGTGCATATCTATGTTTTTTCTTGTCCAGCTTGGTCTGTATAAGGACTTGCTCTTCCAAGCTGGTATCTCTGGAGATGCAGATATACCCTCCATACCTTTAGTTAGATGTGGAGATTTTGTATTTTCTGTGGTGGATATTTTCTAGTGTTTTAATACTGACCGCATAGTACTCTGTCCTATCCTTTCTATCTAGCTAGAATGGCCTTCTTTGCTAAATCCTGATTTCAGTCTGTGTATGTTAATTCCCTCTCCTCTCACAGTCAATATTTGTGGGGGGCTGTCTATCCTTTGGGGATTTTCTCTGAGGCAAGATAGTTTTTCCGTTTCTTTCTCTAGGGGTATTTAGTCCTCCGGCTGTGTCGAGGTGTCTAGGGAGTGACAGGAACATCCCACGGCTACTTCTAGTTGCGGTGTTAAGTTCAGGGTCCGCGGTCAGTACAGGTACCACCTTCTCAAGAGTACGTCTCATGCTGCTCCTAGGCCACCAGATCATAACAGAAGCCAGTGGTGTCCCTGGAGGCATAGTATAGATGGGATTTCATGAAATCTCATCCACTATGTTGTAACATCTGGCCGGCAACATTTACTGACCGAGGAAACGTACCCTAAAAATTGTCATTGTCAGATTTGAATTCAGGAGGTCAAAATCATTAAAGGGACACTGTCACCCCCTCCAGCCGTTATAAACTAAAAGAGCCACCTTGTGCAGCAGTAATGCTGCAGTCTAACAAGGTGACTCTTTTAGTTTTTGTTGGTGTTATTCCCACAATAAAGGTATTTATAAAGTAGCTCAAATACATCTCTTTGTACCTGGAGGCGGGTCTGAAGCCTCCTCTTTGAAGCGCCCAACTGCCGTCAGTCATCTCTTCTGTGTTGATCTTCGCCGCCCCCTCAGCGCTGTTATTGTCTGAAATCCTGCGCTCTGCTCTTCTGCCTTGTGCAGGCACATAGAGCATTTGCCGTCCTAGCGCTGGTGCCGGGTTCCGTTCTGCGCCTGTGCGGGCAGTGCGGCCACCCTGTTACTGAATCCCCTGTTATGATCTGGTGACTTTGGAGCCGCATGAGACTTTCTCAGGAGAAGTGGAATGTATACTGACCGCAAACCCTGAACTTAACACCGCAACTAGAAGTAGCCGTGGGGTGTGCCTAACAAACCCTAGACACCTCGACACAGCCGGAGGACTAAATACCCCTATAGATTGAAACAGGAATACTAACTTGCCTCAGAGCAGAACCCCAAAGGATAGGCAGCCCCCCACAAATATTGACTGTGAATAGGAGAGGAAAGACACTCACAGGCAGAAAACAGATTCCAGCAAAAGAGGCCACTCTAGCTAAACAGGGAAAGATAGAACAGAATACTAAGCGGTCAGTATTAAAACTCTAAAAATATCCACAGCAGAAAATACAAAAAGTTCCACAATCTAACTAAAGACATGGAATGTATATCTGCAACTCCTGAGAATCCAACAAGACCGAGAAATTACTGATACAATCTAAGCTGGACAAAAAAACACTGAATAGCTCTAAATCATAAGCACAAGGCATGTGTGCCACGAAAACCAGACACTTTGCAGATTTGGCAGCAAGGCAGAAGGAACCAGGCAAGGACAAAACCTCCAAAAACAATGGACAACTGGCAAGGACTAATGAATCCTGCTCACCTAAATACCCCAGTCAGAACTGCAATCAGCAGAAACACCTGACCAGGGCTGTAACCCAGAGACAACTGCATTACCACCTACAACCACCGGAGGGAGCCCAAAAGCAGAATTCAAATCAGTACTTCCCCCTTGAGGAGGGGTCACCGAACGAAACGAACTACATGCTGAAAAAACAACGAAACCAAATCTGAGGAGGAAGGCAATTTAGGCAAAGGCACCAAATGAACCATCTTAGAGAACCGGTCACAAACAACCCAGATAACCGACATCTTCTGGGAAACCGGAAGATCAGAAATAAAATCCATAGAAATATGCGTCCAAGGCCTCTCAGGGACCAGCAATGGCAAAAGCAACCCACTAGCACGGGAACAACAAGGCTTGGCCCGCGCACAAGTCACACAGGACTGTACAAAAGAACCTACCAACCAGGTCTCTGGTACCAAAAATCCCAGGATGACCAGCCAACACAGAACAATGAACCTCAGAAATCACTCTACTAGTCCATCTGTCAGGAACAACCAATTTCCCCACTGGACAGCGGTCAGGTCTGTTAGCCTGAAATTCCTGAAGAACCCGTCGCAAATCAGGGGAAATGGCAGAAAGGACCTCCCCTTCTTTCAGAATGCCGACCGGTTCCAGGACCTCAGGAGAATCAGGCAAAAAACTCCTAGAAAGGGCATCAGCCTTAATATTCTTAGAACCCGGAAGATACCAGACCACAAAATCAAAACGGGAAAAAAACAAAGACCATCGAGTCTGTCTAGGATTCAGCCGTTTGGCAGACTCGAGGTAAATCAGATTCTTATGATCGGTCAAGACCACAATACGGTGCTTAGCTCCCTCAAGCCAATGTCGCCACTCCTCAAACGCCCACTTCATAGCCAACAGCTCCCGATTGCCGACATCATAATTGCGTTCAGCAGGCGAAAATTTACGGGAAAAGAAGGCACACGGTTTCATCAAGGAACCAGCAGGATCCCTCTGAGACAAAACGGCCTCTGCCCCAATCTCAGAAGCATCAACCTCAACCTGAAACGGAAGAGAAACATCAGGTTGACGCAACACCGGAGCAGAAGTAAATCGACGTTTAAGCTCCTGAAAGGCAGAAACAGCCGCAGAGGACCAATTCGCCACATCAGCGCCTTTCTTCATCAAATCAATAAAGGGTTTAACCACGCTGGAAAAGTTAGCAATGAAACGGCGATAAAAATTTGCAAAACCCAAAAATTTCTGAAGGCTCTTTACGGACGTGGGTTGAATCCAATCATGAATGGCCTGAACCTTAACCGGGTCCATCTCAATAGATGAAGGAGAAAAAAATAAAACCCAAAAAAGAAACCTTCTGCACCCCAAAGAGACACTTAGACCCCTTCACAAACAAAGCATTGTCACGAAGGATCTGAAACACCATCCTGACCTGCTCCACATAAGACTCCCAATCATCAGAAAAAATCAAAATATCGTCCAGATATACAATCAAGAATTTATCAGTATAAGTCCGGAAGATATCATGCATGAAAGATTGAAAAACAGATGGAGCATTAGTGAGCCCGAACGGCATCACAAGGTATTCAAAATGACCCTCGGGCGTATTGAACACAGTTTTCCATTTATCACCCTGCTTAATACGAACAAGATTATACGTCCCCCGAAGGTCAATCTTTGTAAACCAACTAGCTCCCTTAATCCTAGCAAACAAATCGGAAAGCAAGAGTAAAGGGTATTGAAACTTGACCATGATCTTCTTCAAGAGGCGATAATCAATACAGGGTCTCAAGGAGCCATCCTTCTTAGCAACAAAAAAAAACCTGCTCCCATCGGTGAAGAAGATGGACGAATATGCCCTTTCTCCAAAGACTCCTTAACATAACTCCGCATAGTGGTATGTTCAGGCACAGACAGGATGAAATGTCGGCCCATAGGAAACTTACAGCCTGGAATCAAATCAATAGCACAATCACAATCCCTGTGAGGTGGAAGAGAACTGGACTTGGGCTTATCGAATACATCCTGAAAATCCGACAAAAACTCTGGAATTTTGGAAGAGGAAGAAGAGGAGATGGACATTAAAGGAACCTCATTATGAACCCCCTGACAACCCCAACTAGTCACAGACATAGACTTCCAATCCAACACAGGATTATGTACCTGCAACCACGGAAAACCCAGCACGATAGCATCATGCAAATTATGCAACACCAGAAATCGACAATCTTCCTGATGGGCCGGCGCCATACGCATGGTCACCTGAGTCCAAAACTGGGGCTTATTTTTAGCCAAAGGTGTATGCCCCTTAACCCCTTCATGACCCAGCCTATTTTGGCCTTAATGACCTTGCCGTTTTTTGCAATTCTGACCAGTGTCCCTTTATGAGGTAATAACTCAGGAACGCTTCAACGGATCCTAGCGATTCTGAGATTGTTTTTTCGTGACATATTGGGCTTCATGTTAGTGGTAAATTTAGGTCGATAATTTTTGAGTTTATTTGTGAAAAAAACGGAAATGTGGCAAAAAATTTGAAAATTTCGCAATTTTCACATTTTGAATTTTTATTCTGTTAAACCAGAGAGTTATGTGACACAAAATAGTTAATAAATAACGTTTCCCACATGTCTACTTTACATCAGCTCAATTTTGGAAACAATTTTTTTTTTTGCTAGGAAGTTATAAGGGTTAAAATTTGACCAGTGATTTCTCATTTTTACAACAAAATTTACAAAACCATTTGTTTTAGGGACCACCTCACATTTGAAGTCATTTTGAGGGTTCTATATGGCTGAAAATACCCAAAAGTGACACCATTCTAAAAACTGCACCCCTCAAGGTGCTCAAAACCACATTCAAGAAGTTTATTAACCCTTCAGGTGTTTCACAGCAGCAGAAGCAACATGGAAGTAAAAAATGAACATTTAACTTTTTAGTCACAAAAATGATCTTTTAGCAACAATTTTTTTATTTTCCCAAGGGTAAAAGGAGAAACTGGACCAGGGACGTTGTTGTCCAATTTGTCCTGAGTACGCTGATACCTCATATGTGGGGGTAAACCACTGTTTGGGCGCACGGCAGGGCTCGGAAGGGAAGGAGCGCCATTTGACTTTTTTAATGAAAAATTGGCTCCAATCTTTAGCGGACACCATGTCGCGTTTGGAGAGCCCCCGTGTGCCTAAACATTGGAGCTCCCCCACAAGTGACCACATTTTGGAAACTAGACCCCCCAAGGAACTTATCTAGAAGCATAGTGAGCACTTTAAACCCCCAGGTGCTTCACAAATTGATCCGTAAAAATGAAAAAGTACTTTTTTTTCACAAAAAAATTATTTTAGCCTCAATTTTTTCATTTTCACATGGGCAACAGGATAAAATGGATCCTAAATTTTGTTGGGCAATTTCTCCTGAGTACACCAATACCTCACATGTGGGGGTAAACCACTGTTTGGGCACATGGTAAGGCTCGGAAGGGAAGGAGCGCCATTTGACTTTTTGAATGGAAAATTATCTCCATCGTTAGCGGACACCATGTCGCGTTTGGAAAGCTCCTGTGTGCCTAAACATTGGAGCTCCTCCACAAGTGACCCCATTTTGGAAACTAGACCCCCCAAGGAACTCATCCAGAGGCATAGTGAGCACTTTAAACCCCCAGGTGCTTCACAAATTGATCCGCAAAAATGAAAAAGTACTTTTTTTTCACACAAAATTTCTTTTAGCCTCAATTCTTTCATTTTCACATGGGCAACAGGATAAAATGGATCCTAAAATTTGTTGGGCAATTTCTCCTGAGTATGCCGATACCTCATATGTGGGGGTAAACCACTGTTTGGGTGCACGGCAAGGCTCGGAAGGGGAGGCGTGCCATTTGACTTTTTGAATGGAAAATTAGCTCCAATCGTTAGCAGACACCATGTCGCGTTTGGAGAGCCCCTGTGTGCCTAAACATTGGAGCTCCCCTACAAGTGACCCCATTTTGGAAACTAGACCCCCCAAGAAACTTATCTAGATGCATAGTGAGCACTTATAACCCCCAGGTGCTTCACAGAAGTTTATAACGCAGAGCCGTGAAAATAAAAAAATAATTTTTCTTTCCTCAAAAATGATTTTTAGCCCAGAATTTTTTATTTTCCCAAGGGTAATAGGAGAAATTGGACCCCAAATGTTTTTGTCCAGTTTGTTCTGAGTACGATGATACCCCATATGTGGGGGTAAACCACTGTTTGGGCGCACGGCAGGGCTCGGAAGGGAAGGCACGCCATTTGGCTTTTTGAATGGAAAATTAGCTCCAATCATTAGCGGACACCATGTCGCGTTTGGAGAGCCCCTGTGTGCCTAAACATTGGAGCTCCCGCACAAGTGACCCCATTTTGGAAACTAGACCTCCCAAGGAACTAATCTAGATGTGTGGTGAGCACTTTGAACCCCCAAGTGCTTCACAGAAGTTTATAACGCAGAGCCATGAAAATAAAAAATAATTTTTCTTTTCTCAAAAATGATTTTTTAGCCCACAATTTTTTATTTTCCCAAGGGTAACAGGAGAAATTGGACCCCAAAAGTTGTTGTCCAGTTTCTCCTGAGTACGCTGATACCCCATATGTGGGGGTAAACCACTGTTTTGGCACACGTCAGGGTTCGGAAGGGAAGTAGTGACGTTTTGAAATGCAGACTTTGATGGAATGCTCTGCGGGCGTCAGGTTGCGTTTGCAGAGCCCCTGATGTGCCTAAACAGTAGGAACTCCCCACAATTGACTCCATTTTGGAAACTAGACCCCCAAGGGAACTTATCTAGATGTGTAGTGAGCACTTTGAACCCCCAAGTGCTTCACAGAAGTTTATAACGCAGAGCCGTGAAAATAAAAAATGTGTTTCCTTTCCTCAAAAATATTTTTTTAGCCCAGAATTTTTTTATTTTTGCAAGAGTAACAGGAGAAATTGGACCCCAAAAGTTGTTGTCCAGTTTCTCCTGAGTACGCTGATACCCCATATGTGGGGGTAAACCACTGTTTTGGCACACGTCGGGGTTCGGAAGGGAAGTAGTGACGTTTTGAAATGCAGACTTTGATGGAATGCTCTGCGGGCGTCAGGTTGCGTTTGCAGAGCCCCTGATATGCCTAAACAGTAGAAACCCCCCACAAGTGACCCCATTTTGGAAACTAGACCCCCCAAGGAACTTATCTAGATGTCTGGTGAGCACGTTCAACCCCCAAGTGCTTCACAGAAGTTTACAACGCAGAGCCGTGAAAATAAAAAATCATTTTTCTTTCCTCAAAAAAGATGTTTTAGCAAGCAATTTTTTATTTTCACAAGGGTAACAGGAGAATTTGGACCCCAATATTTGTTGCCCAGTTTGTTGTGAGTACGCTGATACCCCATATGTGGGGGTAAACCACTGTTTTGGCACACGTCGGGGTTCGGAAGGGAAGTAGTGACGTTTTGAAATGCAGACTTTGATGGAATGCTCTGCGGGCGTCAGGTTGCGTTTGCAGAGCCCCTGATATGCCTAAACAGTAGAAACCCCCCACAAGTGACCCCATTTTGGAAACTAGACCCCCCAAGGAACTTATCTAGATGTGTGGTGAGCACGTTCAACCCCCAAGTGCTTCACAGAAGTTTACAACGCAGAGCCGTGAAAATAAAAAATCATTTTTCTTTCCTCAAAAAAGATGTTTTAGCAAGCAATTTTTTATTTTCACAAGGGTAACAGGAGAATTTGGACCCCAATATTTGTTGCCCAGTTTGTTGTGAGTACGCTGATACCCCATATGTGGGGGTAAACCACTGTTTGGGCACACGTCAGGGCTCGGAAGGGAAGTAGTGACATTTGAAATGCAGACTTTGATGGAATGGTCTGCGGGCGTCACATTGCATTTGCAGAGCCCCTGATGTACCTAAACAGTAGAAACACCCCACAAGTGACCCCATTTTGGAAACTAGACCCCCGAAGGAACTTATCTAGATGTGTGGTGAGCACTTTCAACCCCCAAGTGCTTCACAGAAGTTTATAACGCAGAGCCGTGAAAATAAAAAATAATTGTTCTTTCCTCAAAAATTATGTTTTAGCAAGTAATTTTTTATTTTTGCAAGGGTAACAGGAGAAATTAGACCCCAGCAGTTGTTGCCCAGTTTGTCCTGAGTACGCTGGTACCCCAAATGTGGGGGTAAACCACTGTTTGGGCGCACGTCGGGGCTTGGAAGGGCGGGAGCACCATTTGACTTTTTGAACGCAAGATTGGCTGGAATCAATGGTGGCGCCATGTTGCGTTTGGAGACCCCTGATGTGCCTAAACAGTGGAAACCCCTCAATTCTAACTTCAACACTAACCCCAACACACCCCTAATCCTAATCCCAACTGTAGCCATAACCCTAATCACAACCTTAACCCCAACACACCCCTAACCACAACCCTAACCGCAACACACCCGTAACCCTAATTCCAACCCTAATCCTAACCCTAATCCCAACCGTAACCCTAATCCCAACCCTAACCACAACTGTAACCCCAACACACCCCTAACCCTATCCGTAACCCTAACCACAAGCCTAATCTTAACCCTATTTCAAACCCTAGCCCTAATTCCAACCCTAACTCTAATTCCAACCGTAACCCTAAGGCTATGTGCCCACGTTGCGGATTCGTGTGAGATTTTTCCTCATGATTTTTGAAAAATCTGCAGGTAAAAGGCACTGCGTTTTACCTGCGGATTTACAGCAGATTTCCAGTGTTTTTTTGTGCAGATTTCACCTGCGGATTCCTATTGAGGAACAGGTGTAAAACGTTGCGGAATCCGCACAAAGAATTGACATGCTGCGGAAAATACAACGCAGCGTTTCTGCACGGAATTTTCCGCACCATGGGCACAGCGGATTTGGTTTTCCTTAGGTGTACATGGTACTGTAAACCTGATGGAAAACTGCTTCGAATTCGCAGCGGCCAATCCGCTGCGGATCCGCGGCCGATCCGCTGCCAATCCGCTGCGGATCCGCGGCCGATCCGCTGCGGATCCGCTGCGGATCCGCGGCCGATCTGCTGCGGATCCGCTGCGGATCCGCTGCCGATCCGCTGCGGATCCGCTGCCGATCCGCTGCGGATCCGCTGCCGATCCGCTGCGGATCCGCTGCCGATCCGCTGCCGATCCGCTGCCGATCCGCTGCCGATCCGCTGCCGATCCGCTGCGGATCCGCGGCCGATCCGCTGCGGATCCGCGGCCGATCCGCTCTGTGTGCACATGCCATAACCCTACCCCTAACCCTAACCCTACCCGTAACCCTACCCCTAACCCTACCCCTAGTTCTAACCCTAGTTCTAACCCTAACCCTAGTGGAAAAAGAAAAAAAAATATTTTCTTTATTTTATTATTGTCCCTACCTATGGGGGTGATAAAGGGGGGGGTTTATTTATTATTTTTTTATTTTGATCGCTGTGATAGAACCTACCACAGCGATCAAAATGTACCTCTAATGAATCTGCCGGCCGGCGGGCGCACTGAGCATGCGCCCGCCATTTTGGAAGATGGCGGCGCCCATGATGGAGGCGGACGGGGACCGGGAGCCTCGGTAAGTATAAGGGGGGGGAGATCGGGGCACGGGGGGGGCGTCGGAGCACGGGGGGGTGACATAGGAGCAGGGGGGGAGCGGGCAGGAGGACGGGGGAGCGGACAGCAGGACGGGGGAGCCGGCAGGCGGACGGAGGGGACCGGACCCTATAACGGAGCACTGGGGGGGCGATCGGTGGGGTGGGGGGGGTCACATTAGTGTTTCCAGCCATGGCCGATGATATTGCAGCATCGGCCATGGCTGGAATGTAATATTTCACCAGTTTTTTAGGTGAAATATTACAAATCGCTCTGATTGGCAGTTTCACTTTCAACAGCCAATCAGAGCGATCGTAGCCACGGGGGGATGAAGCCACCCCCCCTGGGCTGAAGTACCACTCCCCCTCTCCCTGCAGATCGGGTAAAATAGGAGTTAACCCCTTCACCCGATCTGCAGGGACGCGATCATTCCATGACGCCACATAGGCGTCATGGGTCGGATTGGCACGGGTTTTCATGACGCCTATGTGGCGTCATGGGTCGGGAAGGGGTTAAAGGAATAAGGTTCTGCAAAGGCTGCAGGGGAAAACCACAACGCCTGGCAAACTCAAAGTCCATTAAGTTCAAAGCGGCGCCTGAATCCACAAACGCCATGACAGAAAATGATGACAATGAGCAGATCAAGGACACAGATAATAGAAATTTAGGTTGTACAGTACTGATGGTAAATGAACTAGCGATCTTCTTTGTCCGCTTAGGGCAGACTGAAATGACATGAGAAGCGTCGCCACAATAATAACACAACTTATTCTGACGTCTGAATCCTTGTCGTTCTGTTCTAGACAGAATCCTATCACACTGCATTGGCTCAGGACTCTGCTCTGAGGACAACGCCACAGTACGCATAGTTCTGCGCTCCCGCAAGCGCCGATCAATCTGAATGGCCAGAGACATAGAATCACTCAGACCGACAGGCGTGGGAAACCCCACCATAACATCTTTAACGGATTCAGAAAGACCCTTTCTGAAAATTGCCGCCAAAGCATCATCATTCCATTTAGTCAACACAGACCATTTTCTAAATTTCTGACAATACAATTCTGCCGCCTCTTGGCCCTGAGACAGAACCAACAAGGTCTTCTCTGCTTGATCCACAGAACTAGGTTCATCATACTATAGTCCTAAAGCCTGCAAAAAAGAATCTACATTAAGCAAAGCAGGACTCCCAGATTCCAGGGAAAATGCTCAATCCTGTGGATCGCCACGCAGCAGGGAAATAACGATCTTAACCTGCTGAATGGAATCACCAGAGGATCGAGGTCTCAAAGCAAAAAACAGTTTACAGTTGTTTTTAAAACTCAGAAATTTAGACCTGTCACCAAAAAAAACAAATCAGGAGTAGGAATCTTCGGCTCCAAAACAGGAGTCTGAACAATATAATCAGAAATTCCCTGCACCCTAGCAGCAAGCTGGTCTACACGAGAAGCTAATTCATGAACATCCATGCTAACACAAGACTCCTCAGCCACTCAGGGAAAAAGAGGGAGGAACAGGCAAAACAAACCACGGAGAAAAAAAAATGACTCAACACCTTTCTTCCCTTCTTCTGAGATGCATTAAACTCATTGTTGGCCAGTTGTACTGTTATGATCCGGTGACTTTGGAGCCGCATGAGACTTTCTCAGGAGAAGTGGAATCTATACTGACCGCAAACCCTGAACTTAACACCGCAACTAGAAGTAGCCGTGGGGTGTGCCTAACAAACCCTAGACACCTCGACACAACCGGAGGACTAAATACCCCTATAGACAAAAACAGGAATACTAACTTGCCTCAGAGCAGAACCCCAAAGGATAGGCAGCCCCCCAAAAAATATTGACTGTGAATAGGAGAGGAAAGACACACACAGGCAGAAAACAGATTCCAGCAAAAGAGGCCACTCTAGCTAAACAGGGAAAGATAGAACAGAATACTAAGCAGTCAGTATTAAAACTCTAAAAATATCCACAGCAGAAAATACAAAAAGTTCCACAATCTAACTAAAGACATGGAATGTATATCTGCAACTCCTGAGAATCCAACAAGACCGAGAAATTACTGATACAATCTAACCTGGACAAAAAAACACTGAATAGCACTAAATCATAAGCACACGGCATGTGTGCCACGAAAACCAGACACTTTGCAGATTTGGCAGCAAGGCAGAAGGAACCAGGCAAGGACAAAACCTCCAAAAACAATGGACAACTGGCAAGGACTAATGAATCCTGCTCACCTAAATACCCCAGTCAGAACTGCAATCAGCAGAAACACCTGACCAGGGCAGTAAGCCAGAGACAACTGCATTACTATTATGGACCTGGTGGTTAGGAGCACCTGGAATGACCTGATGGTTAAACTAGACGACAGGACAAGCTCTGGGAAGTGGGATCTCTGCTGACCGCAAATTCTAATCCTATCACACACACTAGAAATAGCCGTGGAGCGTACCTAACTCTCCCTAGACGCCTCTTCACAGCCTAAGAGCTAACTACCCCTAAAGATAGGAAATAAAGCCTTACCTTGCCTCAGAGAAATTCCCCAAAGGAAAAGGCAGCCCCCCACAAATATTGACTGTGAGTTAAGAGGAAAGTCACACACACAGGAATGAAACAGGTTTCAGCAAAGGAGGCCAGTCTTCACTAAATAGACAGAGGATAGGAAAGGGATCTATGCGGTCAGCACAAAAAACTACAAAAAGCCACGCAGAGTGTGCAAAAAGACCCCCGCACCGACTCACGGTGCGGAGGTGCCACTCTGCACCCCAGAGCTTCCAGCTAGCAAGGGAATATCATGTTAGCAAGCTGGACTAGAACTTAGCAAGTACTAAGAAATATATTCAATACACAATGAACAACAAATGAACTAGCAGGGACTTAGCTTCTGCTGGAGTAGACAGGTCATCAGAAAGATCCGAGAGAGATCTGAACCAGTACTGATACATTGACAGCTGGCATGAAGTAACGATCTGAGTGGAGTTAAATAGAGAAGCCAGCCTAGCTGCAAATGAGGGCAGCTGAGGAAGCAACCTCAAGAACCAGCAGTTCCACTCACAGCCACCAGAGGGAGTCCACGGATAGAACTCGCCGAAGTACCATTCATGACCACAGGAGGGAGTTCGAGAACGGAATTCACAACAGTACCCCCCTTGAGGAGGGGTCACCGAACCCTCACCAGAGCCCCCAGGCCGATCAGGACGAGCCAAATGAAAGGCACGAACCAAATCGTCAGCATGGACATCGGAGGCAACAACCCAGGAATTATCCTCCTGACCATAGCCCTTCCATTTGACCAGGTACTGAAGTTTCTGTCTCGAAATACGAGAATCTAAAATCTTCTCCACCACATACTCCAACTCCCCCTCGACCAACACCGGAGCAGGAGGGTCAACGGAGGGAACCATAGGCGCCACATATCTCTGCAACAACGACCTATGGAACACATTATGGATGGCAAAAGAAGCTGGAAGGGCCAAACGAAACGACACAGGATTGAGAATTTCAGAAATCTTATAAGGACCAATGAAACGAGGTTTAAACTTAGGAGAAGAAACCTTCATAGGGACATAACGAGACGACAACCAAACCAAATCCCCAACACGAAGTCGGGGACCAACACAACGACGGCGGTTGGCGAAACGTTGAGCCTTCTCCTGGGACAATGTCAAATTGTCCACTACATGAGTCCAAATTTGCTGCAACCTGTCCACCACAGAATCTACACCAGGACAGTCCGAAGGCTCAACCTGCCCTGAAGAAAAACGAGGATAAAAACCAGAATTACAAAAAAAAGGCGAAACCAAAGTAGCCGAACTGGCCCGATTATTAAGGGCGAACTCAGCCAATGGCAAGAAGGTCACCCAATCATCCTGATCAGCAGAAACAAAGCATCTCAGATAGGTCTCCAAAGTCTGATTAGTTCGTTCGGTTTGGCCATTTGTCTGAGGATGGAAAGCCGAAGAAAAAGACAAATCAATGCCCATCTTAGCACAAAAGGACCGCCAAAACCTTGAAACAAACTGGGAACCTCTGTCCGACACGATGTTCTCCGGAATGCCATGCAAACGAACCACATGCTGGAAAAATAATGGAACCAAATCAGAGGAGGAAGATAATTTAGGCAAGGGTACCAAATGGACCATCTTAGAGAAGTGATCACAAACCACCCAGATGACCGACATCCTTTAAGAGACAGGGAGATCTGAAATAAAATCCATGGAAACATGCGTCCAAGGCCTTTTTGGGACTGGCAAGGGCAAAAGCAACCCACTGGCACGAGAACAGCAGGGCTTGGCCCGAGCACAAGTCCCACAGGACTGCACAAAAGAACGCACATCCCGTGACAAGGAAGGCCACCAAAAGGACGTAGCCACCAAATCTCTGGTACCAAAAATCCCAGGATGACCAGCCAACACCGAACAATGAACCTCAGAGATAACTCTACTAGTCCATCTATCAGGGACAAACAGTTTCTCCGCTGGACAATGGTCAGGTCTGTCAGCCTGAAACTCCTGCAGCGCCCGCCGCAAATCAGGTGAGATGGCAGACAGAATTACCCCCTCTTTGAGAATACCAGCCGGCTCAGGAACTCCCGGAGAATCAGGCACAAAACTCCTTGAAAGGGCATCGGCCTTCACATTCTTAGAACCCGGAAGGTATGAAACCACAAAATCGAAACGGGAGAAAAACAGCGACCATCGAGCCTGTCTAGGATTCAACCGCTTGGCAGACTCGAGATTAGTCAGATTCTTGTGATCCGTTAAGACCACCACGCGGTGCTTGGCTCCCTCAAGCCAATGTCGCCACTCCTCGAATGCCCACTTCATAGCCAACAACTCCCGATTGCCAACTCATACTTGCGCTCAGCAGGCGAAAACTTTCTAGAAAAGAAAGCACATGGCTTCATCATAGAGCCATCAGAACTTCTTTGAGACAAAACAGCCCCTGCTCCAATCTCAGAAGCATCAACCTCGACCTTAAAAGGGAGCAAAACATCTGGCTGACACAACACAGGGGCCGAAGAGAAATGACGTTTCAACTCCCGAAAAGCCTCAACGTCCGCAGAGGACAAATTAACCACATCAGCACCTTTCTTGGTCAAATCAGTCAACGGTTTAACAATACTAGAAAAATTAGCGATGAAGCGACGGTAAAAATTAGCAAAGCCCAGGAATTTCTGAAGGCTCTTCACAGATGTAGGTTGAGTCCAATCATAAATGGCCTGAACTTTAACAGGATCCATCTCGATAGTAGAAGGGGAAAAAATGAAGCCCAAAAAGGAAACCTTCTGAACTCTGAAGAGACATTTAGACCCCTTCACAAACAAAGAATTAGCACGAAGGACCTGGAACACCATTCTGACCTGCTTCACATGAGATTCCCAATCATCCGAAAAGACCAAAATATCATCCAAATATACAATCATGAATCTATCCAAATACTTTCGGAAGATGTCATGCATAAAGGACTGAAACACAGATGGAGCATTAGAAAGCCCGAATGGCATCACCAGGTACTCAAAATGGCCCTTGGGCGTATTAAATGCTGTTTTCCATTCATTGCCCTGTTTAATACGCACAAGATTACACGCCCCTCGAAGATCTATCTTGGTGAACCAACTAGCCCCCTTAATCCGAGCAAACAAATCAGACAGTAGAGGCAAAGGGTACTGAAATTTGACCGTGATTTTGAGAAGGCGGTAATCTATACAAGGTCTCAGAGAACCATCCTTCTTGGCCACAAAAAAGAACCCTGCTCCCAACGGTGACGAGGACAGGCGAATATGCCCTTTCTCCAAGGACTCCTTTATATAACTCCACATAGCGGCGTGTTCCGGCACAGATAAATTGAAAAGTCGTCCCTTAGGAAATTTACTACCAGGAATCAAATTAATAGCACAATCACAATCCCTATGAGGAGGTAGGGCACTGGATTTGGGCTCATCAAATACATCTTGGTAATCCGACAAAAACTCAGGGACTTCAGAAGGAGTAGAAGAAGAAATTGACTAAAACGGAACATCACCATGTACCCCTTGACAACCCCAACTGGACACAGACATTGATTTCCAATCCAATACTGGATTATGGACCTGTAGCCATGGCAAACCCAACACGACCACATCATGCAAATTATGCAACACCAAAAAGCGAATATCTTCCTGATGTGCAGGAGCCATGCACATGGTCAACTGAGTCCAGTACTGAGGTTTATTCTTGGCCAAAGGCGTAGCATCAATTCCCCTTAATGGAATAGGATACTGCAAGGGCTCCAAGAAAAAACCACAGCTCCTGGCAAACTCCAAGTCCATCAAATTCAGGGCAGCGCCTGAATCCACAAATGCCATAACAGAGTAGGACGACAAAGAGCAAATCAGAGTAACGGACAAAAGAAATTTAGGCTGTACCGTACCAATGGTGACAGACCTAGCGAACCGCTTAGTGCTCTTAGGACAATCAGAGATAGCATGAGTGGAGTCACCACAGTAAAAACACAGCCCATTCTGACGTCTGTGTTCTTGCCGTTCAGCTCTGGTCAAAGTCCTATTACATTGCATAGGCTCAGGCCTCTGCTCAGAGGATACCGCCAAATGGTGCACAACCTTGCGCTCACGCAAGCGCCGATCGATCTGAATGGCCAAGGACATTGATTCATTCAGACCAGCAGGCGTGGGGAACCCCACCATAACATCCTTAAGGGCTTCAGAAAGACCCTTTCTGAAAATTGCTGCAAGGGCACACTCATTCCATTGAGTAAGCACAGACCACTTTCTAAACTTCTGGCAATATACCTCCGCCTCATCCTGACCCTGACACAAAGCCAGCAAGATTTTCTCTGCCTGATCCACAGAGTTAGGTTCGTCATAAAGCAATCCAAGCGCCAGAAAAAGCGCATCTATATTAAGCAATGCAGGATCTCCTGGCGCAAGGGAGAATGCCCAGTCTTGAGGGTCGCCACGTAACAAAGAAATAATGATTTTTACTTGCTGAATGGGGTCCCCAGAGGAGCCGGGTTTCAAAGCAAGAAACAGTCTACAATTATTTTTGAAATTCAGAAATTTAGATCTATCCCCAGAAAACAAATCAGGAATTGGAATTCTAGGCTCTAACATCGGATTCTGAACTACATAATCTTGAATGCTTTGTACCCTTGCAGTGAGTTGATCAACACAAGAGGACAGACCTTGAATGTCCATATCTACACCTGAGTCCTGAACCACCCAGAGGTTAAGGGGAAAAGAAAGACAAAACACACTGCAGAGAAAAAAAAATGGTCTCAGAACTTCTCTTATCCCTCTATTGAGATGCATTAACACTTTGCAGGCCAGCTGTACTGTTATGGACCTGGTGGTTAGGAGCACCTGGAATGACCTGATGGTTAAACTAGACGACAGGACAAGCTCTGGGAAGTGGGATCTCTGCTGACCGCAAATTCTAATCCTATCACACACACTAGAAATAGCCGTGGAGCGTACCTAACTCTCCCTAGACGCCTCTTCACAGCCTAAGAGCTAACTACCCCTAAAGATAGGAAATAAAGCCTTACCTTGCCTCAGAGAAATTCCCCAAAGGAAAAGGCAGCCCCCCACAAATATTGACTGTGAGTTAAGAGGAAAGTCACAAACACAGGAATGAAACAGGTTTCAGCCAGCAAAGGAGGCCAGTCTTCACTAAATAGACAGAGGATAGGAAAGGGATCTATGCGGTCAGCACAAAAAACTACAAAAAGCCACGCAGAGTGTGCAAAAAGACCCCCGCACCGACTCACGGTGCGGAGGTGCCACTCTGCACCCCAGAGCTTCCAGCTAGCAAGGCAATATCATGTTAGCAAGCTGGACTAGAACTTAGCAAGTACTAAGAAATATATTCAATACACAATGAACAACAAATGAACTAGCAGGGACTTAGCATCTGCTGGAGTAGACAGGTCATCAGAAAGATCCGAGAGAGATCTGAACCAGTACTGATACATTGACAGCTGGCATGAAGTAACGATCTGAGTGGAGTTAAATAGAGAAGCCAGCCTAGCCGCAAACGAGGGCAGCTGAGGAAGCAACCTCAAGAACCAGCAGTTCCACTCACAGCCACCAGAGGGAGTCCACGGACAGAACTCACCGAAGTACCATTCATGACCACAGGAGGGAGTTCGAGAACGGAATTCACAACACATTACCACCTACAACCACCGGAGGGAGCCCAAAAGCAGAATTCACAACAATCCCCCCCCCCCCCGCAATGTGTTATGCATTATGCACAGTGCGGGGCTGGGATTCCTGGGCATGCGCACTGCGCTTGTCAGACACTCCCCAGGTCCCCCGCCTTCCAGCGTCGTTCTGTGCAGCTGTTCCAAACACCGGCAAGGATACCTGTATATTCCGGCAACGCTGAAAGGCAGGGGAACTGGGGAGCGTTTGACAAGGGCAGTGCGCATGCCCAGGAATCCCAGCCCCCGCACTGTGCATAATGCATAACACAGTGCGGGGCGGGGATTCAGTAACAGGGTGGCCGCACTGCCCGCACAGGCGCAGAACGGAACCCGGCACCAGCGCTAGGACGGCAAATGCTCTATGCGCCTGCGTAAGGCAGAAGAGCAGAGCGCAGGATTTCAGACAATAACAGCGCTGAGGGGGCAGCGAAAATCAACACAGAAGAGATGACTGACGGCGGTTGGGCACTTCAAAGAGGAGGCTTCAGACCCGCCTCCAGGTACAAAGAGAGGTATTTGAGCTACTTTATAAATACCTTTATTGTGGGAATAACACCAACAAAAACTAAAAGAGTCACCTTGTTAGACTGCAGCATTACTACTGCACAAGGTGGCTCTTTTAGTTTATAACGGCTGGAGGGGGTGGCAGTGTCCCTTTAAGAAATGACTCATTTCATAACTGAACCTGACAAAATTCGTAGGACAGTGTAATTGGCTCTGGAATCATGAGGCAGAAAGTAAGTCTAGCATGTTGTTTTTAACAGAGGGTGGTGCTTGAAACAAAGTTCACAAAGGAGAAGCACACTTGTTTTTGTTGTAATCTCTAGAAAATTGATCTGATAAAATTACATTGGTTCAACTGCTCGTGCAGGTGCCTCTAGCCACAACATTTAAAATATAATTCCTGAGTTTGAATTTATTTGGCCACTTCATGCTCCAGCTGAGAGAGCTTGACCCACCACAGGTTGCAGACTGGACATCGTAGTCATACTGTCATGTAGTCACTTAGCATGGTTTTATTATGTTTACCAGCATGGTGCGGAAGACTGAAGAGCATGAATCTGGCTAATATAGTGTTTCCAAGAGATCCCTGGTATCCTCCCTTTAGCAGGAATTTGGACGTCACTGCAGGAAGTCCGCTGGTCACTCAATTGATTAGTCATTGACTATCAATTATTGTATTGTGCAACACATACAGTAATTGGGGCTTCAGAATCATATTGATCAGATTTATTCTCCCCACCACTGAGAGACACCATCTACCCCACGCCCCTATTTTATTCCTAAATTTACCTAATAGCGGGATAAAAATTCAGATCTACGTAGCTTGAGAGCGGAAGTGACACCCGAATACCCAAATATTTAAACTGTCGAACCACAACCAGCCTACTTCCCTTTCCCGTCAGCAGGAGCTCATCTTCTTTACCATCTACTTCCAGAATATTTGATTTCTCCCAATTGATTACTAGGCCCGATAGATTCCCGAACAACTGAAGGATGTTCATCACTCCCAGCAATGACTCTCCAGAATCTTCCAAAAAAGCAGCATGTCATCCGCATAAAGAGCTATTTTCTCCTCTATCTTTCCATATCTGAACCCTTTGACCGAGGCTGCATTCCTAATTGTCTGCACCAGGGGTTCCACAGCCAGCGCAAAAAGTAGCGGCGTCAGCTTACACCCCTGTCTGGTCCCTAAAGCTGTCAGACAATTGCCCATTAACCTTAATCCTAGCAGTCGGGAATGTATACAGTAACTGTACCCATGATAGAAAAGTTGGCCCAAACCTGAAACTCCTCAAGACATCCCAAAGATAGCCCCATTCAACACTATCAAACGCTTTACGCGCATCCAGCGACACCACTACCCTACAACTCCTGTTGTCTGATGGTAGCTTCAGATTAAAAAATAGTCTACGCAGATTTATCGCTGTAGACTTGTTCGGCATAAAGCCAGACTGATCAGGATGAACAAGGTCCTGAACCACACTCGTTAATCGGTTAGCCAGGATCTTAGCAAGTACCTTAACGTCCACCGTCAGCAACGAGATGAGCCTATAGGATTCTGCCAGCCTTACCCTCCTTTGGATTAACCACCACCACCGCCTCTCACATGGACATCGGTAAGTTTCCTGCCCTTCCTTCAGTGCCTCCTCAAAGAATGCCATCAATTTGGTCACTCTCACCCCCCTTAAGTGCTTATAAATTTCGCCCCGAAGACCATCCGCCCCAGGAGCCCTATTGTTCAATATTGACATGATCGCGGACTCAATCTCTTCTTCCGTTAAGGGCTCCTCCAACCTATTTCTATCACTATCCTTAACCCTAGAACGCATGACGTTAAAAATATACATATTAATGTATTGGGGGCCTTTTAGGCCCCCATGCACATAATGTAGAAAAACACACTTAAATAACTTTCACAAGTTTATTTCAAAATTGCTCAATAAAATATGAATAGTGGACAAAATTTTAATTATAATTTTTCACAGAAAACACTAAAAAATCTTTTTTTTCCCAAATTTCACACAAAGACATGAAAACACACAAAAACGCATAAAAATCTATAGCAAACTAGCTGCAGCTACATTTTTATTCTAACTTTCTTTTCTATTATATTAGTCTTCCAAACAATTCTGACATGTTATTTTTTCAGAAGAGTGTTCTTTGCAAACAGTTTCCTTACAAGTGGAACAATATCGCTCAGTTTTCCTCTCTATGTTTCTTGGACACATGAAACAACGCTTTCATTTTCTTTCTCCTGGCTCTGGAATAATCTGAAACTGTACGCCACACCGTTTCATTGCTTCTTTAGTTTGCTTTGGCAAGCATTTCAAGTCGCTTCGCTCTATCATGTGAGGCATTACAAGTTCATGACAAAGGTCCTTCAAGAATATGCGTCTCCTGTCCTTCCTCTGTTCATGAAATTCCGGATGAGTTTCTGTATAAATAATGAATGAATTTAGGGCTGCTACATCAAGCATATTTGAAAATAGTACTACAGGCCATCGTTTTGTTTGCCTCTTACACAAATATTCTCCCACTATCTCATACATTTTATCTACACCTCCTTTTGTTGTATTGTAATGCAGGATGATTTCTGGTTTCAATTTCTTGTCATTGCTGCCAACATTGCAAGCATGGTACTGAGTAAAATTACAGATTTCTCCTTCTTCGCCTTGTAAGATACCAAAGTCGCTTTGTTATTGAATCCAAAGACACTCTCATAAAGTGCTCGCTGACGATTGTGTTTCAGTGCTTCTGGAATTTCTTGTCTGTTTTGCTTTATAGTACCAACAAGTGTAATAGCTTTTGCAAGCAGAAAATTGCCTAGTTCAACATTGGTGAAATAATTGTCCATGGTAATGTTTCTACCTGAATTGAATATTGGAACAGCAAGAGTTTTGACTATTTCAGACCCCAGATCCTTCTGTACTGGTGCACTAACCTCTTTGCCACAGTAGATTACGCCATTTATGCCATAATAATTTGCAGAATCACACATCCAGAAGATTTTTATTCCGTACTTGGCTGGCTTGCTGGGCATTTATTGTATGAACTTGCAGTGTCCTCTGAACGGTACAAGTTGCTCATCTACAGTAACATTAGTACTAGGATTGTAAAGTTTTGTGCAATTTTTGATAAATATGTTCCAGATATAACTGATAGGGGCTAATTTGTCTGTTTCAAACCTCGCTGCACGAGTTCGCTTATCATCAAAGCGAATGATTCTTCTAATTTCCTCATATCTGCCCACTGACATTGTCGCCTTATAGTGTGGCTCAGAAAGTGGGTCCAGAAATAATTCTTGTATTGGGACATCATACGATTTTTGACTCCCTGCCAGCAGTAAAAGTCCAATATATGCATAAAGTTCCTCTTTTGAGATATTTTTCCAGGACTTATTTTTTGCAGAAGCGATACGTCTTCCTTCTAGGTTTGAACATAATAGGACCTCTTCTGCAATATTGTCAGAAAAATAAGTACAGAATACATCTTTAGGGGTAAAGTAACTGGGACTTCCCACAGCTCCTTGAGCCTGTCTCACAATATTGTGTGTTGGAGTACATCCGACTAATGTAGGATTACTGTCCCAAAAAACATTTGTTTTGGATGTTCTGCTTATCACTTCTTGAGGATCCACTAGATTCACTTCTTCATCATCAGAAGAATCACTGGATGAGGATGTTTGATTAGCTGGTGGCAGATATTCTTCATCAGACAAAGATAGTTCACTTTCATCATCGCTTTGAAACATAATCGCTTCAATCTCTTGGTCAGTCAGACACTTGGAGGAAGAGTGTGCCATTGCTGACTAGATGTTAGCAAACTAAAAGAAAAAACAATGAACAGAACCAGGGTTGTCCACTCTTTGCTTGTGTGTGACACACTGTAAGTGTAATGCCCCCCCTTCTTCCTCTCACCCTCAGCAGCTCTCACCTTTTATATTTTTAGGTGGTGTACAATTCTCTGGATTTTTGTGGCTCACAAGCTCTAGCCTTTGAAATCTTCTTAGAAACAGAAACTGAAAATGAATCAGATTTCCTCTCAACAGCTTAACTTATCACAGGTCCTTCAGCAATTAGCTCACAGTGTATACTGTCCTCAGTACTCTATACACAGCTCATTACTGTGTTCCGAAGGACCTGAGGTGATGTCATGGCCTTATCACTCCCTCCAAAAATCACATGCCATCCTCACATGTTATTATCCACACCCTGGCCCCTCCACCAGCATTACTGAGTACAATTAAAGTAACTTGAGACACAAACACTACTGAGAACATGATAAAAATAGCGGGGGACTAAAAGGCCCCCAATTCGTACAGATGTAGTTTTCACCAAACAAGCATTGTTACACCATAATGCCTATGAAAAAAATTATATGAACAACTGGATATTATCAACAACGACATACTTGAGGAATACCTGGAGTTTCAAAATTCTAACTAAAGTAATTTTGCAGATAATAGCAAAAATGTAACCCATAATGAGGTCCTGGTTATGGGGGACTTTAACTACCCGGATATTAACTGGGAAACAGAAACCTGTGAAACCCATAAAGGCAACAGGTTTCTGCTAATAACCAAGAAAAATTATCTTTCACAATTGGTGCAGAATCCAACCAGAGGAGCAGCACTTTTAGACATAATACTATCTAATAGACCTGACAGAATAACAAATCTGCAGGTGGTCGGGCATCTAGGAAATAGTGACCACAATATTGTACAGTTTCACCTGTCTTTCACTAGGGGGACTTGTCAGGGAGTCACAAAAACACTGAACTTTAGGAAGGCAAAGTTTGACCAGCTTAGAGATGCCCTTAATCTGGTAGACTGGGACAATATCCTCAGAAATAAGAATACAGATAATAAGTGGAAAATGTTTAAGAACATCCTAAATAGGCACTGTAAGCGGTTTATACCTTGTGGGAATAAAAGGACTAGAAATCGGAAAAACCCAATGTGGCTAAACAAAGAAGTAAGACAGGCAATTAACAGTAAAAAGAAAGCATTTGCACTACTAAAGCAGGATGGCACCATTGAAGCTCTAAAAAACTATAGGGAGAAAAATACTTTATCTAAAAAACTAATTAAAGCTGCCAAAAAGGAAACAGAAAAGCACATTGCTAAGGAGAGTAAAACTAATCCCAAACTGTTCTTCAACTATATCAATAGTAAAAGATTAAAAACTGAAAATGTAGGCCCCTTAAAAAATAGTGAGGAAAGTATGGTTGTAGATGACGAGGAAAAAGCTAACATATTAAACACCTTCTTCTCCACGGTATTCACGGTGGAAAATTAAATGCTAGGTGAAATCCCAAGAAACAATGAAAACCTTATATTAAGGGTCACCAATCTAACCCAAGAAGAGGTGCGAAACCGGCTAAATAAGATTAAAATAGATAAATCTCCGGGTCCGGATGGCATACACCCACGAGTACTAAGAGAACTAAGTAATGTAATAGATAAACCATTATTTCTTATTTTTAGGGACTCTATAGCGACGGGGTCTGTTCCGCAGGACTGGCACATAGCAAATGTGGTGCCAATATTCAAAAAGGGCTCTAAAAGTGAACCTGGAAATTATAGGCCAGTAAGTCTAACCTCTACTGTTGGTAAAATATTTGAAGGGTTTCTGAAGGATGTTATTCTGGATTATCTCAATGAGAATAACTGTTTAACTCCATATGAGCATGGGTTTATGAGAAATCGCTCCTGTCAAACCAATCTAATCAGTTTTTATGAAGAGGTAAGCTATAGGCTGGACCACTGTGAGTCATTGGACGTGGTATATCTCGATTTTTCCAAAGCGCTTGATACCGTGCCGCACAAGAGGTTGGTACACAAAATGAGAATGCTTGGTCTGGGGGAAAAAGTGTGTAAATGGGTTAGTAACTGGCTTAGTGATAGAAAGCAGAGGGTGGTTATAAATGGTATAGTCTCTAACTGGGTCGCTGTGACCAGTGGGGTACCGCAGGGGTCGGTATTGGGACCTGTTCTCTTCAACATATTCATTAATGATCTGGTAGAAGGTTTACACAGTAAAATATTGATATTTGCAGATGATACAAAACTATGTAAAGCAGTTAATACAAGAAAAGATGGTATTCTGCTACAGATGGATCTGGATAAGTTGGAAACTTGGGCTGAAAGGTGGCAGATGAGGTTTAACATTGATAAATGTAAGGTTATACACATGGGAAGAAGGAATCAATATCACCATTACACACTGAACGGGAAACCACTGAGTAAATCTGACAGGGAGAAGGACTTGGGGATCCTAGTTAATGATAAACTTACCTGGAGCAGCCAGTGCCAGGCAGCAGCTGCCAAGGCAAACAGGATCATGGGGTGCATTAAAAGAGGTCTGGATACACATGATGAGAGCATTATACTGCCTCTGTACAAATCCCTAGTTAGACCGCACATGGAGTACTGTGTCCAGTTTTGGGCACCGGTGCTCAGGAAGGATATAATGGAACTAGAGAGAGTGTTGCCAAAGGAGGGCAACAAAATTAATAAAGGGGATGGGAGAACTACAATACCCAGATAGATTAGCGAAATTAGGATTATTTAGTCTAGAAAAAAGACGACTGAGGGGCGATCTAATAACTATGTATAAGTATATAAGGGGACAATACAAATATCTCGCTGAGGATCTGTTTATACCAAGGAAGGTGACGGGCACAAGGGGGCATTCTTTGCGTCTGGAGGAGAGAAGGTTTTTCCACCAATATAGAAGAGGATTCTTTACTGTTAGGGCAGTGAGAATCTGGAATTGCTTGCCTGAGGAGGTGGTGATGGCGAACTCAGTCGAGGAGTTCAAGAGAGGCATGGATGTCTTCCTGGAGCAGAATAATATTGTATCATACAATTATTAGGTTCTGTAGAAGGACGTAGATCTGGGGATTTATTATGATGGAATATAGGCTGAACTGGATGGACAAATGTCTTTTTTCGGCCTTACTAACTATGTTACATGGGGGCCTAAAAGGCCCCCAATATGCGTTCTAGGGTTAATGCTAGGAAGTTTCGCCCTCCCAAGAAAACTCTTTATAGTTTCTGAAGAAGCCTCCAACCCAGATGTATACAACTGCTTATAGAACTCTCTGAATTTCCCTAAAATGCCTTCTGTAGTTCCCAACACAACCCCTTCCTCTGTCTTTAGTTTGTACACATATGAGGAGTCTCTCTGCCGCCGACACTACCAAAAGAAAATGACCCACTCTTTCCCCATCCTCATAAAACTGTGTTTTCTGGAAAGCTCTCCTTTTCTCCGCAATTTTCAAATGTAACTTATTAACTACTTCCTGGGCTCTCCTAAGCCTTTTTTGATTTTCCACTGATGGGTCTGTCACCATGTCCATTTCTGCCTTCTCCATCGCCTCTATAACCACCCTATCTTTTGATCTAGTCTTGGACTTACATTTGGATATCTCACGAAAAAGCGAAAAAGAAGGCCCCTCAGAAAAGCTTTCACGGCGTCCCAGACTACCCGTCTACTAGCACTACCTTCATTAAACTGCCAATACTCTTTCAATTCCCTCTCTATGACATCCTTACTAATATGTTCAAGCCATAATGGCTTCATCCACCCCCCCCCCCCCCCCGCCCAGTCTTTCCTCCTACCCGTTTAATAGACAGCTCTATGGGCTTAAGATCCAAAATTACTCTCGGGAGGTATTCCACCCCACAAGCCATCCGCATCATTAATTCATTGCCCAATGCCATGCCTATCCTTGAAAGAGACCCATCAGTCGCAGAGTAACAGGAATAGCATTCCAGAGATCCACCATCCCCAGTCCTTTTATAAAATTCCCAAATGGCTACAATTTCTTTACACCTTTATCCATTCCCTTTTTTTATGTCTGTCTCACCCTTCATCGATAACATTATTAAAGTCCCCAATAAGCAGCAGTGGTAATCTCATTCCCCTCTTAAATCAAATATTTCTTGAATCTTGTTTCTCGAGTACGGGGGTGGAATATACACAGCCGCTATACACATCGGTTTCCCATAAACTCTACAGATTATAAAGACATACTATCCCTCACTATCCACATGTCTCTCAATTTCTTCAAATGGTATAGATGGTCCTATAAGCAAAGAAACCCCCCTAGCATATGAAGAGTACGTGGAGTGATATGCCCCCCCCAATCCACCTCCTCTGCAACACCACCTTTTCCCTCAATAAATGCGTCTCCTGAAGGCATATCACATTCCAGACCCCTCTTTCTAATTTGTTCCATAATTGCCGTTCTTCGCTTTCCCTCAGACAGTCCTCTTATATTCCAACTAAAGATTTTAATTCTATCCACCATCATTTGTACTCATATGTACAAATTTCTGACCCCATAAAATAAAACGCTGTATCTTGTGTTTCTTAGAACCAATTTTAAAACAACAAACTTCAACTCCCCCCTCCCTCCCCCTCCCCCAGCATATATTATTACAATAACCCGAAACCACAACTTTGGTGTATTTGTCCTCTCCCATCGGAGGTTGGGTTAACCTGCTACAATCTACCCTCTTAACTTTACCTCTAAAGTCACTATCTGACTTATCACACACCCACAATCCCTCCGCATGTACATATCTACAATAATACAAATTCAACTGCAAATAGTCCCTCCCTAATCTGCATCACATACTAAAACAGGGATCAGCAGACTCTACAGAGCAGTAGTCTTTTAACTTTCTCCATTTCAACTTTTGCCATCTTTTCACTTCTCTCTTTCCTTTACCACTTTATGTTTCTTAATATTGAGTCTAGCCATTTAGCAGCCTCCTCTGGTGTTAGAAAAAAATGAACTGCACCCAGGGCCACAACCCTGAGCTTTCTGGGTATAAAGTAGAATAGCTCAGTGCCAAGTCTCTCAGTATCTTCTTTACTGCTCCATATCCCATTTTCTGCTTTTGCACCTCAGCCGAGTAGTCAGGGTAGATAGAGATCTTTTGGCCATTAATACATAACATCGGCCTCTCTTGCGTTCTTCAATATGATGTCTTTGTCTCTATAATTAAGGATTCTGGCAATGATAGCACGAGGGGGGAGATCCTGGTGGGAGGGGTTTCATGGGGACACGATTCACCCTTTCCACCGCAAACAACCTAGTCAGATTATCAGCACCAATTTTATTTTGGAGCCATTCTTCAATAAACTTCGTAGGATCAGTCCCTTCAGCCTTATCGGGGATGCCCACCAGTCTCACATTATTCCTCCTGGACCGACTTTCCAAATCATCATTTTTATCAGACAAGGCAGCACATTTCTGTAGGCACTGAGTGTGGGAATTCTGCACCTTTGCGAGTTAATCCTCCAGTATCAACTTTGTTCATGGCAGCCTTCATCTTGGTCTCCTCTTTTATAACCCCATCAACTCTGTGTGTAAGAGCAGTTAGAGTAGTTTTGCAAAACTTGATCATAGATCTCACGCAGTGTGGTCTCCCCTACTGCAGTATCTTCAATGTTTTTTTGCTCCACACCCTCCTGCTCTCGGCATTTTTCCTCCCCCTCTGACCCCTCCCACACCACATCTTTCTCTGAGTCTCCTCTTGTCTCTCTCACAGTCTCTCCAAGTTTCTCACCTCAGCCACTTTCTTCTGAGCTCCCTCCACCCACGCATACTTCTCCAGTCTGGCTGCGACCTCCAGCCTCCTTGCATAAGAGGCATTTGCGGCGTCTGCCCTCTGACTCTTCTCCATGCTGCCAGCGCCATCTTGAGTCTGGCTCCCCACTCCTGGCTTGGCATCCTGCTGCTGTTTCTGAACCTTCTCTGCAGCTCCCAGCAGCGCTGCACGACTGGACCAGCCTCCGGTATCTTCCTCCACCAGCACAGAATGCCACCAACTCTCCAGAGGGACTTATAGCAGGATAATTGGTGAATTACAGCAGAGGAGCTCCAGCAGCCGTCCGCTCACATCAGACACCAGGCCATGCCCACAAATCAATTTACAATTTTTAATTATGACTGGTCAAAGAATAATTCAGGTCATACCCAGAAGTCAGGCAGGTGGATGTCTGAGCAGGAGCTGAGGCAAGGAACAGGTAAGATAGTGAATATCAATTTCCTCCAGTGATACAAGGTATACTTTTCATGCCACTCTCCTAGTGAGCTAAAAATTCAATACTACAAATTGTATAGAGATTAGAAATGCTATAAAAATGTATAATACTAAATAAGAATTTATATAATTTTAAGAAATGTTATTTCAAAATAATAAAACTGACTTTATTTTTGGCAGATGACTGTACCAGAAGCTCAGAGAAAAATGTGATATTTTCAGATTTTAAAGCAGATGAACATATTACACCTGATACATGTGAAGAGAATGCTATCGTCCCAAATATTCTTCAATCTATACACAGAAATGGTCTGACATCTGATAATTTGGAACTTGTTCTTTCTCCTGATTCATCACAAATTGTTAAACAAAATGAAAATAACAGAACTTATCATGAACATCAAAGAGATCACACAAAAAAGAAGCCATTTTCATGTTCAAATTGTGGGAAATGTTTTACAGATAAGTCAAATCTTGTTAGACATGAGAGAATTCACACAGGTGAGAAATTATTTTCTTGTCCAGAATGTGGGCAATGTTTTAACTATAAATCTGTTTTAGTTACACATCAGAGAATTCACACTGGGGAGAAGCCATTTTCATGTTCCCAATGTAGGAAATGTTTTTCTAACAAATCAAATCTTGTAACACATTTGAGAATTCACACAGGCGAGAAGCCATTTTCATGTTCCCAATGTGCAAAATGTTTTACAAACAAATCATATCTTTCTACACATCAGAGAATTCACAGAGGTGATAAGCCATTTTCATGTTCAGAATGTGGGAAAAGTTTTAAAGATAAATCAAATCTTGCTGCACACAAGAGAGATCACACTGGGGAGAAGTTTTTTTCTTGTTCAGAATGTAGGAAAAGTTTTAATCGGAACACAAAGCTTGTTATACATCTAAGAACGCACACAGGGGAGAAGCCATTTTCATGTTCAGAATGTGGGAAATGTTTTATAGATAAATCAACTTTGGTAGGGCATCAGAGAATTCACACAGGGGTGAAATTATTTTCATGTTCAGAATGTGGGAAATGTTTTACAGATAAATCAACTCTTGCTGGACATAAGAGAATTCACACTGGGGAGAAACCATTTTCATGTTTAGAATGTGGGAAATGTTTTACTAGCAAATCAAATCTTGTTGGACATCAGAGAATTCACACAGGAGTGAAGCCATTTTCATGTTCAGAATGCAGGAAATGTTTTACAAGGAAATCTGCTCTTGTTAGACATCTGAGAAGTCACATACAGGAGAAGTGATTTTCATGTTTAGAATGTGAGAAATGTTGTTCTTTGAAAACTGATCTTGCAAAACTTCAGAAAACTCATACAGGGGAGAAGCCATTTTCATGGCCATAATGTGGGAAATGTTAGAGTAATAAATCAAGACTTGTTACACATCAGAAAATTCACATGGCGAGTAAATTCATGTTCAGAATGTAGGACATGTCATAGTGAGAACTCCAAATTTGTTACATGCAGTATGTACGAATTCTGAGAATTCATACAGGGTAGAGACCAATTTCAGATTCGGAAAGCAGGAAATGTTTTATAGACAAATCAAATCCTGTTACATATACAAGAGGAATGCAAAACATTGTAAAGCACTAAATAATGATTTACAGTGGTGTTTCAGAGCTTGTGAACAATCACAAATTTTCCATAATTTCTGCATACACCGTGTGCACAATTATTAGACAATTTATATTTTTGATTATTAATATTTTAGAAAGTAAATGCAAGATTTTTAGGAAAATATCTGTGTGTACAATTATTATCCAAATATTAGTGTGCAGAAATTTTATTCAACTGAAATCCAAATTTTCCAATTTAAAGATTTTTATTTTAATTTATTAAAGGGAAAATAATAACCAAACAACTCAAAATGTTCAAAAATAATTTTTGACTTTACCATAAATAATAATTTCAATAAATATCAGCAACCAATATTTCAACCCTTCTTTTCAATAAGGAATAAGAAAACTTGCAAGCAGCACCCTCACTACTTTTCCTATGTATTGAACTATGTGCTACCCTGTAAAGTCTTATCTTGTTTGTAAAAGCACCCTCTGAATTGTAACGTGCTGTAGAATATGTTGGCGCTATAGAAATAAATATTATCATAAGACTTCCGTACATGGCATCTGTCAGTTTCTTAATCTGTAAGACGATCAACTTATTGCAAAACTTGTACTCACATATTACCAGCAAATACAGTCCGCATACCAAACATAAATCAGGACTGGATTTCTTTTCATGTACATCCTCCAATGTGGTGTACATGATACAATGCACGAGGTGCCCTGGAAGTATCTATATTGGGGAAACTATGCAAAAACTACAAACAAGGATGAATCTACACAGACACACACAATCAGGAATGAAATGGACACGACGGTGGGGAAAACATTTCTCCTGGCCTGAACTCTGTATGATGGATTTAAAAGTCTTAATCCTAAAAGGTAATTTTAAGAATGACAGAGAAAGAAAAATTTGGGAATTCAAACTGATAGAGATGTTCAATTCTTTGACACTAGGACTCAATTTATCACCTGGATTTATGACTCGCTAGGAAAATGCCTAATTTAATTTCTTTGGCTCATCTTTAGAAGGCATCACCCCTCGCAGCCTTATGAACAAATGTCCTGCTGTAATATCTTATATGTTGTGCCTTTTTCTTATTAATTCATTTGTAATCCTGCCTGAAGTAGGAGTCTCTGTGCTCTGAAGGCTTGCAAACATCTATTATTTTGTGGTTAGCCAATATAAGTATCACTCCCAGAATACTTTTGTCATCATTGGGCAGAAAAGTATTCACATGCAGAAATTTGGAAAATTCAACCAAGTCTATATGCGATTACCAATGAACAATGCACGTATACATTGATTAATTACTTTACTGGAGAAAGCTATCTAGTAGAGCATTGGGTTTTTTTTTGCTTTATGAATGACTTCACTTTGCCATGACATAGATATGAAGTGCGGGACTTATGAGAGCAGGATATCATCTTGCCTATTCTGCAAAAAAAAATAGATTTTTGCCTACATGAGTCTTTCATTTATTTTATTTATACACTAATGACATTGGAATTGGTCGTCCACTGTTAGGGTATGTGCACACAGTTAGGAATTGGCAGCGCTTTGGACGCTAAGCATGTTCGCTGCATCGAAAGCACTGCCTGCTATTGAACGCAGGTGAATCCGCATGTGATCACTGAACCAGGCGGATTCACCAAATCCAATGCATTGTATGGGTGAAATTTATCTTGGGGAGGCTCGCGTCTCCACAAGATAAATAGACATGCTGCGGTCTGGACAGACGAGCTGCATGTCTGTCTCTGCGGGTGAGCCGCGGGTGTCTCTGGACGAATAGTGGGCATGGGATTTCTTGAAATCCCATCCACTATGCAATGACATAAGAACGCTGCAGGTTGGATGCTGCACAAGTACACAGAGTCCAACCCAAAATGTTTACTGATCGTGTGCACATACACTTAGAGGCGATTTTTGCAAAGGAACAATAAATGGTGTTTGGATACGTTAGTTGGAATGTACCGCCTGTTCCTCAGAACAATCAACATCCTCCTCTTATTCGTTTCATGGATGAGTTCTGAACATCCACAGAATCCCATTTCAGTGGATGTTGTTTTTTAATGATTCACATAATTTCATACTCTCATAAAAAAAACTGAAAAAGGGTGACAGTTTCTGAAATACTGCACATGATTATTCTAGCACCGATTATGATTAATAATTGAAAATTGCTCATATTGCTTATGTTTATCATTTTATTTTTAATTCATAAAAACTGATGCATATAAAACTTGATTTTATGCTACTTTCTTGGTTCAGGTGTCTAATTTGTATGTAGGGAAGCTCTAACTGTGAATGAATAGATGAACAAAATGAAGTGACCATTCAGTGTGTGTTCAACCACAGAATAATTCATGCCTATTTATATAGTATATTTGCATCTTAAATAATTTGTGTGCTGCCTCTCTGTTTCGTCCAAATCTGAGATTGGATATGGCGATACGCTGCTATACTATGCAGTTATCTGGGCAATTGTCTAATACCCAGCTTGTCTCATCTAATTAATAGAAAAGCTTGCATTACAATCTATAGGCATTATGTAGTAAGTGTCACGGGTGTGTCAGATGCCACAGACAGTTGCTTTGCATCTGGCTGCAAAAGGTCTCTTCTTAATCCTTCTGACTTTTGGACACAGTGGCAACCTCCCTCCAGCTCTAATTGACACACCTGGACCTGGGTGTTTATAGACTCTCAGTCTGCTTCAGGGTGTCACTGGTGATATTCACATTTTCCCTTGTGAAGACTTGGAGCTATAGCAGTCGGCTTACTTCCTCCCTGGTGCTGTTGGACACATTTGTTGCTACCTCTCTGAGTCTGCTCAAGCTAAGTTGCTTCCCCTTTGTCTCCCTTCTTCTCTTTAGTGTACAGTGGGGACTGACCAGCGCTCATCCACCTCTTACCTATTCAGGGCCTAGCTCTAGGGATATATAGGGCTTAGGTTCCTGCTCAACTTTTGGTGTGGAACCAATATAGGGATGTATGGTAGGGGAGGCAGGGTACTATTAGATCTGCCTAATGATTTCCACTCCCCCTTTCCTTAGCCTTTGGGCTTCCTTCCCCTCGTGTTGCACTTACTGTCACGCACAGTGTGGGAAGACTGTCAACCATTTACAGCTATAACAGTTTTTCTCTCATTTGGGAACGCTTTCTACATAATTTTGGAGTGAGGATGTGTGCCTTTTAGCTATTCATGCAGAAGACCATTTGTGAGGTCACACACTGATGCTGTACTGGAGGCCTAGCTTCACAATCTCTGTTCTAGTTCATCCTAGGTATTTGATGGGGTTGAGGTCTGAGGTCTATGCAGCCAGTAAAGTTCTAACTATGTACTAGTACATTTTCCACATTTGATGTCACCCATAATCTGTATAAATCCATTGAGAACAAACATAATTTTAAAGAGTAAAATAAAAACACTAAAATTATGTAGTGGCATAAGTGTGAATACCCTCGTATAATTGGGTTTGTGGTGGTTGAATTAGCCAATAACATTCACATTCATGTTACATAGTAATCAGTACACAGATACCATTAAAGTGATTTTGATTAACTGGATATAAAGTTTAGCTGTTCTAAGGATTTTCCTGACATTTTCGTAGTTACATTTTACAGCAAAAACCATAGTCTGTAAACAGCTTACAACACGGCAAGGAATCTCATTGTTGAAAGTTATCAATTGGGAGAAGGGTACAAACATTTTTTCAAGGTGTTAGATATACCATAGAACACTGAAGACGTCATCAAGAAGTGGCTTAAACTTGTCGAAGCAGTGATATTACCTAGAACTAGACATCTCTTAAATATTAATGAAAAGACAAGAAAGAAATTGGTCCAGGAGGCTGTCAAGAGGCTTACAGCAACATTAAAGGATCTGCAGGAGTTGTAGCTTCTACTACACACCATACACGACTCTGCTCCTTACACCTCATACAAGGATCTGCTCTGTAGACACACTGCTCCGCTCCATACACCTCATACACACACACTGCTCTGCTCCGTACACATTGTACACACATGGCCAGGGCCGGACTGGGACCAAAAAGCAGCCCTGGCACAAAAAAAATTCACCAGCCCAGATACAATGAATTACATACACTTCATATATGATGTACACCGCACACATGCTGGACAACACAACCTCATTATATACACATCAAAAAGTCACAGACACACACATACATGTACACAGCACACATGCTGGACAACACAGGCTCATCACTTCATATAGTCACACAGACACACATCATACATGTACACAGCACACATGGTGGACAACACAGACTCATTACATACACATATAGTCACACACATCATACATGTACACAGCACACATGGTGGACAACACAGACTCATTACATACACATATAGTCACACACATCATACATGTACACAGCACACATGGTGGACAACACAGGCTCATTATGTACACATTACTCATTATTACACACACACACAAGTATTACACACACACATGTATTACACACAAACACACAAGTATTACACACACGCAAACACTACAGATACCACACACATTACACACACACTACAGATACCACACACACAAGTATTACACTACAGATACCGCACACACAAGTATTACACTACAGATACCACACACACACTACAGATACCGCACACACAAGTATTACACTACAGATACCGCACACACATTACACACACACTACAGATACCACACACACAAGTATTATACTACAGATACCGCACACAAGTATTACACTAGAGATACCACACACACATTACACACACACTACAGATACCGCACACACAAGTATTACACTACAGATACCGCACACACATTACACACACACTACAGATACCGCACACACATTACACACACTACAGATACCGCACACACATTACACACACACTACAGATACCGCACACACAAGAATTACACTACAGATACCACACACACATTACACACACTACAGATACCGCACACACATTACACACACACTACAGATACCGCACACACATTACACACACACTACAGATACCGCACACACATTACACACACACTACAGATACCGCACACACATTACACACCCACACTACAGATACCGCACACACAAGTATTACACTACAGATACCACACACACATTACACACACTACAGATATCGCACACACATTACACACACACTACAGATACCGCACACACATTACACACACACACCACAGATACCGCACACACAAGTATTACACTACAGATACCACACATACATTGCACACACTACAGATACCGCACACACATTACACACACACTACGGATATCGCACACACATTACACACACACACTACAGATACCGCACACACATTACACACACACTACAGATACTATGCACTCATGTTTTACGCACTCACAGACTACACACACACACACACTTCTGTCACTGTGTTGCAGAGCAGGCCGATGTCCATGTGCAGCTCTTCAGGTTCTCCTGCTCATAGCAGCTCTGTCCTGGCACCTCCCCCGGTCTCTCCTTCTCTGCCAAATGAAAGCAGAGAGATCAGAGCAGGAGATAATGTAACCGCGCTGACTGTGTGCTTCCAGTGGGAGCTAGGGAAGCAGTTCCACCGGCAGGTATTACCTTTCATCTTGCGTGCTGCTGTTCTCTGCCACTGGTACTTGCCACTCAGCCAGCATGCGCCGATCGAGCGGCCCACTACAAGCACCGGCCCTTCTGGCATTTGCCCGATGCTCAGTCCGGCCCTGCACATGGCTCTGCTCTGTACACCTCGCACACATGGCTTCGCTCTGTACACACGCGGCTACGCTCCGTACACCTCGTACACACACGGCTCTGATCCCTTCACAAACGCCTCTGCTCCGTACACACACGGCTCCACTTCGTACACCTCATACACGTGCGGCTGTGCTCCGTACACACACGGATCTGCTACATCCACAATGTAAACCCCTCTGGATCCCACACATAAACTTCCCCTCATCCAGCACCATGACAACCAGCACAGCAGAGTCCTGCATACACTGAGGCCCCTGATCATGTGACCCCTGACTCCTCCCCTCCTGTGACCTCATCACAGGTCCTGTGCGCACAGAACAGCCATATATGTGGTGTGGAGGTAGGCAGGGCCGGCTCCAGGTTTCTGAGGGCCCCGGGCGAAAGAGTCTCAGTGGGTCCCCCCTTTAACATATACCACGATTCATAATGCACAGATACAGGAGAGAAATATAACACAGCCACGTAGCATATAACACAGCCCACGTAGTATATAGCACAGCCCACGTGGTATATAGCACAGCCACGTAGTGTATAACAGCCCACGTAGTATATAGCACAGCCACGTAGTGTATAACAGCCCACGTAGTATATAGCACAGCCACGTAGTGTATAACAGCCCACATAGCATATAACACAACCCAGATAGTATATAGCACAGACACGTAGTATATAGCACAGCCCATGTAGTGTATAACAGCCCACATAGCATATAACACAGCCCACGTAGTGTATAGCACAGCCACGTAGTATATAGCACAGCCCACGGAGTATATAGCACAGCCCACGGACTATATAGCACAGCCCACGGAGTATATAGCACAGGCTGTCATGTAATATATAGTCTATAAGTCCCACCCACACTCAGCATCACTCAGATGCCATACTGTAGGTCTGTGGTGTCCCCGTACAGTCGCACCTTGTCCTCCCAGGCTGCATCCCCCCGCAATGCTTTGGGACCAGCCTGGAACTTGGAAGGAAGACTTTCACCATCACTCACGCCGTCGCCCACGTTGTACAGGGACGGCCCGGGTGCACCATTCACTGGCTGCTCATGCTCGTCATCGTCTTCCTGCTTGGCGCCGGACCTGGCTGGACAGTGGACGATCGCTGAGCGCCTGAGCTCACCTGGAAGTGACGACACAGACGACCGCCGGACCGGAAGTGACTCTTCATATCCACGGTGACGATGTGGTGAGTATTCCAGCAACTGCGCAGCGAAACTCAGTCACAGATATAGATCTGTGCCGCGCCTGCTGCCAGGGATGGCTCCACCTCCGAGTCCTGGCTGGGAGACGGAGATCACGGAGCTGATCTTGTATACTAATACACACACAGCACAGCCGGATGTAGTCTGGCTGCGGGGGCCCCCCAGGTCATCAGTGTAGTACCGTCCGTGTCTGTACTGTTACTACCTTAAGTGGGCCCCCCCGTCTCGCCAGGGCTCCGGCACTTGCCCGGGTACGCCGGATGCTGACGCCGGCTCTGGAGGTAGGTGATGGAGATTCCCCACTACTGGGCGGGGGAAGAGGACATTAAAGGGAACCTGTCACCCCGTTTTTTGAAGATGAGCTAAAAATAGCGGTAAATAGGGGCAGAGCTGGACGTTACATTAGTGTCTTTTGTGTGCCTTTATTACCCACCTATGCTGCCGAAATACCTTTGCAAAGTCGCAGTTTTCTGCTGTCACTCACGCTGGTCTGGTCCTATGGGCGTGGTGACAGCGCTGTTTCTCCCCCAGATCAGGCTCATCATTCCGTTGGTGGCGTAGTGGTGTGCGCATGTCCAACAGAGAAGATCCACTGCCCAGGAGATGAAAAAGAGCGCGATCTGCGCTATTCAACCGTTTACCGGTGGGCGCGGCCATCTTTCTGTGGCCGCGCGTGCGCAGATGGAGCGCTCTGCTGCCCGGGGCTTCAGGAAAATGGCCGCCGCGATCTCCATCTGCGCACGCGCGGAATCCCGCAGCCATTTTCCTGAAGCCCCGGGCAGCAGAGCGCTCCATCTGCGCACGCGCGGCCACAGGAAAGATGGCCGCGCCCACCGGTAAACGGCTGAATAGCGCAGATCGCGCTCTTTTTCATCTCCTGGGCAGTGGATATTCTCTGTTGGACATGCGCACACCACTACGCCACCAACGGAATGATGAGCCTGATCTGGGGGAGAAACAGCGCTGTCACCACGCCCATAGGACCAGACCAGCGTGAGTGACAGCCCAAAACGGCGACTTTACAAAGGTATTTCAGCAGCATAGGTGGGTAATAAAGGCACACAAAGACACTAATGTAACGCCCAGCTCTGCCCCTATTTAACGCTATTTTTAGCTCATCTTCAAAAAACGGGGTGACAGGTTCCCTTTAACCCCCTCAGTGCTGCGGTCCCATTCCAGGAGACAACGTGTTCCGTCTGTGTCGCTATATCAGGATCTCTGTATTGGATTACATTGGCTCACTTCCCTCCTGATGTCGCTCCCTGCTCTGTTAACTTACAGTGTCCATTATGGCAGTCGCCGGCTCCGTGTTGTCACTATCAGGAGATATTAATGTTCTATCATTATCTGTTACTGACGTCCCCGGTTCTGCTGTCCCGATCTCTGTGGATGTTCCCGACACTTTATAACTTTGTGTCTTGTTTTTATGAAATATTTCATGATCTAGGACAACCACTTTTCACTAGGAATGTTTGCCCCTGTTAAAATAAAGACACCTATACTCACCCCCACCTGTGCCAGCGGCATTCGCATTGCCAGGTTTCATAGAATCATAGAATGATAGAGTTGGAATGGACCTCCTGGGTCATCTGGTCCAACCCCCTGCTCAAAGAAGAACTCACCACCTCTCGTGGCAGCCTGTTCCACTCATTGATCACCCTAACTGTCAAAAAGTTTTTTCTAATATCTAATCTGTGTCTCCTCCCATTCAGTTTCATCCCATTGCTTCTAGTCTTTCCTTGTGCAAATGAGAATAAAGATGATCCTTCTACAATGTGACAGCCCTTGAGATATTTGTAGACCGCTATTAAGTCTCCTCTGTCTTCTTTTCTACAAGCTAAACATTCCCAAATCCTGTAAACGTTCCTCATAGGACATGGTTTGCAGACCAGTCACCATTCTGGTCGCTCTTCTCTGAACTTGCTCCAGTTTGTTGAAGTATTTTTTAAAATGTGGTGCCCAAAACTGCACACAGTATTCCAGAGGAAGTCTGACCAAAGAGGAGTAGAGGGCAATAATGACTTTGCGCAATCTAGACTGTATGCTTCTGTTAATACATCCCAGAATAGTATTTGCCTTTTAGCTGCTGCATCACACTGTTGACTCATATTCAGTCTGTGATCTATTATTATACCCAAGTCTTTTTCACATGTAGTATTAAATAGATGACTGCATAAAAAATTATTATGCGTGCATCGGTACCCGCGCTGGTATATCTAATTCTAAACAAAATCTCCTAATAGTAGCAGCAAAATCAGCGAACAGCTATGAATCCTAAAGTTCAATGTCCGACAGTGTCAGCCCCCATACACACGCTATTAAACTGGATACACAGTTCTTACCCCTGTCTGGGATCCACGAGGGGAATGATGATAATCCTGAATAGAGATCCACTGCATGGAAGAGTCCACCAGATGCCGCTTCGCTGCCTGACTGGTACCGAACTGTTACACCCTGCTGAACGGTGCCACGTTGTCTCAGCAACGAATGCGATCCCCCTCTGTGCGGGTAATGAAAACGGCGCCTGCGCAGGACCTGTGTGCCGTAGTGAGCCGTGTGACCGCGCACGTGACGGGGGGTAAAGTACGGATGGCGATAAGGACCAAAAGAACTAACAACGCGTTTCGGAGACGTCAGTCTCCTTCCTCAGGTATGGTCCCTACCTCCACATATCAGTCCTTATATAGACGCCAACCGTTATAATAATTATTGAAACCCAAAAAGTTAAATCCCGCAGTTCAATCCCTTGGGGATAATGGTGTCCAAAATAAAAATCCATTTTGTTTCTGATCTTGACATGGATTTAATAAAGTCTCCTCCTCTCCAATGTGGATGTATTTTTTCAATTCCCGAAATCTTCATACTTCATATACTACCCTCATGCTGTTCAACAAAGTGTTTCGAGAGTGGGTGACCCAAGAATTTATTGTTAATATTCCGCATATGTTCATTAATTCGAACCCGTAAAGATCTTTTAGTACGTCCAACATATATTTTATTACAGGGGCATGTGATGGTATAGATAACCCCTGTAGATGAGCATGTTATGAATTCCTCAATCCTCAATTCAGTCTTACCAATCTTCGATTGCTTATGTGTTTGAGTCTTTTTACACATATTACATTTTTTACAAGGGAAAAAACCTCTCAGAGTGTTCTGTAAGAGAGTGGTTTGAATAGAGCCGGACCTATTTTGTACCGTAGGGGCAATGTATGTACCTAGATTCCGGCTTTTTCTATAAATAAAACGAGGTACTTCCATAATATGTGTATGGGGGCTGACACTGTCGGACATTGAACTTTAGGATTCATAGCTGTTCGCTGATTTTGCTGCTACTATTAGGAGATTTTGTTTAGAATTAGTTATACCAGCGCGGGTACCGATGCACGCATAATAATTTTTTATGCAGTCATCTATTTAATACTATATATTTTTTACAATCTTTTGTGGTGGTTGTTGTACCTGCGGCAGGCATACTACCCTGGGCTTTGTAGCGCCACTCATTTTTGTTTATTTGTTCTTTTTCACATGTGCTGTTGCTTAGCCTTATTCCTCCCATTCTGTATATGCTTTTTTCATTTTTATTGCCCAGATGTAGTACTTTGCATTTTTCCCTGTTAAAAATCATTCTGTTAGTTGCTGCCCACTGCTCCAGTTTATTGATATATTTTTGAATCCTCTCGCTCTTCTCTAGTATTAGCTATCCCTCCTAGCCTTGTGTCATCAGCAAATTTAATCAGTTTACCCTCAATTCCTTCATCTAAATCATTGATAAAGATGTTGATCAATACAGGGCCCAGGACAGAGCCCTGTGGTACCCCACTTGAGACATTCTTCCAACTGGATGTGCAGCCATTTATGACCACTCTTTGGGTCCGATCACTAAGCCAGTTATGAATCCACCTAACAGTTGCCTTGTCCATTCCATACTTAGTCATTTTTTCAATACGGATTGTGTGAGATACTTTGTCAAATGCTTTGCTGAAGTCAAGATATACTATATCTACTGCATTTCCCTGATCCACCCAGTCAGTGATTCTGTCATAGAAGGAAATTAAGTTAGTCTGACATGACTTATTAGTTACAAACCCATGCTGACTTTGTTTAATCACTTTATTCTTATCCAGGTACTTACGTACATGTTGTTTAATAATTTGCTCAAAGATCTTTCCTGGTATAGATGTCAGACTCACCGGCCTATAGCTCCTTGGAACCACCTTCTTCCCCTTTTTGAAGCTAGGAACAGCATTTGCTCTTCTCCAGTCTTCTGGGCTTCTCCTGTTCTCCAATAATTTTCAAAGATTATGGAGAGTGGTTCAAAAATTTCTTCTGCTATCTCCTTCAGTACTCTGGGGTGTAATTCATCTGAACCTGGAAACTTGAATTAATTTATGTTAGTTAAGTGTTTCCTCACTCTCTTTCTATTTATATATATCCTGGATTCTTCTATTCCCTTAATAGGATAGTGAAAATCAGTTGATGTTACATTTCCTTTCTGAGAGAAAACAGATGCAAAATAGGAATGTAAAAGTTCAGCCTTCTCAACATCCTTTCTTACCATTTCATCATTTCCATGCTGTAAAAATCCTACAGCATCTTTGAATTTTCTTTTACTTTTAACATATCCCCAAAATCCTTTTTTATTGGTTTTGATGTCTTTTGCAAGCCTTAATTCATTGTCAGCTGACAGCATTATATTCTTCTTTAGGCTACGTTCACATTAGCGTCATTCGACGCTGCGTCGCAGACGCAACGCACGACGCATCAAAAACGCACGCTAAAACGCACCTTTTTAAACGCACGCGTCGGACGGATGCGTTGTAAAACGCTGCGTTTTTGGTGCGTTTTTGGTGCGTTTTACCAAAAAACGCAGCGTTTTACGACGCATGCGTTGTCAAACAATGATGTAACAATTTAGTGTCTAGACAGTAGATAAACACCACCAATGAATAGAAGAGGGTGGGTCTAGTGTTCAGAAAATAGATAATGCCACCAATGGGTAGATGAGGGTGGGTATTAATGTAATAGTGGTATATATACCCCGGCATAGATTATTTCCAACCATAGAGCATCAAGATGGATCGTCCCATGGAGATTATCTACCTAAAATTTGAGCTGGAATTAGCACTTGCTATTGCATATGCTATTGCCTGTCATGAACAGAGGAAAAGGGACAAACTACGGAGAAGGAGTCATCGGCGTTTTTGGCTACACCCGATAGTGGAAGTCCGAGAGAGTCGTGGAGCCTATCACTGTCTGTTTGGCGAATTAAATGAGAACCAGGATAAATACTTTGAATACACAAGGATGTCACAAAACAGCTTCCGATATCTGTTGCGTCTGGTGGAAGGAACCATTTCCAGGCAGGACACGCAGCTCCGTAAATCGATTTCCCCCGAGGAACGTCTGCTGGTGACTCTACGGTACGTAATGCAATGTGAAGGATTTATATGTTCTTGCCATTTTTTAAACCCTTCACCCCGCGGCCCTTTTTCATTTTTGTGTTTTCGTTTTTCGCTCACCTCCTTTCCAGAGCCAGAATATTTTTATTTTTCCGTCAATATGGCCATGTGAGGGCTTATTTTTTGCGTGACGAGTTGTACTTTTGAATGTCATCATTTTAACATGTCATGTAATAGAAAACGGGAAAAAAAATTTCAAGTGCGGCGATATTGCAAAAAAAGTGCAATCCCACACTTTTTTTTTTTTTGCTAGGTTTACTAAATGCTAAAACTAACCTGCCATTATGATTCTACAGGTCAGTACGAGTTCATAGACACCTATGACTAGGTTATTTTTTATCTAAATGGTGTAAAAAAAAATTCCATGCGGTACTTAAATGCCGCTGTCTGCGTTTGACAGTGGCATAACAGGTTAATAGCCGTGGGTGAATAGCGATTTCACCCGCCGCTATTGCGCGCACGACAGCTGTCCAAAACAGCTGACATGTTGAAACTTTGATGTGGCCTCAGCGCCGGAGCCCACATCAAAGGGGGAGACACGGCATGCACAGTACATGTACGGCGCATGTCGTGAAAGGGTTAAAGTTACGTGTTTTGGATTTGTGGGGTGGGGGATTGTAATTAATAATGAAAAATTCTTTCAAAACAATGTAATTAACATTATTTTTTTTTTTCTTCTTGTCAGTTTCCTTGCTACTGGAGAGACATTGAGATCACTGCATTTCCAGTTTCGTATTGGAGTATCCACACTGTCTGGTATTATTGCCGACACATGCCGTGCATTGTGGGACAACCTCCGGGAGGAGTTTTTACCCCTCCCTACAACAGAAATATGGCAGGCCAACGCCCAAAAATTCGAACAAGTTTGTTCCTTCCCTAATTGTATTGGAGCAGTTGACGGGAAACACATCCGGATTTTAAAGCCTGCACGAAGTGGTTCGCTGTTTTTTAACTACAAAAAACACTTTTCCACCGTCCTCATGGCCATTGCAGGTGCTGACTGCAGGTTTCTTGCCGTGGACATTGGCGCATTTGGCCGTGCCAATGATTCACGGACATTTAAGGAGTCAGACATGGGCCAAAGATTATACGAGAACAATTTTAATTTCCCCCAGCCACGACCTCTTCCCAACACCGAAGGACCGGCCCTGCCATTTGTTGTGGTTGGGGATGAGGCTTTTCAAATGAGTGGCAACCTACTTAAACCGTACTCCAGTCGTGGGTTGGACCGCACCAAAACTATATTTAATTATAGACTGTCCAGGGCCAGAAGAACTGTGGAGTGCGCCTTTGGCATCCTGGCCTCCAAATGGCGTATCTTAGGATCCGCTATAAATTTGAAAATTGAGACAGTGGATGAGGTGGTGAAGGCGTGTGTGGTTCTCCACAATTTCATTATTGATAAAGAGCGAGTCAACGTTGAACTCGATGAACCCATACCAAATCCATTGCCTGATTATCAAGCTAATCCTCTGCGGACAACTGTGGAGATTGCTCATATGAGGGACCAATTTGCTGCATACTTTGTTTCTGATGTTGGCCGTGTTTCATGGCAAGATCACATGGTTTAATCTTTGTGTTATGATGTCATGTAAACACTGTTGTGTCCATGTCATTTAACCATCCTATGTATGGTTATTATATGGTTATTGTTATAATGTCCCCTAATTGTATAATGCGTTGTGTTTTTAAATAAAGTTCTTGTGCCTTTCCATTTTCCAAAAACAAATCTCCCATACGTTTTTCCATAGTTGTGAAATCCAATTTTATTGAAAGTAATGTGTGTCCCCAAAAATTTGTCTGTTCCACAGTTTTGGCGTATAACATAATCGGCTCCCACCTTGTCAACCATTTTTAATCCTGCAGACTATGTGCATATGGAACCTGGCTTGACAAGGAGGGAGACGATCATGTTTGCAAAACTGTACAGAGTGAACACTATTGTACTCAGGATGCTAGAATACGTCCAGAGTCAAATAGTGGCGACACTGTGAACATTGCTTCCACCTCACCTGACCAATATTCTTAAGGTCGGTTTCACACGTCAGTGATTCCGGTACGTGAGGTGACAGTTTCCTCACGTCCCGGAGACACTGACACACGTAGACCCATAAAAATCAATGCATCTGTTCAGATGTCATTGATTTTTTGCAGACCGTGTCTCCGTTTTCGAAACACGGAGACATGTCAGTGTTCGTGGGAGCGCACGTTTTACACGGACCCAATAGAGTCAATGGGTCCGCGTAAAACACGGGCCTCACACGGACATTCTCCGTCTGGGGTCCGTGTGCGTGCAGGAGACAGCGCTACAGTAAGCGCTGTCCCCCCCACATGGTGCTGAAGCCGGTATTCATATCTTCCCTGCAGCAGCGTTAGCTGTAGAGAAAATATGAAGAATAGTGTTACAAATAAAGATCTATGTGTCAGCCGCCCCCCCCACCCCCTGTGCGCCCCCCCGCTGGTGAGAAAATACTTACCCGCTTCCCTCGCTCCTTCCTGGTCTGGCCGCGCCTCCTACTGTATGCGGTTACGTGGGGCCGATCATTTACAATCATGAATAGTCGGCTCCACCCCTATGGGAGGTGGAGCCACATATTCATGACTGTAAATGATTCGCCCCACGTGACCGCATGCAGGAGAAGCCGCGGCCAGACCAGGAAGCAGCGATAAGTATTTTCTCACCAGCGGGGGGGGCGCACAGGGGGTGGGGGGCGCACATGGGGTGGGGGGGCGCACAGGGGGTGGGGGGGCGGCGTACACATGGATCTTTATTTTAAACATTCAAAATCATTCGCTGACACCAAAAAAGTCACAGCAGGGGCTCAATTGTTTTTACGATTTCAGAAAAGATAACGTTGGTTACACACAAAAAAAAAATTTATCTATACTGAAATCGTTGTCTGATGGTACATTGTAAACTTGACATATTGAGCAATGCTGTTTGTATTTGTAACATCAGAGTACAATGAGCGACAGCCCTATAAACAATGAAAAAAAAATTTGGATAAATATTGTCAGACATTGCACATCAGGTGTTACAAAGACAAGATTTGTGTATACGGCGCAAGGTGTGATTTGGTGCAAACTTTGAGACAATAAAAACAATGGGTTTTTTTTAAAAAAAAGGAACATTTATTTAGGGTACACAAAAAAAAAAGGGAAATGTTATTAGGGGGTACCCACATCGGCAACTAAAGGGGATTGATATCCCACTCTTTTTGGGGGTGTTGAGGAGACCGAGGCGGAGGACGAGGGGGAGGAAGCAGCATAGTCTATGACACTAGACGGGATGCCATCAATCCAGCCAGTTGATGTTGGCGACACTAACTCAGCAGGAGATGAGGGAGGAGGAGGGACGACCAGTGTCCTTGGCTGGCTACTCCGGCTCCGGGTAGACCCAGGCTGGGTACTGGGTGTACTCTGTGTAGACCCAGCCTTGGTACTTGTTGTGCTCCGGGTAGACCCGGAGTTTTTTCTTGTGCTACTTTTTGGAGCAGCCATAGCCAAGGTTGGAGTGCTTGTAGTCGTCGTCATCTTCTTCTTCTTTTTCCTCCTCTCTCCCTCTGGGTGTGGGTCGGCTTCCCGTCTGTGTCCCCTTGAAGGCCTGTCATGCTCAGAACTTTCGGGGTCTGTTCTGTGGTGGCGGTGGCGGTGGCGGTGGCCCTCGGCACGCGGAGCTCTGTGGTGGTGCTCTGCAGCAGGAGTCGGAGTCATGGCAGCCAGCGATGGTACTGCGGGCATAGTTGTCGCTGACTGCATGACCCGAGCCTGCTGCAGAGCACTGACATATACATTGTTGCAGCCCTGCATGACCGAAATCTGGAGTTCCGGCGTAAGATGTTCAGCCATGCCCTTGTAAATGGCGTTAAAAAAATGTTTGGCCGGCTTCTGGAGCTCCCTTTCGATGATTTCAAGACGACGTTCGAGATTGGACATTTTATCGCACATCGCCTTGAAACCATTCTGAAAAACGGTGCTCAGATGTAAAAATTCGGGCATGACCTCCCTGTCCGAGGCCCGTTGACGCTGTCGGGAAGACCTAAAGGAAGGAGCGACAGAGGCCTCGGCCAGGGGAACATCTGATGGACCGGCTGCCGGTTCGCCAGATTGGGGTGGTGCAGACCTGCTCTTGCTGTGGGATGGCTGCGACTGTTCAGATGGCGCTTCACAAAGTACCGCTCCAGAGGGTCGGACAGTCTCGCGGGTGCTGCTGTGTGTTCTGTGAAAACATAAGGAAACCTTTAGTATACTAAATATCACATTTAACATGCGTCATTAATTAACTTTACCGCCAGATATCCATTGCTGCCATTAATATTAACCTATTTTTAATATTGACACTGCATATGCACCATCAATATTAAAAAAAAAAATGTATTTATTAAATTCACAATAGTCACCCATGGTTGTGGTTTGCAACGCCACACAATTATGCTTCAGTTGGAACTGCCATGACGTCACGGTCCTGTGACCGCGACGTCATCACAGGTCCTGCGAGCTGAGTAACCATGGGAACATAACCTGCTTTGCAGTGGAATGTATGCCGTATCGATTATATTTTACTTGTTTGTGTCTAAAAAAATCGCGGATACACCTGGATAGCCACTATACTACTCCACTATTAAATATTGGCTGGGCATGTCCAATCTACTGTGTTCTGTATACTTCGGATTTCAGTGAAATGGCTAGTAAGTCAAGGTCAACATTTTAGTAATCCCAGAAGGGAGGCGCTGCTGTGTCAAGTGTGAGAAGACCATAAATGAATAAAAAATTCAAGGTCAACGAGGCGTGAAAAGTAAAAACACAATACTTTATTCACTTCAATCAGAAGCCGAGGATGAAACATCAGCACAATACAATAAAAACACTATGTACGCGTTTCAGGTCTGATGTTCCCTGTCACCTAAAACGCGTAGATAGTGTCTATTGTATTGTGCTGATGTTTCATCCTCTGCTTATGATTGAAGAGGATAAAATTATGTATTTTTTACTTTTCACGCCTCGGTGAGCTTGTCTTTTTTTCTTCCCTTCTATACTTGGTACAAACATTTTAGTAATCCCAGAAGGGAGGCGCTGCTGTGTCAAGTGTGAGAAGACCATAAATGAATAAAAAATTCAAGGTCAACGAGGCGTGAAAAGTAAAAACACAATACTTTATTCACTTCAATCAGAAGCCGAGGATGAAACATCAGCACAATACAATAAAAACACTATGTACGCGTTTCAGGTCTGATGTTCCCTGTCACCTAAAACGCGTAGATAGTGTCTATTGTATTGTGCTGATGTTTCATCCTCTGCTTATGATTGAAGAGGATAAAATTATGTATTTTTTACTTTTCACGCCTCGGTGAGCTTGTCTTTTTTTCTTCCCTTCTATACTTGGTACAAACATTTTAGTAATCCCAGAAGGGAGGCGCTGCTGTGTCAAGTGTGAGAAGACCATAAATGAATAAAAAATTCAAGGTCAACGAGGCGTGAAAAGTAAAAACACAATACTTTATTCACTTCAATCAGAAGCCGAGGATGAAACATCAGCACAATACAATAAAAACACTATGTACGCGTTTCAGGTCTGATGTTCCCTGTCACCTAAAACGCGTAGATAGTGTCTATTGTATTGTGCTGATGTTTCATCCTCTGCTTATGATTGAAGAGGATAAAATTATGTATTTTTTACTTTTCACGCCTCGGTGAGCTTGTCTTTTTTTCTTCCCTTCTATACTTGGTACTTGCCAAAATAAATGGCTGGGCAATAAACTACGTGGCTGGAAGGTAGTATGTGAATAGGAATGTTATAAAAACTAGGTGTGTGCATAGGTACTATACTTACGCTCTGCTTACAAGGACCGGTCGCAAGAACTGCAGTATACGGTTGTACTTGTACACCGAGGTCCTTGAAGCGGCAGCACCACTACGACTCTGTCCCTCCTTTTTCAGGCCCCTCTTGAAACGGTCCTTCATGGAGCGCCATCTGGTCTTCAATTGTTTAACTGTGTATAAATTTAAAAAAAAAAAAAAAGTTTTAGATAATATTTTGAAAACGATTACGCAACCGTGTGCAATCCCAATAGAAGACATCACAGACGGTTGTGTAATCCTGGCATGATGGGTCACAGCAGCATTTTGTAAATACTTACGGAAACTATCTTTGGCCTTGGGTGAAGCGCTGTCGAAGCCATCCCACAGCAATAGTGCCACCTCTATCCACAGACGGCGCAATATGCCCTGGTCCGCGTGCCGGGGGTCACGGCTGTCCCACAACGGGCCCCGTTCTTCAATGGATGCCACCATCAGGTCAATATCCAGTGGTTCATCCAGGGACCGTTGTGAAACCTAGAAAAAATGGTAAATATTAATGTTTGAAAGATCTAAAAATTGTCCCTACCTCCTCCACCGCCACCTACTACACAGAACACCACAACCTCCCACCACCCCCCATACCTGCCAAAAAAAAAAAGTTAAACAAAAAAAATTAATAGGTTTGAAAAAAATTCTTACTCTCCGTGATGCAACCACAGCTTGGCCCCGTGGTCCCTGCTCCTGCTCCCTCTCTTCCTCCTGGTTCTCCTCCTCACTTGAAGAAGCCTGCAAAATAGTTTACCAAAAAGTTGAGTGACCCATCTACAAATGACAGCGAATAGTAAGCAATAGTAGATCATGTACTCACCGCTCTCCTCAGCGGTGGGGTGTTGCTCGACTCGCTGCCGCTGGCCATGACTAATGCAATTCTGAAATAAAGAACAAAATAACATTGATACTATGCTCCTATGCACAATCCAGCAATAAATAAATAATAAAAAAAAAAAGTCATTTAAACCACAAAGAACATTGCACTCCAACTGAACTAACGCTGAGCAAACAACACTGCCACATTGATTAAATTAAAGAAACAATGGCAGAGACAACCCAATGCCAGAGTACAAAAGCCTAAAGATAAGAAGACTAATCTACAACAGACCCAATGTAGTAATCCCAAGTTTTTTTTTTTTTTTTTAAAGTACAGTATGCACGGAGCAACACAAAAAAAACAATATTTTTCTGAAAGTTAAAATTTAACAACCCCGAAAAATTAAGGGCAGAAACATTAATAACAAAACAAACTTTACAATAAAACCGACAGGGCCGGAGACAATAAAAGGGCCAATACACGCCATACCTCACAACCATAAACATACAACGATGTCTTTACACAACCACAGTGCTGAACATAATACACAACTTGCAATAAAAAATTAATAAATGTAATAAAAGGGCTCAGAATCATTCTATACTACCATACTTTACAATAAAACCGACAGGGCCGGAGACTATTAAACGCCATCATATAACGCAAGAATAAAACATCACAACTTAATACAAAAAACACCACCAAACCAATAAATGGAAACGAAAAATCTACCCTGGAAAGAACAATAATCAAGGCCGCAGACCATGAAACGCCATCGTATACAACGCCATACATCAGAACCAGACCAAAAATACCACAATATCCTAACCACAGTGCAGAATATAAAACACAACTTGCAAAAAATTTTTTAAAAAACATGGAGAAAATGCACAGAATCATTCTATACTTACATCTCTGGACAGCGGATGAATAGAAGTCGTCTTCTGGAGATGTGCCTGTGGTGTCTTGCCTCAAGATGCTGCAGCAGAAGTGACAAACAATCCAAAATTTTCTTTATATATGGGGGATGTTTTTCTCACTGTTTGCACCGTCTAGACATTGTCTAGACACTTTTTTGTTTCATTTTAGCTAACGACGCATGCGTCGCACAACGCACGCACGACGCACACCCGCGACGCAAGTGCGTCGTCAATAGGTTTCAATGGGAAATTGTAACGCATTGACGACGCACGAGCGACGCAAGTGCGACGCGCGCGTTTTTTGAACGCAAGAAAAATGCTACATGTAGCGTCTTCGACGCCACCCAGGTGCGGTGAAACGACGCATGCGTCGTGCGTTTTACCGAAAACGCACAACAACGCAACGCATGCGTCCCCAATGAAAAAGATAGGGGCGCATGACGCATGCGTTGTCGTGCGTCGACGACGCTGCGTCGCATGACGCTAATGTGAACGTAGCCTTACCTCTCAACTATTTCATCCCTGTTTATAAGGATTAGATCCAAGGTAGCAGATCCCTTTGTTTTCTCCCCTACCTTTTGGAAGATAATATTGTCAGCAAGAGAGGATAAGAATGTGACCTGTTAGTTTTGCCTGACAGAGATTCCCAACAAATGTCTGCATAGTTGAAATCTCCCATGACAACTACCGTATTTTTCGGACTATAAGACGCACTTTTTTTCCTCCAAATTTGGGAGGAAAGTGTGTTGTGAACTCTATTTTTAGGCTCCCTCTAGTGGTCACAAGCGGTACTGTGTAGTGTTGTCTTTCTGCAGGTTGGCTGCATCAGCTGGTTCGTTATCCTTGGTTGGTTTCCTATTTAGCTCACCTGGATACTCAGTTCCTTGCCTGCTCTCAATGTATTCAGTGCTCTTCAGATTCCTTGTGATTACCTTGCTCCCAGCCTCTCAAGACAAGCTAAGTTTTTGTCCGTTCATTTTTTGATTATCAGCATTCATCATGTTTCTTGTGCAGCTTGCTAAGATGTGATCTCCTCGCTTGCTGGTTGCTCTAGGGGACTGAGTTTCTCCCCCCACACCGTTAGTTGGTGCGGGGGTTCTTGAAATCTCAGTGTGGATATTTTGTAAGGGTTTTTTACTGACTGCACAGACCCCTTTACTATTTTCTGCTATCTAGTATTAGTGGGCCTCATTTGCTGAATCTGTTTTCACCCCTGTGTATGTGCCTTCCTCTTACCTCACCGTTATTATCTGTTGGGGGCTTCTATATCTTTGGGGATTATTTCTCTGGAGGCAAGAGAGGTCTTTCTTTCTCTCTAGGGGTAGTTAGTTCCTCAGGCTGGCTCGAGACGTCTAGGATTTTTAGACACGTTCACCAGCTACTTCTAGTGTGTTTGGATAGGTTCAGATTTGCGGTCAGTCCAGTTTGCCACCTCCCTAGAGCTTGTCCTATGTTTGTTACTTAGCTGGAGTATTCGTGATCCTCAACCACTAAGGATCATAACAGTATAGCAGGCCAAAAAAGGTTTTGATGCATCGCAGAAGTGGGATAAAAAGAAGACCTGAGTACATTTTTTTTTTTTTTTTTCCTCCCGCTTTTCCTTTGCTGCAGTCTGTTTAGCTTCTTTCATCCCCTTGAACTCTGGGTGGTTTTGAGCTCAGCTGCAGACATGAATGTTCAGACTCTGACTTCTAGTGTGGATCATCTTACTGCACGGGTGCAAAGTATTCAGGATTTTGTTATTCATAGCCCTATGTCAGAACCAAAGATACCCATTCCTGAGTTGTTTTCTGGAGATAGATCTAGGTTTCAGAATTTTAAGAATAATTGTAAGTTATTTCTGTCTCTGAGACCTCGTTCCTCTGGTGATTCCGCTCAGCAAGTTAAAATTGTTATCTCCTTGTTGCGTGGCGACTCTCAAGATTGGGCCTTCTCTCTGGCGCCAGGAGATCCTGCATTGCTTACCGTATTTTCCGGCGTATAAGACGACTTTTTAACCCCCGAAAATCTTCTTAAAAGTCGGGGGTCGTCTTATACGCCGGGAATCGACTTGTACGCCGGTGTATATGGTGGGTGGGGAGGGGGAGTGATCCTGATGACGAGGGGGCGTCTCACAGGAAAGTGAGTAATCCCCATTACCTTATCCTAGCGGTGCAGCGTGGGGGTGTCAGTGCTGGGAGCGGCGGCGGCTGCTGTGTTCTGGTGCGGCGGCTCCTCTTCTGTGTGGGGCCTCTGTGCTGTGAGGTGGCGGCGGCAGCGGCGTATCTTTATCCAGTTGGGGCTCCTCCGGCATCTCCTTAGCCCTGGAGGCCCCGCCGCAACTCCATCGGTGCAATGTGGTGGCCTCCGGGAAAATGGCCGCTGCTCAGATTCAGATCTCGTGTCCCGAGATTTCGGGACGAGATCTGAATCTGAGCAGCGGCCATTTTCCCGGAGGCCACCGCATCGCACCTATTGAGCTGCCTCCGGGAAAATGGCCGCTGCATTGCACCGATGGAGTTGCGGCGGGGCCTCCAGGGCTAAGGAGATGCCGGAGGAGTCCCAACTGGATAAAGATATGCCGCCGCCACCGCCACCGCACAGCACAGAGGCCCCACACAGAAGAGGAGCCGCCGCACCAGAGCACAGCAGCCGCCGCACCAGAGCACAGCAGCCGCCGCCACTCCCAGCACTGAGACCCCCACGCTGCACCGCTACGATAAGGTAATGGGGGATACTCACTTTCCTGTGAGACGCCCCCTCATCATCAGGATCACTCCCCCCCCCCCCCCCAAAAGGCACATATTCACCGGCCCTATAAGACGACATAGGGTGTATAAGAAGACCCCCGACTTTTAAGAAGATTTTATATTTTAACTGGTAAAGTTGGGGGGTCGTCTTATACGCCCAGTCGTCTTATACGCCGGAAAATACGGTAATGTAGATGCATTTTTTCTGGCTCTTGGACTGCTTTATGAGGAGCCTAATCTTGAGAATCAGGCAGAAAAAGCGTTGCTGGCTATCTCTCAAGGACAGGATGAAGCAGAGGTGTATTGTCAAAAATTTCGGAAATGGTCGGTGCTTACTCAATGGAATGAGTGTGCCCTGGCTGCAAATTTCAGAGAAGGTCTTTCTGAGGCTGTTAAGAATGTTATGGTGGGGTTTCCCACCCCTACAAGTCTGAGTGATTCTATGGCTTTAGCCATTCAGGTTGATCGGCATTTGCGGGAGCGCAAATCTGCTCATCCTTTGGCGGTATTTTCTGAACAGAGATCTGAGTCTATGCAATGTGACCGAACTCTGACCAGAATTGAGCGACAAAGTCATAGACGTCAAAATGGGTTGTGCTTTTACTGTGGTGATTCTACTCATGTTATCTCAGCATGCTCTAAACGTTTAAAAAAAATCGCTAAACCTGTCACCATAGGTACGATACAGCCTAAATTTATTTTGTCTGTTACTTTGATTTGTTCTTTGTCGTCCTACCCGGTTATGGCTTTTGTGGATTCGGGTTCTGCCCTGAATCTGATGGATTTGTCGTTTGCCAGGCGCTGTGGTTTTGTCCTGGAGCCTTTGGAATTTCCTATTCCTCTGAGGGGAATTGATGCTACGCCATTGGCTGAGAATAAGCCTCAGTATTGGACGCAAATGACCATGTGTATGACTCCCGTACATCAGGAGGTGATTCGCTTTCTTGTTTTGCATAATTTGCATGATGTTGTCGTTTTGGGTCTGCCATGGCTGCAGACTCATAATCCAGTTTTAGATTGGAAAGCTATGTCTGTGTCAAGTTGGGGTTGTCAGGGAAGTCATGGCGATACTCCGTTGGTGTCTATTGCTTCTTCCACTCCTTTTGAGGTCCCTGAGTTTTTGTCTGACTACCAGGATGTATTTGATGAGCCCAGGTCCAGTGCCCTGCCCCCTCATAGGGATTGTGACTGTGCTATAAATTTAATTCCTGGTAGTAAATTCCCTAAGGGACGACTTTTTAATTTGTCTATACCAGAGCATGCCGCGATGCGGAGTTATATGAAGGAGTCTTTGGAGAAGGGACATATTCGCCCTTCCTCTTCCCCTCTTGGTGCAGGATTTTTTTTTGTGGCCAAGAAGGACGGTTCTTTGAGACCTTGTATAGATTATCGTCTTCTGAATAAAATCACAGTCAAATTTCAGTATCCTTTGCCACTGTTGTCTGATTTGTTTGCTCGGATTAAGGGGGCCAGTTGGTTCACTAAGATAGATCTCCGTGGTGCGTATAACCTTGTGCGCATTAAGCAGGGAGATGAATGGAAAACAGCATTTAATACGCCCGAAGGCCATTTTGAGTACTTAGTGATGCCTTTTGGACTCTCTAATGCTCCTTCTGTGTTTCAGTCCTTCATGCATGACATCTTCCGAGAATATCTGGATAAATTTATGATTGTTTATCTGGATGACATTTTGGTCTTTTCTGATGATTGGGAGTCCCATGTGAAGCAGGTCAGGATGGTGTTTCAGGTCCTGCGTGCTAATGCTTTATTTGTGAAGGGCTCAAAATGCCTCTTCGGAGTACAGAAGGTCTCCTTTTTGGGTTTTATTTTTTCTCCTTCTACTGTGGAGATGGACCCAGTCAAGGTCCAGGCTATTCATGACTGGACTCAGCCTACGTCTGTTAAGAGTCTTCAGAAGTTCTTGGGTTTTGCTAATTTTTACCGTTGTTTCATCGCTAATTTTTCTAGCGTGGTTAAACCTTTGACGGATTTGACCAAGAAGGGTTCTGATGTGACTAATTGGTCTCCTGCGGCCGTGGAGGCCGTTCGGGAACTGAAGCACCGGTTTTCTTCAGCTCCACTCTTATGTCAACCAGATGTCTCTCTCCCCTTCCAGGTCGAGGTTGATGCTTCTGAGATTGGAGCAGGGGCTGTTTTGTCGCAGAGAAGCTCTGATGGCTCTGTGATGAAGCCATGTGCTTTCTTTTCAAGAAAGTTTTCGCCTGCCGAGCGGAATTATGATGTTGGTAATCGGGAGTTGTTGGCTATGTAGTGGGCATTTGAGGAGTGTCGACATTGGCTCGAAGGAGCTAAACATCGTGTGGTGGTCTTGACTGATCACAAAAACCTGATTTACCTCGAATCTGCCAAGCGCCTGAATCCTAGACAGGCTCGTTGGTCGCTGTTTTTCTCCCGTTTCAACTTCGTGGTCTCATACCTGCCTGGTTCGAAGAACGTGAAGGCTGATGCACTTTCTAGGAGTTTTGTGCCTGACTCTCCGGGAGTTTCTGAGCCGGCTGGTATTCTCAGAGAGGGAGTGATTTTGTCTGCCATTTCCCCAGATTTGCGACGAGTGCTGCAGAAATTTCAGGCGGATAGACCTGACCGTTGTCCACCAGAGAGACTGTTTATCCCGGATAGATGGACCAGCAGAGTTATTTCCGAGGTTCATTCTTTGGTGTTGGCGGGTCATCCTGGGATTTTTGGTACCAGAGATTTGGTGGCTAGGTCCTTCTGGTGGCCTTCCTTGTCGCGGGATGTGCGTTCCTTTGTGCAGTCTTGTGGGATTTGTGCTCGGGCTAAGCCTTGCTGTTCTCGTGCCAGCGGTTTGCTTTTGCCTTTGCCTGTCCCGAAAAGGCCTTGGACGCACATTTCCATGGATTTTATTTCGGATCTTCCAGTATCTCAGAAAATGTCTGTCATCTGGGTGGTGTGTGATCGTTTTTCCTCGGGTCAGGTTGAGTCTTCTGACTGTCCTGGGGTGGATTCTGTGGTGGATAGGTTGCAGCTGATTTGGAACCATGTGGTGGACAATTTGAGGTTGTCACAGGAGAAGGCTCAACGCTTTGCCAACCGCCGCCGCGGTGTGGGTCCCCGACTTCGTGTTGGGGATTTGGTGTGGCTGTCTTATCGGTATGTTCCTATGAAGGTCTCCTCTCCTAAATTCAAGCCTCGCTTCATTGGTCCTTATAAGATCTTGGAAATCCTTAACCCGGTGTCTTTTCGTTTGGATCTCCCAGCATCGTTTGCCATTCATAATGTGTTCCATAGGTCTTTGTTGCGGAGGTATGTGGTACCTGTGGTTCCTTCTGTTGAGCCTCCTGCTCCGGTGCTGGTCGAGGGAGAATTGGAGTACGTGGTGGAGAAGATTTTGGATTCTCGTATCTCTAGATGGAGGCTTCAGTATTTGGTGAAGTGGAAGGGCTATGGTCAGGAGGATAATTCCTGGGTTGTCGCCTCTGATGTTCATGCGGCCGATTTGGTTCGTGCCTTCCACGCGGCTCATCCTGATCGCCCTGGGGGTCTTGATGAGGTTTCGGTGACCCCTCCTCAAGGGGGGGGTACTGTTGTGAACTCTATTTTTAGGCTCCCTCTAGTGGTCACAAGCGGTACTGTGTAGTGTTGTCTTTCTGCAGGTTGGCTGCATCAGCTGGTTCATTATCCTTGGTTGGTTTCCTATTTAGCTCACCTGGATACTCAGTTCCTTGCCTGCTATCAATGTATTCAGTGCTCTTCAGATTCCTTGTGATTACCTTGCTCCCAGCCTCTCAAGACAAGCTAAGTTTTTGTCCGTTCATTTTTTGATTATCAGCATTCATCATGTTTCTTGTCCAGCTTGCTAAGATGTGATCTCCTCGCTTGCTGGTTGCTCTAGGGGACTGAGTTTCTCCCCCCACACCGTTAGTTGGTGCAGGGGGTTCTTGAAATCTCAGTGTGGATATTTTGTACGCACAGACCCCTTTACTATTTTCTGCTATCTAGTATTAGTGGGCCTCATTTGCTGAATCTGTTTTCACCCCTGTGTATGTGCCTTCCTCTTACCTCACCGTTATTATCTGTTGGGGGCTTCTATATCTTTGGGGATTATTTCTCTGGAGGCAAGAGAGGTCTTTCTTTCTCTCTAGGGGTAGTTAGTTCCTCAGGCTGGCTCGAGACGTCTAGGATTTTTAGACACGTTCACCGGCTACTTCTAGTGTGTTTGGATAGGTTCAGATTTGCGGTCAGTCCAGTTTGCCACCTCCCTAGAGCTTGTCCTATGTTTGTTACTTAGCTGGAGTATTCGTGATCCTCAACCACTAAGGATCATAACAAGAGTGGGTGCGTCTTATAGTACGGATATAGCATGTGGGGAGGGGGGCAGCAGTGAGTGGGATCGCACTGTTATCTCACTTCAGGATGTCCCCGCTGCCCAGAATCAGCTGCTGGGGAAAGCACATGGCCCCGCTGATTAAGTGCAGTGAATATTTATTAGCTGCTCCCCGCCCACCGATCAGCTGAGCGGTGAGCCGGGAGCAGCAAATGAATGCTGCACTTAAGCAGGGACACACAGTTTCCCCAGCACTGATTCCGGGGAGAATCTGTGTGTCCGGGGGAGGAGGAGGCAGCAGCAGGGGCCAGGAGATCGCTGCATACCTGCCTGTGCTGGACGAGTGCTGTGCAGGAGGACCTGTGTGATGTCAGGAGTGGGCGGGCTGGAGCATCACATGGCAGCTCAGAGCCCTCCCTCTTCTGACATCATCACAGGTCCTTCAGGCTCCCACCTAGAATCTGCAGCTTCCTCTTATGTCCTGCGCTGTGGAAAGGCAACAACAACAGGGAGGGCTGTGTGTGTGTGCAGCCATGGGATGCTCCAGCTTTTACCTCACCACAGTGTGGCTGGCTGCCACAATTAAGAGGTCAGTCTTTACAAAACACAATAAAGCACTCTGCCACTCCTTTGGTGAACTATAACTCCCAGCACAGCATGTCATAGGATCTGCAGGACATGCTGGGAGTTATAGTTCTCCCATGGGATTTTAAAGCAGCACTCCAGTGTTATTTTGCAGTGCTGGAGTGGTGCTTTCACTATAAGCCCTGTGCACCCATTCTTAGGGCTCATTTCCACATGCGAGGCACACGTCTGTATCTCGCATGTGGAAACCAAGCTGTGGAGCCGGCACTCCAGAGCGGAGCGTGAGGCCGCATAGGAACACATGGAGCTGCACAGCTCCGCTCCAAAGTGCCGGCGCCAGAGCTTGGTTTCCACATGCGAGATACGGACGTGTGCCTCGCATGTGGAAATGAGCCCTTATACTCACCCTCCAGCGTCTTCATATGGTACTTCACAGACACCACACTGGTCCCGCAGCTTCCAACATAATAACATACTATTATATATAATAACACCACATATAATAGTATGTTATTTATGTTATTAAATATTTTACCACATTTTTTTTGCTTCAAATATTTTTTTCCCTATTTTCCACCTCTAAAACCTGGGTGCGCCTTATAGTCCGGTGCGTCTTATAGTCCGAAAAATACGGTATGTAATGTTTTTTGGAGAACTTAGCCATTTGATGCCATTATCTTCAGCTTGCACAGGCGACCTGTAGTAAATGCCTACAATGGTGTCCTTTCCATTGTTCTGTCCTTGTATTGGTACCCAAACAGTTTCCACAGAACTCCCAGTCTCTGAAGCTTCAATCTCTTTGCAGATATATGCTTTTCTAACACACAATGTGACACCTCCTCCTCGTTGATCAAGTCTGTTTCTTGCAAATAAGTTTTATCCTTCTAGCCTTGTATTCCAATCATGTGTATTGTCCCACCAAGTTTCAGTGATTCCAATGACATCATATTTCTTTTCCTGCGTTAGTAGTTCCAATTATCCTTGTTTGTTGCCCATGTTTTGTGCATTCATATAGAAACATTTTAGTTTGTGGCTGGTTTCTCTTTCTCCAATATTTTTATTATTTAGTTTTTTTGTCTTTGTTCTTCCCTTCCACTTCTAATAGCAGAGTTCTCAATAGTATTTGTCAGGTGTATGGCTGTTTCTGGCCTTTTGCTTCCCTTCCCATATTGTTCAAGTTTAAAGCTCTCCTGGTGAGTGTAGCAAGGCGACTTCCAAATACATGTTTTCCTGTCTTCGTAAGGTGTACCCCATTTCTAGCAAGTAGTCCATCATATAGGTAGTTCACTACATGATCCAGAAATCCAAATCCTTGCTGACAGCACCATCAACGTAGCCGGTTCACCTGCAGAATCTTATTCCACCTCCTTGATCCATGGACAGCCACTGGAAGGATGGAAGAGAAGACCACCTGTGCTCCCAATTCTTTCACTTTCTTACCTAAGTTTTGAAAGTCACTGCAGATGGTTTCCAGGTCGTTTCTTGCGGTGTCATTTGTCCCCACATGTATTAGTAACGTTATAATAGATGAATGTGGATAAAATCCGCGCTGCTGTGACAAATAATGGATCCAGATATAGTTGTAAGGTGTTCGGGGTGGTTTATTCAACGCGTTTCGAAGCTCATGGCTTCTTCTTCAGGAAGTTTCCACACAAAGATATGTATACACATGTATTAGTAGGAATTGGTAGTCATCTGTAGGTCTGAAGAGTCCTGATATCCTGTCTCCTTAATGATTTTCAATGTAGCTAACCTCTCTTCTAACCGCTCTTCTAGATTTTGCAACTTTTCCTCCAACTTTTCCTCACCTGAACCTTGCGCCCAATCAGCGCCAGCGCCACTGTCCCCCCTTTGGACGTATAAGTAGTAAAGAGGAAGGGAGCAACCAGCCGCAGCTTTCATTGCCTCTTGATTACTTATACGCCAAGGGGGGACAGTGACACCGGCGCTGATTGGGCGCAAGGTTCAGTTGACGAAACAATCTCACATGAACCCTGGCAATGTGAGTGCCGACAGCACAGGAACGGCGCCGGCACAGATGAGGGTGAGTAGTTTCTTTTATTTAGGCAATCATTCAGACCTTCATAAGTAATGCGGAGAGGGGTATACAGAAAATAAAAAGTGGAATTATATAAAGAAAAAAGTCGGAAGTTGTAGCATAAACTTTATAGCGATTATCATGATTATATACATTACGTTCAGATTCTTTATGTTTAAAGTTATTTTGTTGAACTCTGTGTCCTCTAATTAAGCATGTTACCTTCATTTTCTTGACATAGCATTCTGCTGTGTAATGAATTATATATAAAACGTAATTAGAGGATACTGAGTTCAACAAAATAACTTTAAACATAAAGAATCTGAACATAATGTATATAATCATGATAATTATGCTACAACTTCAACTTTTTTCTTTACATAATTCCACGTTTTATTTTCTGTTAAACCCCCCCCCCCCCCACACACACACACACACACACAGACACACACACACACAGTTCTGATGAAGGTCTGAATGTAAGACCTAAAACGTTAACAACTTCTATGATTTTACGATTGCTTAAATAAAAGAATCTCCATTTACTGCAAACCTAATTGAGTGCCAAGTTTCTTTTTTATTATATACAGGCTGGATACCCTACTGGAGCACCACTTCTCACACCACTTCTAGGAGTGACGTATGCTACTTTAGCATTACCACTGAAAAGGTGTCGGCATGGGAGGTGAGTTTAGATGTTTTATTTTAACAGGGGCTACATTCAAAGTGAGAGGAGGTTGTCATAGTAGTGGATAAACCCTTTTAATAAAAATTCAGGTATTTTATATATTTCCTTTAGATTTGTTCTGTGTTTATGTTGCTGGATTGGACACATTATGTGATAAATCTCTGTATGTGACTATAATGGGACTGTGTGCTATACCGGGGGTAGGACGGGGCCATGACTGGATGTAGTGATCATGTGACGCCGGTAACACCTCCGGAGATTTCTTACATGGGATCTTTATGATGTTACATCGTCATCTTCTCCCCATTCAGGTCACCACAATATCTCCTCTCAGTGCAGATCTTCTATATAAGAGAATTCTCCTGAGTGACCCTACAAGGATGGAGAGGGACAGGGACAAGATGGCGGAAAGGATATTACACCTCACCCTAGAGATCCTCTTCCGGCTCACTGGAGAGGTGAGAGATTCTGATGACGTCACATTACATCATTCTTATCTATGGGAATAACAGATGGACAGAACTGGAGAGGTGAGGACTCTGGGAATGTCTGTAGGGAGATTTATTAATGTGTCTCTCCATAACCAGGATTACACAGTAGTGAAGAAGACTTCTAGTGAGTACTGTCAGGCCCCTGTGTCTGAGGGATGGAGAAGACCCCTGAACCCAATCAAGGGGCCTCCACCTCACCCCCTGATACATGAGGACATCAATGACCTGAAGATCCTAGAACTCACCTACAAGATGATTGAGCTGCTGACTTGAGATTTGACACTGCTGGGAATGGGGGACATTATACAGTAACACTATGGAGTGATCGGGGAGATGACGGTATCATTGTATGTTTCAGGTTCCTATAAGAAGTCAGGATATCACTGTCCATTTCTCCATGGAGGAGTGGGAGTATTTAGAAGGACACAAAGATCTGTACAAGGACTTCATGATGGAGGTTCCCCAGCTCCTCACATCACCAGGTAATAGACAGGACTAAATACACATGGCTATAATTATCTGTATGTAAAGAATGAATTCAGTCCCTGTATGTTTTTCCTCCAGTTCTATCAAGTAAGATGACAACACCAGAGAGATGTCCCCGTCCTCTTCAGGATCATGAGGTAGATGGAGAGATATTCAATATGATGTGTTGATGACTGTGAAGGTCTTGTGTTCAGTCTTATTTAATCCACCAGTATTATACACTGAATGTAAAATTTATTACAGACACCTGCCCTTTATCTGATTGGAGCCCTTGTGCAAGTTAAACTAGTGACTGTGGAGTGCAACAAAAAAATAAGTGATCAGTTTTCAATGTAAATCCTCAGTAGAATGGGAAAGTTGAGCTATCTGAGCCACTTAGAACATGGCATGGTCATCGTTAATAGATTTGCCAGAAGAAACTTAAAATCAAAATCTGAAGTAATTGTACATGACTGCGGACTTCTGCAGCCTCATAGTGTAAGCACCACACACGTTGCCATAGAGAGTGGACGGTAACGTGACCCCAAATACATGATTTGCTTGGGAGAATTTCAAGCTGATGGAGTAATGGTGTTGAGAATGCTTTCTGGGCGCATGCTGGGTCCTCTGATTTCTGTGGATATGGAGCGCCCCCACACCGCCGCAGGGCCTAGGGGTACCCGGAGCCGGGCCTCTGAGTCTCAGTCCTGGGGTTGTCACGGTGGCTAGACCCGGTCCGTGGCCCTGTCTGTCAGTGGGGGACGTCCGGTGCAATAAATGATGATGATGGTGCAGTAACGGTGGTGTAGCGGTGCAGTTGTGGGGTGCAGGTCGCGGTAAATAACGAGGACACCAGGTTGCAGTCTCTTTACCTCTTTACTGGAGATCTCTCAGTCCGCAGTCCAGAATACGGTTCACCAGGCTGCGCAAGTCCGGTCGGTCCGATGGCACTTCCAGAGTTCTCCTCACAGGTGGAAATCAGTGCCCTCCCTCTTAGCGCTAGGTGTTGTAGTCCTCCCCTGCTGTGCTCACGGAAAGTACCCCACAACTGTCGTGTCTGTTTCTTAAGTTCCCTCACAACTCGATTCACTGATGTTCTTCTCGTATTCCATCCCTCCCTGTTATTCAGGTTGGAACGGCACCCGTTTGTCAGGTAGGCCTGGAGTTCTTCCGGGACCCTAGAGACGCCCCTCTCCCGCAATTGCCCCCCAAGACTTCATAGGTGATATGTGGTAGACAGCCCGCCTTAAACTGACTGCCCTGCCGCTGTTTGGAGTATGGCTTGAAGCTGTATGCTATTCCACTCCCTCGGCGTTCCGGCCACCGGTAATGCGCCTCAGTAGGATGTTGCTCCGGTCCTACAGCATGACCCCTACTGGTATTCTCCTTTTTGCTTGATCTCGTTTCTCACTCAGCACAATCTATCTCGCTTCTAGTCCTTTCTTGGGCACCGCCGCTATGCTGAGCAGGCACGGTCCCGTTACGTTCTTTCCAATGCCAAGCCTCTGTCAGGATCCCACCCCTGACAGAGAACCTACTGTCTCTTCCTCCACAACACCCTCTGCCACAAGGTGTTGCTTCGTTCAATCCAGTCAGCTTTCTCCTCTAACTTCCTGCCTGACCCCCAGTTTACCCACTATGGTGGGGAGTGGCCTAATGAATAGAACCCTTAGCTCCCCCCGGAGGCCCAGCTGTGAAACATATTGGTGTCTGTGATACCTGCTCAGAGGAACTCCTTCAGTGCCATCGAACGCACCATGGCTCCCCATAGTGGCGGATCCACAGTACTGCAACGACCAGAACTCTGGGGCGCTGCAGATATATGTTTGGACACTATGACTAACTTAAACATTTTGCCATTCCAAGTTCATCACTTTATGACAGCTGTTTACTATGTGGTAGAAGGACAATGCACCCTGCTACTAGGATCATATAGTCATGGAGTGCTGCCAGGAACATGAAAGCAATTTTTTCTAGCATTCTTAAGGCCCCGTCACACATAGCGACGCTGCAGCGATACAGACAACGATGCTGATCGCTGCAGCGTCGCTGTTTAGTCGCTGTGTGGTCGCTGGAGAGCTGTCACACAGACCGCTCTCCAGCGACCAACGATGCCGAAGTCCCCGGATAACCAGGGTAAACATCGGGTTACTAAGCGCAGGGCCGCGCTTAGTAACCCGATGTTTACCCTGGTTACCAGTGTAAAATGTAAAATAACAAACAGTACATACTCACCTTCGCGTCCCCCGGCGTCCGCTTCCTGCACTGACTGAGCGCCGGCCCTAACAGCAGAGCGGTGACGTCACCGCTGTGCTGTACTTTCACTTTCCGGCCGGCAGTCAGTCAGTGCGGGAAGCAGACGGCAAGGGACCTGACGGGCACCGGAATGTGAGTATGTAGTGTTTGTTTTTTTTTACATTTACGATGGTAACCAGGGTAAACATCGGGTTACTAAGCGCGGCCCTGCGCTTAGTAACCCGATGTTTACCCTGGTTACCAGTGAAGACATCGCTGAATCCGTGTCACACACACCGATTCAGCGATGTCAGCGGGACCTCATCGACCAAAAAAAGGTCCAGGCCATTCCGACACGACCAGCGATCTCACAGCAGGGGCCGGGTCGCTGGTACGTGTCAAACATAGCGAGATCGCTACTGAGGTCGCTGTTGCGTCACAAAACTTGTGACTCAGCAGCGATCTCGCTAGCGATCTCGCTATGTGAGACGGGGCCTTAAGCCTTCACAATCTCCAGATCTTAATCCTATAGAGCATCTCAGGAACAAATTTGAATGGACTGTTAAAAACATCTACCTCCATCTGGAATGTATGACATGACAAATTGTCGAGGTTCTGAAGGTCAGTGAAAGTCCAATATGCTACTAAATGGCTGACTCTGATAATGTGATCATTCATTTTATGTTTATACTTGGAGATGACTGTATACAGCTGATCATAGACATTAGATGTTGTCTGTATCTTCTCTAAATTTTCTGGTTATGGAGACTGCTGGTTAAAATTAGGAGCCAACAGGTTAGATTTATAGAGGAGACCTGCAGCTATGTTCTAACTACTGCTGTCTTTTAACTTTTGTTTATTTATGATCTTTTCAGTTCTTCTAAATCATTTCATGCAACTTCTCCATCTTTCTGTGACCTTTACAATATTTGTTTCAGGGTAAAGATCTGCCCCTTATTAATACCACAGAGACATATGTGAGGGGTGATGAGCGGTGTAAAGAGGAGGTTCCTACAGATAACTGTATAGGTGAGTAGTAACCACTAAATGCCAGAGTTTGGCTAGAAGAGGAAGCACAGAGATTGGCCATGTACCAGGCCAACATTGAATTTTTCCACTCAGAGATAAAATAGTTTTACTGAGGATCTCCTCTCCTCCATAATATTTTTGACTCTTAATTTTGCATCAGGACTAGAACATTCTGAGTTAACAGAGTGACTCTAGTGAAAATGATTTAATATTAATGACCTAAGATGAGACATATGAGCTACCGTATATACTCGAGTATGAGCCGAGATTTTCAGACCATTTTTTGGGGCTGAAAGTGCCCCTCTTGGCTTATACTCGAGTCGTTGTCTCAGGGGTCGGTGGGAGAGGGGGAGCGGCAGCTGTCAAATCATACTTACCTGCTCCCGACGCGTCTCTGCATCTCTGATGGTCTCCGGGCGCCGGAGTATTCAGCGGTCACGTGGTACCGCTCATTAAAGTAATGAATATGGATGCATATTCATTAGTTTAATGAGCTGTACCAGTGACCGCTGACCACCGATACAAGCTGCCGGCGCTCGGAGACCATCTGTCACTGAGAAGCAGGGACCGCGCCAAGAGCATGTGAGTATAACAGGGAAGGGTGAGCATTGCGCGATATTCACCTCTCCCCGTTCCACCTCCGGGCGCCGCTCCTTCTTCCGCGTCCTCTGGTTGTGACTGTTCAGGTCAGAGGGCGCGATGACGTGGTTAGTGTGCGCGCTGCCCTTTGCCTGAACTGTCAGAGAGCCGGAAGACAGAGCGGCACCCGGCGATGGAACGGGGACAGGAGAATATTGCAAGTGCCGGGGGCCTGAGCGACAAGAGGTGAGTATGTGATTTTTTTTTTGTATAAATCAAGTTTATTAAACAAAGCAAAAAATAAGAAAAAAGGTACAATCAAGTAAATCAGCAAAATACTAGATAGCATTTTACAAGTTGGTCAAGTGATACGTTATAACATCACCATAAATCTTGCAATTTAATAATTGGCAAATAATATTGCTGGTTGTATTAATATTGTAAAGTATTAATTATAAAGAACAATAGAGATAGTTGATAACTATTTCTAAATCTCATTATGATTAATCGAGAATCGAAGTATAAATTCAAACTAGATAAGAAGAAGACAAACAAAGAAAGTAAGATAAAATGAAGAAAAGGGGATAGAAAGAGGAGGAAAGGAATGAGTGGAGGTATGGGATAAGTTAGAAAGAAACATGACTGTCATACTATTCCAGCAGCCAGACCGCAGATTGAAAAATGGTTCAGAAATAAACAAGAGCGAGCTACGTAGTACATCAGGTTCTAGAAATCCAAAGGTCTAGTTCAGGAGTTTCCCTAAAAGCAATCCATGGAGCCCATGTACTGAAAGTTTTATCTACACTGCCAGAGGACTGGTTTATCAATTGCTCCATTCTGTAAATATCATTGAGTTCTGCCACAAACTCCGCACGTGAAGGAAATTTTTCTTGTTTCCAAAATCGTGGAATTAAGTTCCTAACTGCAGTAAGGAAGTGTCTGAGGATGCTCCTCTTAAACCTGGAAGTCGACAGATCACATAGGGACAATAACGCTAAGTTTGCTGAAGGTTGGATCTGTGTGATAGATATCCTATTATGAAGTTCAAAGACAGCTAACCACAAATCATTTATGGGGGGGCAATCCCACCAAATATGTACATAAGAGCCTATCTCTTTTAAGCATCTCCAACATGTGTCAGGAGTCGTGGGGAACACCGCGTGCACCGTGGAGGGACATCTATACCATCTCGTCAGAATCTTATAGCTAATCTCCTGTGACACCGCGCATAACGACGATCTGAACGTGAAGATAACTTTTGCCCTGTCTTCAAGTGATAAGGGCCCTCCCAGATCGCTCTCCCATTTTGAGAAGAACGTTGGCGAACCCTGCAGCGGAGTCCTCCCTCCCTGAAAGGTTTTATATAGCAGTGAGACAGTGTGTTCCGGAGGGTTTGTTGATGTGCAAAGCATCTCAAAAGGAGTTAACGGCCTGACGATATTGGTTTGTTTTGAAATCGTATAAATAAAACTTTTTAATTGTTTATAGAAAAATCAATCGGCAAAAGGTGTTTCCTCCCCTGGAAATAGTTCCTGGAGGGACTTCATCCCTGTTTCTTTGAAATAATCATGAATAATGGGTTTGGAATCTTTTGTTTAGATACATCTCTCTGTTTAGCCCCGCAGGAAAGGCAGGGTTATTATAGATTGGGATCAGAGGACACGGGTGGGTTGTGATCTGAAGGTCCTTGCTTCTGTTTTTGATAAGAAGCAGTATGTTTCGTGTGAGGAAGGGTATGTAGACACCTGGCCCCATCCCCTTACCCACGGACCTAAGAACAACTTGAGAATCGCAACCATTAAGATCATTTTCTAGATTGACCCATTTTTTTGCTATTTTTACTGTGGTAGAGGTCCAGGATACATGTTCATATTGATGCATAGCTATAGATCGCAAGATCCGGAAGACCCAGACCACCTGTCAACTTAGGTCTGCTTAAAAATGTATATGAGATGCGCGCCCGGCTATGAGACCAAATAAATCGAGTGATTATTTGTTTGAGGCAAGAAAAGAAGGAAGCCTGTAGGTATAAAGGTATTGCTTGAAAAAAGTATAAGAGGCGTGGCAGGAGGTCCATTTTAACTGCGTTAATCCTGCCTAACCAAGATAACTGGAGCCTATGCCATTTTTCCAAATCTGAGTTGGCTTTTTGCAGGGCTGGTGTAAAGTTAGCCTCAAATAATTGGGATGTTTTACCTGTAATTTTAATACCCAAATAGGTAAGGAAGTCAAAACGCCATTTGAATGGAAAGGTCGTCCTTAATTGGTCAACTAAGGGGAGTTGTAATGAAATGTTTAAGATTTCAGATTTGTGAGAGTTTATTTTGAAATTACTTAGGAGGCTGAATTTGTGTAGTTCCGAAATAATGTTTGGTAAGCTCGTAAGTGGGGATGTGATATATAAAAGAATATCATCAGCAAAAAGCGCCAGCTTATGTTCTTCAAATCGTAATTTTATTCCTTTAATTGAAGGGTTATTTCTTAATGCATTAGCCAAATGTTCCATTGTTAGTATATACAAGAGGGGAGAAAGTGGACACCCCTGCCTCGTACCGTTTCTGACCGGGAACACATTTGAGAGTGCGCCATTGACTTTGACTTGGGCATTGGGAGAGGTATACAGAGCGGAAATCCTATGCAACATTTTCACTTTTAAGCCAATTTCCTCTAGGGTCTGAAAAATAAATTCCCAGTGAACCCGGTCGAAAGCTTTCTCAGCATCAATTGACATGATGCACAGGGGGTCCCCCTCCCTGCCCACTCTGTCAAGATTCGGATTTTCGGATTTTGTTGTCTCTCGCCTCCCTCCCCGGAACAAAGCCTACCTGGTCCTGATTTATTAATCTTGGTAAGAGGGGGCATAATCTATTTGCTAACATCTTCGCATATATTTTAATATCTAAGTTTATCAAAGATATCGGGCGGTAATTATTACACGTAGAAAGGTCTTTACCAGGTTTGGGAAGTACCGTGATGTGGACGGTAAGTGCCTGTGTAGGGAAAGAACCCCCAAGGGAGACAAAGTTACAAGCTTTCATGAATATTGGACTTAGCAGTGTGGTGAACGACTTGTAGAAGCCTGCTGAGAACCCATCAGGGCCCGGGCTTTTCCCTTGTTTTAAGGCGCTAATGGTTTCAGAGACCTCTTCCACTGAGAATTCCCTTTCAAGATCAATTAATTCGTCCTCAGGCAGAATGGGCAATTTGTTTTTTTGTAAGTATGATTTAATTTTGTTACGGAGTGATTGTAGTGGTGCATCTTTATAGTGTCCTGCTATATTATATAGAGATTTGTAGTATTCGCTGAAGTTGGAGAGAATATCTCTAGTATTGAAAACTTTTTTCCCTTCTTTGTTTTTTTTGTTCATGCTGAAGATTTGGTTCGTGCCTTCCATTTGGCTCGTCCTGATCGGCCTGGGGGCTCTGGTGAGGGTTCGGTGACCCCTCCTCAAGGGGGGGGTACTGTTGTGAATTCTGCTCTTGGGCTCCCTCCGGTGGTTATAAGTGGTAGCGCTGCTGTCTTTGGATCACAGCAGTCATCAGGTGTGTCCACTTCTGACTGGGCTATTTAGTCTTGCTTGACCCTTTAGTCAGTGCCAGTTGTCCATTGTTCCTGGAGGATTCACATCCTTTCCTGGTCTCTCCTGCTTGCTGTTCATTTCAACAAAGATAAGTTCTGGCTTTGCTTTTTGCAGTCCACATGCTGTGGGCCTTATAGTTCAGTTCATTTCCATATTTTGTTTTGTCCAGCTTGGTCTGTGCAAGGATTTGTTCAGCCATGCTGGTATCTCTGGAGATGCAGATATACCCTCCATATCTTTAGTTAGATGTGGAGATTTTGTATTTTCTGTGGTGGATATTTTCTAGTGTTTTAATACTGACTGCATAGTACTCTGTTCTATCCTTTCTATCTAGCTAGAACGGCCTCCTTTGCTAATTCCTGATTTCAGTCTGCGTTTGTTATTCCCCTCTCCTCTCACAGTCAATATTTGTGGGGGGCTGTCTATCCTTTGGGAATTTTCTCTGAGGCAAGATAGTTTTCCCTTTTCTATCTCTAGGGGTATTTAGTCCTCCGGCTGTGTTGAGATGTCTAGGGAGTGTTAGGTACATCCCACGGCTACTTCTAGTTGCGGTGTTAAGTTCAGGGTCTGCGGTCAGTACAGGTACCACCTTCTCCAGAGTGCTTCTCATGCTGCTCCTAGGCCACCAGATCATAACAGGTACCTCCTCCTGAGCCTCGGCAATCTCAGCCTCAACCTCGGTAGTGAGAGCCGAAACCACAACACCCTTTTGGAGGATGGGTACAGGATCCTCACGAGGTTCTCCCCCCGGAAAACACCTGGACAGAGCATCCTCCTTAGTGTTTTTAGACCCTGGTCTGTAAGTGACAACAAAGTTGAACCGTGTGAAAAACAATGCCCAGCGAGCCTGCCTGGGGGACAGACGCTTGGCAGACTCCAAATACAGCAGATTCTTATGGTCGGTAATAACAGTGACCTGATGTACCGACCCCTCCAAGAAGTGTCGCCATTCCTTAAAGGCCAACTTAATAGCCAACAACTCTCTGTTGCCGATATCGTAGTTACGTTCAGCGGACGACAGTTTTTTGGAGAAATAGGCGCACGGACGCAAACCACTCAAGGATGAGCCTTGAGATAGTACCGCCCCCACACCAACCTCAGACGCATCGACTTCCACGACAAACGGTTTAGATACGTCTGGCTGCACAAGAATGGGGGCTGAAACAAAACTGTTCTTGAGAAATTCAAATGCGCGAACAGCAGCCTCAGGCCAAACGGAGAAATTGGTACCCTTTTTAGTCATGTCAGTTAGCGGTTTAGCAATGATAGAAAAATCCTTGATAAATTTCCTATAGTAGTTAGACAACCCAAGGAACCGCTGAAGTGCTTTCAGGTTATCAGGACGTTCCCAATGCAGCACCACTTGCACCTTAGCGGCGTCCATTTTAAAACCAGAAGCAGACACAATATAACCCAAGAACGGCAACTCTTGAGCAAAAAATACACATTTCTCAAGTTTAGCATACAGCTTATTTTCTCTGAGAAGCTGTAACACCTGCCTGACATGATCTAAATGAGCATCACGGTCGCAAGAATACAGGTCCTTCTCAAAAAATTAGCATATAGTGTTAAATTTCATTATTTACCATAATGTAATGATTACAATTAAACTTTCATATATTATAGATTCATTATCCACCAACTGAAATTTGTCAGGTCTTTTATTGTTTTAATACTGATGATTTTGGCATACAACTCCTGATAACCCAAAAAACCTGTCTCAATAAATTAGCATATTTCACCCGTCCAATCAAATAAAAGTGTTTTTTAATAACAAACAAAAAAGCCATCAAATAATAATGTTCAGTTATGCACTCAATACTTGGTCGGGAATCCTTTGGCAGAAATGACTGCTTCAATGCGACGTGGCATGGAGGCAATCAGCCTGTGACACTGCTGAGATGTTATGGAGGCCCAGGATGCTTCAATAGCGGCCTTAAGCTCATCCAGAGTGTTGGGTCTTGCGTCTCTCAACTTTCTCTTCACAATATCCCACAGATTCTCTATGGGGTTCAGGTCAGGAGAGTTGGCAGGCCAATTGAGCACAGTAATACCATGGTCAGTAAACCATTTACCAGTGGTTTTGGCACTGTGAGCAGGTGCCAGGTCGTGCTGAAAAATGAAATCTTCATCTCCATAAAGCATTTCAGCCGATGGAAGCATGAAGTGCTCCAAAATCTCCTGATAGCTAGCTGCATTGACCCTGCCCTTGATGAAACACAGTGGACCAACACCAGCAGCTGACATGGCACCCCACACCATCACTGACTGTGGGTACTTGACACTGGACTTCAGGCATTTTGGCATTTCCTTCTCCCCAGTCTTCCTCCAGACTCTGGCACCTTGATTTCCGAATGACATGCAAAATTTGCTTTCATCAAAAAAAAGTACTTGGGACCACTTAGCAACAGTCCAGTGCTGCTTCTCTGTAGCCCAAGTCAGGCGCTTCTGCCGCTGTTTATGGTTCAAAAGTGGCTTTACCTGGGGAATGCAGCACCTGTAGCCCATTTCCTGCACACGCCTGTGCACGGTGGCTCTGGATGTTTCCACACCAGACTCAGTCCACTGCTTCCTCAGGTTCCCCAAGGTCTGGAATCGGTCCTTCTCCACAATCTTCCTCAGGGTCCGGTCACCTCTTCTCGTTGTACAGCGTTTTCTGCCACATTGTTTCCTTCCAACAGACTTACCATTGAGGTGCCTTGATACAGCACTCTGGGAACAGCCTATTTGTTGAGAAATTTCTTTCTGGGTCTTACCCTCTTGCTTGAGGGTGTCAATGATGGCCTTCTTGACATCTGTCAGGTCGCTAGTCTTACCCATGATGGGGGTTTTGAGTAATGAACCAGGCAGGGAGTTTTTAAAAGCCTCAGGTATCTTTTGCATGTGTTTAGAGTTAATTAGTTGATTCAGAAGATTAGGGTAATAGGTCGTTTAGAGAACCTTTTCTTGATATGCTAATTTATTGAGACAGGTTTTTTGGGTTATCAGGAGTTGTATGCCAAAATCATCAGTATTAAAACAATAAAAGACCTGACAAATTTCAGTTGGTGGATAATGAATCTATAATATATGAAAGTTTAATTGTAATCATTACATTATGGTAAATAATGAAATTTAACACTATATGCTAATTTTTTGAGAAGGACCTGTATATGAGGATGTCATCTAGGTACACGATAACGAATTTCCCCAAAACATGCGAGAACACATCATTGATGAAATGTTGGAACACTGCAGGTGCGTTAGTTAACCCAAAAGGCATCACCAAATTTTCAAAATGACCCTCAGGGGTATTAAAAGCCGTCTTCCACTCATCACCTTGACGGACTCTTATGAGGTTGTACGCCCCCCTGAGGTCAAGCTTGGTAAACCACTTAGCACCTGCCACCTGGTTGAACAAGTCAGGTATCAGTGGCATAGGGTATGGATCATGAACCGTAATCTGGTTCAACTCCCTGAAATCCAAACACGGGCGTAATCCGCCATCTTTCTTCTTCGCAAAGAAGAACCCTGCAGCCACTGGCGAGGATGACGGCCTGATGTGCCCTTTGCTCAAACTTTCAGAAATTTAATCCTTGAGCGCTTGTCTCTCCGGACCGGAGATGTTGAACATCCTTGCTTTAGGCAACTTGGCCCCTGGTTTAAACCTGATAGAACAGTCATAGGAGCGGTGTGGCGGCAACTCTGAACAACCCTTCTCAGAGAACACATCCGCATAATCCTGAAGTGACTCAGGAACGCTTGAAGTCACAGCGGACACACATGTGGCCTGAGTTTTCCAGTCAATCACCGGGTTGTGTGTAGACAACCATGGAAAACCCAGAACCAATTGTGCCGGAAGACTCTTGAGCACCTTACATGTGACCTGCTCGAAATGAAGAACCCCAATGTGGTGTTTAACCTCAGCCACGAACTCAGTAATCTCCCCCTGTGGAAGAGGAGCAGAATTGATGGTGACCACACGGATAGGATGAGGCAGTTTTTCAATCTTAAAACCAGCAGTGCGCGCAAACTCCTCATCAATAAGATTTGTGGCGGAACCACTATCCACAAAAATAGTGATTGGTATCTCTCTGCCAGCGACAACAACTTTGGCAGGGAGCATGCACTGAGAAATCATCATGGAGGATATACATAAGCTCAGATTGGACTCCTCCACTCCCTCTGAGCTCAGAAGTTTTCCGCCGTTGCGTTTTTCTTTAACAGCAGAGGATGGATATTAATAAAATGACCACATTTACTGCAGAAAAAACAGGCTCCCTGCTTCCTGAGTACAGGGGTACGATTCTTAACATGTGACACCCCTGCGATTTGTATAGATTCCATGGGTTCACCTGCAGCAACCACACGTGAACCTAAACCTTCACCCACAGGCGGCATCTCATGATTCCCCTGACGCAAACGGCGATCAATGCAGACAACAAGACTCATAGCGGAATCTAGTGAAGCAGGAGTCTCGTACATCAGGAAGGCTTTTTTAACCCTATTAGAAACTCCATGAATAAAGTGACTCCGCAATGCTGGCTCATTCCACTGAGTGTCAACCGCCCAGCGGCGAAATTCAGAACAGTAATCCTCTGCAACACGCTCCCCCTGGCAAATAGTGCATAACTTAGACTCTGCTAGAGCCATTCTGTCTGGATCGTCGTAAATGTGTCCTAGAGCAGAAAAGAAACTCTCCACTGAGTTAAATGCAGCAGAATCAGATGGCACCGAAAATGCCCATGCTTGGGGATCCCCGCTTAATAATGACAACACCAGACCCACACGTTGAGCCTCATTACCAGAGGAGATCGGGCGCATACGGAAATACAGTTTGCAAGCTTCACGAAAAGAAACAAATTAAGGCTACATTCACATTTGCGTTGTGCGCCGCAGCGTCGGCGACGCAACGCACAACGCAAATGTGAACGCATGCACAACGCAGCGTTTTGTGACGCATGCGTCCTTTTTTTGCTTGATTTTGGACGCACAAAAAATGCAACTTGCTGCGTCCTGTGCGCCCTGACGCGTGCGCCGCAGCGACGCATGCGTCACAAAACGCAAATGCAACGCATGTCCATGCGCCCCCATGTTAAATATAGGGGTGCATGACGCATGCGGTGACGCAGCGGCGCCCGACGCTGCGTCGCACAACGCTAATGTGAACGTAGCCTTACTGCGTTCCCCAGCAAATTTTTCAGGCAAAGGAAACTTGGGCTCATTAACTCCTCCTGTCGCTCCAGCCTGTATATTAGATACTGCTAGTCCCTGTTGCTGCACTGCTCCCCTCAACTCAGTGACCTGTAGGGACAGCGCCTCCAACTGGCGGGTTATGGAAGTCATGGGATCCATGACAAAACACAGAGAAGAGAAAAAAAAAGAACCCTTTTTTTTTTTTTGTTTTGTTGTTAGGCCGATTATAATGTCACGGGGAGACCAGGAGGGCGAGAGCTAATAACCCGGGCCCCTGCAATTTCCCTCAGACTAGGGAAACCCTGTCTGACCCTCTACCTGAAGTTTACACTGAAGGTGTGCATGTTCAGGACTCCACCCTCACCCTGACTCCTGATTCAGCCCTAGACTGAACACCACCGCCCACCACCCAGTGAATGCAAAAGACCAATTCCCAGAGTTATAACAAACAAGGATAAAGGAAAATATACACCACGCAGCAGTCAATCAGGAATACACTATAAATGTGCAGGGCAAAATAAATACAAATATAGGAAGGAGTAAATAAGACAAAGGAAAATACACCACCAGCAACGATACTCCACCAACCAGCTCTCCACTCCGGACCGAGATAACTAAGGATAAGACAGAAGATATAATCAGCCACGCCCAAAGATCAGGAGAACCATTTAAAGGAAATGGGCATGGCCCAGCTTCCAATCCGAGGATCAGATAAATTAACCCCGGAGCAGCCAGACGAAAACTAGCCGACACCAATGAGCAAACAGTGGTCAAACGCGGAACTACCGCTGTCTGTCAGACGACCTGGTCTGAACAGTGTCCGACATGACAGTTGTACCCCAGTACACAGTCTGGTTTGCAGACCTGTTTAGAGGTACCATGTATAGTGCTGAGGGCTCTGCCATCACCGTGTATGGTAGTCAAGAGAAAGACAACCTTCTTGCCCTTGTACTTGACCACCAGCAGGTGGTCGCTACAATGGGCTCTGCTGTCACCCTTTCTGAGCTTCTGCCCAAGTAGCATTTTCGGGAGGCCTCTCTGATTTTTGCGGACAGCACCGATCCAGGAAGATACCACAGGGCACAGCACGATAACACTGTGGCTGTGCCCTGCGATTGGCACAATCGATGTTATCATTGATCTCATCAATCTGAGCTGTTTTGGCCAATGCCTGGCTTGCCAGGCACCGACCTAGGATCGAGTACATCGCTGGGATAGCTGGGGCAATCAGATTAGCTGAAACAATGAGAAAGGCTGTGATTGGCTGTTCAGAATTGAACAGCCAATCACAGCGATCAGGAGGCCGAGTGGGCGGAGACAGGCGGGATGCCGACACCATCTTCCTACAGATAAGATGGCGTCGGAATTTGAATGCAATCGTCGCGACTTAAGTCGCAGTTTCACATTAAAGGGTATGATGTACTATCCCATCCATGGTCATACAGCCCGGGTCACATGGATGGGATAGTACGTCAGATGTCAGAAAGGGGTTAATATTTGCCAGATGCCAGAATAATGAGAGTGAGCATGTTTTAAGGAATTTTTCATTACTTACTGCAAAGTCAAAAGTTTACATACATTTCATTAGTATTTGGTACCATTTGGGATATCCTTCCACAAGCTTGTCATAAAAGTAGGCTGGAATTTGGACCCATTCCTCCTAACTGATCCAGGTTTGCAGGTCGCCTTGCTTGCACCTGCCTTTTCAGCTTTGCCCATACATTTTCAATTGGATTGAGATCAGGGCTTTTATGATGGCCACTCCAAAACATTGACTTTGTTATCCTTAAGCCACTTTGTTACCATTTTGGCAGTATGCCTCGGGTCATTGTCCATTTGGAAGACCCATTTCCACCCAAGCTTTAACTTTCTGTTATGATCTGGTGGCCTAGGAGCAGCATGGACGAGCTCTGGAGTAGGTGGCCTCTATACTGACCGCAGACCCTGAACTTAACACCGCAACTAGAAGTAGCCGTGGGATGTTCCTGTCACTCCCTAGACACCTCGTCACAGCCGGAGGACTAATTACCCCTAAAGAAAGAAACAGGAAAACTATCTTGCCTCAGAGAAAATTCCCAAAGGAAAGACAGCCCCCCACAAATATTGACTGTGAGAGGAGAGGGAAATTACAAACGCAGACTGAAAACAGAATTTAGCAAAAGAGGCCACGCTACCTAGAAAGAAAAGACAGGGCAGAGTACTGTGCGGTCAGTATTAAAATACTACAAAAATCCACCACAGAGAATACAAAAATCTCCACACCTAACTAAAGGCATGGAGGGTAACTGCAACTCCAGAGCTTCCAGCTTGGCTGAATAAATCCTTACACAGACAAAGCTGGACAAGAAAAAACATAGCAATTCACTGAACTATAAAGTCCACCGCATGTGGACTGCAAAAACAAAGCCAGGACTTATCTTTGATGATTTGGACAATCCAGCAGGAGAAACCAAGCAGAGATGTGAATTCTCCAGAACACAATGGACAACTGGCACTCACCAAAGGGTGAGGCCAGACTAAATAGCCCCGTCCAAAGTGGTCGCACCTGATGACTGCTGTGAAGGAAAAACAGCAGCACTACCACTTATAACCACAGGAGGGAGCCCAAGAGCAGAACCCACAACAGAATTCACAACAACTTTCTGGCCGATGTCTTAAAATGTTGCTTCAGTATTGCCACATAATCTTCTTTTCCCATGATGCAATCTATTTTGTAAAGTGCACCAGTCCCCCCTGCAGCAAATCAACATGACGCTGCCACCCCCGTGTTTCACAGTTGGGATGGTGTTCTTATTCTTCCAAGCTTCTCCATTTTTCCTCCAAACCTAATGATGGTCATCATGCCCAAAAAGTTCAATTTTAGTTTCATCAGACCACAGGACATGTCTCCAAAAATTAAGGTCATTGTTCCTGTGTGCATTTGCAAACATTAATTTGGCTTTTTTATGTTTCTTTTGGAGTAATGGCTTCTTCACGGCAGAGTGGGCTTTCAGCCAATGTTGAATACAGTACTTGTTTCACTGTATATATTGACACAATCTTACCAGTTTCTGCCATCAGTTTCACCAGGTCTTTTGCTTTTGTCCTCAGGTTGATATGCACATGTCGGACCGAAGAGAAAAAGGGAAAAACACTAAAAAGAGTCCCAGTACAACAGTAGTGAATACAAACAATGCTTTATTTGAGAACCAGGTGATAAAAGGGTAACAGAACAATCATAGAAAAATAAAAACTATTAAAATATACAGTTGTGCTCAAAAGTTTACATAGCAGAATTTTTGCTTTTTTGGAATTTTTTTCAGAGACTATGAATGATAACACCAAAACTTTTTCTCCACTCATGGTTAGTGATTGGGTGAAGCCATTTATGATCAAACTACCGTATATACTCGAGTATAAGCCGACCCGAGTATAAGCCGACCCCCCCTAATTTTGCCACAAAAAACTGGGAAAACTTATTGACTCGAGTATAAGCCTAGGGGGGAAAATGCAGCAGCTACCGGTAAATGTCAAAAGTAATAATAGATACCAATAAAAGTAAAATTAATTGAGACATCAGTAGGTTAAGTGTCTTTGAATATCCATATTGAATCAGGAGCCCCATATAATGCTCCATACTGTTCATTATGGCCCCATAAGATGTTCCATATTAAAATATGCCCCATATAATCCTGCATAAAGGTTAATAAAGGCCCCATAAGATGCTCCATAGACACATTTGCCGAATATAATGCTGCACAAATGCTGATTATGGCCCCATAAGATGCTCTATAAAGATATTTGCCCCTTATAGTGCTGCACAAACGTTATGGCCCTATAAGATGCTCCATACAGACACTTGCCCCATATGCCGTAGTGCCCTACAAACGTTAATTATGGCCCCATACAGACACTTGCCCCATATAGTGCTGCACAAACATTATGCCCCTATATAGTGCTGCAGAAACGTTATGGCCCCATATAGTGCTGCAGAAACGTTATGGCCCCATATAGTGCTGCAGAAACGCTATGGCCCCATATAGTGCTGCACAAACGTTATGGCCCCCATATAGTGCTGCACAAACGTTATGGCCCCCATATAGTGCTGCACAAACGTTATGGCCCCATATAGTGCTGCAGGAATGTTATAGCCCCATATAGTGCCGCAGGAATGTTATGGCCCCATATAGTGCCGCAGGAATGTTATGGCCCCATATAGTGCCGCAGGAATGTTATGGCCCCATATAGTGCCGCAGGAATGTTATGGCCCCATATAGTGCCGCAGGAATGTTATGGCCCCATATAGTGCCGCAGGAATGTTATGGCCCCATATAGTGCCGCAGGAATGTTATGGCACCATATAGTGCCGCAGGAATGTTATGGCCCCATACAGTGCCGCAGGAATGTTATGGCCCCATATAGTGCCGCAGGAATGTTATGGCCCCATATAGTGCCGCAGGAATGTTATGGCCTCATATAGTGCTGCAGGAACGTTATGGCCCCATATAGTGCTGCAGAAACATTATGGCCCCATAGATGCTCCATACAGACACTTGCCCCATTTGCTGCGATAAAAAAAAAAATCACATACTCACCTCTCTGTCGCTCAGGCCCCCGGCACTTTCAATAGTCACCTGCTCCTCGTTCCGGGCGCCGATCTGTCTCCAGCACTGACGTTCAGCAGAGGGCGCACACTGACCACGTCACCGCGCCCTCTGACCTCAGTGTCAGTGCTGGAGACAGATCGGCGCCCGGAACGAGGAGCAGGTGACTATCACGCAGCGCTGCGCTCCCCGTATACTCACCTGGTCCTGCCGCTGTGTAGATCCTGCTTCCCCGACGCCGCAGCGCTTCATCCTGTACTCAGCGGTCACATGGTACCGCTGATTACAGTAATGAATATGCGGCTCCACCCCTATGGGAGGTGGAGCCGCATATTCATTTACTGTAATCAGCGGGACCATGTGACCGCTGAGTACAGGAAGAAGCTGAAGCTGCTGCTGCCAGCGCCGGGGAAGACAGGGACCTGCAGGGTGAGTAGGTGAGTATTTTTAGACAGCCCCCGCTCCCCCCCTGCCGACCCCCGGGTATGACTCGAGTATAAGCCGAGAGGGGCAATTTCAGCCCAAAAAAAGTGGGCTGAAAATCTTGGCTTATACTTGAGTATATACGGTACCTTGTTTTCTTTTTTGTAATCATAATGACAACCCAAAATATCCAAATGATCCTGATCAAAAGTTTACATGCCCTGGAGATTTTGGCCTGATAACAAGCACAGAAGTTGACACAAAAACAACTTTGGAGCACAACTGTATATGTAAAGACAAGAAAACACACACAGGATTGTAGGATCATCCTGGAAGGAGACATCAGGCTAGCACAATGTAACCATAATGGTATAAGGTGCATAAAAATCGGCACAGTAAAGTGTGTAGCCAAAGAAGAACATGTGTATGTAAATAATGCAAGGTTAGGTAAAGTGCAAGTGCAATGGATGGTGATTTAAACAGTATCAGCTGAGTAGCTCAGATAAGGTTTATATTCAGGTAAGTAAAATATCTATGAGTACAGCAATAACAGAAAAGTAGAGCAAATAGCGAGACAGTGCTCATAATGCGATATGGAGTAGCTAGTGGAGTAGATCACCTAACAGTGTAAGCCATATAGTAGTTAAGTAGTAGGGACAGTGGACCTACACTAGCAAAGGGGCTCCTTCATCCGAGTGGCGTCTTCCTTGCTCTGTTATTGCAAGGGTTAAATAGTACTGTCTATGTCCTGGAGCTTTCCGTCCTAAATTGTCTCAGCTGTTCTGTATTGGCCACTCCTCTCAGGTATATATGCTCACCTCTTGCACCACAGAAATGCTGGTGATGTTTTATAACTTCCTGGTTTGGTTTTGAAGGAATAGCCTGAATTAGTTGCAGTTGGTTGTCTCAGTGTTTGCTGAAGCTGTCGTTACTTTGATTGACAACTCAGACATCCAATCTGAGACTAGAAGACACTGGCTGTCTCCAGGTGTTCATTAACCCAGGTGATTGCAAGTCTATTGAACTGGGATGTAACTCCCGGACATGCATTCGGCTACTGTGTGGTTTGCCTTTCTGTATCTTGCATTCTGTTTGTAGCTATTTTGCTGCCTGGCCTTGGACCTCATTCTGACATCTGTCTGTTTAACCCCTTCTGCAATGATTCACTATCCTCTTGGAATTCTGGTATACAGTGTGTATATAGTGTGCATGGTGTGTGTGCAGGTTGTGTGTTGTAATGTGAGTATATATGTGCAGGGCCCCCATCAGGGCATTACTGGTGTATATGGCCCCCTCTCTTCTGCTCACCAGGCCCCAGCGGCAGGATTCTGTCGGTGTAGTAACTGAACCTGTGTCTGAGACCCAGGTTCATTTAAAATCTATTGCTGTGCGGACCCACACAGCAATAGTTAAAAGCTGCCAGCCAATCAGAGGCTGGCAGCTGACGTCAGCACTCACGTCACCAGCGTATGACATCATTGTCATTTGCCGGCGAGTCCGCGCTTGAAATTACTGGAGGCCAAGTAAGGAGAAAGTGTTTTTTTTATTGAAACCGGCAAACCCCAATATGTTTTGACAGCAAGATGGAGAGACACATGGGGCACGATGGAGACAGATGGGGCACGATGGAGACAGATGGGGCAGGATCATGGGGCACGATGGAGACATATTGGGCAGGATCATGGGGCAGGATGGAGACAGATTGGGTAGGAACATGGTGCAGGATCATGGGGCAGGATGGAGACTCATGGTGCAGAATCATGGTGCAGGATGGAGACAGATGAAGCAGGATCATGGGGCAGGATAGAGACAGATGGGGCAGGATGGAGACACATGGTGAAGGATCATGCGGGCCGATGGAGACATGGGACAGGATGGAGACAGATGGGACAGCATCATGGAGCAGGATGGACACACATGGGGCAGGATGGAGACACATGATGCAGGATGATGGGGCAGGATGGAGACACACAGTGCAGGATCATGGGGCACAATAGAGACAGATTGGGCAGAATGGAGACTGATGGGGCAGGATAGGACATCACATGGGGCAGAATGGATATTGATGAGGGCAGGATCGGGGAACATATGGGGCCAGGATGGGAAAACATATGGCTAGAGCCAGGAATGAGACACAAGGGGACTAGGATGGGGGATATTATTACTGTAGGGGCTAATTAAGGGATATCATTACTGCAGTGATGTATTTTATTTTTTAAGGATTCCATTTTCAATGGGGGGAGTTCTGTTATTGTGCAGAGTGACGCTATGTCGCCTTTTTTTCTTCATCTGGTGTAGTGTAGAAGTTGTGAAAAGATTAAGTAATATACTCTGCAAGCGGTGCTCCAGATAACTGTGTTATTTCCTGCAGAGACGAGTCCTGGCTGGAAGAAATGATGGCGGTCTTTGCTGGATGAAGATGAAAAGTGAAGATGAAGGACTTCACTTAGAGACGTCACTCGTGAGTCAGTGTATTACATGTACACACATACTATTGTAGCGCCCCCACCGCCGCAGGGCCGAGGGGTACCCGGTGCCTGGCCTGTGAGTCTCTGCTCTGGGGTTGTCACGGTGGCTAGGCTCGGTCCGTGACCCTGCCGTGGGGCGCACCGTAGATAGATATGGTGTGGATGGTGGTGGTGAGGCTGTAGTGGTGCGGTGCAGTAAATAACGAGGACACCAGGTTGCAGTCTCTTTACCTCTTTACTGAAGATCTCTGGGTCCTCAGTCCGGAATACGGTTCACCAGGCTGCGCAAGTCCGGCCGGTCCAATGGCACCTCCAGAGTTCTCTTCACAGGTGGAAATCTGTGCCTTCCCCCTAGCGCTATGTGTTGCGGTCCTTCCCTGCTGTGCTTACAGAAAGTCCCCACAACTGTTGTGTCTGTTTCTTAAGTTCCCTCACAACTCGATTAGATGATGTTCTGCTAATCCTCCGTCCCTCCCTGATGTTCTGGTTGGGACGGCACCCGTTTGACGGGTAGGCTCGGAGCTCTTCCGGGACCCTAGAGTCGCCCCTCTCCACAAGTTGCCCCCCAAGACTGCATAGGTGATTTAAGTGAGACAGCCCGCCTTAGACTGACTGTCCTGCCGCTGTTTAGAGTATTGCTTGAAGCTAGATATTGTGATACTCTCTCGGCGTTCCGGCCACCGGTTGTGCGCCTCAGTAGGATGTTGCCTCGGTCTTACAGCACGACTCCTACTGGTATTCTCCTTATTGCTTTGATCTCGTTTCTCACTCAGCACAATCTATCTCGCTTCTGATCTTTCCTTGGGCACCGCCGCTATCCTGAGCAGGCACGGTCCCGTTACGTTCGCTCAAGTTGCCAAGCCTCTGTCAGGATCCCACCCCTGACAGAGACCCTACTGTATCTTCCCCCGCAACACCCTCTGCCACAAGGTGTTGCCTGGTTCCAACCCAGTCAGCTTTCTGATCTAACTTCCTGCCTGACCCCCAGTTTACCCACTATGGTGGGGAGTGGCCTAGTGAATAGAACCCTTAGCTCCCCCCGGAGGCCCGACTGTGAAATGTATTGGTGTCTGTGATACCTGATCAGATGAACTCCTTCAGTGCCATCAGACGTACCATAGCTCCCCCTAGTGGCGGAGCCACAGTACTGCAACGACCAGGACTCTGGGGCGCTGCACTATACACTGTACATTATATATAGAGCTCCTGTGTATAATGTCACTGGTGATCGCTGTATTACTGTGTATTACCTGTACACTGACACTATATACAAAGCCCCTGTGTATAATGTCACCGGTGATAGATGTATTACCTGTACACTATACACTATATACAGAGCACGTGTATAATGTCACTGGTGATCATTGTATTACCTGTACACTATACAGTATATACAGAGCTCATGTGTATACCTGTACACTGACACTGTATACTAAGTGCTGATCTCCTGTGTATAGTGACACAGTGATTTTAGTATTGTGTTTCTATTAATGATCACAATTATAGTATTTGGTCACTGTGGTGGTAATTGTTGTGAATTCTGCTTTTGGGTTCCCTCCGGTGGTTGTAGGTGGTAATGCAGTTGTCCCTGGGTTGCAATCCTGGTCAGGTGTATCTGCTGATTGCAGTTCTGACTGGGGTATTTAGGTGTGCAGGATTCATTAGTCCTTGCCAGTTGTCCATGGTTTTTGGGAGGTTTGGATCTCTGTCTGGTTCCTCCTGCCTTGCTGCCAAATCAGCAAAGATAAGTGTCTGGTTTTTGTTTCTTTGGCACACATGCTGTGTGCTTTACAATTCAGTGTTATTCATTTGTTTTTTTCTTGTCCAGCTTAGATTGTGTCAGTATTTTCTCAGTCTAGTTGGATTCTCAGGAGTTGCAGATATACGTTCCATGTCTTTAGTTAGATGGTGGAACTTTTTGTATTATCTGCTGTGGATATTTTTGGAAAGGTTTTAATACTGACCGCTTAGTATTCTGTCCTATCCTTTCCTATTTAGCTAGAGTGCTTTTGCTAAATCCTGTTTTCTGCCTGCGTGTGTCTTTCCTCTACTACTCACAGTCAATATTCGTGGGGGGCTGCCTATCCTTTGGGGTTCTGCTCTGAGGCAAGGTAGTATTCCTATTTCCATCTATAGGGGTATTTAGTCCTCCGGCTGTGTCGAGGTGTCTAGGATTTGTTAGGCACACCCCACGGCTACTTCTAGTTGCGGTGTTAGTTTAGGATTTGCGGTCAGTATAGTTTCCACCTACTCCAGAGAAAGTTTCATGCGGCTCCAAGGTCACCGGATCATAACAGTACAACTGGCCAATAATGAGTTAAATGCATCTCAGAAGAAGGGAAGAAAGGTGTTGAGCCATTTTTTTTTCTGTAGTCTGTTTTGTCTTTTCTTCCCTCTTTATTTATGGGTGGCTGAGGAGTCTTGTGCTAGCATGGATGTTCAGGAATTAGCTTCTCGTGTAGACCAGCTTGCTTCTAGGGTACAGGGTATTTCTGATTATATTGTTCAGACTCCGGTTTTAGAGCCTAAGATTCCTAATCCTGATTTGTTTTTTGGTGACAGGTCCAAATTTTTGAGTTTTAAAAACAACTGTAAACTGTTTTTTGCTCTGAGACCTCGATCCTCTGGTGATTCCATTCAGCAGGTTAAAATCGTCATCTCCCTGCTGCATGGCGATCCTCAGGATTGGGCATTTTCCCTGGAATCTGGGAATCCGGCTTTGCTTAATGTAGACGCCTTTTTTCAGGCTTTAGGATTATTATATGATGAACCGAATTCTGTGGATCAAGCGGAGAAGATCTTGTTGGCCCTGTCTCAGGGTCAAGAGGCGGCAGAATTGTACTGTCAGAAATTTAGAAAATGGTCTGTGTTGACTAAATGGAATGATGATGCTTTGGCGGCAATTTTCAGAAAGGGTCTTTCTGAATCCGTTAAAGATGTTATGGTGGGGTTTCCCACGCCTTTCGGTCTGAGTGATTCTATGTCTCTGGCCATTCAGATTGATCGGCGCTTGCGGGAGCGCAGAACTGTGCACGCTGTGGCGTTGTCCTCAGAGCAGATGCCTGAGCCAATGCAGTGTGATAGGATTCTGTCTAGAACGGAACAACAAGGATTCAAACATCAGAATAGGTTGTGTTATTATTGTGGCGATGCTTCTCATGTCATTTCAGTCTGCCCTAAGCGTACAAAGAAGATCGCTAGTTCATTTACCATCAGTACTGTACAGCCTAAATTTCTGTTATCTGTATCCTTGATCTGCTCATTGTCATCATTTTCTGTTATGGCGTTTGTGGATTCAGGCGCCGCCTTGAACTTAATGGACTTTGAGTTTGCCAGGCGTTGTGGTTTTCCCTTGCAGTTTTTGCAGAACCCTATTCCTTTAAGGGGCATTGATGCTACACCTTTGGCTAAAAATAAGCCCCAGTTTTGGACACAGGTGACCATGCGCATGGCGCCAGCCCATCAGGAAGATTGTCGATTTCTGGTGTTGCATAATTTGCATGATGCTATCGTGCTGGGTTTTCCGTGGTTGCAGGTACATAATCCTGTGTTGGATTGGAAGTCTATGTCTGTGACTAGTTGGGGTTGTCAGGGGGTTCATAATGAGGTTCCTTTGATGTCAATCTCCTCTTCTTCCTCTTCTGAAATTCCAGAGGTTTTTTTTGATTTTCAGGATGTATTCGATGAGCCCAAGTCCAGTTCCCTTCCACCGCACAGGGACTGTGATTGTGCGATTGACTTGATTCCAGGCTGTAAGTTTCCTAAGGGCCGACTTTTCAACCTGTCTGTGCCTGAACATACCGCCATGCGGAGTTATGTTAAGAAGTCTTTGGAGAAAGGGCATATACGAATATACGAATCGTCCATCTTCTTCACCGTTGGGAGCGGGATTTTTTTTGTTGCTAAGAAGGATGGCTCCTTGAGACCCTGTATTGATTATCGCCTCTTGAATAAGATCACGGTCAAGTTTCAATACCCTTTACCTCTGCTTTCCGATTTGTTTGCTAGGATTAAGGGGGCTAGTTGGTTTATGAAGATTGACCTTCGGGGGGCATATAATCTTGTTCGTATTAAGCAGGGTGATGAATGGAAAACTGCGTTTAATACGCCCGAAGGCCATTTTGAATACCTTGTGATGCCATTCGGGCTCACTAATGCTCCATCTGTTTTTCAGTCCTTCATGCATGATATCTTCCGGACTTATCTTGATAAGTTCTTGATTGTATATTTGGACGATATTTTATTTTTTTCCGATGATTGGGAGTCTCATGTGGAACAGGTCAGGATGGTATTTCAGATCCTTCGTGATGCTTTGTTTGTGAAGGGGTCTAAGTGTCTCTTTGGGGTGCAGAAGGTTTCTTTTTTGGGCTTCATTTTTTCTCCCTCATCTATAGAGATGGATCCGGTTAAGGTTCAGGCCATTCATGATTGGATTCAACCCACATCCGTGAAGACCCTTCAGAAATTTTTGGGTTTTGCTAATTTTTATCGCCGTTTCATTGCTAACTTCTCCAGCGTGGTTAAACCCTTGACCGATTTGACGAAGAAAGGCGCTGATGTGGCAAATTGGTCCTCTGCGGCTGTCTCTGCCTTTCAGAAGCTTAAACGCCGATTTACTTCTGCCCCGGTGTTGCGCCAACCGGATGTTTCTCTTCCGTTTCAGGTTGAGGTTGACGCTTCTGAGATGGGGGCAGGGGCCATTTTGTCTCAGAGGGATTCTGTTGGTTCCTTGATGAAACCGTGTGCCTTCTTTTCCCGAAGTTTTCGCCTGCTGAACGCAATTATGATGTCGGCAATCGGGAGTTGTTGGCTATGAAGTGGGCATTTGAGGAGTGGCGACATTGGCTTGAGGGAGCTAAGCACCGTATTGTTGTCTTGACCGATCATAAGAATCTGATTTACCTCGAGTCTGCCAGACGGCTGAATCTTAGACAGGCTCGATGGTCCTTGTTTTTTTTCCCGTTTTGATTTCGTGGTCTCGTATCTTCCGGGTTCTAAGAATATTAAGGCTGATGCCCTCTCTAGGAGTTTTTTGCCTGATTCTCCTGAGGTCCTTGAACCGGTCGGCATTCTGAAAGAAGGGGTGGTCCTTTCTGCCATTTCCCCTGATTTACGACGGGTTCTTCAGGAATTTCAGGCTGACAAACCTGACCGCTGTCCAGTGGGGAAACTGTTTGTTCCTGACAGATGGACTAGTAGAGTGATTTCTGAGGTTCATTGTTCTGTGTTGGCTGGCCATCCTGGTATTTTTGGTACCAGAGATTTGGTTGGTAGGTCCTTTTGGTGGCCTTCTTTGTCACGTGATGTGCGTTCTTTTGTGTAGTCCTGTGGGACTTGTGCGCGAGCCAAGCCTTGTTGTTCCCGTGCTAGTGGGTTGCTTTTGCCATTGCCGGTCCCTAAGAGGCCCTGGACGCATATTTCTATGGATTTTATTTCTGATCTTCCGGTTTCCCAGAGGATGTCGGTTATCTGGGTTGTTTGTGACTGGTTCTCTAAGATGGTTCATTTGGTGCCTTTGCCTAAATTGCCTTCCTCTTCAGATTTGGTTCTGTTGTTTTTTCAGCATGTGGTTCGTTTGCATGGTATTCCGGAGAATATTGTGTCCGACAGAGGTTCCCAGTTTGTTTCTAGGTTTTGGCGGGCCTTTTGTGCTAGGCTGGGCATTGATTTGTCTTTTTCTTCCGCATTTCATCCTCAGACAAATGGCCAGACCGAGCGAACTAATCAGACGTTGGAAACTTATTTGAGATGCTTTGTGTCTGCTGATCAGGAAGATTGGGTGGCTTTCTTGCCATTGGCCGAGTTTGCCCTTAATAATCGGGCTAGATCGGCTACTTTGGTTTCGCCTTTCTTTTGTAATTTTGGTTTTCATCCTCGTTTTTCTTCGGGGCAGGTTGAGCCTTCTGACTGTCCTGGTGTGGATTCTGTGGTTGACAGGTTGCAGCAGATTTGGGCTCATGTGGTGGACAATTTGGTGTTGTCTCAGGAGGAGGCTCAACGTTTTGCTAACCATCGTCGGTGTGTTGGTTCCCGGCTTCGGGTTGGGGATCTGGTCTGGTTGTCTTCCCGTCATGTTCCTATGAAGGTTTCATCCCCCAAGTTTAAGCCTCGGTTTATTGGTCCTTATAGGATTTCTGGGATTATTAATCCGGTGTCTTTTCGATTGGCCCTTCCGGCCTCTTTTGCTATCCATAATGTCTTCCATAGATCTTTATTGCGGAAATATGTGGTGCCCGTTGTTCCCTCTGTTGATCCTCCGGCCCCTGTGTTGGTTGATGGGGAGTTGGAGTATGTGGTTGAGAAGATTTTGGATTCTCGTTTTCGAGGCGGAGGCTTCAGTACCTTGTCAAATGGAAGGGTTATGGCCAGGAGGATAATTCTTGGGTTTTTGCCTCTGATGCCCATGCTGCTGATTTGGTCCGTGCCTTCCATCTGGCTCGTCCTGATCGGCCTGGGGGCTCTGGTGAGGGTTCGGTGACCCCTCCTCAAGGGGGGGGGTTACTGTTGTGAATTCTGCTTTTGGGTTCCCTCCGGTGGTTGTAGGTGGTAATGCAGTTGTCCCTGGGTTGCAATCCTGGTCAGGTGTATCTGCTGATTGCAGTTCTGACTGGGGTATTTAGGTGTGCAGGATTCATTAGTCCTTGCCAGTTGTCCATGGTGTTTGGGAGGTTTGGATCTCTGTCTGGTTCCTCCTGCCTTGCTGCCAAATCAGCAAAGATAAGTGTCTGGTTTTTGTTTATGTGGCACACATGCTGTGTGCTTTACAATTCAGTGCTATTCATTTGTTTTTTCTTGTCCAGCTTAGATTGTGTCAGTATTTTCTCAGTCTAGTTGGATTCTCAGGAGTTGCAGATATACGTTCCATGTCTTTAGTTAGATGGTGGAACTTTTTGTATTATCTGCTGTGGATATTTTTGGAAAGGTTTTAATACTGACCGCTTAGTATTCTGTCCTATCCTTTCCTATTTAGCTAGAGTGGCCTCTTTTGCTAAATCCTGTTTTCTGCCTGCGTGTGTCTTTCCTCCTGCCTATACTTTGGGGTTTTGCTCTGAGGCAAGGTAGTATTCCTATTTCCATCTATAGGGGTATTTAGTCCTCCGGCTGTGTCGAGGTGTCTAGGATTTGTTAGGCACACCCAACGGCTACTTCTAGTTGCGGTGTTAGTTTAGGATTTGCGGTCAGTATAGTTTCCACCTACTCCAGAGAAAGTTTCATGCGGCTCCAAGGTCACCGGATCATAACAGGTAATATGTGGTCTAGCCATGGTGTGGTGATATTTGTCCACTGTATGTGGTATTATTAGGTCGCTGTATGGTGGTAATATGTGGTCTGGTCATGGTGTGTTGGTATTTGTTCCTTGTATGTGAAATTATTGGTCATTTTAAAAATTGAAAAATAAATAAAAATATATACCTAAAGTATAGAGTATTGGATATTTAAAAAAAAATGTTTAATAAGTTACAGTAGAGTAGGGCCTGGCCCGAGGAGTCTACCTTGTAGTGGTGGTGGCTTAAAAAATATTTTGGCCCAAACAAAAGCTGCTGGCTATATATGTGATATGGTGATGAGAACTGTTAATGTGTGATCGGTGAGGACATGGTACAGATGTGGAGTTTTTCCAAGAGTGGGCAGTGGGACTGTGAACGGTTCGAGGGGTGGAGGCGGAGCTGGGGTGGAGCCTGGGAGGAGTCTCAAGGGGGCCCTGAAAATGTTGCCAGTATGGGGCCCTGAAATTCCTAGTGACAGCCCTGTCGCTCCGTACACCTCGTACACACACGGCTCCGCTCCGTACACCTACGGCTTTGCTCCGTACACTTTGCACACGCGGTTCCTCTCCGGACACCTCGTACACATGTGAGCAGGTTGGAAGATGCCGTAACAGGTTGGAGGCAGAGCAAGGGTAAACGTGGGGTTTACTTTTACTGGTAAACTCCTTGGAGGGAGAAAATGGGGAAAACAGTATAATTGAACAAGAGGTTTGGAACTCAGGGAAAACAGGGGAAGTGAATTGGGTAGGAAGTTCAAAAATAGCAAGCTTATCAGTCCGACGTTGTCAGAATGCGGTTTTCGGGTTGTGAGGGTTGGCGCCAAGGCCGTGGCGCGCATGTGAGTCCGATGTAGTCCTGGAGAAGATGGCGTCCTGGATCTTGGTGGCAGCGGTGATTCCTTGTGGTCCTGTGGATGATCGGCGAGATGAGAAATGACGAGCAGGGAAGAACACAATCTTTTTCCTTGTCAGAGTCCAGAAACAAGTACGATGGAAAGCAGGTATGACGGGAAATCCCTCACAGTGGATTCCCCGTTAGTGCGTGCACCCGTCTATGTAGTGACTGCGTGACTTGTCACTCACGGTCAGCACTGTCAGCAGGAATCGGATACGTCTTTGTCGGCAGTCTCTGGTCACAGCTCCCAGGCCCTTCTGGCTTGGACCTAGTCTGGATGCTCTGCAGTAGGAGCCCTCCGGCACGCTGCATGTTCACGCTAAGACTGCTCGATTTCCCATGTGATGCAGCTCTTTTATCTTAGCCGCGCCCCCTACTCCAGAGTGCAAAGGTCGGTCCGGGGCCTTATGCTTTCCCCCGTGCAACCTGGGTGACAGTCCTGACAGTTCCAGATCCATCACAGAGTTGGTTTGCCTGATCTGGGTCTTCTCCTTACACACATAAAGCACCGCACACCTTGTACACACGCGGCTCAGCGCAGTACACCCCGTACACAAATGGCTCCTCTCCGTACACCTCATACACGTACCACTCTGCTCCGTACACCTTGTACACACGGCTCTGCTACATTCACACTGTAAACCCCTGGACCCCACACATAAACTTCCCCTCATCCAGCACCATGACAACCAGCACAGCAGAGTCCTGCATACACTGAGGCCCTGATCATGTGACCCCTGACTCCTCCCCTCCTGTGACCTCATCACAGGTCCTGTGTGCACAGAGCAGCCATATATGTGGTGTGCGGCTCTGCAGGTGGAGGTAGGTGCTGGAGATTCCCCATTACTGGGCGCCGGGGACATTAACCCCCTCAGTGCTGCAATCACATTCCAGGACACAGAACGTGTTCCCGTCTGTGTCGCTATATCAGGGTCTCTCTCTGTATTGGATTACATTGGGTCACTTCTCTCCTGACGGTGCTCGCTGCTCTGTTACTGTACAATCTCCATTAGGGCTGTCGCCTGCTCTATGTTGTCACTATCGGGAGATATTAAGTCCCTAATGACCGCCAATACGTCTTTTTACTGACCTGAGATAGAAGAGAATAGCATCCCCATACAGGTAACAATTCAGCAGTTGTCGGCTGTGCACTATTGCTGCATCAGCCACAATCATTGTTGGCACCGTCCATATCTGTTTAACCCCTCAGATGCTGTTGACAATAATTACTATATCATATAAATAATTAAGAGTATGGCTTCTTCCTCTCTATCCACATCGGCACCCTGAGATCATGATTGTGTGGTCCTGATGTTTGCCATGGTAATTCACAAGCAAACAGCGGCCTTAAGGTACCGTTACACTAAACGACTTACCAACGATCACGACCAGCGATACGACCTGGCCGTGATCGTTGGTAAGTCATTGTGTGGTCGCTGGGGAGCTGTCACACAGTCCACCGGCGTGCACTGAATGTGTCAGCGCCGGCAGTAACAGCGGTGACGTCACCGCTGTGCTCTGCTTTACGGCCGGCGCTGACACAGTCAGTGCAGGGAAGCTCTCAGCTGCAGCGCGTGCATATTAGCAGCGCTCCTGCCGAAAGCAGTTTTAACCCTGTGGACGCCGGGGGACGTGACAGACATCAGAATGTGAGTATGTACTGTTTTTTTTTTTTTACTTTTACAATGGTAACCAGGGTAAATATCGGGTTACTAAGCGCGGCCCTGCGCTTAGTAACCCGATATTTACCCTGGTTACAAGTGAACACATCGCTGGATCGGCGTCACACATGCCGATCCAGCGATGACAGCGGGTGATCAGCGACCAAAAAAAGGTCCTGATCATTCCCATCGACCAACGATCTCCCAGCAGGGAAACCTACAAAGTGGTCACCGTAGCTACTTGGGACCGTACCCCTGAAGCTAGATACATAAAACCGAAAAACAGTTCCCGATTGGGTCTGAGCAGAGTAATAAATAATATACAAAGAAATTAATAAATAAGAATAATTATATATAATTACTCAGAAATACCAATAAGGAAAAAAGACGGGGTATAATTAAACATATATAATTTTATTGCATAAATATCAAGTATGTTTTACAGACAAACAGGTAGTACGGTGCATAGACAGCTGAAGAGAGTCGGCAACATAAGAATAGATAAATGCCAATCAGAGAAAAAAAAAAAAAAAAAAAAAGAAAAAACTGCGTGACCACCGGCATAACAGCATAAGGTGCAGGAAAAACCTATGTATGCACCTAGAGCACTGCACATATGCACGTCTGCCGTCAGGAGTAAATAGAAAAATAAAGTCCTCATGTAAATAAGAGTAACAATGGTAAATATCCAGTCACAAAAACCCAAGTACAGCTAGCCCAGCTAGCATAATAGACCTAAGGGCCACTAGATAAGGTACTATAGGGTAACCTGTAGTGAACGTGCAATGGAATAAGCGATGAATAAAGCAATTTGCACAGATCATTTACCTTCAGACATGGTGCTAGCTATATGCTGGAACGCCGGTGAGCCACGCAGAAGCCTCGACGCGCGTTTCACCGTCCTCGGCTTCGTCAGGCCCTTAGGTCTATTATGCTAGCTGGGCTAGCTGTACTTGGGTTTTTGTGACTGGATATTTACCATTGTTACTCTTATTTACATGAGGACTTTATTTTTCTATTTACTCCTGACGGCAGACGTGCATATGTGCAGTGCTCTAGGTGCATACATAGGTTTTTCCTGCACCTTATGCTGTTATGCCGGTGGTCACGCAGTTTTTTCTTTTTTTTTTTTTTTTTTTTTTTTTTTTTTTTTTTTTTTTTTTTTTTTTTTTTCTCTGATTGGCATTTATCTATTCTTATGTTGCCGACTCTCTTCAGCTGTCTATGCACCGTACTACCTGTTTGTCTGTAAAACATACTTGATATTTATGCAATAAAATTATATATGTTTAATTATACCCCGTCTTTTTTCCTTATTGGTATTTCTGAGTAATTATATATAATTATTCTTATTTATTAATTTCTTTGTATATTATTTATTACTCTGCTCAGACCCAATCGGGAACTGTTTTTCGGTTTTATGGATCTCCCAGCAGGGGCCTGATCGTTGGTCGCTGTCACACATAACGAGTCTCCGGGCTATAGCAGCATATTCAGAAGTTAGCGACATTTAAGTAGTAAGAATACACTTTTCCCTTTCTGTTATGCAACTTTGCATTAATTCCTGAAAATCACTTGAAGGGTTAATTAATAATGATAATAATCTTTATTTTTATATAGCACTAACATATTCTGCACCGCTTTACAGTTTGCACACATTATTGGCACTGTCCCCGATGGGGCTCACAATCTAAATTCCCTATCAGTTTGTCTTTGGAATGTGGGAGGAAACCGGAGAACCTGGAGGAAACCCACTCCAAGGTGGGAGTAGAACCCAGGACTCCAGCGCTGCAATGCTATCTACTGAGCCACCGTGCGGACATCAGTTTTCAATATGTCAAGGGGTGCTGTTTTTAAAATGGTATCACTTTTGGGGGGTTTCTTATATATATAGGATCCCCAAAGTCTCTTCATACCTGGAAAGGTCCCTAAAAAATACATTTTGTAAATTTCCATGAAAAAATGAAAAATTGCTGCTACATTTTTAAACATCCTAAAATGCTTATAAAATAAAATAACATTTTACAACTGGTGCTGATGTAAAGCAGACATGAGGGAAATGTTATTTATTAATGTTTTGTGTGGTATGACCATCTGGATCAAAGGAATAATCATTCAGAGTTTGGAAATTGCTATTTTTTTACATTTTTGTTAAATTTCTGTTATTTTTTAAAAATAATCTTAAAACATATTGACCTAAATTTACCATTGTCATAAAGTGTAAGGTGTCACGAAAACATAAACTCAAAATCACTGAGATTTGTTGAAGCATTCCCGAGTTATTACTACATAAAGTGACACTGATCGGATCTTAAAAATTTGGCGCGTCACTTTGGGGTTAATTTTCTATCATTATCTGTTACTGACGTCCCCAGTTCTGCCGTCCCGAACTCTGTGGATGTTCCCGGCACTTTATAACTTTGTGCCTTGTTTTTATGTAATATTTAAGAAAGGTTCAGATATTTTAAATTTTCTCTTTTAGATTTGTTCTGTGTTTTTGGTGCTGGATTGGAGATATTCTGTGATACATCTCTGTATGTGACTATAATGGGACTGTGTGTTATACAGGGGGCAGGACGGGGCCATGACTGGATGTAGTGATCATGTGACGCCGGTAACAGCTCTGGAGCTTTCTTACATGGGATCTTTATGATGTTACATCGTCATCTTCTCCCCATTCAGGTCCCTACAATATCGGATCCTCTCAGTGGAGATCTTCTATATAAGAGAATTCTCCTGAGTGACCCTACAAGGATGGAGAGGGACAGGGACAACATGGCGGAGAGGATATTACACCTCACCCTAGAGATCCTCTCCCGTCTTACTGGAGAGGTGAGAGATTCTGATGACTTCACATTACATCATTTTTATCTATGGGAATAACAGATGGACAGAACTGGAGAGGTGAGGACTCTGGAAATGTCTGCAGTGAGATTTATTAATGTGTCTCTCCATAACCAGGATTACACAGTAGTGAAGAAGACCTCTAGTGAGCGCTGTCAGGACCCTGTGTCTGAGGGATGGGGAAGACCCCTGAGCCCAATCACGGGGCCTCCACCTCACCCCCTGATACATGAGGACATCAATGACCAGAAGATCCTAGAACTCACCTACAAGATGATTGAGCTGCTGACTGGAGAGGTGACACTGCTGGGAATGCTGGGACATTATACAGTAACGCTATGGAGGGATCTGGGGATGACGGTATAATTGTGTGTGTCAGGTTCCTATAAGATATCAGGATGTCACCGTCTATTTCTCCATGGAGGAGTGGGAATATTTAGAAGGACACAAAGATCTGTACAAGGACGTCATGATGGAGGTTCCCCAGCCCCTCACATCACCAGGTAATAGACAGGACTAAATACACACGGCCTATAATTATCTGTATGTAAAGAATGAATTCAGTCCCTGTATCTGTTTCCTCCAGTTTTATCCAGTAAGATGACAACACCAGAGAGATGTCCCCGTCCTCTTCTTCCCAAAGTTCCTCAGGATCATCAGGTAGATGGAGAGAAGGTGTCATGAGTTCTTCCCTATGATGTGTTGACGGCTGTAAAGATCTTGTGTTCAGTCTTGTTTTATTCACCAGTATTTTACACTGAATGGACAATTTATTAGACACATTTCCTGACTGGAGCTTTTCTGCATAGCAATTAGTCCCGTCATTCTGGAGCGCAGCAGAAAAACTATTGAATAATTTTCTGTTCACATTAGAATGTTAAAATTACGCGGTCTGAGCAACTTTGAATTTTTTTACATACATAGTGTTCAAATGGAAAAATCAATAATTGACAGCAAAAACTGTCCTTTTGGTGGAAAATTAGCACTGACTCTTATCAGTTAAGTGCAATACTGCTCAAAGCACAGTGACAGATTAGGATGACAAATGGATCTGGTATAAGTGAAAAAATATAGCTGGAAATAATGCTGTGTGCCAAAAATTGAGCAGATGTAGGATGCAATTGGGTGGAGGTAGAGAAGGGGATTGAAAGACTGGGAGATTTAAGGAATATGAGATGAGATCAGGAAAGATATTAATGATGGCTGATCAAAGCACACATCATTGCTTACAGATCCACCAGCCTCCAGTTTTCAAAGAGGTACATGGGGAAAAGCTTAATAGTTTATAGAACTGCTCTGCATGACAATCTCAGTGAAATATTACATGGACAAGTTGAGGAAAGTCACTTGGTTCTTTTGTTCAGATTACCTAACTACAACCTTGAATGATGCATAGAGTAGACAGACCACATCTGCTAATAAGAGTCCAAGCTTTGGTGTTGGTGATAAGGTGTGGTTATCTAATAAGAATGTAAAACTCAAGATTTCTTCAGCCAAGTTGGGGAACAAATGAATTTGAACATAAAGAAATAGTTGAGGACGTTAATTCGGGAGCCTTCTGACTGCAACTTTCTCCATCCTTTTGGATACATAATGTATCCTTCTTTTCCTGTTACGATAAGAGGTAACTTGGAGTATGAAGTGCAAAAAAATCTTGAGTTCTGTATCTTGAGAGGCTCTCTGCATTATCTGGTTCACTAGAGAGGCCAGGATTCAGAGAAGAGATACTGGGCTCTGGCTAGTAACATCAACATCGATAACCTGATCGGGAAATTTGACCAATCTTTTCCTGACAAGCCTGGACCAAAAGGTTTGGAAGATACTCTTAAAAGACAAAGTACTGTCACATATCTACTTAGAACGGCTTCATCGATGTCTGCGTTTGTCAGTAGGTGCCACCTAATTTCATCCCTTGGTGATGGTGGATACATCTTGGTCAGTATCTCTAGACATTGCAGGCACTGTCCAGCCAGGGATACTAGTATAGTTGGAACTTGTGTGCTACCCAGCCAGATAGAATGGGTGTGAGTGCTGTTCATTATCTCTGTAGGAGTTATCAGCTCCCTGCTCTGGTCAATGGTGTAGTACCACACCATACTTTAACTCCCATTGTACTGCTGAGAATTGACAGGTGTTATGCTTAGTTTACCTTTGACATTTCTGGTTCTATTCCTGCTGATATCCTCATTCTGACCCGGCTTGATCCTGACTTTGTTTTTTCTTTTATCCTTCATTACTTTGACCGTAGTGTGTCGGACTTTGTTTTTAACTGTCCTCCTGGTATCTGACCTTGGCGATTCCTTTGGCTACAGTTTTGTCTCATGATTTTGTTCTTGGTTTGGCCTTTCAGTTACTGACCTGGCTAGTGTGAATATCCTGTCTTCAGGCTCGCTTTGTCCTCAAGTAGCTGCTCCGTGGGAACAACTCAGCGGTCCCATTATAACTCCAAATTTGTGGAAGCTGGGATTCGTCTAAGACCTGCTGGATGGTTTGGCTAGCGTCAAGTCTGTCTGAGGTTACCTTTTTGAGTTGACTACCTCTGACAGACTTTACATGTGTTTTGCTTATGGTTTGCATTTCAGAGATTGGCATGATAGAATTGACTGGCTAATCACAGTGATCGCTAATCAGGGGAGCACAAAATTCCCCACGTGATAAATGGAGATGGCCTCCTGACAAGGGACAGCAGTCAGTTTTACTCAAGTCACTGCGTGATTAAATATGATGGCTGCTTCCTACTGCTTTGCACATTTGCGTTGTGGGAACTCTTTACCAGCAGCATAGTACATGTATGGGAGATGGGTGGGCGTAGCAAAAGGAACCTGACGAGTGATTCATGCTTCACAAACCATGAGCTGCATATATCAGAACCTGTCTGCATGATTGCAGCCAAGAATGTTCTTCTCTGAAATGCTCCAGTGTTTCACAGAAAACATGGTTTAAAGATTGGGTAAGGACTTTAGAGAGAGATAAGGAATGAGACTAGTTGGGCATCTTCCCTGGCAAGCTTCTCTCCACACCGCTCTAGTTGATTAACAGATCTCTCCTCATGTATACAATTGGCTAGAGCAGTGTAGGGAGAAGCCGGTCCGAGGTGCCGGAGCGTTTCAGAGAGGAACATACCTGGCTGCAATTGTGCAGGCAGGATCTGAGTCACGTTGTCTGCTCTTTGTAAAGCATAAATCACGTGATGGTTCTCTTTAACGTTGTATCACTACTTGTAACTCATTTCTTCAGTTCTTCTGTCCCAATCTCTGTGGATGTTTCCTGCACTTCATATCTTTGTCTTTTTTTTATTCAATATCTAATACACATTTAGATATTGTTGATTTTTTTTTTTTTTTAGATTTGTTCTGTGTTTTTGGTGCTGGATTGGAGATAATCTGTGTTAAATCTCTGTGTGTGACTATAATGTGATTATGCAAATTGCCTCTTCTGAGAAAAAGAGGACTTTACTCTATAGCGCCACCTATTGGAAGTAGCGATCCTACAAGTCACAATCAACCCTTTAACGAGTCGTGCAATATGACTTAGGATAAAAGCCAAATCAGTATCTCAATGTGATATAATGTGATTGTGTGTTATACCGGAGCAGGACAGGGCCATGACTGGATGTAGTGATCATGTGGAGCCAGTAACAGCTCTGGAGATTTCTTACATGGGATCTTTATGATGTTAGATCGTCATCTTCTCCCCATTCAGGTCCCTACAATATCAGATCCTCTCAGTGGAGATCTTCTGTATAAGAGAATATTCCTGAGTGACCCTACAAGGATGGATAGGGACAGGGACAAGATGGCGGAGAGGATATTACACCTCACCCTAGAGATCCTCTTCCGGCTTACTGGAGAGGTGAGAGGTTCTGATGACGTCACATTATATCATTCTTATCTATGGGAATAATAGATGGACAGAACTGGAGAGGTGAGGACTCTGGAAATGTCTGTAGTGAGGTTTATTAATGTGTCTCTCCATAACCAGGATTACACAGTAGTGAAGAAGACCTCTAGTGAGCGCTGTCAGGTCCCTGTGTCTGAGGGATGGGGAAGACCCCTGAGCCCAATCATGGGATCTCCACCTCACCCACCGATACATGAGGACATCAATGACCAAAAGATCCTAGAACTCACCTACAAGATGATTGAGCTGCTGACTGGAGAGGTGACACTGCTGGGAATGCTGGGACATTATACAGTAACGCTATGAAGAAATGGGGAATGACAGTATCATTGTATGTGTCAGGTTCCTATAAGGTGTCAGGATGTCACCGTCTATTTCTCCATGGAGGAGTGGGAGTATTTAGAAGGACACAAAGATCTGTACAAGGACATGATGGAGGTTCCCCAGCCCCTCACATCACCAGGTAATAGACAGGACTATATACACACGGCCTATAATCTGTAAGTAGAGAATGAATTCAGTCCCTGTGTGTGTTTTCTCCAGTTCTATCCAGTAAGAGGACAACACTAGAGAGATGTCTCCGTCTTCTTCTTCCACAGGACTGTAAACAAGAAGATCCCTATGTTCCTCAGGATCATCAGGTAGATGGAGAGAAGGTGTCATGAAATTTCCTCTATGTTATATAGAAGGCTGTGAAGATCTTTTATTCAGTCTTATTTTATCCACCAGTATTATACACTGAATGGAAAAATTTATTTGAGACACCTGTCCTCTCCTATTTGAAACTTCTCTGTATGGAATAGACCCCTGAACTCAGTGTGTGAATCCATGTTAGAATTGGAAGATTGAGTGATCTGAGCGACTTCAAATAAGGCAGCGTAATCTAGGCTTGGGCCTTTATTTCATAAACTTCCAACCTTGTAGGGTTTTTGACATGCAATGATCTCTAAAGTAAACTGAGAATGTTATGATCAAGGAAAAACCTCCAATGAAAGTGGATCCTATGGACATAATCAACTTTTCGAAGAAGATATAAGAGATTATTTTCAGGAACAGGTAAAGCAAATTTCAAATATATTCAGCTCTGGTGTCCAACTAATGAGTCTGAATGCACTTGTTGCTCCTTAGTACCCATGCTATTAAAGCAGACAACCAATTGCAATGCCATTGCTGTCTGAGAGAATTAAAGAGAGAAAATTTGATTGGGCGCAAGACCACAAAAAATATAACACTGAGCAGTGGAAAGCATTGGTCCAGATGTCTGTTGCACAATACACGGGTGAGAATTTCACACAAGTAGCATGACTCCATGAACACTTTGTGTCAGCGGTTAACATTTTAGGCTGGTAGAGGTGAATTAATGATGTAGTGAATGTTTTCCAAGCACATTCATTGTCCTTTGATACCTTTACATGGACGTTTAGACAATAGGGTTTACTTAACCATTTTGCCATAAGTGTCATATAGTCTTGGATTGCTTCCAAAAGCAGGACAGCAAATTTTGTTTGCTTCCCTGGCATTCAGTCTCCAGATGCTAATCCTATAGAGATTCTTTGGAATGGGATAGAATGGGTTGTTAAAGGCACAACAGTACCTCCATCTAATTTGCAGAAACTGCAAGCAGCTACCCTCTAAAGCATGGGTCAATATTCTTGCGGAACAATTTCGTTGTTATGTGGAATGGAATCTCTGACATGATGAATTACTGAGGTTCTAAAGACCAAAAGAGGTAAAATTTTTGGTGGGTGTCTCTAATAATGTGGCCATTCAGTGTTTGTTTTATATTTGGTGTAGATGACAGGATAACGCTGATCATAGACATTAGATGTTGTCTGGATCTTCTCCAAATTTTCTGGTTATGGAGACTGTTGGTTAGAATTAGGAGACGACAGGTTGGATTTATACATGAAACTTGCAGCTAAGTGATTAGAAATGCTATCACATGTATGGTCATCATGTTCATTTATGATCGTTTTTGTTATTCATTTCACACAACTTCCCTATCTCTATATGACTTTTACAATATTTGTTTCAGGGTAAGTATCTGACCCATAATAATGATACAGAGATATATGTGACGGGGGATGAGTGGTGTAAAGAGGAGATTTCTACAGATAACAACACAGGTGAGTAGTAACCACTAAATGCAGAAATAGTATAGATTTCACTCAGTCAAAGCATTGACTTCAACATCGAAGTGAAAAATGAAAAGAGCACAAGTCTGGTGGTCCTATATCGTAATCTATTAGTGCCTGTTTATAGTCTACTTTCTTAGTCAGTTGATAATTGAATTGCATTACAATTTATATAAAAATGTTTAAAATATATAGTAATATGATTATACTTTCACTGTAATTGGAAAACAATAAAATAAGTTTTATTCTTTACAGATGACTTTACCAGGAGCTTAGAGGGACATCTAATGTTTTCAGATTTTGCTACAGATGATTATGGCATCCCAGCAGCTACATGGGAACAGCATGCCATTATCCCAGAATCACCTCAAGCCCATCTAAGAAGAAATCTGTTATCTGATCCTTTTCAACAAATCCATTCTTCTGCTTCATCAATCACCAATATGCAAAATGAAAGTCACATAAGGGTTTTTGAACATCAAATAGCTCACATACGGAAAAAAACATTTTCATGTTCAGAATGTGGAAAATGTTATAGTATTAAATCAAGACTTATAACACATCAGAGAAGTCACACAGGGGAAAAGCCATATTTATGTTCTGACTGTGGGAAATTTTTTAAACGGAAATCAGTTTTAGTTGTACATCAGAGAATTCACACAGGGGAGAAACCATATTCATGTTCAGAATGTGAGAAATGCTTTACAAAAAGATCACATCTTGTTACACATCAGAGAAGTCACACAGGGGAAAAGCCATATTTATGTTCAGAATGTGGGAAATATTATAGCGAGAAATCAAAACTTGCTACACATCAGAGAATTCACACAGGGGAGAAGCCATTTTCATGTTCAGAATGTGGAAAATGTTTTAATCAGAAAAAAAATCTTGTTACACATCAGAGAATTCACACAGGGGAGAAGCCATTTTTATGTTCCGAATGTGGGAAATGTTATAGCGAGAAATCCAAACTTGTTACACATCAGAAGATGCACACAGGGAATAAGCCATTTTCATGTTCAAAATGTGGAAAATGTTTTACAGAGAAATCACATCTTGTTACACATCAGAGAAGTCATACTGGAGAAAAGCCATTTTCATGTTCAGAATGTGGGAAATGTTATAATGAGAAATCCAATCTTGTTAAGCATCAGAGAATTCACACTGGGGAGAAGCCATTTTCATGCTCAGAATGTGGTAAATGTTTTAATCGAAAGTCAAATCTTGTTACACATCAGAGAATTCACACAGGGGAGAAGCCTTTTTCATGTTTAGAATGCGGAAAATGTTTTAGTCGAAAATTAATTCTTGTTACACATCAGAGAATTCACACAGGTGATAAGCCATTTTCATGTCCACAATGTGGGCAACATTATAGTGAGAAATCCAAACTTGTTACACATCAGAGAATTCACACAGGTGAGAAGCCATTTTCATGTTCGCAATGTGGAAAATGTTTTAATCGGAAAACGCATCTTGTTAGACATCAAAAAAGTCACACAAAGGATAAGCCATTTTCATGTTCAGAATGTGGGAAATGTTATCGCGAGAAATTCAAACTTGTTACACACCAGAGAATTCACACAGGAGAGAAGCCATTTTCATGTTCAGAATGTGGGAAATATTTTAATCGAAAAACAAATCTTGTTAGACATCAGAAAATTCACACAGGGGATGAGGCATGTTCAGAATGTGGTAAAAGTTTTACAGAAAAATCATGTCTTGTTGCACATCAGAGAATTCATATAGTGGATAAATCATTTTTATGTTCCTAATGTGAGAATTTTTTTTTAGTCTTATTAAACATGAGAGAAATCACACGGGAAAAGCCATCTTCATGTTCGAAATGTGGGACATTTTTTAAACCAATTTTAGGTTTCATTCAGACTTGAATATTTTTTATAAACGGGAAAAATATGGACCGTTGTTCATCAGTGTTTTGGATCCAAGTTTAATCTGTGTATTGTCAGTGTGTACCATCAGTGATTTTCACGTATGAAAAATAAATAAATTGCAATGCTTCTCCTATCCTTTGTATTCTTAATCACAGACAGCATGTGGGTTGCACAGGGTGTGTTCTATAGAAAAAATAACATTTAGTTTTATTCAAAGTCTCACCCCCTATAATTCTTACACATAATGATCTGTAATAGGCTTTAAAAAATTATTTCTTTTGATTGTGTTTAAAAGGTGGCTCAACGATAGACCTTGGACACTTAATAGCTGTTAAAATAGGATTTGGGTAGTTTTAATATAGAGCAGCAATAAGATCCCTGTGTATTCGGCTTCGGCCGCTGTCCAGCCCACACTTGTGTCATAGCACGCACTCGCACTCCATTCACTGTCCAGTGCTACCGTCGCAGCCAATGAAGTTCTTTAAATCTCAGAAAAAGCAAGAATCCCGACAAGGCAACAATCTAACATGATCAGTGGGCAATACAGTGGTACAGTGGTTAGCACTGCAACCTTGCAGCGCTGGGGTCCTGGGTTCAAATACCACCAAGGACAACATTTGCAAGGAAGTTTGTATGTTCTTCCCGTGTTTGCGTGGGTTTCCTCCGGGTTCTTCGCTTTTCTCCCACAGTCCAGAAGACATACTGATAGGGAATCTAGATTGTGAGCCCCAATGGGGACAGTGCCAAAAGTGTATGTAAAGCGCTGTGGAATTAATGGAGCTATATAAGTGAGTAAAATAAATCAATCAGTAAGGTGAAGAGTCTGGTCAATGGAAAAGTCTCAGGAAGAAATGCTAAACGGCGAACCAAAACACAAAAATATAAGGAGAAGGAATGTGTTAATAAACTTGATGATTTATTTGATGTCATTCATGCTGTTGCCATGAAACTTATAAAACTTCAGGAAGACTGTGATTTCTTGCTTGCTCAGAGAGAAAGGTTGTCATGGAAGCATGGGACGACTAGACAGAAAGCTGGCCATGGTCGAGGAAAGAAGATTTCAGAGATAATTACAGGTACAGAAGCGAAGAGAAAAGAAAACTGAGTGAGTTCAGCAGTCGACAGCATCGGCTGAACTTTGTAGCAACAAGGGCACTTCAGACAGCAATAGTTATGAGGTCGAAGGGCATTTTAGTCCCAAGAAACGTAAGTCAGTAAAATCTGTCAACATTGTGACTCCTGTATTTTGCTCATAGCTTCTACTTTTAACATTGCGACTACGGAAGTTACTGCAGCTCTAGACAGAACTAATACTAGAGATAGAAAAGGGACACACCTGCTTGTTGCTGTTTTTCAGTCTCTTGGCCATGATCCAGACAGTCTCACGTTGAATAGCAAATCTATCAGACAGACTCGTCGCCGGCATCGAGAGATTGCAGCAAATGCTATCAAAGCTTCCATTGATAGCAGCAGTCAACTGACTGTACACTGGGACAGGAAAAGGATTTGCAAGCCATACCCGAAATTAAACTGCTGAGTGACTGGCAACACTAATGTCTGTCAGGAGGAGCTGAGAAGTTGTCAGTCCCAGAGATACCTAACAAACCAGTAGCAGCACTAGCTAAGGCCGGTTTCACACGTCAGTGCCTCCGGTACATGTAGTGACACATGTCAGCGTGTTTTCACGGACCATGTGTCCGTGTGCAAAACACGCAGACATGTCTGTTCTTATCCGGACGCACGGCCTGCCAATCTTCCCGCACACGTGCACACGGAGAACAGTGTTCACATATGTCAAACTCCGGTACGTAGTTCAAACCTGGCCCACAGGGTGAGTATATTTGGCCTGCAACGCTGGGAGGGTCCCCTGAGTATAGTTTGCCCCTGCCCGTCATTGCACTTTTAACCATCCTAGATGCTGATACATTTCAAAGCAATGATGGAGGAGAGAGTTACAGCTCCCATCATTCCCCCTCTGTGTCTGATGTCATAGTGCAGCAGGAGCGATGATGTTATTACAATGCACCCACTGTTCTGAGATGAGCAGAGGATCTGAAAACGTCATGAAGGAAACGACATTTGTGAGTATTTTTTTTTAATGTGCGGTCTATTATACTGTATAGAGCACTATTTGGGGCCATTATACTGCATGAGACAGAGCACTATTTGAGGCTATTATACTGTATGGAGGAATTTGTGGGGCCATTATACTGTATGGAGCACTATGTGGGCTGCATTATATTGTATGGAGCACTATGTGGGGCCTATTATACTATATGGAGCACTATATGAGGCCATTACACTGTATGGAGCACTATATGAGGCCATTACACTGTATGGAGCACTATATGAGGTGCATTATATTGTATGGAGCACTATGTGGGACCATTATACTGCATGAAGCACTATGTTGGGCCATTATATTGCATGGAACACTATGTGGGGCATATTATACTGTATGGAGCACTATGTGAGGCCATTATACTGTATGGAGGATTTTGTGGGACCATTATACTGCTTGGAACACTATGATTGACCTATTATACTGTATGGAGACCTATGTGGGATACATTATACTGTATGGAGCACTATGTGAGGCCATTATACTGAATGGAGCACTATGTGAGACCATTATACTGTATGGAGCACTATGTGGGGCCCTATATACTGCATGGAGCACTACGTGGGTCCCTACATACCGTATGAACAATTATATGGTGCCCATCATACTGTACGGAGCAATATAGGAGGCCTATAATACCATATGGAGCGCTGTTAGTCCCATTATACTGTATGGAGCACTATGTGAAGCCATTATACTGTATGGTACACTATATATGGTCCATTGTACTGTATGGAGCATTATATGGGGTCATTATACTGAATGGAGCACTATGTGAGGCCATTATACTGTATGGAGCACTATTTGAGGCCTTTAACCCCTTCCCAACCTCCACCGTACTTATACAGCGGAGGTCGGGTCCCCTGCTTTGATGTGGGCTCTGGCACTGATCCCACCTCAAAGCCGGGACATGTCAGCTGTTTTGAACAGCTGACATGTGCCCGCAATAGCGGCAGGTGAAATCGCGATTCACCCGCCGCTATTAACTAGTTAAATGCCGCTGTCAAACGCTGACAGGGGCATTTCACCGGCACTACCGGCCTCGCGGCCGGAATTGATCGCATCGCAGACCCCCGTCACATGATCGGGGGTCAGCGATGCGTCAGGATAGTAACCATAGAGGTCTTTGAGACCTCTATGGTTACTGATGCCGGCCTGCTGTGAGCGTCACCCTGTGGTCGACGCTCATAGCAAGCCTGCACTTCAACTACACAGCAGCGATCTGATGATCGCTGCTATGTAGCTGAGCCGATCGAGTTGTGCCAGCTTCTAGCCTCCCATGGAGGCTATTGAAGCATGGCAAAAGTAAAGGAAAATGTTTTAAAAAATATGGAAATAATAAAAAAATATAAAAGTTTAAATCACACCCCTTTCGCCCCATTCAAAATAAAATAATAATAAAAAATCACACCGACACCTATCTGGTATCGCCGCGTTCAGAATTGCCCGATCTATCAATAAAAAAAAGGATTAACCTGAGTGCTAAACGGCGTAGCGAGAAAAAAATTAGAAACGAAAGAATTACTTTTTTTGGTCGCTGCGACATTGCATTAAAATGTAATAATGGACAATCAAAAGAACAAAATTGTATCATTAAAAACGCCAACTCGGCACGCAAAAAATAAGCTCTCACCTGACCCCAGATCAAGAAAAATGGAGACGCTACGGGTATTGGAAAATTGCGCAATTTTTATATTTTTTTAGCAAAGTTTGGAATTTTTTTTACCACTTAAATAAAACATAACCTAGACATGTTTGGTGTCTATGAACTTGTAATGACCTGGAGAATCAAAATGGCAGGTCAGTTTTAGCATTTAGTGAACCTAGCAAAAAAGCCAACCAAAAAACTAGTGTGGGATTGCACTTTTTTTGCAATTTCACCGCACTTGGAATTTATTTCCCGTTTTCTAGTACACGACATGGTAAAACCAATGATGTTGTTGAAATGTGCAACTTGTCCCGCAAAAAACAAGCCCTCACTGGCCATATTGACAGAAAAATAAAAAAGTTATGGCTCTGGGAAGGAGGGTAGCGAAAAACAAGAACGCAAAAACGGAAAAGGGCAAGGTCGTGAAGGGGTTAATACTCTATGGAGCACTATGTGGTGTCCTTTATACTGTATGGAGAACTTTTTGAAGCCATTATACTGTATAGATCACTCTGTGGGGCCCATTATATGTGAGGCAATGCAGGGCACCGTTATACTGTATGAAGGATTATGTAGGGCCCATTATGATGTATTGAGCACTATATGGGGACATTATACAGTATGGAACACTTTTTGTGGCCACTATAATGTATAGAGCACTATGAGGGGCCCATTACACTGTACAGAAGGTAATGCAGGGCCTCGTTATACTGTATGGAGGGCCCATTATGCTGTATGGTGCACTTTTTGTGGTCATCATACTGTATGGAGGGTTGTGTGGAGAATACAGTTGGAGAATCATACTATAATGGGTGTCACTATTCTTTGTCAGGGTGATTGGGCTGAGGGGTAAAGTAGAGTCATCATACTCTGGGGAGATCTCAAGTGCGCAGTTCATGCTAGGCAGCCCAGGAATTTACAGGAATTGAAGGCTTTTTGCCAAGAAGAGTGGGCCGCTTTACCATCTGAGAAAATAAAGAACCTCATCCACAACTACCACAGAAGACTTCAAGCTGTCATTGATGTTAGAGGGGGCAATACACAGTATTAAGAAATGGGGTATGTAAACTTTTGATCAGTGTCATTTGGATTTTTTGGGTTGTCATTATGATTTCAAAAGAGAAAATACAGTAGTTTGACGATAAACGGCTTCACCCAACCACTAACCATGAGTGGAGAAAAAGTTTTGGTATTATCATTCATATTCTCTGACAAAAGGCCAAGAAAGCAAAATTTCTGATGGGGTATGTACATAATTTATTTTGTTTGCCCTTCAAGAGGATTACAGTTACTTATAACATGGATAGATAACCTTTATCATACAGATGTTTTCTCATTGTATCCGATGTTGTATGGTGAAATTTTCTTTCGTATGATGTGTGTTTAATTTTCCTGTTTTGATCATTGTTTTATATGTTTCCTCACAGTTCTGATGAAGGTCTGAAAAGACAGAAACATTATACTATATGGATTGCCAATAAATCGATTTCACTTTTACTCAAATCTGAGTGGCAAGTTTTTCTGCTACCATAGGTTGTGAGCAGCTGAAGATTTTGGAGAGATGGCTGCTCACTATATCTCCACTCCTGGGTGTGGTTCACTTTGTAAAATGAGACCTGTTTGTCTCACACATGTCTGTGTATGGAGGTGTTCAGACCTGCTGGATTGAGTGAATTTGCTGAAGATCTAAGAAGCTGGACTCTAAGGGCTCATTTCCACTTGCGAGAAACACGTCCGTGTCTCGCATGTGGAAACCAAGCTGTGGCGCCGGCACTCCAGAGCCTATGCGGCCGCACGCTCCGAACACATGGAGCTGCACAGCTCTGCTCCAAAGTGACGGCGCCACAGCTTGGTTTCCACATGCGAGACACGGACGTGTTTCTCACAAGTGGAAATGAGCCCTAAGCCAGGTGGACTAACCAGCACTATTGTATGGACTTCTTACTTTATGTTGCACTTTGTGCCAGACAAAGGCTCTATTTAAGTTTTCCTGTGATGTGGTTTATGAAAACTGAAATAAACCAGCCGGACTTTAAATAGAAATAGTTCATGTGATACCTCAGATTGCTCTCAAGAGAGTAGCATTGTTACAGGGGATAGGATGGTGGTGGGACAAATGAGCTATTGACAACGTGTCAGTGCACAGTGAGTGATCCCCGACTGTAATATCACCAATTTTAGATGATGGTGCCCAGGGAAAAAGTTCCAAAGTATCAGGTTTTTTAGAGAAAAAGGTGAATCTATTTCCTTAGGATTTAGGCTTCTTCAAACATGTATTCAATCTAATTCCTGGTGTCCATTTGTAGTCTGCTAATAGCGACATGGGATATATGTGATTTTTTTTTGAGGACTTCAGAGCTGGGTTTACAAGTGCAGCGCCCCAGAGTCCTGGTCGTTGCAGTACTGTGGCTCCGCCGCTAAGGGGGGCTATGGTACGTCTGATGGCACCGAAGGAGTTCATCTGACCAGGTATCACAGACACCAATACATTTCACAGTCTGGCCTCCAGGGGGAGCTAAGGGTTCTATTTAGTAGGCCACTCCTCACAATCTGGTAAAACTGGGGGTTAGGCAGGAAGTTAGAAAGAAAGCTGACTGGGTTGGAACCAGGCAACACCTTGTGGCAGAGGGTGTTGTAGGGGAAGATTCAGAGGGGTCCCCGTCAGGGGTGGGATCCTGACAGAGGCCTAGCAACTAGAGAGAACGTTACGGGACCGCGCCTGCACGATATAGCGGCGGTACCCCAAGAAAGGACAAGAAGCGAGATTTATTGTGCTGAGTGAGAAACGAGATCAACGCAACTAGGAGAAACACCAGTAGGAGTCGTGCTGTAAGATCGAGGCAACATCCTATTGAGGCGCATAACCGGTGGCCGGAACGCCGAGGAAGTATAGAGCTCCAAGCCAAACTTCAAACCTACGGCAGGACAGTCAGTCACAGGCGGGCTGTCTCACACAGACCCAGGAAGACACAGGGGGGGTAACAACAGGAGAGGGGTGACAATAGAGCCCAGGAAGAACCTCCGAGCCTCCCCGTCATACGGGTGCATCCTAACCGTAAGATCAGGGGGACGTAGAAGAACATCAGAATCGAGTTGTGAGGGAACACGAGAAACAGACACAACAGTTGTGGGGTACTATCCCGTAAGCACAGCAGGGAAGGACCGCAACACACAAGCGCTAGCAGGTAGGCACAGATTTCCACCTGCGAAGGGAACTCTGGAGGTGCCATCGGACCGACCGGACTTGCGCAGCCCTGTTAACCGTATTCCGGACTGAGGACCCAGAAGCCTTCAGTAAAGAGGTAAAGAGACTGCAACCTGGTGTCCTCGTTATTTACTGCGACCGGCACTACACCGCACTATAACGTTATCATCCCATACCTCCACATCTTTTATTGTACGCCCCTCAGCAGGGTCACGGACCGGGCCTAGCCACCGTGACAACCCCAGAGCAGAGACTCAGAGGCCCTGTACCGGGTACCCCTCGGCCCTGCGGCAGTGGGGGCGCTACACAATTACTTCAGATCACCGGCTAATGTAACTGAGCCCTTTGCAAAGAGCTTCAGGATTTCCAATGTGTTGATCAAACTTGAGGCTTGATTTGTGTTTTGAGAGCATTTGTTGGTTAAACTTACCGGCCTATGGTTTCTGAGCTCAGGTTTGTCTCCTTTTGGAATATTGGCACCACGTTTGCTCTGTACTAGTCCTGTGTTACAGACCCTGTTATAAAATTTTAGAATTTTTTTTTCTGTCACAGTACATCATTACTACAGTACTCGGGAGTGTGAACCATTCAGGCCCGATGATTTGTCTGTTTTAGTGTTTTCAGATATAAGGAAAATTTTCCACATAACCAAATCTCTTCCCCTTGTGTATTTGTACGGTTATTCTCCTAAATTGACAGCGCAGTCATAGCTCTCATCCAGCCGTGTCTCAGTTATCCCCACAATATCATAATTATTTTCCAACATTATTAATTTTAATTCCTCCATCTTGATGGTGAGGTTTCTGGCATTAGTGTACAGTGGATATAAAAAGTCTACACACTGTTGTTAAAATGCCACCATTCAGTCAGGTAAAAAAAAAATAGCACCATGAAGAAACAATTCAGAACTATTTCCTCTGACCAACCAGCACATGGTCCCTCCTGACCCCACACATACACTTCCCCTCATCCAGCACCATGACAACCAGCACAGCAGAGTCCTGCATACTGAGGCCCCTGATCATGTGACCCCTGACTCCTCCCCTCCTGTGACCTCATCCCAGGTCCTGTGCGCACAGAGCAGCCATATATGTGGTGTGCGGCCCTGCAGGTGGAGGTAGGTGCTGGAGATCCCCCATTACTGGGGACATTAACCCCCTCAGTGCTGAGCCTGTGATAAACCTCTGTATGTGACTATAATGGGACTGTGTGTTATACCGGGGGCAGGACGGGGCCATGACTGGATGTAGTGATCATGTGACGCCGGTAACAGCTCCGGAGGTTTCTTACATGGGATCTTTATGATGTTACATCGTCATCTTCTCCCCATTCAGGTCCCTACAATATCGGATCCTCTCAGTGGAGATCTTCTATATAAGAGAATTTTCCTGAGTGACCTTACAAGGATGGATAGGGACAGGGACAAGATGGCGGAGAGGATATTACACCTCACCCTAGAGATCCTCTTCCGGCTTACTGGAGAGGTGAGAGATTCTGATGACGTCACATTACATCATTCTTATCTATGGGAATAACAGATGGACAGAACTGGTGAGGTGAGAACTCTGGAAATGTCTGTAGTGAGATTTATTAATGTGTCTCTCCATAACCAGGATTACACAGTAGTGAAGAAGACCTCTAGTGAGCGCTGTCAGGCCCCTGTGTCTGAGGGATGGGGAAGACCCCTGAGCCCAATCACAGGGCCTCCACCTCACCCCCTGATACATGAGGACATCAATGACCAGAAGATCCTAGAACTCACCTACAGGATGATTGAGCTGCTGACTGGAGAGGTGACACTGCTGGGAATGCTGGGACATTGTACAGTAACGCTATGGAGGGATCGGGGGGATGACGGTATCATTGTGTGTGTCAGGTTCCTATAAGGTGTCAGGATGTCACCATCTATTTCTCCATGGAGGAGTGGGAGTATTTAGAAGGACACAAAGATCTGTACAAGGACGTCATGATGGAGGTTCCCCAGCCCCTCACATCACCAGGTAATAGACAGGACTAAATACACATGGCCTTTAATTATGTAAAGAATTAATTCAGTCCACGTATGTGTTTCCTCCAGGTCTATCCAGTGAGAGGACAACACCAGAGAGATGTCCCCGTCCTCTTCTTCCACAGGACTGTAAACAAGAAGATCCCAATGTTCTTCAGAATCATCAGGTAGATGGAGAGAAAGTGTCATGAAGTGTGTAGAAGGTTGTAAAGGTCTTGTGTTCAGTCTTGTTTTATTCACCAGTATTACACCCTGAATGGCCAGTTTATTGGGGACACCTGTATGGAATTTAGAAATGTCAGAGTAGTTAATCAAGAATCGTTCTGAAGAATTGATCATGTACACTGAAGCTGAGTATACTATTGGTGCTACAGCTGACATTTCCAAATGTACAATTCTTTAACACTGATTTGCTACAACAGAAGACGACCAGTTTCAATGCCATTGCTAAGTGAAAAATAAACAAAGAATTAAAAGAGAGCTGTAAGGAAACGAGAGAGCTGGGGGATACGGATATCACCCCGCCGTCACCAATCTGTGACGGAGCTTACACAGTCGTAACGCTCTGGCGCCCCCTTACCCTCAGGTAAGTCAAGGAACTGCACCTAGGATAAGTAGTTGCTAGAGAGGCTGCCCTGTTACGTACTGGTTATAGGGGCACTCTGCAGTGAGGGTGATATATATATATATTGTAGGGATTTCACTCACTCAGGTGCGACGGCTGACACTTAGGAGGCAGGTTCCAACAAAAGTTCAAAGGTTTATTGCTTCATAAACCAGTTTAGCATAAACAGGAAAAACAAATAGCCTTTAACTCAGGCAAAAGGGAAAAAACAAGAGTCCATTCCTTCAGGCTCAGTGCTGGAGCCTTAACACACTGGAGGCTAGCACCTCCACACATATCCCCCATCGATTAGACACCCTTTAGCCACGCTACATACCTCCCCCCTCTGCCTAAAGCCGTGGGGCTTGGCACTTTCCCCCACTAGACAAGGGATTCTTGACAGGCATCCGCATTACCATGCAGCTTCCCGGCCCTATGTTCCACATGGAAACAGAAGTCCTGCAGGGCTAAGAACCAACGGGTGACCCTAGCATTTCTACCCTTCGTTTCCCTCATCCACCTAAGTGGGGCATGGTCGGATATCAATCTAAATTCACGTCCCAGCAGATAGTACCGTAATGTGTCCACCGCCCATTTTATGGCCAAGCACTCCTTCTCAACGACTGAGTAGTTCTTTTCAGACGAGGACAACTTCCTACTCAGATAGAGGACAGGATGCTCCTCCCCATGTAGCTCTTGGGAAAGGACTGCTCCCACCCCGACATCTGAGGCATCTGTCTGAAGAACACTCTTTTTTGAAGTTTGGGGCCATCAGAACGGGTTGCTTACACAAAGCCTCTTTCATTTCTTGGAAGGCTGACTCTGTTTCTTTGGACCACTTAACCATTACTGATTATGTCCCTTTTAGCAGGTCAGTCAGAGGCGCAGCCATCGTGGCGAAGTTTGGGATGAACCTCCTGTAATATCCCACGATTCCCAGGAAGGCTTTAACTTGCTTCTTGGAAACTGGTTTTGGCCATGTTTGAATTGCCTCCACTTTACTGATTTGGGGTTTTATTTCTCCACGACCCACTATGTATCCAAGGTACTTAGCTTCTTCTTTACCCAAGGCACACTTCTTCGGGTTTATTGTAAATCCGGCCTCTCTTATAGCATCAAACACCGCTTGGACCTTTTCCAGATGACTCTCCCAGTCCGGGCTAAAGATGACGATATCATCCAGGTACGCAGCAGTGTATTCCTTATGGGGTGCAAGGATTCTATCCATAGCCCTCTGGAAGGTCGCCGGAGCTCCCTGTAGGCCAAACGGCCTCCGGACATACTGGAAACATCCATCTGGTGTAGAAAACGCCATCTTCTCCTTGGCTTCCTGTGCCATGGGGATCTGCCAATACCCCTTCATCAAATCCAAGGTGGTTATGTACCTGGCGGGCCCATGCCTTTCGATGAGCTCATCAACGCGGGGCATGGGATAAGCGTCAAACTTGGAGTCCTCATTCAACTTCCGATAGTCGTTGCAAAACCTCCACTCTCCATCAGGTTTTGGGACCAGGACAATTGGGCTCGACCAACCGCTCTTGGATTCCTCAATGACTCCAAGCTTCAACATACGCTCCACTTCCTTGGAGATAACTTCTCGACGAGCCTCAGGAATACGATAGGGCTTCACGTTCACCCGCACATGTGGCTCTGTTAGGACCTCGTGCGCTATGACCTTCGTGTGTCCTGGCAACTCTGAAAACAGGTCCCTGTTTTTCTGGAGTAACTCCCGGCACTGTTGTTTCTGGGTCTTCGATAGCGTCTCCGCTATAGTAACCGCTCCAACCTCACCTTCTGGGTTGCTTAACAACGATGGAGTTACTGTCGGCTCTCTATCTTGCCACGGCTTGATGAGGTTGACATGGTACACTTGGAATGGTTTCCGTCTTCCTGGTTGGTGAATTTTATAATTTACTTCACCAAGTTTCTCGACAACCTCATATGGCCCTTGCCATTTGGCCAAGAGCTTGCTTTCCACCGTCGGAACTAACACAAGAACTCGGTCTCCCGGATTGAACTGCCTCACTCTTGCAGACCGGTTGTAGATTCTGGCCTGAGCTTCTTGTGCCTGGAGGAGGTGTTCTTTCACGATAGGCATCACCTTTGCAATCCTCTGCTGCATCAGGGCCACATGCTCAATGACGCTTCTGTGGGGCGTGGCTTCGGCTTCCCAGGTTTCCTTGGCTACATCCAGGAGTCCTCGCGGATGTCGGCCATATAGAAGCTCAAACGGTGAGAACCCTGTGGAGGCCTGTGGAACTTCACGAATGGAAAACATCAGATAGGGTAAGAGACAATCCCAGTCTCTACCGTCTTTCTCTATAGCTTTTCTCAGCATGCTCTTCAGTGTCTTGTTAAATCTCTCAACAAGACCATCTGACTGGGGATGGTACACCGAGGTCCTCAACTGGGAGATTTTCAGGGCTTTGCATAACTCCCTCATCACCTTGCTCATGAAAGGTGTCCCCTGGTCAGTCAGGATCTCCTTCGGCAGACCTGTCCGGGAAAAGACATGGACCAACTCGCGGGCTATACTCTTCGAGGAAGAATTTCTCAAGGGAATTGCCTCAGGATAGCGTGTGGCATAGTCCAGGATGACTAATATATACTGATGGCCCCGGGCTGATTTAACTAAGGGACCAACCAAGTCCATGGCAATTCTCTCGAACGGTACCTCAATAATGGGCAGTGGCACAAGGGGGTTCCGGAAATGAGGAGTGGGAGCAGTTAGCTGACATGTAGGGCAGGACCTGCAATAGTTCACTATTTCTCGGTGACACCCAGGCCAATAGAATCTCTGCACAACCCGTTCCTGTGTTTTTTCCACCCCTAGGTGTCCACCCAAGATGTGTGAATGGGCCATGTCCAACACCTTCCGTCTATATGGACCCGGCACTACCAACTGCTCTACCAACTCCTCCCTTATTTTCGTGACCCGGTACAACAACTCCCCACTCATCAGAAAATGGGGAAACCTTGTGTCTGCCCCCGGCTCCTGTACCACCCCGTCAATAACTGTGACATTATTAAAGGCTTCCCTCACAGTGGGGTCCCTATGTTGGTCAGTCCCAAAATTTTCACCGGTTACCTCTAACTCCATAGTGTCAGATGCAGGGGACACTTCCTCCTCATCCCCAACCAGCACACAAAAAGGAAACCTGTCTGTCTCTGGGTGTGGTGACACCCTTCCAGGGTTCACTGGTTCCCTACTCTTGCTAGGGAGCTCAGAACCTTTTCCCCACAAATCCCAAAACAGACAGAAATCCCGGCCAATAATTATAGGGTGCAACAAGTCCTGCACGACGCCGACTATGTGGGACTCGGTGCCACATGCCGTTTCAATTTGAAAAAACTGACCGGCACATCCATACATAGACTAAGTGTGAACAGTTGCTGAACCTAGAGTAACCAACTCATATATAGTCAAGTAAAAAAGGCAGCACACTGCAGCGCTAAGACATGCAAATATGAAACATGAAAACTGAACTGCAATACTGCACTAGAAATATGAAAAATGAGAGCGTTTAGCGCATAAAAATGGCCAATTTTATGTGTACCTGATAGCCCCTTTACGGCATCTCTCGTATATCAGGTCCTACGCTTGCCTACCTCGCTGAGAATAAACGTCTCCATGTGAATGGGTACCTGTGAAAACCTCTTCCTAGACTCATATTCTCTCTCTCTGTGGAGGGGTACTGGACCTGCTGCGATTAACCCCTTAAGCCCGTATGACGTACTATCCCGTCGAGGTGGGGTGGGCCTTAATTCCCGGTGACGGGATAGTACGTCATACGCGATCGGCCGCGCTCACGGGGGGAGCGCGGCCGATCGCGGCCGGGTGTCGGCTGCATATCGCAGCTGACATCCGGCACTATGTGCCAGGAGCGGTCACGGACCGCCCCCGGCACATTAACCCCCGGCACACCGCGATCAAACATGATCGCGGTGTACCGGCGGTACAGGGAAGCATCGCGCAGGGAGGGGGCTCCCTGCGGGCTTCCCTGAGACGATCGGTACAAGGTGATGTACTCACCTCGTACCGAACGTCTTCTCCCTGCAGTCCCCGGATCCAAAATGGCCGAGGGGCTGTATCCGGGTCCTGCAGGGAGCACTTCCGGGTCGGAGCAGGCTGCAGATGAAAGCTGCAGCCTGCTCCGATGAAAGTATGATCGCGGATCTGATAGAGTGCTGTGCACACTATCAGATCTGCGATCTGTGATGTCCCCCCCTGGGACAAAGTAAAAAAGTAAAAAAAAAAATTTCCACATGTGTAAAAAAAAAAAAAAAAAAAAAAATTCCTAAATAAATAATAATAAAAAAAAAAATATTATTCCCATAAATACATTTCTTTATCTAAAAAAAACAAACAAAAACAATAAAAGTACACATATTTAGTATCGCCGCGTCCGTAACGACCCAACCTATAAAACTGGCCCACTAGTTAACCCCTTCAGTAAACACCGTAAGAAAAAAAAAAAAAAAAACGAGGCAAAAAACAACGCTTTATTACCATACCGCCGAACAAAAAGTGGAATAACACGCGATCAAAAAGACGGATATAAATAACCATGGTACCACTGAAAACGTCATATTGTCCCGCAAAAAACGAGCCGCCATACAGCATCATCAGCAAAAAAATTAAAAAGTTATAGTCCTCAGAATAAAGCGATGCCAAAATAATTATTTTTTCTATAAAATAGTTTTTATCGTATAAAAGCGTCAAAACATAAAAAAATGATATAAATGAGGTATCGCTGTAATCGTACTGACCCGAAGAATAAAACTGCTTTATCAATTTTACCAAACGCGGAACGGTATAAACGCCTCCCCCAAAAGAAATTCATGAATAGCTGGTTTTTGGTCTTTCTGCCTCACAAAAATCGGAATAAAAAGCGATCAAAAACTGTCACGTGTCCGAAAATGTTACCAATAAAAACGTCAACTCGTCCCGCAAAAAACAAGACCTCACATGACTCTGTGGACCAAAATACGGAAAAATTATAGGTCTCAAAATGTGGAGACGCAAAAACTTTTTTGCTATAAAAAGCGTCTTTTAGTCTGGTTTCACACTTGCGTTTTTATCTGCATGCGTTTTTTAAAAAAACCGCATGTGTGAAAAAATGCATGTAAACGCGGTAAAACGCATGCGTTTTTATAGAAAAACACAAGAAAACAAGAAAAAAACAAAAAACCCTAACCCTACCCCTAACCCTACCCCTAACCTGAAATACGTGGCACTGAAATACGTGGCACTGAAATATACGTTTATATACGTATATACGTATATAAGTGCCACGATATTTCAGTGGCCACGTATTTCAGTGCCACGTATTTCAGTGCCACGTATTTCAGTGCCACTTATTTCAGTGCCACGTATTTCAGTGCCACGTATTTCAGTGCCACGTATTTCAGTGCCACGTATTTCAGTGCCACGTATTTCAGTGCCACGTATTTCAGTGCCACGTATTTCAGTGCCACGTATTTCAGTGCCACGTATTTACGTGCCACGTATTTCAGTGCCACGTATTTCAGTGCCACGTATTTACGTGCCACGTATTTTTCAGTGCCTGAAATACGTGGCACTGAAATACGTGGCACTGAAATATCGTGGCACTGAAATATCGTGGCACTGAAGTATTTACGTGCCACGTATTTTTCAGTGCCTGAAATACGTGGCACTGAAATACGTGGCACTGAAATACGTGGCACTGAAATATCGTGGCACTGAAATATTGTGGCACTGAAATACGTGGCACTGAAATACGTGGCACTTAAATACGTGGCTCTTAAATACGTGGCACTTATATACGTGGCACTTATGACTGTCAGAAAATGTTCAGTAAACGGTTAGGGGTGAGGTTAGGGGTAGGGTTTCAGGTAGAATTGGGGAGCTTCCACTGTTCAGGCACATCAGGGGCTCTCCAAACGCGACATGGCGTCCAATCTCAATTCCAGCCAATTCTGCGTTGAAAAAGTAAAACAGTGCTCCTTCCCTTCCAAGCTCTCCCGTGCGTCCAAAAAGGGGTTTACCCCAACATATGGGGTATCAGCGTACTAGGGACAAATTGAACAACAACTTCTGGGGTCCAAGTTCTCTTGTTATCCTTGGGAAAATAAAAATTTGGGGGGCTAAAAATCATTTTTGTGGGAAAAAAAATATGTTTTATTTTCACGGCTCTGCGTTGTAAACTGTAGTGAAACACTTGGGGGTTCAAAGTTCTCACAACACATCTAGATAAGTTCCTTGGGAGGTCTAGTTTCCAATATGGGGTCACTTGTGGGGGGTTTGTACTGTTTGGGTACATCAGGGGCTCTGCAAATGCAACGTGACGCCTGCAGACCAATCCATTTAAGTCTGCATTCCAAATGGCGCTCCTTCCCTTCCGAGCTCTGTCATGCGCCCAAACAGTGGTTCCCCCCCACATAGGGGGTATCAGCGTACTCAGGACAAATTGGACAACAACTTTTAGGGTCCAATTTATCCTGATACCCTTGTGAAAATACAAAACTGGGGGCTAAATTTCATTTTTGTGAAAAAAAAAAAAAAATAATATTTTCACGGCTCTGCGTTATAAACTGTAGTGAAACACTTGGGGGTTCAAAGTTCTCACAACACATCTAGATAAGTTCCTTGGGGGGTCTAGTTTCCAATATGGGGTCACTTGTGGGGGGTTTGTACTGTTTGGGTACATCAGGGGCTCTGCAAATGCAACGTGACGCCTGCAGACCAATCCATTTAAGTCTGCATTCCAAATGGCGCTCCTTCACTTCCGAGCTCTGTCATGCGCCCAAACAGTGGTTCCCCCCCACATAGGGGGTATCAGCGTACTCAGGACAAATTGGACAACAACTTTTATGGTCCAATTTATCCTGATACCCTTGTGAAAATACAAAACTTGGGGGCTAAAAATCATTTTTGTGAAAAAAAAAAATATTTTTATTTTCACGGCTCTGCGTTATAAACTGTAGTGAAACACTTGGGGGTTCAAAGCTCTCAAAACACATCTAGATAAGTTCCTTAGGGGGTCTACTTTCCAAAATGGTGTCACTTGTGGGGGGGTTTAATGTTTAGGCACATCAGGGGCTCTCCAAACGCAACATGGCATCCCATCTTAATTCCAGTCAATTTTGCATTGAAAAGTAAAATAGCGCTTCTTCCCTTCTGAGCTCTGCTATGCACCCAAACAATGGTTTACACCCACATATGGGGTATCGTCGTACTCAGGACAAATTGCACAACAACTTTTGTGGTCTAATTTCTTCTCTTACCCTTGGGGAAATAAAAAAATGGGGGTGAAAAGATAATTTTTGTGAAAAAATATGATTTTTTATTTTTACGGCTCTGCATTATAAACTTCTGTGAAGCACTTGTTGGGTCAAAGTGCTCAACACACATCTAGATAAGTTCCTTAAGGGGTCTACTTTCCAAAATGGTGTCACTCGTGGGGGGTTTCAATGTTTAGGCACATTAGGGGCTCTCCAAACGCAACATGGCGTCCCATCTCAATTCCAGTCAATTTTGCATTGAAAAGTCAAATGGCGCTCCTTCCCTTCTGAGCTCTGCCCTGCGCCCAAACAATGGTTTACACCCACATATGGGGTATCAGTGTACTCAGGACAAATTGCACAACAATTTTTGGGGTCCAATTTCTTCTCTTACCCTTGGGAAAATAAAAAATTGGGGGTGAAAAGATCATTTTTGTGAAAAAATATGATTTTTTATTTTTACGGCTCTGCATTATAAACTTCTGTAAAGCACTTGTTGGGTCAAAATGCTCACCACACATCTAGATAAGTTCCTTAGGGGGTCTACTTTCCAAAATGGTGTCACTTGTTAGGGGTTTCAATGTTTAGGCACATCAAGGGCTCTCTAAATGCAACATGGCGTCCCATCTCAATTCCAGTCAATTTTGCATTGAAAAGTCAAATGGCGCTCCTTCCCTTCCGAGCTCTGCCCTGCGCCCAAACAATGGTTTACACCCACATATGGGGTATCAGCGTACTCAGGACAAATTGCACAACAATTTTTGGGGTCCAATTTCTTCTCTCACCCTTGGGAAAATAAAAAATTGGGGGTGAAAAGATCATTTTTGTGAAAAAATATGATTTTTTATTTTTACGGCTTTGCATTATAAACTTCTGTAAAGCACTTGTTGGGTCAAAGTGCTCACCACACATCTAGATAAGTTCCTTAGGGGGTCTACTTTCCAAAATGGTGTCACTTGTTAGGGGTTTCAATGTTTAGGCACATCAGGGGCTCTCCAAATGCAACATGGCGTCCCATCTCAATTCCAGTCAATTTTGCATTGAAAAGTCAAATGGCGCTCCTTTGCTTCCAAGCTCTGCCATGCGCCCAAACTGTGGTTTACCCCCACATATGGGGTATCAGCGTACTCAGGACAAATTGTACAACAACTTTTGGGGTCTATTTTCTCCTGTTACCCTTGGTAAAATAAAACAAATTGGAGCTGAAATAAATTTTGTGTGAAAAAAAGTTAAATGTTCATTTTTATTTAAACATTCCAAAAATTCCTGTGAAACACCTGAAGGGTTAATAAACTTCTTGAAAGTGGTTTTGAGTACCTTGAGGGGTGCAGTTTTTAGAATGGTGTCACACTTGGGTATTTTCTATCATATAGACCCGTCAAAATGACTTCAAATGAGATGTGGTCCCTAAAAAAAAATGGTGTTGTAAAAATGAGAAATTGCTGGTCAACTTTTAACCCTTATAACTCCGTCACAAAAAAAAATTTTGGTTCCAAAATTGTGCTGATGTAAAGTAGACATGTGGAAAATGTTATTTATTAAGTATTTTGTGTGACATATGTCTGTGATTTAAGGGCATAAAAATTCAAAGTTGGAAAATTGCGAAATTTTCCAAATTTTCGCCAAATATTCGTTTTTTTCACAAATAAACGCAAGTTATATCGAACAAATTTTACCACTAACATGAAGTACAATATGTCACGAGAAAACAATGTCAGAATCGCCAAGATCCGTTGAAGCGTTCCAGAGTTATAACCTCATAAAGGGACAGTGGTCAGAATTGTAAAAATTGGCCTGGTCATTAACGTGCAAACCACCCTCGGGGCTTAAGGGGTTAAAACACCTGGGCTAGGAGGCGGAGTGCTCAGTCAGAAGGCTAAATAATATATTTGAAAAAACTGACCGGCACATCCATACATAGACTAAGTGTGAACAGGTGCTGAACCTAGAGTAACCAACTCATATATAGTCAAGTAAAAAAGGCAGCACACTGCAGCGCTAAGACATGCAAATATGAAACATGAAAACTGAACTGCAATACTGCACTAGAAATATGAAAAATGAGAGCGTTTAGCGCATAAAAATGGCCAATTTTATGTGTACCTGATAGCCCCTTTACGGCATCTCTCGTATATCAGGTCCTACGCTTGCCTACCTCGCTGAGAATAAACGTCTCCATGTGAATGGGTACCTGTGAAAACCTCTTAGGTAGGACCTGATATACGAGAGATGCCGTAAAGGGGCTATCAGGTACACATAAAATTGGCCATTTTTATGCGCTAAACGCTCTCATTTTTCATATTTCTAGTGCAGTATTGCAGTTCAGTTTTCATGTTTCATATTTGCATGTCTTAGCGCTGCAGTGTGCTGCCTTTTTTACTTGACTATATATGAGTTGGTTACTCTAGGTTCAGCACCTGTTCACACTTAGTCTATGTATGGATGTGCCGGTCAGTTTTTTCAAATATATTATTTAGCCTTCTGACTGAGCACTCCGCCTCCTAGCCCAGGTGTTTTAATCGCAGCAGGTCCAGTACCCCTCCACAGAGAGAGAGAATATGAGTCTAGGAAGAGGTTTTCACAGGTACCCATTCACATGGAGACGTTTATTCTCAGCGAGGTAGGCAAGCGTAGGACCTGATATACGAGAGATGCCGTAAAGGGGCTATCAGGTACACATAAAATTGGCCATTTTTATGCGCTAAACGCTCTCATTTTTCATATTTCTAGTGCAGTATTGCAGTTCAGTTTTCATGTTTCATATTTGCATGTCTTAGCGCTGCAGTGTGCTGCCTTTTTTACTTGACATGCCGTTTCAATGTCCACCCTGGCCAAAGGGTAGTCCTTGGCATCACCATGTATGCACCGCACGCCGACCTTCTTTCCCGGGAGCAGGTGGAGAGGGAAAGTGGCCCTCACCAGGGTCACTAAGCTCCCTGAGTCTAACAGCGCCGTTGCTGCTCGACCGTTCACCCTTACGGGACACGCTTGAGGTCCCTCGTTGGGCGGAGATTTCACACTGCAGGCTGGATACGCATAGTATGAACAACGGCGTCCCATGCTGCAATCCATCTGCTCAGTGGTCTGGGAACAACGGGCAGCTATATGTCCTGGCCCGTGGCACCTCCAGCAAATAATATCACCCGTAGGGACCTTGGGCACCACCTCCCCCGCCTTTGTGACCTTGGACGCGCCACCCCTTTTTGGGACTCAGCAGCTTTCTGGGACCCCTAGTACGGCATGGGCTGCCTCCCAAAGGAGCCTTCCATCCCTTGGTATCTCTCGACCAGTCCGATCAGTTCGTCGGCATTCTGGGGATCACCCTGGGCAACCCAAGTCTGTATGGACCTCGGGAGGGAATGCACAAACCGATCCATCATCACTCGTTCCACCATCTGTGCAGGTGTTCATAACTCTGGCTGCAGCCATTTCTGGACCAGGTGCAACAGGTCAAACATTTGAGAGCGAGGCGGTTTGTCCCGGTGATAGGCCCAGCAGTGAACTCGCTGTGCCCTAACAGTCAGTGTCACCCCCAAACGTGCGAGAATCTCGACTTTCAATTTGTGATACTCTTTGGCATCCTGCAAGGTCAAATCATAGTACGCCTTCTGGGGTTCTCTCGTCAGGTATGGCGCCAGTACCTCTGCCCACTGCTCTGGCGGGAGTTTTTCCCTCTCAGCGACCCTCTCAAACACCGTCAGGAAGGCCTCAACATCATCCCCGGGGGTCATTTTCTGTAGTGCGCGTCTTACCGTCTTCCGGACGTGAGTGTCATCAGCCAAACCTGGGGTTGGGGCCCTCGTCTTGCCCTGGATGGCGGTTGCCAGAAGCTGCATCTGCTGCCGTTGCTCCTGCTGGCTCTGTTGTATCTACTGCATCAACAGCTTGTTGGTCTCTTGCTGGTACTGTTGCAACTGCTGCATAAACAGCCTGTTAGCCTCTTGCTGCTGTGACTGCGACTGGACCAAGTGTTTCAGCAGGTCCTCCATTTTCCCCGGCAATGCTTGCTGGCTTACGGCCGACTTGACCCAGGGCATCCAAAAAATAGACTTATGTCTCCACTGGGAACGCTGCCCGCATGTCTACCACCAATTGTAGGGATTTCACTCACTCAGGTGCGACGGCTGACACTTAGGAGGCAGGTTCCAACAAAAGTTCAAAGGTTTATTGCTTCATAAACCAGTTTAGCATAAACAGGAAAAACAAATAGCCTTTAACTCAGGCAAAAGGGAAAAAACAAGAGTCCATTCCTTCAGGCTCAGTGCTGGAGCCTTAACACACTGGAGGCTAGCACCTCCACACATATCCCCCGTCGATTAGACACCCTTTAGCCACGCTACAATATATATATATATATCGCCAGTCCCAGGCCTGGGAATATATATGTAAACGTCCGATCTGTCTTTGCCAGGATCTCCCAATAACACTAGAACGGTATGCTGCTACCAGTTCCTCGTTAGCTATAAGCTCGATCCGTTAACAAGCTTATATCTGGTCAGAAACCAACCCCAGGCAATCTGTTGTGAATTAGACTTTTTGGCTCCCTCTTGTGGTTACTAGTGATATTTCTCTGGGAGTTTCTTCCCTCAGTTTGCACCCACCTGGGCCGTTAGTCCAGGGGTGTTGCTATATAAACTTCCTGGATCCTTAGTCCAGTGCCTGGCATCGTTGTAATCAGATCCTTTCTGTTTGCTCCTATCTGCTGGTCCCGGTTCGTGCTAAATTAAGCTAAGTCCTGCTTCTTTGTTTTTTGGGTTATTTGCTTGCTCTCATTTTTGTCCAGCTTGTACTAAATGTGATTCCTGACCTTGCTGGAAGCTCTAGGGGGCTGGTGTTCTCCCCCCGGGCCGTTAGACGGTTCGGGGGTTCTTGAATTTCCAGCGTGGATATTTTTGATAGGGTTTTTGCTGACCATATAAGTTATCTTACTATATTCTGCTATTAGCTAGTGGGCCTCTCTTTGCTAAATACCTAGCTCATTCTTACGTTTGTCTTTTCCTCTTACCTCACCGTTATTATTTGTTGGGGGCTTGTATCCAACTTTTGGGGTCTCTTCTCTGGAGGCAAGAAAGGTCTTTCTTTTCCCTTCTAGGGTTAGTTAGTTCTCCGGCTGGCACGAGACGTCTAGAATCAACGTAGGCACGTTCCCCGGCTGCTGGTATTTGTGGTGCTAGGATTAGATATATGGTCAGCCCAGTTACCACTGCCCTATGAGCTGGTTTTTGTGTTTGCAGACTTAGTAAATATTTCTGAGACCCTCTGCCATTGGGGTCATAACAGTATGCCAGGCCAACATTGAATGTTTATGCATTGCAGAAGTGGGATAATAAGAAAGGAAATTCTGAGTTGTTTTTTTTTTCCTCTCTTTCTCCCCTTTACCTTTGAGTGGCTTGTGCTTGCTGCAGACATGAATGTCCAGACCTTGATTACAAGTGTAGACCAGCTTGCTGCTCGTGTGCAGGGCATACAAGATTTTGTTACCAGTAGTCCTATGTCTGAACCTAAAATACCTATTCCTGAACTGTTTTCTGGAGACCGATTTAGGTTTAGGAATTTCAAGAATAATTGTAAATTGTTTCTTTCTCTGAGACCCCGTTCATCTGGAGATTCAGCTCAGCAAGTTAAAATTGTTATTTCTTTTTTACGGGGCGACCCTCAGGATTGGGCTTTCTCGCTAGCGCCAGGAGATCCGGCATTGGCAAATATTGATGCGTTTTTTCTGGTGCTCGGATTGCTTTACGAGGAACCCAATCTTGAAGTTCAGGCAGAAAAAGCCTTGCTGGCTATTTCTCAGGGCCAGGATGAAGCTGAAGTGTATTGCCAAAAATTTCGGAAATGGTCCGTGCTTACTCAGTGGAATGAGTGTGCTCTGGCCGCAAATTTCAGAAATGGCCTTTCTGAAGCCATTAAGAATGTGATGGTGGGTTTCCCCATTCCTACAAGTCTGAATGATTCCATGGCGCTGGCTATTCAAATTGACCGGCGTTTGCGGGAGCGCAAAACCGCTAATCCTCTGGTGGTGTTGTCTGAACAAACACCTGATTTAATGCAATGTGATAGAATTCAGACTAGAAATGAGCGGAAAAATCATAGACGTCAGAATGGGTTGTGTTTTTACTGTGGTGATTCTACACATGTTATATCAGCATGCTCTAAACGCCTAACAAGGGTTGTTAGTCCTGTCGCCATTGGTAATTTGCAACCTAAATTTATTTTGTCTGTGACTTTAATTTGTTCATTGTCTTCTTACCCTGTTATGGCGTTTGTGGATTCAGGTGCTGCCCTGAGTCTTATGGATCTGTCATTTGCCAAGCGCTGTGGTTTTGTTCTTGAACCGTTGGTAAATCCTATTCCTCTTAGAGGTATTGATGCTACGCCATTGGCGGAAAATAAACCGCAGTTTTGGACGCAGGTAACCATGTGCATGACTCCTGAACATCGGGAGGTGATTCGTGATTCGTTTTCTTGTTCTGCATAAAATGCATGATTTGGTCGTTTTGGGGCTGCCATGGTTACAGACCCACAATCCAGTCTTGGATTGGAAGGCAATGTCTGTGTCAAGTTGGGGCTGTCAGGGAATTCATGCTGATTCCCCGCCGGTGTCTATTGCTTCCTCTACTCCTTCGGAAGTTCCTGAGTATTTGTCTGATTATCAGGATGTGTTCAGCGAGTCCAGATCCGGTGCTCTGCCTCCTCATAGGGACTGTGACTGCGCCATAGATTTGATTCCAGGTAGTAAATTTCCTAAGGGAAGATTATTTAATCTGTCTGTACCTGAGCATGCCGCAATGCGTTCGTATATCAAGGAGTCTCTGGAGAAGGGGCATATCCGTCCATCCTCTTCCCCTCTTGGTGCGGGATTCTTTTTTGTGGCCAAGAAGGACGGATCTTTGAGACCTTGTATTGACTATCGGCTTCTGAATAAAATCACTGTTAAATTTCAGTATCCTTTGCCTCTGTTGTCGAACTTGTTTGCCCGGATTAAAGGTGCCAAGTGGTTCACCAAGATAGATCTTCGTGGTGCGTACAACCTTGTGCGCATTAAGCAAGGAGATGAATGGAAGACTGCATTTAATACGCCCGAAGGTCATTTTGAGTACTTGGTGATGCCTTTTGGGCTCTCTAATGCTCCCTCAGTGTTTCAGTCCTTTATGCATGATATTTTCCGGAAGTATCTGGATAAATTTATGATTGTTTATCTGGATGATATTCTGGTTTTCTCTGAAGATTGGGACTCACATGTGGAGCAGGTCAGGATGGTGTTTCAGGTTTTGCGTGAGAATGCTTTGTTTGTTAAGAGCTCAAAGTGTCTCTTTGGAGTACAGAAGGTTCCCTTTTTGGGGTTTATTTTTTCCCCTTCTGCTGTGGAGATGGACCCAGTCAAGGTCCGAGCTATTCATGAGTGGACTCAACCCACGTCAGTTAAGAGTCTTCAGAAGTTCTTGGGTTTTGCTAACTTCTACCGTCGTTTTATCGCTAATTTTTCTAGCGTTGTTAAACCTTTGACGGATATGACCAAGAAAGGTTCTGATGTTGCTAACTGGGCTCCTGCAGCCGTGGAGGCGTTCCAGGAGTTGAAACGCCGGTTTACTTCGGCGCCTGTTTTGTGCCAGCCTGATGTCTCACTTCCCTTTCAGGTCGAAGTGGATGCTTCTGAGATTGGGGCAGGGGCCGTTTTGTCACAGAGAGGCCCTGGTTGCTCGGTAATGAGACCATGTGCTTTTTTCTCTAGGAAGTTTTCGCCTGCTGAGCGGAATTATGATGTTGGCAATCGGGAGTTGCTGGCCATGAAGTGGGCATTTGAGGAGTGGCGTCATTGGCTCGAGGGTGCTAAGCATCGTGTGGTGGTCTTGACTGATCACAAAAATTTGATGTATCTCGAGTCTACTAAACGCCTGAATCCTAGACAGGCCCGCTGGTCATTGTTTTTCTCCCGTTTTGACTTTGTGGTCTCGTATTTACCAGGTTCAAAGAATGTGAAGGCTGATGCTCTTTCAAGGAGCTTTGTGCCTGACTCTCCTGGAGTCGCAGAACCAGTTGGTATTCTTAAAGAGGGAGTTATTTTGTCAGCCATTTCTCCTGATTTGCGACGCGTGTTGCAGAGATTTCAGGCTGGTAGACCTGACTCTTGTCCACCTGACAGACTGTTTGTTCCTGATAAGTGGACCAGCAGAGTCATTTCCGAGGTTCATTCCTCGGTGTTGGCAGGTCATCCGGGAATTTTTGGCACCAGAGATCTGGTGGCTAGGTCCTTTTGGTGGCCTTCCTTGTCACGGGATGTGCGGTCATTTGTGCAGTCCTGTGGGACTTGTGCTCGAGCTAAGCCTTGCTGTTCTCGTGCCAGCGGGTTGCTCTTGCCCTTGCCTGTCCCGAAGAGGCCTTGGACACACATTTCCATGGATTTCATTTCTGATCTCCCGGTGTCTCAGGGTATGTCTGTCATCTGGGTGGTATGTGATCGCTTTTCGAAAATGGTCCATTTGGTGCCTTTGCCTAAGCTGCCTTCCTCTTCCGATCTGGTTCCTGTGTTCTTTCAGAATGTGGTTCGCTTACACGGCATTCCTGAGAATATTGTGTCTGACAGAGGATCCCAGTTTGTTTCCAGGTTCTGGCGATCCTTTTGTGCTAGGATGGGCATTGATTTGTCGTTCTCGTCTGCCTTTCATCCTCAGACTAATGGACAAACGGAGCGAACTAATCAGACTCTGGAGGCTTATTTGAGGTGTTTTGTTTCAGCAGATCAGGATGATTGGGTGACCTTCTTGCCGTTGGCTGAGTTTGCCCTTAATAATCGGGCTAGTTCCGCTACTTTGGTTTCGCCATTTTTCTGCAACTCTGGTTTCCATCCTCGTTTTTCCTCGGGACATGTGGAGCCTTCTGACTGTCCTGGGGTAGATTCTGTGGTGGATAGGTTGCAGCAGATCTGGAATCATGTGGTGGACAACTTAAAATTGTCACAGGAGAAGGCTCAGCGTTTTGCCAACCGCCGCCGCGGTGTGGGTCCCCGACTTCGTGTTGGGGATTTGGTGTGGCTGTCTTCTCGATTTGTTCCTATGAAGGTCTCCTCTCCTAAATTTAAGCCTCGCTTCATCGGTCCTTACAAGATATTGGAAATCCTTAATCCAGTGTCCTTTCACTTGGATCTTCCGGTGTCGTTTGCCATTCACAACGTGTTCCATAGGTCCTTGTTGCGACGCTACGTTGTGCCTGTGGTTCCTTCTGCTGAGCCTCCTGCTCCGGTGTTGGTTGAGGGCGAGTTGGAGTACGTGGTGGAGAAGATCTTGGATTCTCGTCTCTCCAGACGGAGACTTCAGTATCTGGTCAAGTGGAAGGGCTATGGTCAGGAGGATAATTCCTGGGTGGTTGCCTCTGACGTGCATGCGGCCGATTTAGTTAGTGCCTTTCACGCTGCTCATCCTGATCGCCCTGGTGGTCTTGGTGAGGGTTCGGTGACCCCTCCTTAAGGGGGGGGGTACTGTTGTGAATTAGACTTTTTGGCTCCCTCTTGTGGTTACTAGTGATATTTCTCTGGGAGTTTCTTCCCTCAGTTTGCACCCACCTGGGCCGTTAGTCCAGGGGTGTTGCTATATAAACTTCCTGGATCCTTAGTCCAGTGCCTGGCATCGTTGTAATCAGATCCTTTCTGTTTGCTCCTATCTGCTGGTCCCGGTTCATGCTAAATTAAGCTAAGTCCTGCTTCTTTGTTTTTTGGGTTATTTGCTTGCTCTCATTTTTGTCCAGCTTGTACTAAATGTGATTCCTGACCTTGCTGGAAGCTCTAGGGGGCTGGTGTTCTCCCCCCGGGCCGTTAGACGGTTCGGGGGTTCTTGAATTTTCAGCGTGGATATTTTTGATAGGGTTTTTGCTGACCATATAAGTTATCTTACTATATTCTGCTATTAGCTAGTGGGCCTCTCTTTGCTAAATACTTAGCTCATTCTTACGTTTGTCTTTTCCTCTTACCTCACCGTTATTATTTGTTGGGGGCTTGTATCCAACTTTTGGGGTCTCTTCTCTGGAGGCAAGAAAGGTCTTTCTTTTCCCTTCTAGGGTTAGTTAGTTCTCCGGCTGGCGCGAGACGTCTAGAATCAACGTAGGCACGTTCCCCGGCTGCTGGTATTTGTGGTGCTAGGATTAGATATATGGTCAGCCCAGTTACCACTGCCCTATGAGCTGGTTTTTGTGTTTGCAGACTTAGTAAATATTTCTGAGACCCTCTGCCATTGGGGTCATAACAGTAATCTATAAGTACTAGCTGGACTCATGGACGTGGGAAATCAGGTTTCGAGATAAAAGAGCAGCCCAAAATTAATTGACATTTTAATTGCTGAAAGGCGCACTAGATAGCACAAATATAGACAGGGCAATATACAGATATTACAGACAGAGGTACAGATAATGTAGGGTGCAGGTATGGGATTGCAGTTACCTGTATGTGTCAAGTTACCATTTCTTATAGCATGTGGGTCCTAGGGAAGCTCTTGAGTCCACAGGTACTTTCTTGGTTTTAGATTTGTCTCCATGCATGACGTAACGTGGCTTCCATGGCAGAACAATGACAAAGGCTAAAGGTGTGTAGCTAACTTTTAACCCCTAGCTCATCCATTCATCGCTACACAATAGGAGAAAAAAGAATGGATCTACATGTGGCCAAACACTTTTGTATCCTTGATCACAGCACCATGGACATGAAATTACTTGTATTAAGAGGTAACTTCAGATTTCAGAGAGACAGAAGGGTCTGGGAATATAAAGTCATGACAACCTTTGACACACTCAGTGCAGGAATGAATGTGTCGCATGGATATGTCTTTTTACATCAATTAAAGAATTTGCTCCTCAGGCCTTGTGGGGACATCACAACACAGAACCAGACCCCAATCAGAGGATAATACAACTTTCACACTCCCTATCTATGAACTGTTCCAATATTTATGGCCACAACTGTTTATCCCTCTCCTATAATGATAGTTCTTCTTCATGTAACTTGTCTTATCTGTTTCCTTATTTCTGTGCTGTGTTGAGTATAAATATGTGATTCTTCAGATTTTGTATTAGTCTATGCCTGATGGAGAGACCGGAGTAGTCTCGAAAGCTTGCAATTTGTTACCATATTTTCAGTTAGGCTGGAGTCACACTTGCGGTATGAATAATCGGTCCGATTCTATCGGCCGAGAATCGCACCAATGTTCTCCATTTCTCCATATGGTCAATCCGTATGTAATCCGTTTGCAATGCAATGATGCGATTTCCTTGCACCTGTGTATCCGTATGACATGTGTATGGCTTTACATTTCTCACTGCTTTTCCTCATTAAATTTAATGGCTCAATGGGCTGAAATTAGAAAAATATGTGCGTATTTCTCGCAAGTCACACGCATGGTCCGTGTGTAATCTGTTTTTTTGTCGCACCCATAGACTTGCATTAGCGAGTCTCAGCCGTAATACGGTGCAAATTGCAGCATGCTGCGATTTCTCTCGCACGTATAATACGGCCGATAAAAAAATGATGATGTGAGCTTCACCATAGATTAACAATGGTCCGAGTGCTATGCGATGCTTTCTCGCATATCATTCATCCGTATTACGCTCTAGTTTGACGCCGGCCTTAACCATTAAAAGGCATCAACCACCGAGGACTCTCAATTCTAAATATTTTTCTATATACCCTTAGACATAAGAACAATGGTCTATGGCACATGGTTCAGCAAGAAGCTATCCTGTTGACATGGGCCAATATTCCTCCTAAATAATTTCATCACCTAATAGAATCAACGACACAACAAATTGCTGAGGTTCTGAAGGCCAACAGAGATCAAATGTGTTATTAGATTGGTGTCTCTAATAATGTGACCATTCAGTTACTGGTTAAAGCTGATTGTAGACAATTTTCTGGTTATGAAGACTGCTGGTTAGAATTAGGCACCGACAAGTTGGGTTTATACAGGAGACCTGCAGCTATGTGACAACTACTGCTGTCATGTTAATTAATGACCATTATTCTTCTTTGATTTAATGTAATGCTGCTTCTCCATCTATTTGTGTCTTCTAAAAATTTTTTATAGGGTTATACTACAGAGACATATGTGAGGGGCGATGAGCGGTGTAAAAAGGAGATTTCTACAGATAACTGCACAGGTGAGTAATAACCACTAAATGCTGAGAAGTTACAGATTTTTCAGATCCGTTTTCTGGTATAATTTGTGTTGATTTTTTTTAGGATACGCTACTCAGACTTTTCAGACTTGTTTTGTTTATGCATTGTTGGCATGGTATCAATGGACAAAATTGAAAAGGTGCATTTTGGATTGAAAACAGGGGCCAATCTTCATACATCTAGTTCTGGCTGTACAGGCGAGATTGACCACAGCAATCGCTGGCCACAACACCGCTGCATTAAGTTATTTGCTAAAGTGGTCATATGTTGGTATGGAAGAGGAAGCACAGAGTGGCGGTGTACCTGGGCTGCATTGTGAGAGGAGCATCATGAAATTAATAAGATGTGTATGCTATCATTATTTTAACACATGCTGGACCATAGTTTTTGCAGACCATCAGATATGAGATAATATAGTTTTAGCCTGGATCTTTTAATTTCCAAAAACTTTGGTAATCTTAATTCAGGATCGGGACTTGAAGACTCTGAGATAATACTAGGACTCCTAGATAAACAATTTAGAATTAGTGTCTTAAGTTGTGACACATGAAATAACTGAGTATCTGCAAAGATGCTGAAATGTGCAGCTTGTAGCCCATGGAAATGACCTGCTTGATATGGACTCTTTGGACTGAGTTTGAGAGGAAAAGGACTAGAACTCTAGTGCCACCTACTGGAAGTGGTAATCCAAAAAGTCAATGTCGACCCTTTAACAATAACGAGTCTTGTGACATGACTTAGGATAAAAGCCAAAACCAGAATCTCAATTTGCAGAAACTGTTTCGGGGTACATCCCCTCATCAATGCAAAGTGTGAGACCTGGTTTGGCTGTGTGAGAGGCGTCTGACCGGGATCCAAGAAGTATCGTTTCTCTTTGCGGAGAGTGACATGTTAAGCATGCTGAGATGAGGAGACTTAAAGCTGCAATGCTCCTTTGGGAAATATGCAAATTGTCTCTTCAGAGAGGAAGAGGACTAGAACTCTAGTGCCACCTATTGAAAATAGAAATCCTAAAAGTCAATGTCGACCCTTTAACGAGTCTTGTCACATGATTTAGGATAAGAGACAAACCAGAATCTCAATTTGCAGACACTGTGTTTCAGGGTATTGCCCCTCGTCATTGCTAAGTGTGATATCAGTTTGGTTGTGTGAGAGGCATCTGATCGGGATCCAAGAAGTATCAGTTCTCCTTGAGGAGAGTGACATGTTAAAGGGACTCTGTCACCTGAATTTGGCGGGCCCTGTGTCCGGTCCGATGTTTTCTCTTGTTTCATTCACCCCTTCTTTTCCCGCTGGCCGCAATAGTTTCTTGAATTGCAGTTGTTTTTTTCTGTAGTACATGCGTGCGCAACGCAATCTTGCCTTGCGCACGCGCAGTATGCTTTGCCCAACTGCGGGCAAAGCTGAAAAGCATTAGTGCGCATGCGCCGCCGCACTATGTCCCGGAACACAGCTTAATACTTCCGGGACGTAGTGCCGGATACCGTATACCGTATATATTTTTTTCATTTTCACAGATAAATGTTGTAAAATTCTGTGAACCAACGGTGATAAATTACTTCAGGGGTCTAGTTTCCAAAATGGTGTAACGTGGGGGGGTTTCCACTGTTTAAGCACACGTGGTAAGGCTGAGGATCCCTTTGGCTTTAGAGCACAGTGAGCGCTATCTAGCTTATTTTGTTAAGTGTTTGAAAGATTTATGATTCTATTAAAGATAGATTCCAAAATTTTTGGGAGGTCCTCATTTCCCTCTTGTTCGGAAAGGCCCCTTAATCGGATATTATTACGTCATCCTCTATTATCGAGGTCCTCTAATTGCTGATTAGCCGCCCTTAGAGCTTCTGCCTGGGTAGACACAGATTCCTGGAGCAGAGTCAAATTTTTACGTGTGTTGTCGTGGGCTCCTTCTAATGACTCTATACTTTCCGCAATTAATTTAATATACTGACGCAACACAGTGATCTCAGATCTGCATGTAGATTTCACCTTTGAGATGAGGGCCCCAAAATCCTGTTTAGTGGGAATTTGTTGTAAGTAGGCATGTATGATCTTTGAGAATTTGTAATGGAAGAAGCAGAGCCAAGGTTGCTCTTCCCTGACAATGATTTCTCCATAAGGCCAAAGAGTAATGGGGTTACCCATAGGTCTCCTGGGGAGTCAGTTTGGTTTTGCAGAGTAAAGTCTCCTTGGTTATATTGGAATCAAGAGATTTTGATGCTATAGGATGTCCAGTAGCTTCTGTTGAAGATAGACAGATTTCTGTCATAGGCAGATTGTCCGATGATGGGTTCAATTTCAGAGCTGAGGGAGAGAGATTTGAGGTAACTTTCACTGTCTCGGGTACCCCTGCTGAGAAGCTAGAGCATACATTTGGTGGAATTTTGTAGTACTCCCTTTTTCAATGATACATGGGGTTGTTGGACCTGTAATATTTACAGTTTAAGAAGACGTCAAGGTTCCAAGATTGTCCTGAGAAAAGCTTGGTAGCGCACTAGAAGTGCGTGTCAGTAGACCAACCTGTTTGGAGGAGCGCCTTGGAGTAAAAGATTCCCCACTTTGAGAGTTATCAGGTCTATGGAGGAAGTTGTCTAAAGTCCCAGAATCAGTTAATGAGGTCTGCAGAGATCCAGTTTTTTTTCCCGGATGTCTTTTTCCCCATTAGTTCTGGGTAAGGGTACCGTCTCACAGTGGCACTTTGATCGCTACGACGGTACGATCCGTGACGTTCCAGTGATATCCATACGATATCGCTGTGTCTGGCACGCAGCAGCGATCAGGGACCCCGCTGAGAATCGTACGTCGTAGCAGATCGTTTGGAACTTTCTTTCGTCGCTGGATCTCCCGCTGTCATCGTTGGATCGGTGTGTGTGACACCGATCCAACGATGCGTTCGCTTGTAACCAGGGTAAACATCGGATTACTAAGCGCAGGGCCGCGCTTAGTAACCCGATGTTTACCCTGGTTACCATCGTAAATGTAAAAAAAAAAAAAACAGTACATACTCACATTCTGGTGTCCGTCAGGTCCCTTGCCGTCTGCTTCCCGCACTGACTGAGTGCCGGCCGGAAAGTGAAAGCACAGCACAGCGGTGACATCACCGCTGTGCTGTGCTTTCACTTTACGACCGGCACTCAGTCAGTGCGGGAAGCAGACGGCAAGGGACCTGACGGACACCAGAATGTGAGTATGTACTGTTTTTTTTTTTTTTTTTACATTTACGATGGTAACCAAGGTAAACATCGGGTTACTAAGCGCGGCCCTGCGCTTAGTAACCCGATGTTTACCCTGGTTACCCGGGGACTTCGGCATCGTTGGTCGCTGGAGAGCTGTCTGTGTGACAGCTCTCCAGCGACCACACAACGACTTACCAACGATCACGGCCTGGTCGTATCGCTGGTCGTGATCGTTGGTAAATCATTTTGTGAGACGGTACCCTTAGGTTTAGTGTTTGGCCCCTCATATTTTTTTTTGTTACCGGGAAGTAGATTTAGTGTCCAAAATGTCTATTTTCTCTTGCATGCGGATATTCCTGTGCTTTTAGGGACTGTATAGTAGAGTTGGGTATAGGTAGGTGAAGACCATTAAAGTGTTGTCACAGTTTGTGTAGCTATAATCACTTATACTTGGAAATAATGATGTGGTTACATGAATAGGTCACTTGATGTCAGCAGAGAGCTAGAGAAGATCCCATTGTAGTAAGGAACAGTTCTTAGGCCTTTTTAACAATATAAGTAATATATTATAAGATGGTCAGAAAGTTTGAATTGAGGAGAACCCCAACTAAAACGGCTCCTCGGCATTTGCAGTATTCCCCTTAGTGGTTAGGAGGGCTTTTGGGATGACGCTCTTCAGGACAGCACTCCTAGATGACTGTATTTTTTCCAGTAAAGGGTTAACTCCTAGAGTTTTATTATTTGAGGAGTATGAGGCTGTTTTAAATAGAAAATGCAGTCAGTTCAGCCAAGCTACAAGTGAAGCTGGAGGGGGGCTATGTCCGGTGAGGGGTCTTCCTCTCAAGTAACTGATATATTAGAGGAGGGAGAGCTGCCAGGAGTGATACTTGCACAGGCAGCACAGACCTCAGCCTGTGACAGGGCAGGAGTGTGCTCAGATAGAAAAGGGAGCTAAGGGGAGTCTCCCCTGCTGTGGGTGATAATTGATTTTTAATTCAGGCTGGGAGATTTCAGCCCCCAGATAGCTCCCTGGAAGCTACAGCCTGTCCTCCCTCCATTACCTTCCACAAGACCGCAGGAGACCTTAAGCCTGGACAGTGATGATGCTAGGAGCCAGGGAGCCTCCGCAACTCTCCCAGACCAGGCAGGGAGACCGGACACCCTCATCTTCAACAGACAGCAGCCTAGAGATGCTAGGACCCAGAGAGATGCTAGGACCCAGGGAACCTCCACAGCTCTCCCAGACCAGGCAGGGAGACCGGACACCCTTGTCTTCAACAGGCAACAGCCCAGAGAGAATCAAAGCAGGTGAGGGCTCAGCTTTGTTTTCAACAGATTTTCATGCTGCTGTATTCCTGTGGGGAGGTTACACTCTTCTCCTCAGAGCTGCACTGAACACAAGCACCAAGATGGCTGACACAGCTTTTCCTACTTTTCCTGAAGTGCTGCTTCACCAGATCAAAGTCTCCTCTGTCAGAACCCGGGGGACGCCTGATGTCCTCTCTCAGCTCCACTGTTTCCCCACTCGCTTAGGATGCTTAGAACAGTTTTTAAAACCCCAGCGAGTGGATCTTCCCCAGGATATTGTATAGGATGTACAGACACATCCTCTCAGGTCCACAGCATAACCATGCCCTCATTTGGGGATTTGCAAAAAAATATTTTTACATTTTTTAATTTTTTTTTTACATTGTCCCATCCTGGGACATGACTGCATACTGTCAGATCGCTGATCTGATACTCTGCAATGTTTCTGCACTGCAAAGTATCACATCAGCATCTAACAGGCAGGGAAAGAGGCATGTCAGCACCAAGTAACCTTCCCTGAAGAACCCCACGGCCATCTTGCGGCCGGGTTTCTCCTTGGAGATCATCATGACAACGTGATCGCATAGCGTTGTCCTGATGGAAGCACGCAGGGAACCCATTCCCTGTGCGATGCTCCTCTATGTCGCTGTCACTACTAACAGCGACATCAGAGGTGTTAACTGCCCACAATCAGTGCTAGCAGTGGGCGTTTCTGCAGAGTGTCAGCTGTCACACAGAGCTGACACCCGCACTCAAATCGCTGCAGCACTCAGCATGAGGCAGCATGACTGTGCCGCCGTACATATACTGCTGTTACGGGAACGCAGCTCCTGCAGAGCAGTACATGTATGGCCCATGTCGGGAAGGGGTTGACAGAGAAAACCCATTCCCATTTCATGATGTCAGCAATTGCACCACTTGGAATAGAAATGTCACAACTCACAAAAACTCAATTTCTTTACACAAGAAATGGGGTTGGCTTTATGAAGATCTGCAAAGCTTGATTGAACTGCAACCATCTCTCATTGACCTCAAGGCCGACCACAGAACTTAACACTTAAAAAGGAGCATCTTCTGATTAGAAAGGTTGTAGAAAATCAATATTCAAGTTCACTGCAGTTAGTTAAAGAAATAGAACGCCAAACCAGGGTTAGAAGACTTGGTGTTATCCTTAAAACTCATGGAGGTCATACAAAATACTAGATGTAGCAGCTTTTGATGTGGGGTATATTTATTTTTGCATTAACTAATTTTAGTAAAATTGAAGATTTTGTGATGAAAGTTATATCATTAAGCTTACTTTCATGTTATGGTTTAAAAAAATGTTCTATGAAATTCAGTTTTACAAAATTTTGGATATTGTTCTGGAGTTCAATATTATATAAAATCTTACTTTTCTAAGGAGGTCTACTGATTTATGCTGAGCACTGTATGTATGTATGTATATGTGTGTGTGTGTATGTATATACAGTATGTATAATCATAAAATATATATTTAAAAATACATATACTTCTAAGGCTCTGATATTGAGTAATAATGGTTTTATATTTAACAGATGACTATACCAGGGGATCAGAGGCACATATATTTTCAGATGTTATGGCAGATGATAGTGGTATCACACCAGATCCATATGAAGAGCATGCCATTATTCCAGTAATACTTCCAGTCCTTCACAGCAAAGATCCATCATCTGATACTTTTCAATGGCTCCTATCTTTTGACTCATCACAGAATATCATGCAAAATAAAGATAACAGATCAGATAGTAAACATCAAATAACTCACACAAGAAAGAAGTCGTATATATGTTCGGAATGTGAGAAATGTTTTAATCACAAATCTCATCTTGTAACACATCAAAGAAGACACACAGGGGAGAAGCCATTTTCATGTTCAGAATGTGGGAAATGTTTTAATCAAAAAACAAATCTTGTTACACATCTGAGAATTCATACAGGCGAGAAGCCATTTCCTTGTTCCCAATGTGGAAAATGTTTTACACAGAAATCTGATCTTGTTAAACATCAGAGAATTCACACAGGGGAAAAACCATTTCCATGTTCAGAATGTAGGAAATGTTTTAAAGACAAATCAACTCTTGCTAGACATAGTAAAATTCACACTGGGGAGAAGTTATTTTCATGTTCTGTATGTGGGAGATGTTTTTCTCAGAAATCTGATCTTGCTAAACATCTGGTAACTCACACAAAGAAGAAGCCACTTTCATGCTCAGAATGTGGGAAATGTTTTAAACAGAAATCAAATCTTGATGCTCATCTGAGAATTCACAAGGGGGAGAAGCCATTTTCATGTTCAGAATGTGAGAAATGTTTTAAACAGAAATCAAATCTTGATGCACATCAGAGAATTCACACAGGGGAGAAGCCATTCTCATGTTCAGAATGTGTGAAATGTTTTTCAAAAAAAATAAATCTTGTTAGACATCAGAAAATTCACACAGGGTAGAAGCCATTCTCATTTTTAGAATGTGAGCTATGCTTTAAATCCAAATCATCTCTTATTACACATCAGAGAAATTACCATGGCTTTATTTGACACTATGCACTTGAAGTACAGTGCCTAAGATGACAAGTTGTTTTGGGGCAGGCGACATCAAGAACAAGAAATGTATTATTTATTTATATTTGTTTTACATCATTCTCCCTCCGCCTTCTGTTGGACTGGACCAGCATCTCCTGGGAGAGGGGTAGGAGTTTTAGGCTTCCATTGCTGAGAGAGTGAGAAACGGGTCTCCAGAAGCTCAGCACCCAAGTCACCTAAGCTGTGCATTTTCCTGGTTTTTTTTGAGCAATCTGTGGGGTCTTAAGACACCACCAATCTGTTTGCAATAAGGAGGATGAAAAATGTAAAAAATTGTTTAAAAATTTTAGTAAAAATATGAAATTTCACTTAATTTAAACTAAGGTTCCTTGTTATGACCCCAATGGCAGAGGGTCTCAGAAATAATAACCAAGTCTGCAAACACAAAAAAACAGCTCATAGGGCAGTGGTAACTGGGCTGACCATATATCTAATCCTAGCAACACAAATAGAAGTAGCCGGGGAACGTGCCTACGTTGGTTCTAGACGTCTCGCGCCAGCCGGAGAACTAACTAACCCTAGAAGGGAAAAGAAAGACCTTTCTTGCCTCCAGAGATAAGACCCCAAAAAGTTGGATACAAGCCCCCAACAAATAATAATGGTGAGGTAAGAGGAAAAGACAAACATAAGAATGAACTAGGTATTTAGCAAAGAGAGGCCCACTAGCTAATAGCAGAATATAGTAAGATGACTTATATGGTCAGCAAAAAACCCTATTAAAATATCCACGCTGGATATTCAAGAACCCCCGAACCGTCTAACGGCCGGGGGGAGAACACCAGCACCCCTAGAGCTTCCAGCAAGGTCAGAAATCACATTTAGTACAAGCTGGACAAAAATAGAAGCAAGCAAATAACCAAAATAACCAAAAAGCAAGACTTAGCTTAATTTTGCAAAAACCAGGACCAGCTTAGCAAACAGAAGGATCTGATTACAACGATGCCAGGCACTGGACTAAGGATCCAGGAAGTTAATATAGCAACACCCCTGGACTAACGGCCCAGGTGAGTGCCAAAGTGAAGAAAGACAATCCCAGAGTCATATCACTAGAGACCACAAGAGGGAGCCAAAAAGTCTAATTCACAGCAGTTCCTAGGCCAATTCCTGAAAAAAAACCCATAGTGTTATCCCTCCTGCACCGAATTTAAGGTTGGAAAGACAGGTAACAATCTTTTGGCATTAGCCAGACCCACACTCATCTATCAGATGGCCAGACAGAGAATTGTAAATTGTCACTCTAAAGAACATTCCAGAAATGTCCACAACTCTAAAATCCAATGGAAGCCTATTTTACACCACTGCATCTGATGCTTTGCATTGTTCTTAGCAATGTAAAGGTACCGATACGACCTGGCCGTGATCGTTGGTAAGTCGTTCTGTGGTTGCTGGGGAGCTGTCACACAGACAGCTCTCTCCAGCGACCAACGATCAGGGGAACGACTTCGGCATCGTTGAAACTGTCTTCAACGATGCCGAAGTCCCCCCACAGCACCCGGGTAACCAGGGTAAACATCGGGTTACTAAGTGCAGGGCCGCGCTTAGTAACCCGATATTTACCCTGGTTACCATTGTAAAAGTAAAAAAAAAACCAAAACACTACATACTCACATTCCGATGTCTGTCACGTCCCCCGCCGTCAGCTTCCCGCACTGACTGTGTCAGCGCCGGCCGTAAAGCAGAGCACAGCGGTGACGTCACCGCTGTGCTCTGCTTTACGGCCGGCACTGACAGTCAGTGCGGGAAGCTGACGGCGGGGGACGTGACAGACATCGGAATGTGAGTATGAAGTGTTTTTTTTTTTTTTTTTAACTTTTACAATCTCCCAGCAGGGGCCTGATCGTTGGTCGCTGTCACACATAACGAGATCGTTAACGGGATTGTTGCTACGTCACCAAAAGCGTGACGTTGCAACGATATCGTTAACGAAATCGTTATGTGTGAAGGTACCTTTAGACTTAAATGCAACTACATAGCCATGAAATTCCATGCCATAAAGCTCACAATGGTGTTTTTGTACTAATGTCATTGTCAAATGAAATGTAGGAAAGTGCAAATACTGAGTCAGCAAAGCTTTGTCAACATTTATAAACCATGCACTTCAGAACACAGTAATCCCACTCTGTGACTTTATGGCTGTGCTACTGTGGTTTCTAAACACTTCCATGTTTCATTATCACTCATAGTTGATCCTGGAATATTTAGGAGGCAAACATATTTCACAAACAGCCTTTTTGCAAGTGTGGCATCCAATTACAGTAGCATGCTCAGATAAAGTTGCTTAAACAATGACCCATTCTTTTTCTTATCAATGGCTATGTGCTTTATTTTATACAGCTGTGGCAATATGACCAAATAAAAATCCTCAATTTAGTGATTAGAGATGTATTCCCATATTTTTGTCTCTAAATTGTACAGTATGAGGCCTACAGATTATTAGTACCCAGATGAGTAACTTTACATTTATACACATTGAATATTATCTGTCAAGTGGACTCCCAAACATTCAGTTTGGCCAATTCATCTTGTAACTTTTGAACATTGTGTAAAGACTGCACAATAGGGTTGAGCGACTTTAACTTTTTTAGGATCGAGTCGGGTTTTGCAAATCCTCCTCCTCCCCCTCCTCCCCCTCCCCTCCTCCTCCTCCTCCCCCTCCTCCCCCCTCCCCCTCCTCCCTCCCCCTCCCCCTCCTCCTCCTCCCCCTCCTCCTCCTCCCTCCCCCTCCCCCTCCTCCTCCTCCCCCTCCTCCTCCTCCTCCTCTTTTCACTCAACCCTGCTGCACAATACTTGGTGTCATTTTAAAAAATAACGAGATTGTTCACATTCTTTTTTTTCTACATCATTAATGAATATGCTGAATATTAGTTGACCCAGCAGCTGAACCTTGGATTTACCTATTTACAGTGGAGAAAATAAGAATTTGACACACTGCCAATTTTGCAAGTTTACCCACCTACAAAGAATGGAGAGGTCTGTTATTTTTATTGTAGCTACACTTCAACCCTGAGAACCAGAATCTAAAAAAAAAAAGACAGAAAATCACATTATATTATTTTTTAATAAACTAAATTGCATTTTATTGCATAAAATAAGTATTTAATCACCTACCAACCAGCAAGAATTCTGGTTCTCACAGGCCTTTGAGTTTGTTTTTCTTTAAGACTCCCTCCTACTCTGCACTCATTACTTGTATTAATTGCACCTGTTTAAATCTGTTACCTGTATAAAAGACACCTGTCCACACACGCAATTAATTACACTCCAATTTCTCCACCATGGCCCAGACAAAAGAGCTGTCTAAGGACACCAGGAACAAAATTGTAGACCTGCGCAAGACTGGGATGAGCTACAGGAATAGACAAGCAGCTTGGTGAGAAGGGAACAACTATTGGCACAATGATTAGAAACTGGAAGAAACACAAGATGGCTGTCAATCTTCCTCGGTCTGGGCTCCATGCAAGATCTTGCTTCGTGGGGTAAGGATGATTATGAGAAAGGTCAGGAATCAGCTCAGAACTACACTGGAGGATCTGGTCAATGACCTGAAGAGAACTCGGACCACAGTGTCCAACACTACCGTTAGTAACACTAAGCCTTCATGGATAGAAATCCTGCAGGGCATGCAAGGTCCCCCTGCTTACGCCAGCACATGTCCATGCCTATTTGAAGTTCACTAATGACCATCTGGATGATCCAGAGGAGTCATGGATGAAGGCTTTGCTCCTTACACCTGGTACACACACAGCTCCACTCCATAGATATCACACACACAGGTCTGCTCCACACAGGCCATGGCTTCACATTACCTAAGGGAGAAGATATTTGAATTGGGGAAAGAAAGTATTTTAGTTGGGAATAACAAGATCATAAATCATGGAAACTGTTGAATTCCTTACAAACTAGTTCTATCCAGCCTTCAATGCCTTCTGTAACAAAGAATGCTTAACACAAAGACACCTCTATATCAGAGACAGCATTCTGTGTTATTGCTTTTATTAATAAAACTTATAAAGCTAATATAAAAATATTAAATGATCAAAGATATAAATTGTCTAAATAATTAAAGCAAAGTATAAATATTTACCATAACAATTCCTCCCATTTTATTATTTACAGACAATGTACCCATCAGCTACTTGCCCATGCTATGGTAGGTTGAAGGGGACGAATCCCGGTAACCCCTTAGTGACAGAGCCAATTTGCTGCTTAACCCCTTCCCGACCCATGACGCCTATGCGGCGTCATGGAATGATCGCATCCCTGCAGATCGGGTGAAAGGGTTAATTCCTATTTTACCCGATCTGCAGGGAGAGGGGGAGTTGTACTTCAGCCTAGGGGGGGTGGCTTTGCCCCCACGTGGCTACGATCGCTCTGATTGGCTGTTGAAAGTGCAACAGCCAATCAGAGCAATTTGCAATATTTCACCTATGAAAATGGTGAAATATTGCAATCCAGCCATGGCCGATGCTGCAATAGCATCTGCCATGGCTGGAAATCATGTACTGGCCCCCCCCACCGCCCCCGATCTCCTCCCCAGTCGTCCGTTATGTGGCCCGGTCCTCTCCGTCCCCCTGTTCGCTCCCCCGTGCTCCTGTCCGCTCCCCCGTGCTCCTGTCCGCTCCCCCCGTCCTCCGATCCCCCCCCCTGTGCTCCGATCCACCCCCCCACCACCCCCTCATACTTACCGATCCTCCCGGTGTCCGGCCGTCTCCTCGCTGGGCGCCGCCATCTTGGAAAATGGCGGGCGCATGCTCAGTACGCCCGCCGAATCTGCAGGCTGGCAGATTCGTTACAGGTACATTTTGATCGCTGTGGTAGGTTCTACCACAGCGATCAAAATAAAAAAATAATAAATAAACCCCCCCCTTTATCACCCCCATAGGTAGGGACAATAATAAAATAAAGAAAATATTTTTTTTTCTTTTACCACTAGGGTTAGGGTTAGAACTAGGGGTAGGGTTAGGGTTACGGGTAGGGTTAGGGGTAGGGTTATGGCATGTGCACACAGAGCGGATCGGCCGCGGATCGCAGCGGATCGGCCGCGGATCGCAGCGGATCCGCAGCGGATCGGCCGCGGATCCGCAGCGGATCGGCCGCGGATCCGCAGCGGATCGGCCGCGGATCCGCAGTGGATCCGCAGCGGATTGGCCGCGGATCTGCAGCGGATTGGCAGCGGATTGGCCGCGGATCCGCAGCGGATCGGCCGCGGATCCGCAGCGGATCGGCAGCGGATCCGCAGCAGATTGGCCGCGGATCTGCAGCGGATTGGCCGCGGATCCGCAGCGGATCCGCAGCGGATTGGCCGCGGATCCGCAGCGGATCTGCAGCGGATCCGCAGCGGATTGGCCGCGGATCTGCAGCGGATTGGCCGCGGATCCGCAGCGGATTGGCAGCGGATTGGCCGCGGATCCGCAGCGGATTGGCCGCTGCAAATTCGAAGCAGTTTTCCATCAGGTTTACAGTACCATGTACACCTAAGGAAAACCAAATCTGCTGTGCCCATGGTGCGGAAAATTCCGTGCAGAAACGCTGCATTGTATTTTCCGCAGCATGTCAATTCTTTGTGCGGATTCCGCAGCGGTTTACACCTGTTCCTCAATAGGAATCCGCAGGTGAAATCCGCACAAAAAAACACTGGAAATCTGCTGTAAATCCGCAGGCAAAACGCAGTGCCTTTTACCTGCAGATTTTTCAAAAATCGTGCGGAAAAATCTCACACGAATCCGCAACGAGGGCACATACCCTTAGGGTTAGGGTTGGAATTAGGGCTAGGGTTGGAAATAGGGTTAAGAATAGGCTTGTGGTTAGGGTTACGGATAGGGTTAGGGGTGTGTTGGGGTTACAGTTGTGGTTAGGGTTGGGATTAGGGTTACGGTTGGGATTAGGGTTAGGATTAGGGTTGGAATTAGGGTTACGGTTGTGTTGCGGTTAGGGTTGTGGTTAGGGGTGTGTTGGGGTTAGGGTTGTGATTAGGGTTATGGCTACAGTTGGGATTAGGATTAGGGGTGTGTTGGGGTAAGTGTTGAAGTTAGAATTGAGGGGTTTCCACTGTTTTAGGCACATCAGGGGTCTCCAAACGCAACATGGCGCCACCATTGATTCCAGCCAATCTTGCGTTCAAAAAGTCAAATGGTGCTCCCGCCCTTCCAAGCCCCGACGTGCGCCCAAACAGTGGTTTACCCCCACATTTGGGGTACCAGCGTACTCAGGACAAACTGGGCAACAACTGTTGGGGTCCAATTTCTCCTGTTACCCTTGCAAAAATAAAAAATTACTTGCTAAAACATAATTTTTGAGGAAAGAACAATTATTTTTTATTTTCACGGCTCTGCGTTATAAACTTCTGTGAAGCACTTGGGGGTTGAAAGTGCTCACCACACATCTAGATAAGTTCCTTCGGGGGTCTAGTTTCCAAAATGGGGTCACTTGTGGGGTGTTTCTACTGTTTAGGCACATCAGGGGCTCTGCAAATGCAATGTGACGCCCGCAGACCATTCCATCAAAGTCTGCATTTCAAATGTCACTACTTCCCTTCCGAGCCCTGACGTGTGCCCAAACAGTGGTTTACCCCCACATATGGGGTATCAGCGTACTCACAACAAACTGGGCAACAAATATTGGGGTCCAAATTCTCTTGTTACCCTTGTGAACATAAAAAATTGCTTGCTAAAACATCTTTTTTGAGGAAAGAAAAATGATTTTTTATTTTCACGGCTCTGCGTTGTAAACTTCTGTGAAGCACTTGGGGGTTGAACGTGCTCACCACACATCTAGATAAGTTCCTTGGGGGGTCTAGTTTCCAAAATGGGGTCACTTGTGGGGGGTTTCTACTGTTTAGGCATATCAGGGGCTCTGCAAACGTAACATGATGCCCGCAGACCATTCCATCAAAGTCTGCATTCCAAAACGTCACTACTTCCCTTCCGAGCCCCGGCGTGTGCCCAAACAGTGGTTTACCCCCACATATGGGGTATCAGCGTACTCAGGAGAAACTGGACAACAACTTTTGGGGTCCAATTTCTCCTGTTACTCTTGCAAAAATAAAAAATTCTGGGCTAAAAAAATATTTTTGAGGAAAGGAAACACATTTATTATTTTCACGGCTCTGCGTTATAAACTTCTGTGAAGCACTTGGGGGTTCAAAGTGCTCACCACACATCTAGATAAGTTCCCTTGGGGGTCTAGTTTCCAAAATGGAGTCACTTGTGGGGAGTTCCTACTGTTTAGGCACATCAGGGGCTCTGCAAATGCAACCTGATGCCCGCAGAGCATTCCATCAAAGTCTGCATTTCAAAACGTCACTACTTCCCTTCCGAACCCCGACGTGTGCCAAAACAGTGGTTTACCCCCACATATGGGGTATCAGCGTACTCAGGAGAAACTGGACAACAACTTTTGGGGTCCAATTTCTCCTGTTACTCTTGCAAAAATAAAAAAATTCTGGGCTAAAAAAATATTTTTGAGGAAAGGAAACACATTTTTTATTTTCACGGCTCTGCGTTATAAACTTCTGTGAAGCACTTGGGGGTTCAAAGTGCTCACTACACATCTAGATAAGTTCCCTTGGGGGTCTAGTTTCCAAAATGGAGTCAATTGTGGGGAGTTCCTACTGTTTAGGCACATCAGGGGCTCTGCAAACGCAACCTGACGCCCGCAGAGCATTCCATCAAAGTCTGCATTTCAAAACGTCACTACTTCCCTTCCGAACCCCGACGTGTGCCAAAACAGTGGTTTACCCCCACATATGGGGTATCATCGTACTCAGGAGAAACTGGAAAACAACTTTTGGGGTCCAATTTCTCCTATTACCCTTGGGAAAATAAAAAATTGTGGGCTAAAAAATCATTTTTGAGAAAAGAAAAATTATTTTTTATTTTCATGGCTCTGCGTTATAAACTTCTGTGAAGCACTTGGGGGTTCAAAGTGCTCACCACACATCTAGATTAGTTCCTTGGGAGGTCTAGTTTCCAAAATGGGGCCACTTGTGCGGGAGCTCCAATGTTTAGGCACACAGGGGCTCTCCAAACGCGACATGGTGTCCGCTAATGATTGGAGCTAATTTTCCATTCAAAAAGCCAAATGGCGTGCCTTCCCTTCCGAGCCCTGCCGTGCGCCCAAACAGTGGTTTACCCCCACATATGGGGTATCATCGTACTCAGGACAAACTGGACAACAACATTTGGGGTCCAATTTCTCCTATTACCCTTGGGAAAATAAAAAATTCTGGGCTAAAAATCATTTTTGAGGAAAGAAAAATTATTTTTTTATTTTCACGGCTCTGCGTTATAAACTTCTGTGAAGCACCTGGGGGTTATAAGTGTTTACTATGCATCTAGATAAGTTCCTTGGGGGGTCTAGTTTCCAAAATGGGGTCACTTGTAGGGGAGCTCCAATGTTTAGGCACACAGGGGCTCTCCAAACGCGACATGGTGTCCGCTAACGATTGGAGCTAATTTTCCATTCAAAAAGTCAAATGGCACGCCTCCCCTTCCGAGCCTTGCCGTGCACCCAAACAGTGGTTTACCCCCACATATGAGGTATCGGCATACTCAGGAGAAATTGCCCAACAAATTTTAGGATCCATTTTATCCTGTTGCCCATGTGAAAATGAAAGAATTGAGGCTAAAAGAAATTTTGTGTGAAAAAAAAGTACTTTTTCATTTTTGCGGATCAATTTGTGAAGCACCTGGGGGTTTAAAGTGCTCACTATGCCTCTATATGAGTTCCTTGGGGGGTCTACTTTCCAAAATGGGGTCACTTGTGGAGGAGCTCCAATGTTTAGGCACACAGGGGCTTTCCAAACGCGACATGGTGTCCGCTAACGATGGAGATAATTTTTCATTCAAAAAGTCAAATGGCGCTCCTTCCCTTCCGAGCCTTACCATGTGCCCAAACAGTGGTTTACCCCCACATGTGAGGTATTGGTGTACTCAGGAGAAATTGCCCAACAAAATTTAGGATCCATTTTATCCTGTTGCCCATGTGAAAATGAAAAAATTGAGGCTAAAATAATTTTTTCGTGAAAAAAAAGTACTTTTTCATTTTTACGGATCAATTTGTGAAGCACCTGGGGGTTTAAAGTGCTCACTATGCTTCTAGATAAGTTCCTTGGGGGGTCTAGTTTCCAAAATGGGGTCACTTGTGGGGGAGCTCCAATGTTTAGGCACACGGGGGCTCTCCAAACGCGACATGGTGTCCGCTAAAGATTGGAGCCAATTTTTCATTGAAAAAGTCAAATGGCGCTCCTTCCCTTCCGAGCCCTGCCGTGCGCCCAAACAGTGGTTTACCCCCACATATGAGGTATCAGCGTACTCAGGACAAATTGGACAACAACGTCCGTGGTCCAGTTTCTCCTTTTACCCTTGGGAAAATAAAAATTTTTTTGCTAAAATATCATTTTTGTGACTAAAAAGTTAAATGTTCATTTTTTACTTCCATGTTGCTTCTGCTGCTGTGAAACACCTGAAGGGTTAATAAACTTCTTGAATGTGGTTTTGAGCACCTTGAGGGGTGCAGTTTTTAGAATGGTGTCACTTTTGGGTATTTTCAGCCATATAGAACCCTCAAACTGACTTCAAATGTGAGGTGATCCCTAAAAAAAATGGTTTTGTAAATTTTGTAAAAATGAGAAATCACTGGTCAAATTTTAACCCTTATAACTTCCTAGCAAAAAAAAAATTTGTTTCCAAAATTGTGCTGATGTAAAGTAGACATGTGGGAAATGTTATTTATTAACTATTTTGTGTCACATAACTCTCTGGTTTAACAGAATAAAAATTCAAAATGTGAAAATTGCGAAATTTTCAAAATTTTTGCCAAATTTCCGTTTTTTTCACAAATAAACTCAGAAATTATCGACCTAAATTTACCACTAACATGAAGCCCAATATGTCACGAAAAAACAATCTCAGAATCGCTAGGATCCGTTGAAGCGTTCCTGAGTTATTACCTCATAAAGGGACACTGGTCAGAATTGCAAAAAACGGCAAGGTCATGAAGGGGTTAATGACCAGGCCAATTTTTACAATTCTGACCACTGTCAATTTATGAGATCATAACCCTGGAACGCTTTAACGGATCCCGCTGAGTCTGAGATTATTTTTCATGACATATTGTACTTCATGTTAGTGGTAACATTTCTTTGATATGATGTGTTTATTTATGGAAAAAGTGAAATAAATGTAAATTTTTAAAATTTAGCAATTTCTTTAAATTTAGCAAATTTATTTTTGTCCCTAGATCAAAGAGATATGTCACAAAAAAGTACTTAATTAATAACATTTCCCACATGTCTACTTTACATCAGCACAATTTTGGAAACAACATTTTTTTTGTTAGGAAGTTATAAGGGTTAACAGTTGACCAGCGATTTCTCATTTTTACAACAAAATTTACAAAACCACTTTTTTAGGGACCACCTCACATTTGAAGTCACTTTGAGGGGTCTATATGGCAGAAAATACCCAAAAGTGACACCATTCTAAAAACTGCACCCCTCAAGGTGCTCAAAACCACATTCAAGAAGTTTATTAACCCTTCAGGTGCTTCACAGGAACTGAAGAAATGATGAAGGAAAAAATTAACATTTAACTTTTTTTCACAAACCTTTTATTTCAGAACCATTTTTTGTTATTTTCACAAGTGTAAAAAGAGAAAATGAACACAAAATTTGTTGTGCTGTTTCTCCTGAATATGCCGATACCCCATATGTGGGGGTAAACCACTGTTTGAGAGCACAGCAGAGCTCGGAAGGGAAGGAGCGCCTTTTGACTTTTTCACATTAAAATTGGCTGAAATTTAAATCGGACGCAGTGTCTCGTTTGGAGACCCCTGATGAGCCTAAACAGTGGAAACCCCCCACAAGTTGCACCATTTGGGAAATTAGACCCCCCAAAGGAACTTACCTAGATGTGTGGTGAGTACCTTGAATCCACAAGTGCTTCACAGAAGTTTATAGCGCAGAGCCATGAAAATAAAAAAATCAAATTTTTTCCACCAAAATGATCTTTTCGCCCCAAATTTTTATTTTCATAAGGCTAACAGGAGAAATTAGACCTCCAAAGTTGTTGTGCAATTTGTCCTGAGTTCGCTGATACCCCATATGTGGGGGTAAACCACTGTTTGGGTGTACGGCAGAGCACGGAAGGGAAGGAGCACTGTTTGACTTTTTAATCTCAAAATTGTGAGAGCGGATGCCATGTTGGGTTTGGAGATGTGCCTAAACAGCAGAACCCCCCCCCCCCCCACAACTGACCTCATTTTGGAAAGTACATCCCTCAAAGATTTTATCCAGGGGTATATTGAGCAATGTGTACCCACAGGTACGACACAGAATTTTATAGCATTAGTTCGTCATATTGAAAAAGTTTTTTTTTTTTCACAAAAATCTTGTTTTAGACCTGAATTGCTCACTTTTGTCAGAGATTACACCAAAAAGTGGAAACCGCAATTTGTTACCCACTTTCTTATGAGTGCGGCGATATCCCATATGTAGTCAAAAAGTTCTGTTTGGACAAACAGCAGGGCTCGGACAGGAATGGGCATATTGTGACAAATTTGGCTTTATTTGAAATAGATTGTCATATTTGCAGAGCCTGTGTGGTTCAAGAGCAACAGAAATCCCCCATAAATGTCTTTTTTTTTAAATAAATTGTATCCTCTAATCTATTTATCTAGGGAGGTAGTGAGTAGTTTGATGCCACCATTTTTATGCAGTTGATGCAACACAAGTTTGAAAATTTACAATTTTCAGTTTTTTCACCGTCTTTTATGATTCTTTTTTGTACGTTCTGAGGAAAAAAACTCAAATTTTATTGCATTAGTTTCTATGTGTTCAGAAATATATGCAACATGGCACCAATGTGAGTACTGGACACATGGCTTTGCCTATTCTAATAGATGGCACGCCATTTGGTCTTTAGGGTAAAATTGAAGTTCCAGGACCCATTCAAAGCTTCTAGAGTCATTGAGCAAGCAAGAAAATCCTTCCAGGAATTATTACTCACAGAGGGAGGCATGCTCCTAAAAACACATTGGCTGGTTATAAAATTTGGTCTTGCTAACAAAACATTTGTCCCGCATTTGCGTATATTGCAGCAGGAAGAATAAAGAGTACTGGAATGAAGGGCAAAATGTGGAGGAAAATGCAGCCAACTATGTGGCAATGCTGAGTTTGTTCCAAAGATGAAAGAACACCAGCAGGGCTAGAATGGCAGACACTTTCAGAGACTACAACATCCGTTCAGCTCATCAATCTCTATATGAAAGACGAATATGCCAATAGACGTGGTACACCATAGCAAGCTCCCACCCGCAAAGGTCGGAACCGCTATATACGCAAAACAACCAGTTCTCTATAGAAACCGTAAAGTATTTTCTGGTACGAGAGGTTAGGCAAGAACCATAAATTATAACCCATAGTGTATACGTACGGAACTTCATCATTATTAAAGACCCTACAATAAAATGATCATGCCCGTATCACCAACATAAATATAAGGTAATATAAATGGAAGCCAAAGTTTTGTGTACCAAGACATCATAAAAACAGTCAAAGTTGGATAAATGGTCAAAAATGTTTGTGAGTAATCAAATCCTATAATTAATTTTCAGATGACCTGACTTTTCAAGAACATTTGTGGGGTCCACACTCTGGAGTTTATAGACGTGTGTTGTGTATCCGCTTTTTGGGCTCCCCTGGTGGTTGCTGGTGGTACTGGTGACTTGTTTGCACTTTGCTTCTTCTGTTCACCTGCTTCCATCAGTGTTTGGGAGTTTCCTATTTAGCCTTGCTCTCCAGTCATTTCCTTGCCGGTCATCATTGTAACCAGAGCCTTCGGTTGCATGTTCCTGCTACTAGTCTGCTGATCAGCTAAGTGGACTTTGTCCTTTTGTTTTGTACCTTTTGTCCAGTTTGCAGTTTTTGTAATTCTCTGTAGCTGGAAGCTCTTGCGGGCTGAAATTGCCACTCCTGTGTCATGAGTTGACACAGGAGTCTTAAAGTAATTTCAGGATGGTTTTTGAAAGGGTTTTCAGTTGACCGTGAAGTCCTCTTTTGTATCCTTCTGCTATTTAGTAAGTGGACCTCTCTCTGCTAAATCTACTTTCATACTGTGTATGTCTTTTCCTCTTAATTCACCGTTATTACATGTGGGGGGCTGCTATCATCTTTTGGGGTATTTCCCTAGAGGTAAGCCAGGTCTGTTTCTTCCTCTACCAGGCGTAGTTAGTCCTCTGGCTGGCGCGTGGCATATAGGAAGCCGTAGGTATGCTCCCTGGCTACTGTTAGTTGTGTGGTAGATTTAGCTCACGGTCAACTCGAGTTTCCATCACCCGAGAGCTCGTTCGTTACTTATGTGTTTTTTACGTTCCCTTGCCATTGGGAACCATGACAGACGTGGTTACGTGGATGAGAATTTGTTGGAATAGTAGTTTGGTATGTGATTGCTCAAGTCCTAGAATTAATTTTCAGATTACGTGACTTGTGGGGTCCACACTCTGGAGTGTACAGACGTGGTTACGTGATTGAGAATTTGTTGGAATAGTAGTTTGGTATGTGATTGATCAAGTCCTAGAATTAATTTTCAGATTATGTGACTTCAAGAACATTTGTGGAGTCCACACTCTGAAGTTTATAGATGTGGTTACGTGGATGAGAATTTGTTGGAATAGTAGTTTGGTATGTGATTGATCAAGTCCTAGATTTAATTTTCAGATTACGTGACTTTTCAAGAACATTTGTGGGGTCCACACTCTGGAGTTTATAGACATGGTTACATGGATGAGAATTTGTTGGAATAGTAGTTTGGTATGTGATTGATCAAGTCCTAGAATTAATTTTCAGATTAAGGGAATTTTCAAGAACATTTGTGGAGTCCACACTCTGGAGTGTAAAGATGTGGTTACGTGGATGAGAATTTGTTGGAATAGTAGTTTGATATGTGATTGATCAAGTCCTGGAATTTATTGTAAAATGGGGTAAGATGGAATCTACTAATGAAAATATTCTCTATTACTTGTTCCAAAATACTCTACTGGGGCCACTAAGCAGAAAATAAAAATTGAAAAAAAAACCTTACAATGGCAAGAGGTGTGGTAGGTCTCAAAACAAAGGTCTGGTTGGGATGGGCATGTGGGGCAATAGTAGCGGGAATCACTCTTTCTGCCATGCTTCCTACAAAACCGGCATCTTTTTTGAGGATACCTTTGGGTGGGAGTGCCAGGAACAGGGCGAGGAAAATGGCGCCCTGCAAGTCTCCGGGAATCCTCAGACTCAAATGCTTCCCCCTGTGCCAATGACTCAAATATGAGGCCCTCTACAATTTTTTCCTGAAATTAGAGGAATGTAAATGGTCCTTGGGACTTTTTATACAGGACAAAACTGTTGTATTTGGCAGCTTGGATAAGGTAGATTGCCACCTTTTTGTTCCAGGCCCTGGTCTTCCGCTTCACCAGGTATGGTTGCAGAACCTGTTCTGACAAGTCTACGCCACCCATATATTTGTTATAGTCTCTGTGCAGACTGGTTTTTACTTTTCCCTGGTGGCACCCCTCTCTGACCATCACAGTGGTGTCCGCAAGCAGTGTGGTCAGCATATAGACGTCCTTCCTGTCATTCCACTTCACTGCAAGAAGTTGGTCACTTGCGAGTGAGAATGATGCCCCCTTCTCGAAATGTCTGGACACCAACTGTGACAGAAACCCCACTCTGTTTTTCCTGACTGTCCCATAGACTCCTGTATTTGCAGAGTGGAGGGATTTATATAGGGGGATGCTTGTGTAATAGTTGTCCATATACAGGTAGGTCCATATATATTTGGACAGAGACAGCATTTTTCTAATTTTGGTTATAGACATTACCACAATGAATTTTAAACAAAACAATTCAGATGCAGTTGAAGTTCAGACTTTCAGCTTTCATTTGATGGTATCCACATTAAAATTGGATGAAGAGTTTAGGGGTTTCAGCTCCTTAACATGTGCCACCCTGTTTTTAAAGGGACCAAAAGTAATTGGACAGATTCAATAATTTTAAATAAAATCTTCATCTCTAGTACTTGGTTGAAAACCCTTTGTTGGCAATGACTGCCTGAAGTCTTGAACTCGTGGACATCACCTGACGCTGTGTTTTGATGCTCTGCCAGGCCTTCACTGCGGTGGTTTTCAGTTGCTGTTTGTTTGTGGGCCTTTCTGTCTGAAGTTTAGTCTTTAACAAGTGAAATGCATGCTCAATTGGGTTGAGATCAGGTGAGTGACTTGGCCATTCAAGAATATTCCACTTATTTGCTTTAATAAACTCCTGGGTTGCTTTGGCTTTATGATTTGGGTCATTGTCCATCTGTAGGATGAAACGACGACCAATCAGTTTGGCTGCATTTGGCTTGATCTGAGCACACGGTATGTCTCTGAATACCTCAGAATTCATTCGGCTGCTTCTGTCCTGTGTCACATCATCAATAAACACTAGTGACCCAGTGCCACTGGCAGCCATGCATGCCCAAGCCATCACACTGCCTCCGCCATGTTTTACAGATGATGTGGTATGCTTTGGATCATGAGCTGTACCACGCCTTCACCATACTTTTCTCTTTCCATCATTCTGGTAGAGGTTGATCTTGGTTTCATCTGTCCAAAGAATGTTATTCCAGAACTGTGCTGGCTTTTTTAGATGTTTTTTTAGCAAAGTCCAGTCTAGCCTTTTCATTCTTGATGCTTATGAGTGGCTTGCACCATGCAGTGAACCCTCTGTATTTACTTTCATGCAGTCTTCTCTTTATGGTAGATTTGGATATTGATACGCCTACCTCCTGGAGAGTGTTGTTCACTTGGTTGGCTGTTGTGAAGGGGTTTCTCTTCACCATGGAGATTATTCTGCGATCATCCACCACTGTTGTCTTCCGTGGACGCCCAGGTCTTTTTGTATTGATGAGTTCACCAGTGCTTTCTTTCTTTCTCAGGATGTACCAAACTGTAGATTTTGCCACTCCTAATATTGTAGCAATTTCTCGGATGTTTTTTTTAATGTTTTCACAGCTTAAGGATGGCTTGTTTCACCTGCATGGAGAGCTCCTTTGACCGCATGTTTACTTCACAGCAAAACCTTCCAAATGCAAGCACCACACCTCAAATCAACTCCAGGCCTTTTATCTGCTTAATTGAGAATGACATAACGAAGGGATTGCCCACACCTGTCCATGAAATAGCCTTGGAGTCAATTGTCCAATTACTTTTGGTCCCTTTAAAAACAGGGTGGCACATGTTAAGGAGCTGAGACGCCTAAACCCTTCATCCAATTTTAATGTGGATACCCTCAAATGAAAGCTGAAAGTCTGAACGTCAACTGCATCTGAATTGTTTTGTTTAAAATTAATTGTGGTAATGTCTATAAACAAAATTAGAAAAATGTTGTCTCTGTCCAAATATATATGCACCTAACTCTACATGTGGTACCCTTGATGGAGAAAGGGCATCATTAGCTCCCAGACAATTTTGCCAGGGATGCCAACTGTCTGGGCGCAGTTTGGGGGGTTGATTTGGCGGTCCCTACCTTCATAAATTAGGAAGTTTTGTACAATTTTATGCCATATTTGGTTCGCTTGGAGGGGATAAATTGGCAGAATGACAGACGGCCCTTGTAACTTATCAATGACTCATCGACAGCCACATTTTTCACTGGGGTATATGAATGTAGAAATGATTTTTTTAGAAGGGAAATTAGGGGTCTAAATTTATTTAGCTGATTATAGTTGGGGTCAGTTCTTGGGGGGCTTTGGAATTGTCACTGAAGTGGAGGAATCTCATCAGGGCTTCGTAACGGACTCGGGACATGACAGCTGCAAATACAGGGGTGCTGTGGACAGCTTTTGTTGCCCAGTAGGAGCGGAGTGTGTTTTTTTTTTTTCTTACTAAATCCATATTCAGGGTAAGACCTTAAAAAATTATTTCAGGGACATTTGTGGGGATCCAGGAATGTGAATGAAAGGCAGTGGATTTTTGGGAGATGTATTGTTTGGCATATAAGTTTGGTGGGCGACTAATTCTAGGGCTTCTGAGCTAATGAAAATTTGGAAAAAATCAGTGGGGGTAAAATTGGTGGCATCTACTCTCATTCCAGGGGCTGCAGAAAAAGGGGGAATTTGAGGGGAAAATGAAGTATCATTATAACACAGTGGTGGGGGGACTGCGGTACTTCATCCTCCCTCTGAAGCTTCAGCAGTGACGACCAACTTCACTACCATCGGGCTGGGGGATCCCGTGGAGAAAGAGTCGTCGTCACTGTCTGAAAATTGCTCTACTTCAGAGGAAGATTCTGTTTCACTGCCAGAGCTGCTGGAGCAAAGCAGGCTGTAAGCTTGCTCCGCGTTGAATGTTCTGCGTGCCATTTATTTATTTGCCTGCCTAATGAAAAACTAACCCTAATCTAACACTAGTATTTTTTCCTGCTAACCCTAAGCCTAATACATGTAACCCTAACTGCAAAAAATGTATTTAAAAAAATTATTATATATATATTTTATATATGACATTTTATGACATTTTCGTATGCAGAAATTATTTTTTATAATTCTGACAAGGCAGAACTTGAACTGTAGTCTATATCTCTTCTCTCCCAGAACAACTACAAGGAGAGAAGAGAGAGGCACAGCCCAAGTGCTGCCATATTTGCAAAATATTGGGGGTTTTGATCACTGTGATAGGGTCTATCACAGTAATCAAAACCCAGAAGCCAATGAGAGAATTCTCATTGGCTGCCAGGTGCAGGCAGGTAGATCTTGGCGGGCGCACTTCGCATGCTCCCACCATTTTCTTTCTGCTGGAGGAAGGAGGGGGGTTGGAGGACCGGGAGACAAGTGATCCGGTACATAAGGTACCGTGGGGGGCTTGGAGGACCTTCTTTCTCCTCTGATGTGCGATTATATCAGAGGAGAGAGAAATTAAATGAAAAGTCACACTTTTTTTTGCGGTCGCCGTTGTACCGTTAATAATGGCGATCACAACACCGGAGTCAGAAAACCGACCTGAATCACGTTCTCTGGGGTCTCAGCTACCCCTGGTAGCTGAGACCACGGAGAAATTCTGACGCTGGTGGGGGGCGCTATAACCTTAAACCTCAGCGACGCTAAAAAGCGGCGCTGTGAATTAAGTACCCTTAACTGCCACCGTTAAAATGCGTATCGGTGGTCGTTAAGGGGTTAATCTTATTTGTAAATCTCGTGATATATACAGTGCCTTGTGAAAGTATTCGGCCCTATTGAACTTTTCAACCTTTGCCCACATATCATGCTTCAAACATAAAGATACCAAATGTACATTTTTGGTGAAGAATCAGCAACAAGTGGAACACAATTGTGAAGTTGAACGAAATTTATTGGTTATTTTAAATTTTTGTGGAAATTCAAAAACTGAAAAGTGGGGCGTGCAATATTATTCGGCCCTTTTACTTTCAGTGCAGCAAACTCACTCCAGAAGTTCACTGTGGATCTCTGAATGATCCAATGTTGTCCTAAATGCCCAATGATGTTAAATATAATAATCCACCTGTGTGTAATCAAGTCTCCGTATAAATGCATCTGCTCTGTGATAGTCTCAGGGTTCTGTTTGGAGCACAGACAGCATCATAAAGACCAAGGAACACAACAGGCAGGTCCGTGATACTGTTGTGGAGAAGTTTAAAGCCGGATTTGGATACAAAATGATTTGCAAAACTATAAGCATCCCAAGGAGCACTGTGCAAGAGATCATATTGAAATGGAAGGAGTATAATAACACAACCGTCAGCAAGAAAAAACAACTGGCCGGCACCGAAAGAGCTGTCATAAATCAAACCAGCTGCGAGACTAATCCCCGAAGGTCAGACGGACTCAGCTTGTACTGAAGCTAGGGCGGTGCTCTGCACATGAAGTAGATGATCCACATATGAACGAAGAAATAGAAAGAATGCGGCACTCACCCAAAGTCTTCACTTCTTAAATGTCCTTTATTGAACGTCGCATACCATTTCAGACTTGGCACAATACAGGCTAAGGCATGAGAAGGGAGCAGTGCGGGAGCGTGCAGAGACGAGACAGACGATGGCCGTTTCGCGCTAGAGGCGCTTCTACGGGTCCATGTGAGTTGTGTTCGTGATGTCATTTCCTTTTATAGGACTAGAGACCATACATATAACATACAAAATTAATTTAAAAACAACATTACTCATACTTCTACCTCTGAATTCTATACGGATTAGATGAACACTGCCATGTCTAATTTATCATTGAGTCCCCATGGTCCTTGTGCGTTTGTTTTCAAAATCCATCTAGCTTCGCATTGTAACAAAAGTTTATTGTGGTTACCACCTTGCTGAGGGAATTTAACTATCTCCAAGCCAGCGAAGCTTAGAGAAGCGGGATCACCGCCATGCACGTCTTGTATATGCTTTACAAGGCGCACTCTTCCCTTCCCTGTAAGAATGGAATTAAAGTGCTCGCGAAAACGGACCATTAGGGGTCTTATTGTCTTCCCGATATAAAATTGGTTACAAGGACAAAAAATTACATATACCAAGAATTTACTTTTACAGGTCACAAAGTCGCTCACAGTATGAAACAGCGTGCCTATCTTTAAAGGATTATCAACTTTATGTAGGTGGCACATACTACAGCCACCACATTTAAAATTGCCCTGCGGTAACGATTTTTTCATCCAGTTGTTGTTACTAGCCGTAAGGCGATTTTTTACCACTAAATCCCCTATATTGACCGAGCGCTTATAAGCAAACCGAGGGATACACATTTCTTCGTTTATAGGAGTATAATAACCACTGCAAATCTACCAAGACCCGGCCGTCCTTCTAAATTTTCATCTCAAACAAGTAGAAGACTGATCAGAGATGCAGCCAAAAGGTCCATGATCACTCTGGATGAATTGAAGAGATCTATAGCTGAGGTGGGACAGTCTGTCCATAGGACAACAATCAGTCGTACACTGCACAAATCTGGCCTTTATGGAAGAGTGGCAAGAAGAAAGCCATTTCTCAAAGATATACATAAAGAGTGTTGTTTAAAGTTTGTAACAAGCCACCTGGGAGACACATGTGGAAGAATGTGCTCTGGTCAGATGAGGCCAAAATTGAACTTTTTGGCAACAATGCCAATCGATATGTTTGGCGTAAAGGCAACACAACTCATCACCCTGAACACACCATCTCCACTGTCAAACGTGGTGGCAGCATCATGGTTTGGGCCTGCTTCTCTTTAGCAGGGACAGGGAAGATGGTTAAAATTGATGGGAAGATGGTTGGAGCCAAATACAGGACCATTCTTGAAGAAAACCTGTTGGAGTCTGCAAAAAAACTGAGACTGGGACGGAGATTTGTCTTCTAACAAGACAATGATCCCAAACATACAGCAAAATCTACAATGGAATGGCTCACAAATAAACGTATCCAGGTGTTAGAATGGCCAAGCCAAAGTCCAGACCTCAATCCAATCGAGAATCTGAGGAAAGAGCTGAAAACTGCTGTTCACAAACGATCTCCATCAAACCTCACTGAGCTCGAACTGTTTGCCAAGGAAGAATGGGCAAGAATTTCAGTCTCTCGATGTATAAAACTGATAGAGACATACCCCAAGCGACTTTCCGCTGTAATCGGAGCAAAAGGTGGCGCAACAAAGTATTAAGTTAAAGGGGCCGAATAATATTGCACGCCCCACTTTTCAGTTTTTGAATTTCCTCAAAAATTTAAAATAACCAATAAATTTCATTCAACTTCACAATTGGGTTCCACTTGCTGTTGATTCTTCACTAAAAAATTACATTTGGTATCTTTATGTTTGAAGCATGATATGTGGGAAAAAGTTGAAAAGTTCCAGGGGGCCGAATACTTTCGCAAGGCACTGTATTTACTGGAGAATCACTGTGATATTTTGCAGATGTGATAGCTCACAGTCTATGATCCCTGTACTTGGGCATCTCTTTACATAGTGTCATCATAACAAATCTACCAGAACTAGCGGTTACATACCATAACATATCAGACTCTCGCCTACCATCGAAACCTTCAAAAAGAACCTGAAGACCTACCTCTTCCGGCAAGCCTACAACCTGCAGTAAGCACCGATCGACCAAACCACTGCACGACCAGCTCTACCCTCACCTACTGTATCCTTACCCATCCCGTGTAGATTATGAGCCCTCGCGGGCAGGGTCCTCTCTTCTCCTGTACCATTTGTGACTTGTATTGTTCAAGATTATTGTACTTGTTTTTATTATGTATACCCCTCCTCACATGTAAAGTGCCATGGAATAAATGGCGCTATAATAATAAATAATAAAACAATAATAATAACCTAGTAATACCAACATTTATGTAATGAAAGGGTAAATGAATATACTCTTATTCACTATCTCCATGTCCACTATATGAGGTCCACATTTCGTTCTGGGTGATTGTCTGCAGCTCGTTTATATAGGGAATGTTTGGGGACAGAATTTATATCTAGATCACCATGCGGAAGTATAAAGGTCGCAAGAGTAAGGTTCCTTCTTCACCCAGGAGGAAGCCATTTATAGGTCTGGTGACCACCTCTTAGATATAGGCAGTGTGCAGAGTACGATGTCAGTGGGTCTCGAAAAACAAAGTATAAAGGCAAAAGTCCTTGCATAGGAGGTTTGGCATACACTGAGGCTCCTGATCATGTGACCCCTGATTCCTCCCCTCCTTTGACCTCATCATAGGTCCTGTGCAGAGAACAGCCATATATGTGGTGTGGGACTCTGCAGGTGGAGGTAGGTGCTGGAGATTCCCCATTACTGGGCGGGGGCAGGGGGCAGTAACCCCCTCAGTGCTGCGGTCACATTCAGGAGAGTGTAGATGTATGAGGGTCCGGTATTTGTGCTATGAGATTTACATTCTTTGCATTTTGGATACCTATAATTCCAGAAGTTGGAACTTATTATCTCTTTTAGTAAGCTTAGGCTATGTGCCCACGATCCGGAAGTAGCAGCGCTTTGGATGCAGCACATGTTCGCTACGTCCAAAGCGCTGCCGTCTATTGAACACAGGTGAATTTACATGTGTTCAGTGAATCGTGCGGATTTACCGCATTCTGTACATTTCTATTGATTTCATTTCTGTGCTTCTCTGCAGTAGAAATTTACATGTTGCGGCCTTGAAAGAGGTGCCGCATATCAGTGTCCGCGGGTGATCTGCAGGCGAACATGCACGCACATTGGATATGGGATTTCAAGAAGTACCATCCACTATGCTGTCACAGCTGGCTGCTGCGGTTTTGACACTGCTTAACCCCCGGAGCTTTTTGCTTTTTCGTTTTTCACTCCCCTCCTTCCCAGAGCCTTAACTTTTTTATTTTTCCGTCAATATGACCATGTGAGGGCTTATTTTTGTGGAACGAGTTGTACTTTTGAATGACTCCATTAGTTTTACCATGTCATGTACTAGAAAACAGGAAAAAAAATTCCAAGTGCGGTGAAATTGCAAACAAGGTGCAATCCCACACTTGTTTTTTGTTTGGCTTTTTTGCTAGGTTCACTAAATGCTTAAACTGAGCTGCCCTTATGATTCTCCAGGTCATTACGAGTTCATAAACCCCAAATATGTCTAGGTTCTCATAGCAATCCGGCATCCAACAACCATAGAGGCCTCTGGTTGTCATGCTGACGCACCGATGACCCCCAATCATGTGATGGGGGTCATTGGTGCGCGCATTTCCGGCCGTATGGCCGGAAGCGCTTGTTAAATGCCCCTGTCAGAGTTTGACAGCGGCATTTAATTAGTTAATAGACGTGGGTGGAGCGCGATTCCACCCATGCCTATTGCAGGCACATGTCAGCTGTTCAAAACAGCTGACATGTCCCAGCTTTGATGTGGGCTCACTGCCAGAGCCCAAATCAAAGCGGGGGTTCTGCCATCGGATGTACTATTCCGTCCTATGGCAGAAAGGGGTTAAATATGAAGCATCAAACCTGCAGCAGTTCCTGATCATGGCCACATTCCCTCAATGATAAGTGAGTGGGGCTTCATTAATTCTGACTTGTTTCGCTTGTTTAAAACAGGGGATTTCTTACACGGTAACTTTCTGCTGTTACATCGTCATCTTCTCCCCATTCAGGTCCCTACAATATCGGATCCTCTCAGTGGAGAGATTCTATATAAGAGAATTCTCCTGAGTGACTTACAAGGATGGATAGGGACAGGGACAAGAAGGCGGAGAGGATATTACACCTCACCCTAGAGATCCTCTTCCGGCTTACTGGAGAGGTGAGAGATTCTGAGGACGTCACATTACATCATTCTTATCTTTCGGAATAACAGATGGACAGAACTGGAGAGGTGAGGACTCTGGAAATGTCTGTAGTGAGATTTATTAATGTGTCTCTCCATAACCAGGATTACACAGTAGTGAAGAAGACCTCTAGTGACCGCTGTCATACCCCTTTGTCTGAGGGATGGGTAAGACCCCTGAGCCCAATCATGGGGCCTCCACCTCACCCCCTGATACATGAGAACAATAATGATCAGAAGATCCTAGAACTCGCCTACAAGATGATTGAGCTGCTGACTAGAGAGGTGACACTGCTGGGAATGCTGGGACATTATACAGTAACGCTATGAAGGGATCGGGAGGATGACGGTATCATTGAATGTGTCAGGTTCCTATAAGGTGTCAGGACGTCGCCGTCTATTTCTCCATGGAGGAGTGGGAGTATTTAGAAGGACATAAAGATTTGTACAAGGACGTCATGATGGAGGTTCCCCAGCCCCTCACATCACCAGGTAATAGACACGACTATATACACACGTCCTTTAACTATCTGAGTATAAAGAATTAATTCAGTACCTGTATGTGTTTCCTCCAGTTCTGTCCAGTAAGAGGACAACAGCAGAGAGATGTCCCCGTCCTCTTCTTCCACAGGACTATAAACAAGAAAATCCCAATGTTCTTCAGGATCATCAGGTACTGTAGATAGAGATGAGGTGTCATGAAGTGTGTAGAAGGTTGTAAAGGTCTTGTGTTCAGTCTTGTTTTATTCACCAGTATTACACCCTGAATGGCCAATTTATTGGGGACTCCTGTACGGAATTTAGAAGGAATTCAGCAAGAATAGTTTTGAAGAACAGGTCATGTACACTGAAGCTGAGTACAATATTGGTGCTACAGCTGACATTTCCAAGTGTACAATTATTTAACACTAATTTGCTATAACAGAAGATGACTAGTTTCAATGCCATTGCTGACTGAGTGAAAAAGAGAGAATTCAAAGAGCGCCAACATTTTACTACTGAGCAGCAGAGAACATTGTCTAGTTTCTGGAGATGTAATAATGGTGTGAGGAATGTTTTATTGGCACATCCCGAGTCCTCTAATATTTGTGTATGGACTATTGGACAGTAGGGCTTGGCGATTATTGAACTTTAATTGTCTATTAGATGCTCTTTGATTATAATTAATTTTCAAATCAAAAATTCAATTGTAGCCTTTCCTCTCTCAACAGGAAGTTGGCAGCTGCTAAACTACTTGCTTAGGCTAAGCTGCTCAGATAACTACGGGCAGAGTTAGAGGACTGTTTGTTTGGTGAGCAGCAATAATTAGTAATTGTTCGGGTGAGATATCGTTAAATGCATAGACTGTCAGGGTAGTGTGAAACGCACAAGTGCCGCCTCCCGTTACCCTCAGGTAAATGCTGAGCAGCTATAGCACAGTCTTGCTTTTTGTTCTCTTGTCAGATACGGCAGATTGATAGTGGATAAAATCATGCCAATAAAGTTGGTGCTATATATTCTTGATAATACTTTGTCCTGCAAGTCAAGTGACTTTCTCATCCTTTCATTTCTACTGTACTCTGTCCACCAGTACTAAAGTTGGAACCATTCCCTGAGCTCCTCTCCTTGTGCCACTCCTACATTTCCCACACAGTTCTGTTTGCAGTGGTGCTTGAACGTTTCAGAATTTTCCATATTTCTGCATAAATTTGACTTAAAACTGCATCAGATTTTCTCATTCAGAATTTATATTGTTTTTATAATACACAATTAAAACAATTATATCAACTGTTAGGGCAGTGAGAATCTGGAATTGCTTGCCTGAGGAGGTGGTGATGGCGAACTCAGTCGAGGGGTTCAAGAGAGGCCTGCATGTCTTCCTGGAGCAGAACAATATTGTATCATACAATTATTAGGTTCTGTAGAAGGACGTAGATCTGGGGATTTATTATGATGGAATATAGGCTGAACTGGATGGACAAATGTCTTTTTTCGGCCTTACTAACTATGTTACTATGTAGGTTCATACGAACACACCATATGGCATATTAGCTACTGAACTAGAGAATTCTTTAGTTATAGGAAAAAATAAATCGGTATCAACAGTAGTTTGCAAAAGACACTTGATAACCTGCTAAACTAAATACCAAGAAGGAGAAGAGAAAATAGAAGAAATGTTTATAGAGACCACGAGGACAAATCACTAAGGCAGACGGAGTACGTATTATGATACCGGCATATGAAATATCATAGAAGGATAAGGTAGAAATTATCTTACCATACTTTGGTACATCGGGGAGGATAAGAAGGATTCCCAATGAAACCATTTCACAGCCACTTTGTAAGCTGCCTCTTGTGTATGGGTTATCAGGGATTCCATCTGGTGAACTCTAGCCACCTCCCCAAACCATTCCTCTAGCGAAGGCGGTTCTAAGGACTTCCAGTGTTGTGGAATTACCACCTTAGCTGCCAGAAGAAGGTGCCTCAATAACCATTTGTTGAAAACATTCTTAGGCATGGGAAACATAAATAGTAGATTTGCTTCCGGGCTTTTAGGGATTGACACCCCTGTCATTTCTTTAATCGCTTTAAGAACACCTTCCTAGAAGACCGGGTGTTATGACCCCAATGGCAGAGGGTCTCAGAAATAATACCAAGTCTGCAAACACAAAAAACCAGCTCATAGGGCAGTGGTAACTGGGCTGACCGTATATCTAATCCTAGCACCACAAATGGCAGCAGCCGGGGAACGTGCCTACGTTGGTTCTAGACGTCTCGCGCCAGCCGGAGTACTAACTAACCCTAGAAGGGAAAAGATAGACCTTTCTTGCCTCCAGAGAAAAGACCCCAAAAGTTGGATACAAGCCCCCAACAAATAATAACGGTGAGGTAAGAAGAAAAGACAAACGTAAGAATGAACTAGGTATTTAGCAAAGAGAGGCCCACTAACTAATAGCAGAATATAGTAAGATGGCTTATACGGTCAGCAAAAACCCTATCAAAATTTCCACGCTGGATGTTCAAGAACCCCCGAACCGTCTAACGGCCCGGGGGGAGAATACCAGCCCCCTAGAGAATCCAGCAAAATCAGGAATCACATTTAGTACAAGCTGGACAAAAAATAAGAGCAATGCAAATAACCAAAAAACAAGGAAGCAGGACTTAGCTTAATTTTGCAAGAACCAGGACCAGCAGACAGGAGCAAACAGAAAGGACTGATTACAACGATGCCAGGCACCAGACTGAGAATTCAGGAAGTTTATATAGCAACACCCCTGGACTAACGACCCAGGTGGGTGCCAAACAGAGGAAAGACAATCCCAGAGTCATATCACTAGTGACCACAAGAGGGAGCCAAAAAAGTCTAATTCACAACAGTACCCCCCCTTTAAGGAGGGGTCACCGAACCCTCACCAAGACCACCAGGGCGATCAGGATGAGCAGCGTGAAAGGCACGAACTAAATCGGCCGCATGCACATCAGAGGCAACCACCCAGGAATTATCCTCCTGACCATAGCCCTTCCACTTGACCAGATACTGAAGCCTCCGCCTGGAGAGACGAGAATCCAAGATCTTCTCCACCACGTACTCCAACTCGCCCTCAACCAACACCGGAGCAGGAGGCTCAACAGAAGGAACCACAGGTACAACGTACCGCCGCAACAAAGACCTATGGAACACGTTGTGAATGGCAAACGACACCGGAAGATCCAAGCGAAAGGACACAGGATTAAGGATTTCCAATATCTTGTAAGGACCGATGAAGCGAGGCTTAAATTTAGGAGAGGAGACCTTCATAGGAACAAATCGAGAAGACAGCCATACCAAATCCCCAACACGAAGTCGGGGACCCACACCGCGGCGGCGGTTGGCAAAACGCTGAGCCTTCTCCTGTGACAACTTTAAGTTGTCCACCACATGATTCCAAATCTGCTGCAACCTATCCACCACAGAATCTACCCCAGGACAGTCAGAAGGCTCCACATGTCCCGAGGAAAAACGAGGATGGAAACCAGAGTTGCAGAAAAATGGCGAAACCAAAGTAGCGGAACTAGCCCGATTATTAAGGGCAAACTCAGCCAACGGCAAGAAGGTCACCCAATCATCCTGATCTGCAGAAACAAAACACCTCAAATAAGCCTCCAGAGTCTGATTAGTTCGCTCCGTTTGTCCATTAGTCTGAGGATGAAAGGCAGATGAAAACGACAAATCAATGCCCATCTTAGCACAAAAGGATCGCCAGAACCTGGAAACAAACTGGGATCCTCTGTCAGACACGATATTCTCAGGAATGCCGTGTAAACGAACCACATTCTGAAAGAACAAAGGAACCAGATCGGAAGAGGAAGGCAGCTTAGGCAAAGATACCAAATGGACCATCTTGGAAAAGCGATCACATACCACCCAGATGACAGACATGCCCTGAGACACCGGAAGATCTGAAATGAAATCCATGGAAATGTGTGTCCAAGGCCTCTTCGGGACAGGCAAGGGCAAGAGCAACCCGCTGGCACGAGAACAGCAAGGCTTAGCTCGAGCACAAGTCCCACAGGACTGCACAAATGACCGCACATCCCGTGACAAGGAAGGCCACCAAAAGGACCTAGCCACCAAATCTCTGGTGCCAAAAATTCCCGGATGCCCTGCCAACACCGAGGAATGAACCTCGGAAATGACTCTGCTGGTCCACTTATCAGGAACAAACAGTCTGTCAGGTGGACAAGAGTCAGGTCTACCAGCCTGAAATCTCTGCAACACACGTTGCAAATCTGGAGAAATGGCTGACAAGATTACTCCCTCTTTAAGAATACCAACTGGTTCTGCGACTCCAGGAGAATCAGGCACAAAGCTCCTTGAAAGAGCATCAGCCTTCACATTCTTTGAACCTGGTAAATACGAGACCACAAAGTCAAAACGGGAGAAAAACAATGACCAACGGGCCTGTCTAGGATTCAGGCATTTAGCAGACTTGAGATACATCAGATTTTTGTGATCAGTCAAGACCACCACACGATGCTTAGCACCCTCGAGCCAATGACGCCACTCCTCAAATGCCCACTTCATGGCCAACAACTCCCGATTGCCAACATCATAATTCCGCTCAGCAGGCGAAAACTTCCTAGAGAAAAAGGCACATGGTCTCATTACAGAGCAACCAGGGCCTCTCTGCGACAAAACGGCCCCTGCCCCAATCTCAGAAGCATCCACTTCAACCTGAAAGGGAAGTGAGACATCAGGCTGGCACAAAACAGGCGCTGAAGTAAACCGGCGCTTCAACGCTTGGAAAGCTTCCACGGCTGCAGGAGCCCAGTTAGCAACATCAGAACCTTTCTTGGTCATATCCGTCAAAGGTTTAACAACGCTCGAAAAATTAGCGATAAAACGACGGTAGAAGTTAGCAAAACCCAAGAACTTCTGAAGACTCTTAATTGACGTGGGTTGAGTCCAATCATGAATAGCTCAGACCTTGACTGGGTCCATCTCCACCGCAGAAGGGGAAAAAATAAAACCCAAAAAGGGAACCTTCTGTACTCCAAAGAGACACTTTGAGCCCTTAACAAACAAAGCATTCTCACGCAAAACCTGAAACACCATCCTGACCTGCTCTACATGCGAGTCCCAATCATCAGAAAAAAACAGAATATCATCCAGATAAACAATCATAAATTTATCCAGATACTTCCGGAAAATATCATGCATAAAGGACTGAAACACTGAAGGAGCATTAGAGAGCCCAAAAGGCATCACCAAGTACTCAAAATGACCTTCGGGCGTATTAAATGCAGTTTTCCATTCATCTCCTTGCTTAATGCGCACAAGGTTGTACGCACCACGAAGATCTATCTTGGTGAACCACTTGGCACCTTTAATCCGGGCAAACAAGTCCGACAACAGAGGCAAAGGATACTGAAATTTAACAGTGATTTTATTCAGAAGCCGATAGTCAATACAAGGTCTCAAAGATCCGTCCTTCTTGGCCACAAAAAAGAATCCCGCACCAAGAGGGGAAGAGGATGGACGGATATGCCCCTTCTCCAGAGATTCCTTGATATACGAACGCATTGCGGTATGCTCAGGTACAGACAGATTAAATAGTCTTCCCTTAGGAAATTTACTACCTGGAATCAAATCTATAGCGCAGTCACAGTCCCTATGAGGAGGCAGTGCACTGGACCTGGACTCGCTGAATACATCCTGAAAATCAGACAAATACTCAGGAACTTCCGAAGGAGTAGAGGAAGCAATAGACACCGGTGGGGAATCACCATGAATTCCCTGACAGCCCCAACTTGACACAGACATTGCCTTCCAATCCAAGACTGGATTATGGGTCTGTAACCATGGCAGACCCAAAACGACCAAATCATGCATTTTATGCAGAACAAGAAAACGAATCACCTCCCGATGTTCAGGAGTCATGCACATGGTTACCTGTGTCCAAAACTGCGGTTTATTTTCCGCCAATGGCGTAGCATCAATACCTCTAAGAGGGATAGGATTTACCAATGGCTCAAGAACAAAACCACAGCGCTTGGCAAACGACAGATCCATAAGACTCAGGGCAGCACCTGAATCCACAAACGCCATAACAGGGTAGGAGGACAATGAGCAAATTAAAGTCACAGACAAAATAAATTTAGGTTGCAAATTACCAATGGCGACAGGGCTAACAACCCTTGTTAGGCGTTTAGAGCATGCTGATATAACATGTGTAGAATCACCACAGTAAAAACACAACCCATTCTGACGTCTATGATTTTTCCGTTCATTTCTAGTCTGAATTCTATCACATTGCATTAAATCAGGTGTTTGTTCAGACAACACCACCAGAGGATTAGCGGTTTTGCGCTCCCGCAAACGCCGGTCAATTTGAATAGCCAGCGCCATGGAATCATTCAGACTTGTAGGAATGGAGAAACCCACCATCACATTCTTAATGGCTTCAGAAAGGCCATTTCTGAAATTTGCGGCCAGAGCACACTCATTCCACCGAGTAAGCACGGACCATTTCCGAAATTTTTGGCAATACACTTCAGCTTCATCCTGGCCCTGAGAAATAGCCAGCAAGGCTTTTTCTGCCTGAATTTCAAGATTGGGTTCCTCGTAAAGCAATCCGAGCGCCAGAAAAAACGCATCAATATTCGCCAATGCCGGATCTCCTGGCGCTAGC